>NC_089493.1:197534705-198134705 GCF_036850765.1 Saccopteryx bilineata | reverse complement strand
ACCCCCACCATCACCACCACCACCACCACTCCCAGGGACTCGGAACTGCTTTACAGCGGAAGACGAAGAGTACTCCCACCCAATCCCAGCCTCCCATTTCCAAGTGTGACCCGGTCAAGTGGTCCAGTGCCGGGGCCCTGGTATAGGTGGGGCCAACTAGCCCACGCTGGGCTCAAACGTGTGACCTCACGAACACAATGTCCTAACCAAGAACGAGAGCTATCACATGACTCCCCTTACGCAGCTCCCAGCTCAAGGAAAAATAACTAATGACCAACAAAGAGGCGGGAACTGCTATCTAGACTCAGACTCACCCAGGGTCTTCCTATCCATTAGGCCAATGCAATGTCCCCACACACAAACACACACCCACCCAGGCCGCCTGAATGCCACTCCAGCCGCCCTTTCCTCCCTAATGAATAAACCAAGAGACCCTTTTAAGCACGGCCTCCTCAGAAACACCTTGCCAACCGCCCTAGGCGGAGTCCCCCAACTCTGTGCTCGCTGCCAAGAAGAAACAGCAAGTCAACACAACACAGGTGTTCCGCAGTTAGAGGGCTAGAGGCGGGACGTTCTCTACGCAGGGGCGCCCCGGGAAAGCCAAGCTTTCTGCAGGCTTTTCAGTGTGTACGCCCCTCCATTCGGAAAAGCACTCACGGGCGAACGTGACGATATGCTGGGGAACACACAAGTCCTCCTCTGAGCGACAAAGTTGCTCGTCCGAGGCCCCACGCGTCCAGGCGCTGCGCCCACGCGGCCGGGCACCGCGGGACCGCTGCCCCGGGGGGTCTGGACAGTCCCGTGGAGACGCGGGCAGGAGCGCGCGGCGAGGTGCCAACCTGCACAGGTGCTCGGGGCCCGGGACCCCGCGGCGGCAGAGCGAGCCCGCGGAGTCACGCGCGCCCCGGGGAGTGGGACAAGAGGCGCGGCGCAGGTAGCCGGGGTCGGGAAGTGAGCTGGCGGCCGCGAGGTCACCGGGGGTCGCGGGCCCAGGTGCGCCGCCAGCCCCCCGCCTTACCTGCCGCGGGTGGGTCCGCCTCCTCGTCTGCCTCCAACTCAGCTGCCGACCCGACTGCCGCGGCGGGCAGCGGGTCCATCGCCCCGCCAGTCATGTGAGCGCGCGCCACGTGACTTCCTCCGCACCGCCCTCCCGGCCGCGCGCTGGCCTGGCCCCGCCTACGCCACGCCCAGTCCCAGCCCGCGCCCGGCATGGCCCCGCCCACGCCCCGCCCAGTCCCAGCCCGCGCCCGGCATAGCCCCGACTACGCCACGCCCATTGTGTGCTAGCCCCGCCCACGCGGCCCTTCGGCCCGCCCCAGCCACGCGGCCGAGGGCACGATCGTGGCGTGCCTTCTTGGCCCGCGCTCCCGCCGTCCCGCGTGCGCCGCTCCTCCCCGCGGGTTCGCTGCTGGCGCCCACTCTCTGCCTGCTCATTCGTCACCCACCCGCTCATTCGTCACACGCTCACCCCCCCTCGCGGGCTTCCTAGCCACTTCCTTACCCGTCTACCCACGCACGCTCCGGCCCCGCACTCGCTTGCTCATCCGCCCACACACTCCGTCCTGTGTTAGCACACTCATTCAGCCGCCTCCATTCATGCGCTCATCCACTCATTCATGCGCTCACTTCTCACCCACTCACTCACTCGCGCCTCCTGGCTGCAGCCTGGAGGTCCCGCAGGCCTGTGCCGGGTGCTCGGTACGCAAGGATGCACCAGGTACCTTCCCCACACTAAGGGCGGACAGAGAGAGGGACAGGGGGCCGGAATGCAGGAAGGGCTATTCCCAAACAGGGCTGCGGGCGCAACGCAGAGGAGGGTCCCCGGCCCAGTGGGCTGAAGGACCCCGGATGGGGTGGAGTCTGAGCTGATTCTGGAGGGACAAGACAAAGGAGCAGGAGAGGCGCAAAGGCTGAGGTCTGAGGCGTCAGAGCTGCAAACGCCGGGGTCTTCCTGGAGCTGAAGGGGTGGGTGTAGGACATGGCAGAAGAGGAGGCTAGAGAGCTTGGTAGTGCTCCATCAGGGAGGGCCTTGTTTCCAAAGTCAGGATCTGGACCTCCTAATACTGATGCCTGCCAACAACACGAGGGGAGTGATAGCCAAGATCCCAGACCCCCTGCCTGGGCCCTAGGAAGGGTCCCCAAGTTGCTACTATAGTTCCCCTTGCTATAGCTACTGGACCCTGTCTCACGTACAGCCTCCTCCCCCACTTAGGATGCTCAGGTCCCAGCACACCAGAGTATCCGTGTGAGCTGGCACAATCAATGATGACCCCCCCCCCCAACAAACATAACCCAGGAAGAGCACTTCCCCCTTCTCCAGATGGGCAAATGGCAGCTTGGCAGCTTCCCCAAGTCCCAGTGGGACACTGCAGGGTCCCGTGACACACGCACACATCTCCTGCTGCTTCCTTCCGCCACCCTGGGCTTCCTTTCAGCCACTACATCAAATGACACGCTCAGCACTTTCCCTGACTCCAGGCATCTCCGCCTCTGGGTTCCCTAGCGCGCGCACACCACACACACACACACACACACACACACACACACAAAACTTCCTGGTATTATTTGCTAACATATCTCTATTCCCTGAGTCAATTGTAAGATCTCTATTAAATGTTTAAAAGCTCATTGCACTTTGGAAACTGTAAAGCATTATACAAGTATGAAATTAGGCATTATCTGAGAATAGCAGCATATTCCATTTATTATTTGAACACCTTTGACATATGGTCACACAGGCTTGAGTTCAACGGTTCTGGGTCGTGGCTGCACTTCCCAACCGCTTGGAGCCCAACAGACAAGTTCTGATTTAATTGGCCTGGGGTGTGGCCTGGATGTGGGACTTTTTTTTTTTTTTTAAAGCTTCCCCAGATGGTTCCAATGTGCAAGCCAGCCCGAAGGCCACTGCTCTAAGTTGGAAAGTTTGTTTTAATTCTCTCAAACACGGCCTGAGTATTTACTAGTTACCAAATTTTGTGTGGCCGTGGGGGAAAGAAGGGTGGGGAGGGAACACAGGGGAGACCAGGTGAGGCTCCACCTCCAAGCTCCTGATGGAATTGAACTGTGACTAACTGAGAGCCCTCAGTTCTGAATGCCCTGAAGAGAGGACCCAGCACATACAGTTGTGGCTTCGTAGCCTGATACCTCCTCTAACGGTCAGAAAGTTTGTGAGGAACGTTCGCTGAAATCCATCTGCCTGCAGTTTCTTTAGATTCTCGCTAAGAAGCCTAATTCCTAAACTGTTTCTGTGTCATTCACGGGTGAGTAAGTTAGGTGATTTTTTTAAGGGTTTTTGATTTCTGGCAAGACTCCAATTCCATGAAGACTCTTCATCCATCTATTATGTCACGGGCATTGCTTTCTACTTAGGAACACGAGACCTGGCCGTGCACACTGACAGAACTCTAGGGCAGAGCACCGAAGCTGGGGCCGCCCTGCACCGGCAGATGTGCAGGTTGGAGGCTCTGTCCATTATCTGACAGAAAAATGCAAGGATTTCCAAGACCTGCTGAGGACGTTTCAAAAGAGTTGCTAAAATGCTTTGAGTCGTATATCCTAGAAACATGAATATATATATATATGTATATACACATGAATATACATATATATATATTGGATGGATGCGACTGTTTGGAGGCCAGAGGGTGGACTGTGGTAGACAGAAGAATGCTGGTCAAAGAGAAGGTTCAAATCCCCGGAACCTGTGAATATTCGACATGGAAAAGGGACTTTGAAGATGTGAGAAGTTACAGATCTTGAGATGGGAAGAGAACGCTGAACTGTCTAGTCAGGTTGAATATATAATTACAAGGGTGCATATAAGAGGAAGAAGGCAAGATTGTCAAAGTTGGGGAGAAGACCAGGTGTTGGTGGTGGAGACTGGAGTCATGAGCCCCAGCTGCCTCTGGAAGCAGGAGGAGGCAGGAATGGATTCTTTACTGGAGCCTCTCCCGAAGGAACCAGTCCCAGCTGACCAGTGGTCGCACAGGGGATAGAGCGTCGAGCCTGAACGCTGAGGTCCCTGGTTCAAAACCCCAGGGTTGCCAGCAGCTTCAGCATGGGCTCATTGGTTTGAGCACAGGGTCATCAACCTGATCCCAGGGTCACTGGTTTGAGCTGAAAAGTAGCTGGCTTAAAGCCAAAGGTCACTGGCTTGAGCAAAGGGGTCACTGGCTTGGCTGGAGCCCCTGATCAAGGCACGTAGGAGAAGCAATCAATGAACAACTAAAATGAAGCAAATATGAGTTGATGCTTCTCATCTCTCTTGTCACTCTCTCATTCAAAAAAAGCAGGAACCAGTCCTGCCAACACCTAGATTTTAACCGTCTGTGACTTTTTTTCCACACCTGTGACCACCTCCAAAAATGTAAGGCAATAACTTTTAGTTGTATTGAGATACTCAAGTTGTTGTACTTGCCCTGGCCAGTTAGGTCATTTGGTTAGAGCATCGTCCCTATGAGCCAAGGTTGTGGGTTCAATCCCCACAGGGCACATACAGGAGTCAATTAATGAATGCATGAATAAGTGGAACAACAAATTGGTTTCTCTCTCTCTCTCTTTCCCCCTTCCTCTCTCTCTAAAATCAAATACAAAAAAAAAATCAAAAGTGAATTTATGGCACTTAATGCTACTGAACTGCATACTTAAACGGTTAAAGATGTAAGTTTGTGTCATTTGCCTTTTACCAACATATAAAAGACAAAAATACTTCCTCCTGGTCCAGATGGCTTCACTAGTGAATTCTATAGCATTTCCAAAGGAAAAATCACAGCAATCTTACAGAAGCAGAGCTTCTTTCAGGAATGTAATGTTGGTTTGATTACTTGAAGAAAAATCTGTGGAACTCACCCTCATAACAGAAGCACCATATGATCGTCTCATACGCAAGAAATATAAAATTCGGGTTGGGGGGGGAGGAAGAAATGCAAAAAATAAAATTAAAAGCTGAAAACTTTTACAAAACTCAACACCCATTCATGGCTACAACTCTGCAAACTAGGACTATAAGGAAATTTCTTTTTTTTTTTTTTTTTTTTTTTTTTTTTTTTTTGATTTTTAGAGAGAGGGGAGAGAGAGAGAAGGGGGAGGAGCAGGAAGCATCAACTCCCATATGTGCCTTGACCAGGCAAGCCCAGGGTTTCGAACCGGCAACCTCAGTGTTCCAGGTCGACGCTTTATCCCACTGCGCCACCACAGGTCTATAAGGAAATTTCTTCAACCTGATAAAGATCATTTGTTAAACTCTAAAGCTTCCTTCCCCCCCACCCAGCAGAACAACAAGGCAAGATGGCCACGCTCATCTCTCCCCAGTGCTGACTGGGGGTCCTAGCCTGTGGAGTAGGCTAGAGAAAAAAGAAAACATCTAGACTGGGTAGGAATATATATATATATGGAAGTACAAAGAAAATTCTAAGGGATCCAAAATACAAAACTAAAAAACCCAACTAGAATTTGGCCTGACCTGTGGTGGCGCAGTGGGATAAAGCGTCGACCTGGAACACTGAGGTCGCCGGTTCAAAACCTTGGGCTTGCCTTGTCAAGGCACATATGGGAGTTGATGCTTCCTGCTCCTCCCCCTTCTCTCTCTCTCTGTCTCTCTCTCTCACTCCTCTCTCTCTAAAAAAATCAATAAATAAAATATTTAAAAAAAAAAAACCAACTAGAATTAGAGTCAGTGAATTGACCAAGCACAAAAAAAAATAAATAAAAATAATCAATGGTATTTCCACATAGGAGCAACAAACACATGGAAAATGGAACGAAAACAAAACCCCTTCCCCAATGTGTCCAATCCCATAGGGTGGACAACATCGAGAGTGGGCACGAAAGTAAACCACAGACGTGAGTGACTGGGGGTGCCCACACGGCTCGCCCTTGGTGACAGACGCACCACTCTGGTGAGCAAGGCTGATAAAACGGGGGGGGGGGCTCTGCACGTTGGGGCAGGTGGCATACCTCGAATCCGCACCTCCCTCTCAATTTTGTCGTAAACCTTAAACAGCTGTTTAAGGAAAAAAAGTCTCAAAAAACTAGGCCCTGGCCGGTTGACTCAGTGGTAGAGTGTCCGCCCAGCATGTGGATGATTCTCAGTCAGGGCACACAGAAAAAGCACCCATCTGCTTCTCTACCCCCCCCCTCTCTCTCTTCCCCTCCTGCAGCCATGGCTGATTAGAGTGAGTTGGCCCCAGGCACTGAGGATGGCTCCATGGCCTCCACTTCAGGCTCTAAGAAGACCTTGGTTGCTGAGCAACAGAGCAAGGCCCCAGATGGGCAGAGCATCACCTCCCGAGTGGGCTTTCTGGGTGGATCCTGGCCCGGGTGCATGTGTGCATGTGGGAGTCTGTCTCTCTGCCTCCCCTCCTCTCACTAAATTATATATATATATATATATATACACACACACACACACACACACACACACACATATGTGTATATATATATATTTATAACTCTGTCAAAGTCTGATGTCAAAATAAAACAAAGACTTTAGAGGAAAATTACCTTGATTATAAAATCAGACAGAGACAAGAAAACTACAGGTATTACTCCTCATGAACACAAACAGAAAAAAAAAATCCTTAACAGAATATATGCAAATCCAACCCAGCAACTACATATAAAAAGGATAAAATATTGTGACCGAGGGGAATCAAGTTGATGGATTGAACATTTCAAAACCCATCAAGTAATTCACCACGCGTCCCGGAGCTGCCATTACAAAGAATCACAACCTGGGTGGCTTAAAACAGCCGAAATTCACTGACTCCTAGTTCTGCAGGCCTGGGGTCTGAGATCCCGATGCTGGCAGCCACATTCCCCACAAAACTTGTTGGAGAGCACCGACCTTCCTTGCCTCTCCTAGCTCCTGCTGCTTGCCGGCAATCCTTGGTGCTCCTGGGCTTGTAGACACATCCCTGCAAATCCCTGCCCCTCTGGTCACATGGCTGTCTTCTCCCTGGGTGTCTGTCTTCACAAGGCATCTTCTTTTTCTTATACAGACACCAGTCCTGTCGAGTGAGGGCCCACCTAATGACCTCACCTTGACTTGATTACATCTGCAGAGACCCTATTTCCAAATAGAGTCCCATTTCTCAGTACTGAGGGTTAGGCCCTCAACCCCGAACACCACATTGATAGAACAAAGGAAAAGTCCATGTGATCATTTCAGGAGATGCATAAAAGGCACTGAGGAGTGTCAGCGGCCATTCACGAGCTAGCCCTCAGGGCCGGGATGGCAGCACTGAGTGTGCAGCCTGAGGCCGACGGGCACATGCACTGCTCATACGTGGCACTGCCCCTGAGGCCAATGGGCACATGCATTGCTCATACGTGGCACTGCCCCTGAGGCCAACGGACACATGCATTACTCATACGTGGCATTGCCCCTGAGGCCAACGGGCACATGCATTGCTCATACGTGGCATTGCCCCTGAGGCCAATAGGCACATGCATTGCTCATACGTGGCATTGCCCCTGAGGCCAATAGGCACATGCATTGCTCATACGTGGCATTGCCCCTGAGGTCAATGGGCACATGCATGCTCATACGTGGCATTGCCCCTAAGGCCCCGCCAGCACACAGAGAAGCCAGAAACAGGAAAGAAAAATGCACACAGATAGGAAAGAAAAGCTGTTCGTGAAAAATATGACAGCGTATGTAGCAAACTCTATAGCAGGGGTCCCCAAACTGCGGCCCCCTGAGGCCATTTATCCGGCCCCCACCACACTTCCGGAAGGGGCACCTCTTTCATTGGTGGTCAGTGAGAGGAGCATAGTTCCCATTGAAATACTGGTCAGTTTGTTGATTTAAATTTACTTGTTCTTTATTTTAAATATTGTATTTGTTCCTGTTTTGTTTTTTTACTTTAAAATAAGATATATGCAGTGTGCATAGGGATTTTTTCATAGTTTTTTTTATAGTCCGGCCCTCCAACGGTCTGAGGGACAGTGAACTGGCCCCCTGTGTAAAAAGTTTGGGGACCCCTGCTCTATAGTGTCCAGAAAGGCTATTAGAACTAGTAACTAAATGTCGAAAGCTTGCAAGATACAACATCAAATCTAAATCTCTATTATATTTCTGTATACTAACAATGTCTATTTGGAAACAACTTATTTTTGTGTGTGTAGCAGAGACAGAGTCAGAGAGAGGGACAGACAGACAGGAAGGGAGAAAGATGAAAAACATCAATTCTTCATTGTGGTTCCTTAGTTGTTCATTGATTGATTTCTCATATGTGCCTTGACCGGGGGGGGGGGGCTACAGAAGACTGAGTGACCCCTAGCTCGAGCCAGCGACCTTGGGCTCAAGCTGGTGAGCCTTACTCAAACCAGAGGAGCCCGCGCTCAAGCTGGCGACCTCAAGGTCTCGAACCTGGGTCCTCCTCATCCCAGTCCGACGCTCTATCCACTGCACCATCGCCTGGTCAGGCGGAAACAACTTTTAAGGACACCAATAGTGTGAAAAAAAATGAAATGTTTAGGGATAATGTTTTAAAGATACAGACTAACCCTCCAGAGTGAAAATGATACAACATTGCTGAGAGTTGATTAGAGTAGACCTAACTATTCATTGTGAGGATGTCAATTCTCCCTAAATTAATCTGCGGTTCTAATCATAATGCTAGCATGCTTTCCCCCCGGAAATGTTTATGCTGATTATAGAATTTATATGAAGGCCCTGGTTAGGTTGCTCAGTGGATAGTGTTGTCCCAGTGCACCAAGCTTGGGAATTCCTTTCCCGGCAAGGGCACGTACAAGAAGCAACCAATAAGGCCCTGGCTGGTTGGCTCAGCAGTAGAGCGTCAGCCTGGCATGTGGAAGTCCTGGGTTTGATTCCCGGCCAGGGCACACAGGAGAAGCGCCCATCTGCTTCTCCACCCCTCCCCCTCTCCTTCCTCTCTGTCTCTCTCTTCCCCTCCCGCAGCCGAGGCTCCATTGGAGCAAAGTTGGCCCAGGCGCTGAAGATGGCTCTGTGGCCTCTGCCTCAGGCGCTGGAATGGCTCTGGTCACAACAGAGCGACGCCCCAGATGGGCAGAGCATCGCCCCCTGATGGGCATGCGGGTGGATCCCGGTCGGGCGCATGCAGGAGTCTGCCTGACTCTTCTCTTCTTACTTTGGAAAAATACAAAAAAAAAAAAAAAGTACTTTTCTCACAATTGCACATGAACTAAAAATTTTATTAGCCCTGACCAAGTCGCTCAGTTGGTTAGCATGTCATACAGATATACTGAGGTTTTGGGTTTGTTATTTAGTCAGGACATATAAAAGAATCGGCCAATAATTGCATAAATAAGTGGAACACAAATCTATTTCTCTCTCTCTCTCCCCCTTGCTTTCTCTCTCTCAAATCAGTTTTTTTTTAATTTTTTTAAAGAGCTGTACTGTGTTAAAAAAAATAAAATAAAACTTCATTAAAAATACCAGACAAGCCCTGGCCGGTTGGCTCAGCAGTAGAGCGTCGGCCTGGCGTGCAGAAGTCCCGGGTTAGATTCCCAGCCAGGGCACACAGGAGAGGCGCCCATTTGCTTCTCCACCCCCCACCCCCCCTCCTTCCTCTCTGTCTCTCTCTTCCCCTCCCGCAGCCAAGGCTCCACTGGAGCAAAGATGGCCCGGGCGCTGGGGATGGCTCCTTGGCCTCTGCCCCAGGCGCTAGAGTGGCTCTGGTCGCGGCAGAGCGACCCCCGGAGGGGCAGAACATCGCCCCCTGGTGGGCAGAGCGTCGCCCCTGGTGGGCGTGCCGGGTGGATCCTGGTCGGGCGCATGTGGGAGTCTGTCTGACTGTCTCTCCCTGTTTCCAGCTTCAGAAAAATACAAAAAAAAAAAAAATACCAGACAAGGCCCTGGCCAGCTGGCTCAGTGGTAGAGCATCGACCTGGCATGTGGAAGTTCCAGGCTCAATTCCGTCAGGGCACACAGGAGAAGCACCCATCTGCTTCTCCACCCCTTCCTCTTTTGCTTCTCTCTCTCTCTCCCCCTCTCTCCTGCAGCCATGGCTTGATTGGAGCAAGTTGGCCCTGGGTGCTGAGGATGGCTCCATGGCCTCTGCCTCAGGCACTAAGAAGAGCTTAGTTGCTGAGCAATGGAGCTAGTCCCAGAGGGGCAAAGCATCGCCCCCTAGTGGGCTTGCTGGGTGGATCCTGGTCAGGGTTCATGTGGGAGTCTGACTCTGCCTCCCCTCCTCTCACTAAATAAAAATAAATAAATAGATAGATAGATCATAAAGAAAAAGGAAAATACCAGACAATATATATGTTACTTATAGACACATGATGGCTTCTTCTGAGCACAGGGGAGAAAATGGAATTTAGTTTAGGGGAAAGGTGACTTCAAATCCTTGGTTTTCCTTGGAACATCTGAGGCAAATATCATGAAATATAAGCATTTAAAAATCTGGACACAGAGAAATGAGTGTCTGCACACTACTCTGCACTTTTCTTCGTGTCAAGAAATGCCACGTCGATGAAGTAGGGTGATGTTTGTAGAGTATTTCAGGCAGTGCCCGGCCGGGAGTCAGCGCTCAGCAAATCTCAGCACCGCTGGTCATTACTGGCCCTACCTGCCAGGGACAGGGGAGGTCGGCCGGTGTCCGGCATAGCTCCACACAGGGACATTTCTGTTCATCTCCTGTCCCGATTCTCCCTGCCCGTTGAGGGTACAGCGTCGCAAACTCCACCTCCCCAGTCCTCCTCACCCCTCCCCACTGAGGACCCCGGTGAGGCCTCCAGCAGAGCCACGTCCCGGCTGGGACCCTCCTCCATGGCAGGGACACTAGCAGTTCCTGCCGCTAAGTGGGTGGGCAGGTGAGAAGTCTGAGTGCCTGGCAGCCGGGCTCCAGGGACCTCAGGGGACAGCTAGGAGCAAGGTGGAAACCCCCCACGTCCCCCCGCCCTCACCACCCTATGGATCAAAGCAGGTGGTCCTGACCAACGTTACAGCTAAGACACAGGCTCAGAGAAGATGAAGAATGCCGAGGTCCCTTTGGAGTCGGTGGGGATCCGGTGGGGATCGTCTGATTCTGAACCGCACCCCACATTTGAAAAGCGTCCCAGGAGAGAATCAATCCAGCTTTGACTGAAGGCAGAGCTGTGCTTGGTCAGGTGAGGAGGGGCAGTTCGGATGTGTGGGGACCCCGCTGGACCCTTTGAGTCCATCTGTCCCTGTTCTTCCCTCTCCCTGCTCTGTGACTATAGTGACAGCCCCCGTCTGGAGAAAATATCCTGGAGCAGTAAGTGAGAAACCCAGAGGAGAGCTCCCTACTGTATTAGGGATGAGAAAGGCAGGCAGAGAGCGACCCAGCTCATTAACTGAAGAGGATGGGCTGACAGTGCCACCTGTGGGCCGCTGGTTTCTTTTGCTGCCTCGTTAGTTTTTCCGGGATCCTAACACAGAAAGAGGACAGTCCACCCAGGAAAAGACCAAGACTCTGTCAATTCAGCATTTTATTGAGGTTACTCAGCCAACTGGCAGGACAGCGACTACCAGTCATGATGGCTTGAAACATCTTGCAATCTTTTTTTTTCTTTTAAAAACATATACACAGGCCCTGGCCGGTTGGCTCAGTGGTAGAGCGTCGGCCTGGCATGCAAGGGGTCCCGGGTTCGATTCCTGGTCGGGGCACACAGGAGAAGCGCCCATCTGCTTCTCCACCCCTCCCCCTCTCCTTCCTCTCTGTCTCTCTCTTTCCCTCCTGCAGCCAAGGCTCCATTGGAGCAAGGATGGCCCAGGCGCTGGGGATGGCTCCTTGGCCTCTGCCCCAGGCGCTAGAGTGGCTCTGGTCACAACAGAGCGACGCCCCGGAGGGGCAGAGCATTGCCCCCGGGTGGGCAGAGCGTCGCCCCCTGGTGGGCGTGCTGGGTGGATCCCAGTTGGGCGCATGCGGGAGTCTGATTGTCTCTCCCCATTTCCAGCTTCGGAAAAATACAAAAATAAATAAATAAATAAAAACATATACACAGGATACAATTTACCATTTAACCTTTTTTTTTTTTTTAAGAGAGAGAGACAGCAAGGCAGGAAGGGAGAGAGACAAGGAGCATCTACTCATAGTTGTATCACTTTTGTTCATTGATTGCTTCTTTTTTTTTTTTTTCTTTCTCCACAGAGACAGAGAGAGAGACAGCAGATAGGGACAGACAGACAGGAACGGAGAGAGAGATGAGAGGCATCAATCATTAGTTTTTCATTGCGACACCTTAGTTGTTCACTGATTGATTTCTCATATGTGCCTTGACCGTGGGTCTCCAGCAGACTGAGTAACCCCTTGCTCAAGCCAGTGACCTTGGGTCCAAGCTGGTGAGCTTTTCGTTCAAACCAGATGAGCCCACCCTCAAACTGGCGACCTCAGGGTCTCAAACTTGGGTCCTCTGCATCCCAGTCCGACGCTCCATCCACTGCGCCACCGCCTGGTCAGGCCATTGATTACTTCTTATATGTGCCTTGACTGGGGGGCTCCAGCCAAGCCAGTGACCCCTTGCACAAGCCAGTGGACCTTGGGCTCAAGTTAGTGACTATTGGATTATGTTGATAATCCCACAGTCAAGCTGGTGAGCCCATGCTCAAGCCAGGTGAGCCCACGCTCAAGTCAGTGACCTCAGAATTTCAAACCTGGAACCTCAGGATCCCAGGTCAACACTCTCTTCACTGAACTATCACTGGTCAGGCGCCATATAACCACTTCTAAGTGTACAGTTCAGTGACACTAAGCACATTCACACTGTTGTGCAACCATCACGACCATCCATCTCCAGAAGGTTCTCAGCTTCACAGATGGAAACTCTCTCCATTTAACAACAGGTATTTATCTCTCATGCTTATGGAGGCCAGACATCCAAGATCAAGGTGTTGGCCACTTTGGCTTCCCCCAAGACCTCTCTCAAGACATGGGCTGGGGCTTCAGCCGTCTGAGGGCTTGACAGTGGCCGGTGGATTTACTCTCGTTTCACATGTCTGGCTATTTGTTGCTGATGTGGGCTGGGGCCTCAGTCCCTCCACATCAGGGGCCCTCCAGACTGACTGAGTATCCTCTGTACATAGTGGCTAGCTTCTCACAGAGGCAGTGATCCAAGAGTCAGACAGATGGAAGCTTATCATTTGAGGACCTAGATTTGGAAGTCACAGAGCCTCAGCTCTGCCACACCCTATTCCAGGGGTCAGGAACCTATGGCTCGCGAGCCAGATGTGGCTCTTTGGATGGCTGCCTCTGGCTCGCAGACAAATCTTTAACAAAAAAATAATGTTAAAAATATAGAACATTCGCCCTGGCCGGTTGGCTCAGCGGTAGAGCGTCGGCCTAGCGTGCGGAGGACCCGGGTTCGATTCCCGGCCAGGGCACACAGGAGAAGCGCCCATTTGCTTCTCCACCCCTCCGCCGCGCTTTCCTCTCTGTCTCTCTCTTCCCCTCCCGCAGCCAAGGCTCCATTGGAGCAGAGATGGCCCGGGCGCTGGGCATGGCTCTGTGGCCTCTGCCTCAGGCGCTAGAGTGGCTCTGGTCGCAATATGGCGACGCCCAGGATGGGCAGAGCATCGCCCCCTGGGGGGCAGAGCACCGCCCCTGGTGGGCGTGCCGGGTGGATCCCGGTCGGGCGCATGCGGGAGTCTGTCTGACTGTCTCTCCCTGTTTCCAGCTTCAGAAAAATGAAAAAAAAAAAAAAAAAAAAAAAAAAATAGAACATTCTCGGCCCTGGCCAGTTTGCTCAGCGGTAGAGCGTCGGCCTGGCGTGCGGGGGACCCGGGGTCGATTCCCGGCCAGGGCACATAGGAGAAGTGCCCATTGGCTTCTCCACCCCCCCCCCCCCTTCCTCTCTGTCTCTCTCTTCCCCTCCCGCAGCCGAGGCTCCATTGGAGCAAAGATGGCCCGGGCGCTGGGGATGGCTCCTTGGCCTCTGCCCCAGGCGCTAGAGTGGCTTTGGTCGCGACCGAGCGACGCCCCGGAGGAGCAGAGCATCACTCCCTGGTGGGCAGAGCATCGCCCCTGGTGGGCGTGCCGGGTGGATCCCGGTGGGGCGCATGCGGGAGTCTGTCTGACTGTCTCTCCCCGTTTCCAGCTTCAGAAAAAAAAAAAAATATATATATATATATATATAGAACATTCTCATGTATTACAATCCATTCATTTCCTACCGCTCATGTTCATGGTTGCAGGTGGCTGGAGCCAATCAGAGCTGTCCTCCGGAACAACACCAAATTTTTATTGGATAATGCGTCACATACACAGGTCGTTGTACAGCTCTCACGGAATTACATTTTAAAATATGTGGCGTTCATGGCTCTCTCAGCCAAAAAGGTTCCTGACCCCTGCCCTATTCAATAGAAGTACATGACTAAGCCCACCCACACCAGGGGAGCAGGCTTGGCTGCCCCTTTTGAAAGGAGGTGGGTCAAAGGATTTCTAAACCTATCACAAATGCACTTGCACACTCACTTCTGTGATGTTTTGATTCACGGACATTGCTCCTATCACACTGTACTTCTAAGATGGCAAGAATCATGCATTCTTTCCTCACCACTGTACAGGCAGACCTCAGAGATAGTGGGGAGGTCCCAGACCACAACCATCCAGGGAATATCACAACAACATGAGTCACATGATCTCTCTGGTTTCCCAGTGAATACAAACATTCAGTGGACAACATACTGTAGCTAATGAAGTGTCTGACAGCATTACGTCTTTTTTTATTATTATTTATTTATTTATTTTTTTGCATTTTTCCGAAGCTGGAAACGGGGAGGCAGTCAGACAGACTCCCGCATGCGCCCGACCGGGATCCACCCGGCATGCCCACCAGGGGGCGATGCTCTGCCCATCTGGGCGTCCCTCTGTTGCGACCAGAGCCATTCTAGCGCCTGAGGCAGAGGCCACAGAGCCATCCTTAGCGTCCGGGCCAACTTTGCTCCAATGGAGCCTCGGCTGCAGGAGGGGAAGAGAGAGACAGAGAGGAAGGAGGGGGAGGGGGTGGAGAAGCAGATGGGCACTTCTCCTGTGTGCCCTGGCCGGGAATCGAACCCGGGACTCCTGCATGCCAGGCCGACATTCTACCACTGAGCCAACCAGCCAGGGCCTAGCATTATGTCTTTAAAAAAAAAATGTACCTACCTAAATTTAAAAACACTCTAATGCTAAAAAATGTGAACCATCCTCTGAGCCTGTTGGAAAAACAGTCCCGGTGGAGTTGCTCCACGCAAGGTTGCTGCTACAAACCTTTGATTTGAAAAAAAAGAACAGCAGTATCTGCGAAGCTCAGTAGAGCACCTGCCACTTAGGCACTGACACCATTTTATTATCAGTCGTGGCACTTCTCAGACTTTTGATGGTGGCGTTACTGCAGATGGTTTTGGTGCTCTATCTAGAATACTAAGAGATATATTTTGAAACACACACACACACACACCCATCCATTTTACATCACCTGGGCATCCCTCGTTCTCCCCTGCGTTACTGCATAGGACAAGCCCCTTCCCTGGGGAACAGTAACGCCCGCCACCCTTTGCAGAACAGGCGAAACCCTCAAAGGTCTTCCGGAGGAAACATAGTAGCCACCAAACTAACGTCAGCTGCTCCCAAGCTTCTCGTGAATATCAGCTCCCTGAGCACTGATTTCTCTGTCACTCCCGGGCACACTTTCTAGAAGGCAAAGGTCCGCGGACCCCAAAGATAGATGAAAACTGCGGATGACACTAGAAATGAGAACTTGGACCTCTCGGAGACATTAGTTGCGTTTTATGAAAGCGCTCCACAGGCCACGCACATCAAAGGGGTCACTCCTCATTTTACAGATGGAGACGCTGTTGTCAGAGAGGCCAAATGACCTGCCCAAAGCGACAGAGGAGAGGAAGATTCACGCTTAGTATTAGGCCACCCAAAACCTTACTTCTTTTTTTCCCCCCCTTCCAATTAAGGTAAAAGATACAAAGACACTGAATTGACCGTGTCAGCTACTCTCACTGAGCAGTCCGGGGGCATTAAGCACACACAGACATTGGAGCATCGCCACCATCATCTCAAGAACCCGCTCATCTTCCCAAACCGCAGCTCAGTCCCCCTTCAACTCTCAAATCCCGTTCCCGGCCCCCCCAGCCCCCCAGCCCCCACACCCCCACTGAGTTCCTTTTGTAAAAGAAAATGATTCAAACACACCCAATCCGCATTGTCCTCACGCCTGGCAATAACCCAAGTACAAGATTCAAATACACGAGACCCCTTCCTAACCCGGGCCGGGGGCGAGGTACCCCTGCACAGTCCGGCGCGGCTCCGCCCCGCTCGGAGGCTGGACACGCCCCGAATCCCGAGACTGGCCCCGCCCCCTTCCGGAGGTGGGCTCCGCCCCCTCTGTCCGAGACTGGCCACGCCCCTGCGTCTGGGCCCGTCCACCCCACGTGACCCACGCTCGCTCCCGCGTCGGAGCCGCCTTCCGACTTCTGCGGGTCGAACTACTGCGACCGTCAGAAAGGGGGGGAGGCGGGATTCCCGACTCCGCGGTGGGCTCGGGAGTGAGTGATTAAAGCCATCCTCATTTGTTTTTTCTGTGTTGCGCCCGGAAGTCGACTTTCTGGCTAGTGCCGGCCATCTCGGGCTCGCCGGGAATTGCTTTTCTACGTTGGGATCGTCCATTCTTGTGCCCAGTCAGTAGACGAGTCTAAACACCCGGCATGGGGGGGGAGGCGGTACTGAGCAATGTCAGAGACGCTGGCGGAAGGCGGAGACATCCCACCGAAACTAGCTTGTTGGACTTACACGTGTTGCGCGGATGAGTTTCTGAGTGAAGTTCTGTTTTCAGACCATTCCGAATACGAAGCCGACTCCTGGGGCCTCCCTGCGGCGTCACAAATGGCTTCGTCCTTCGCCGCAGCGCCCGACGGGAGGAGAGAAAGCGTGGCCGCCATGTTGGGCGAAACCATCCACTTCCCAAAGTGGGGGGTTTTTCAGTTCCCAGTGAGTTTGGACCCAAACCCGAGGAACTGGGGTGATGGCCGTTGAGCGCGTATTTGTCATTGAAGCTCCGCAGTCATCACTGGTTGACACATAGTTGCCTTACGAGTTTCCCCGGTCGCGCAGGGAAGCATCAGGGCGTGGGTGCACCCCCCCGGCGGCCCACGTGGGACGCCCCGCCGCACGCACATGGCCCGGCCGGCGGCGCGGTGCGGCCTGGGAGAGTCGGAAGCGCGGCGAGGAGGCAGCGGTGGGCCCATGCAGGACGCGGAGAACGTGGCGGCGCCCGAGGCGGCCGAGGAGCGGGCCGAGCCCGGACAGCAGCAGCAGCCGCCGGCCGCCGAGCCGCCGCCAGGGGAGGAGCCGCCGCGGCCCACGGGGCTCGGCGCGCAGGAAGCGGTGGGCGGCGAGGACGAGGAGGCGGAGATCGGGCCCGGGCCCGAAGTGCCCGCCGAGCCCGAGGCCGAGGCCGACGACGAGGAGCAGGAGGAGGAGGAAGCGGACGGCGCGACCCCCGACCCGTCCCGGTCCCCGTCCCCGCCGCCGCCCGAAGAGCCCCCCGGCCCGATCGCCGACGCGGCCCCGGGGGAGCAGGCCCGGGATGCGGCGGCCGAAGCCCGGTCCGACGGGGCGGGCGGGGAGCAGGGCGGCGGCGCGGCGGAGAACGGCGACGCGGACGAGCCCTCCTTCAGCGACCCCGAGGACTTCGTGGACGACGTGAGCGAGGAAGGTGAGGCGCCGGGCCGCCCCGATCCCGGGCCGGGTCCCCGGGCGCCTCGGGCGGGAGTCCGCGGGATGGGGCGGAGTGTCCTTCGTTCTCCACCCGGCGTCCCGCACGGAGGGAAGGGAAGGTTGGCGGCGATGTCCTGGGTCTCGTTTTCCCCAGTAGAAGAGAGGGGTGCAGGGTGGAGACAACCCGGGGACCCGGCCGCTCCTGCACCCCGGTGTGCGTTTGGAGGGAGGGCGGGCGGCGTGCAGTGTGCGGGGCGACGAGGGTCGAGCAGAGCAGGACGTGCACCACGTGCCGGGCGGGCTCCGGTGACACTGCTCGCTCCCCTGCAGGTGTGGGTGTCCCGGGTGTCCGGCCACACCTGTCCCAGCTGAAACGGACGCGTCGCGGGCTCCTTAGTGGCGGGTGGGACGCGGTGGCAGAGCGTCTGCCCACAGAAAGGACCTTTCCGGGACAGTGACGGGCGCCCTCGCCCGGTTCCTGGGTGGGTGTCCCTGTGATCCCGGGGTGGGGGTGGGGGGGACAGGCCACCGTCCTGGTGGCGAGTGATTATTTCAGACTCGCGTGCTGCTTGTAGCTTAACCTTGCCCTCCTTTTCTCTGTGATTCGACTTACAGACATGATTTCTGTTTCCTGCCTGGTAGGGCCCACCCAGCTCCTAGTGTGACAGTTGTCTGGTAGCTGATCTCACCATATCTGCTTGCGTTTTGTCGTTAGCCGTTTGGAGGCTGCCAGCTTGCAGCACGTCTGTGGACTCCTGTGTATTGACCATATTATACAAGGGGGAGAGGAAGTAAACACCATGGAGTAGCCAGGACTCCACCGGGGGTGTAGGATACTGTCATGCTGAGATGTAGAGGTTTTTCTCCAGCTCTTGTGTCTGATCACACAGTAGTGGAGTCAGAATCATGAAGACTCTTCAGGTGAACAAGAAAGGTTAGGAAAACCAAGATGGGTAGAGGTGTCGACTTTAGAAGGGCCTTAAAGGGTTACCTGTTATCACTTACCGCGGCTACTTTTTTGCAAAGGATGAAGACATCCTAGCACTAGAAGCAGGGAGGGCTCCCAGCTGGTGCCGCCTGGGGAAGGGAATGTGTTCCTTTCCACCGAGGGGTTGCTGGGACCTCTTCTTCCCCAACCAGCATTGTTTTTGCCACACACAGTTTTATGTTTTAAAATCTAAGTGTTATTTTTTGGGGGTTTTTTTGTTTTGTTTTTTTAATAATTGTTGTGTTGATTTTAGAGAGAAGGAGCGACAGGAACACAGATCTGTTCTTGTCTGTCCCCTGACGGGGGGGGGGGGGGGGGTTGAACTGACAGCTTCTGTGCTCTGGGAAGATGCTCTGACCAACTGAGCCATCCGGCCGGGGCTAAGAGCATTTTTTGAACAAGCCTGAATCACAGAAGATATTCATGTGAAGTACGTCCAAGACTGCAGTGTGTGACAGTCAGGGGTGCCACTGCGGCACAAGGCCGGCCAGCCAGGCCTGGTGGTCACTGGGCAGACCTCGGGGTCATGTTCGTGCCACACTGACCTGTGAGGTTCCTTGTCCTAGCAGCGAAGGCTGAGCACGCCTTCAGTATTGTTGAGGTCCCTTGGTTGTGGTCAGGTGCTCAGGTGGGTTTTGTGTTTCATGTGAAGAACTGTCCCCTCTGCAGGGAGCAGAGTGACGCCGAGGGTGCCAGCCCTCTCCTAGGTGCCGTGAGCCCCCAGCGCTGGGTCCCCAGCCGCCTCCTTGCCTGGAGCTGCACGTCTGCATCACAGGCAGCCTTTCAGCCTGTTCTCAGCTGACTGCTTGGTGCTCAGCCACAAGGGACAGGGTGTTAACTCAAAGTGTCTTTTGTTTTTGGCTCAGTAAATGCTATTTATGTTTGCTATTTAGTTCTGAGAATTCCTTCTTTCTGTTTCTCCTGGAGCCAGATTGGGCCTCGGAGAGCCAGGAGTAGTGAGTGGTGCCGGTGGCAGTGACAGGAGGGGTAGCGTGTGCCTGTCCTGTGTGGGGACAGCACCCCTCTCCTGGCTGTGGGCAGACGCTCACAGGGACTCGTCTTGCCTTGAAGCACTTGAAGATTGTGGGGAGGAGTCCACAGTTTGTGTGTAAACCTTGTAAATTTAGATCAGGCTTAACAGGCCCCTTAATTGTATGGTAGGGGAGCTTTGAAAAGAGCCTGAGGATTTGACTCCTGTCTCCAGAGGGGGAGTCTCCATGGTGTGGCTCTCACCTGCCTCTTTCTCTTTCTCTCTCTGGACTCAGTTTTTGTTTCTTTGAAGTTTAAGTGGCAGTTCTCCTTTTTTTTGTTTGTTTTATTTTATTCATTTTAGAGAAGAGAGACAGAGAGATAGAAATGAGAGAGAGAAGAGGGGAGGAGCAGGAAGCATCAACACTCCTATATGTGCCTTGACCCGGCAAGCTCAGGGTTTTGAACCGGCAACCTCACCATTTCAGGTCAACGCTTTATCCACTGTGCCACCACAGGTCAGGCCATCAGTTTTTTGTTGAAATACCTTAGTTGTTCACTGATTGCTTTCTCATATGTGCCTTGACCGGGGGCTTCAGCAGACCAAGTAACCCCTTGCTCGACCAGCGACCTTGGGTCCAAGCTGGTGACCTCGGGGTCTCGAACCTGGGTCCTCCGCATCCCAGTCTGACTCTATCCACTGCACCACCTGGTCAGGCTGGCAGTTCTCGTTTTAAGGTAACATTTTCTATATCACTTATGAAGAGTTGAAAGTAATTAAACTAGTTTAGAATGGTGCATGCCTGTGGAAATTAAAGGACTCTCCTTCATGAAAGCCCTTTCAACTCAGGGAACACTTCAAACACAAAAGTGGAGAGAATTCATCTTAACTTTTAAGAATGAAATGCAACAAAGAATATTTTCTGACATGTCCTAGGGGCATGTTGAGATTCTTAAAAGTATGAATGGAGTGACAGTTGGGTTCTAGAACACCTAGGTGGACAGTAACAAGCCACTGTCCTCCAGCTGTGGCCTGGAGTGACCTGGCTCTCGCACTAGCTGACGGACTGATGCAGGCTCGTGTGTGCTTCCATGGCAGTTCTACAGGTGTCTTCCTAGCACCTGTGTTTCACAACTTTGTAGACAAGCTAACTAACTTGTACGGAAGTTATACAAAAAGACAGGATTTGTTTCATCCTGCCTGATACTCTAATTTGACTTATAAATGCCCATCTCCTGCAGCCAGTCGGGCATTTCTTTCTGTTGGTGAAGGCCTGGGACAGGCCTCAGGTAGGGTACCGGCCGGCAGGTAGCACTGAGTCGCCTGGACACGCCGGTCAGCCTCCAGCCTTCTTCCCTGACCTGTGTGGGTTCCTCCCATGTTTCTTATTTTGTAGTTCTTTTTATAGCTATCTTCCCCGTTCTTTCTCTTGTTCTAGCCCACCATGTTATGGAAGGGATGCAATTCTAAGAAGTTTGAGTACTTGAGATTTGGGTTCTGCAATTTCTTAAAAACAGATACATGGACAGATACATTTTAAGTGTTTGGGTGCAGTTATGAAAATAATAGTTGACACATTGCTTACTGTGTTTCAAGCCCTCTCCCAGCGTTTAAGGAGGTGATGTCTGTAAATGGCTGGGTCTCCCCAACAACCCTGCAAGATACTTCACCCCGTCCAAGACCCCATGGTCTGTGCACATGTGTTCCCTCATCTCCGTGTTTAAATGCCCGTCTTAGCCCCATGTTGTCTTCATATGTGAAGATTGGGTAACAAGTTGTTTTGTCTTAAACTGGCTGGGAAGAAATGCCTGGTGGCTGGTTTGCAGGGTTTGTTTGTTTTTTTTTTTTCATTTAAAAATCTTCTGGCCTGACCAGGCAGTGGTGCAGTGGATAGAGCATCGGACTGGGATGCAGAGGATCCAGGTTCGAGACCCCGAGGTTGCCAGCTTGAGCATGGGCTCATCTGGTTTGAGCAAAGCTCACCAGCTTGGACCCAAGGTCGCTGGCTCAAGCAAGAAGTCACTCAGTCTGCTGTAGCCCCGCAGTCAAGGCACATATGAGAAAGCAATCAATGAACAACTAAGGTGTCGCAACGAAAAACTAATGATTGATCCTTCTCATCTCTCTCCGTTCCTGTCTGTCTGTCCCTGTCTATCCCTCTCTCTCTCTGACACTCTCTCTGTTCCTGTAAAAAATAAAAAAAAAATTAAAAATCTTCTGTTATTGCCAGGAACCTATTGACATACCCTGACTGTCAGAGGGAGTGTGAACAGTGGAAAACCTTTCTGATTCTCTCGGGGGTCAGTGTGGAGGCGAGCCAGGGCCATGACTCTTCACAGTGCACGCGTGCAGATGACGCACGCTCTTCTCCTTGGAGATGTGTCCAGTGGGCTGAGCTCGTGTGGGAGTGTGTTCTTGGGCAGTACGTCACTGGACAATCCTCTCACCCGGACAGAGTTACTTGGAGACGTGCTCAAAGACAGGCCACAGGAAGCGGACGGGATCGATTCGGTGATCGTGGTGGACAACGTGCCTCAGGTGGGACCCGACCGGCTGGAGAAGCTCAAGAATGTCATCCATAAGATCTTCTCCAAGTTTGGGAAAATCACCAACGACTTTTACCCAGAGGAGGACGGAAAGACCAAAGGGTGAGTGCCGCTCTCGTCCTGTTCTGTGCGTGTCTGTCCCGTGTCACACCTGCAGCGGCCCCGTGGGGCAGGAGTTCTCTCTCTGTCGCTGGCCTCAGCGAAGCTCTCGAAGTCCCTCGGTCCAGGGGCCGTCACACGGGGAGGGGCCATGAGGTGTGCTTCTTGATTAGGGTGTGTGCGTGGGCAGCTAGCAGCTTAAGAAATCAGAGCTCGGGGTTTGAATCTGATGTCAGAACCGCAGACACGGTGCATCCTGGGTAAGGGACCATGGACTTGGAAGCCAGCAGAATACCGAGAAACTGTACATGTGGTGTGGTGTGTATTTTAAGATGTGCTTGTTTCTGTTTGTTTGAAGATTTTATTTATCTATTTGAGAGACACAGAAAGGGGCGGGGGAGTGGGAAGCATCAACTCTTAGTGGTAGCTTCTCGCATGAGCCTGGAGCGGGCAAGCCCGGGGCTTCCAGTGCAGCTCAGCGTTCCAGGTCAGTGCCTCGCCCACTGTGCCCCACAGGTCAGGCGAGGTGTGCTGCTCCCCCGCACCCCACATGTTAACGTCTCTGAACTGGGGTGGGTTCCTACAGTCTGGGTAACAGAATTGTGTCATTGGTTAATTAGCAGCTTTGTTTTTCTAGTGTTACCTAAAATAGGGCATCTTTAAAAAATGGTAGCATAAAGTATATGCAGTCTGGAAGTTTGCTTTTAAACTTCCATATTGGGTCTTTGGTGTTGCCAAGTGTAATTCTGGTTCCTTCAGTTTTAGCGCGGTGGGTTCCACTCTATCGTATGGCACTTTGTTTCTGATTAGTCGACACGTAGAAGTGTGACTGTTGCCTGCCTGCAGCCCAGGAGTGGAATTGTGCGCTGGTGTCTAATAGTGTCAGCTCCTGGCCAGGTGGTTAGCAGCTCGTACTCCAGCCGGCAGGAGCCAACAGCCCCGTGTGATGCCCCAGTCTTGTCCCTTCTCCAGGAACATTTCCTGTCAGTGTCCGCCTCTGAGAGGACAAGAATGAGAAGGTAATGTGTAGGGATGAGTTTATATTCAGTTGGGTTTTTTAGGTTTCATTTATTCATTTTAGAGAGGAGACAGAGAAAGAGAGAAATAGAGAAGGGGAGGAGCAGGAAGTGTCAACTCCCATATATGCCCTGATCAGGCAAGCCCAGGGTTTTGAACTGGCAACCTCAGCGTTCCAGGTCAATGCTTTATCCACTGCGCCACCACGGGTCAGGCTGTCTTCAGTTTTTAGAAACGACCTAGAATAGTTTTAATTCCTGAAAAAGTGATCAGGTGCAGGCAATGCCCCTGACGATGTGTGTTTGGAGCTGGGAGGAGGGCTGCCTTGTGCGAGAGGAGAGCCTTGGCGGCATCGCCTGTGACAGGGCAGGTGCGTGACGTTGACGGCTCGTGACATGGTGACGGCTTCGTTGAAATGACCGACACTGGACTTGCATAGTTTTACATGTGTGTGGTTTCCTAAGTCTGACATACACACATCCAGGAAACCATTCCAGTCAAGATCGTGGACACTGATGGACACCTCTGTCTGCGATTGTGGAGTGAGACACCGGGAGCTACAGGGTTTCGTTCGTGGTTAAGGAACCGTGTGGGTGGCTTGACTGCTGGGACAGGGCAGCACGGGTCCACCTGCAGGGTCTCGTGTGTCGAGCACGACCACCCTCACTTGTGCCTTGGGTCTCAGCTGTGCGATGGCCTCTTCTTGCATCAGGTACATTTTCCTGGAATACGCGTCGCCTGCCCACGCCCTGGACGCTGTGAAAAATGCCGACGGCTACAAGCTGGACAAGCAGCACACGTTCAGGGTCAACCTCTTCACCGACTTTGACAAGTGAGTTCAGACTCGGGCTGTGAGGACCTGGACGTCACCCTGCTGAATGGTCCAGCTGCCGGGGGGCATGTTCCTGGACTGCGGGCGGCCCCCTCCTCTGGTCAGGCCACCACAGGACTGTGTCACGTCCCTGGCTCCTCACACTGGCCGGTAGCACCTCCGCTCTGGGGGACAGCAGGGTGGAGGATGCAGGTCCTTGGACAGTGTTGTGTTGTGACGGTGCCGCCGGTGCCGTGGGCAC
Organism: Saccopteryx bilineata; assembly: GCF_036850765.1. NCBI lineage: Eukaryota > Metazoa > Chordata > Mammalia > Chiroptera > Emballonuridae > Saccopteryx > Saccopteryx bilineata. The sequence goes on along the minus strand of NC_089493.1, from coordinate 198,110,355 downwards.
TCACCTCGACCCTGTCGCGTGACCTGCGTTGAGTGGGGGCCGAGAACCCTGGGGCCGGGCCACACCGTGGTTGCCCTGGGTGTTGCAGTGCTGGACCGTTTTTTCTTTTCCAGGTATATGACAATCAGTGACGAATGGGATATTCCAGAGAAACAGCCTTTCAAAGACTTGGTAGGTTGTATAAGAACGGTGTCTGAGTAGTGGAGAGAAACAATGGCTAACCTCTTGGCTTGAGGTGATGAATGCCTGGGGAGTTAGAGCTGCTGATGGGATTTATCAGGCTCTAACTGCACCGTCTGAGCAGGTTTTCTTTGGTGGACGTTAATGGCATCTGACACCCTCGCCTCTGGTTCTTCTCTAGGGAAACTTACGTTACTGGCTGGAGGAGGCCGAGTGCAGAGACCAGTACAGTGTGATATTTGAGAGTGGAGACCGCACTTCCATATTCTGGAATGACGTGAAGGACCCCGTCTCGATCGAAGAGAGAGCGGTGGGTGTCTGCTGCCCCGGGGGCGGGGCCCGGGGGACACTAAGAGGGGGTTCGCGTGGAGAGTAGCGTCCTCCTTCCAGCTGTGAGCCTGTCAGCGGGCAGGGGCGGGGCCCGGGGGACACTAAGAGGGGGTTCGCGTGGAGAGTAGCGGGCAGGGGCGGGGCCCGGGGGACACTAAGAGGGGGTTCGCGTGGAGAGTAGCGGGCAGGGGCGGGGCCCGGGGGACACTAAGGGGGTTCGCGTGGAGAGTAGCGTCCTCCTTCCAGCTGTGAGCCTGTCAGCGGGCAGGGGCAGGGCCTGGGGCACACAGCAGAGGGTGTTCGCGGTGGAGAGCAGCGTCCTCCTTCCAGCTGTGAGCCTGTCAGCGGGCGTCGGCCTCCCTGCATCCAGTGTGGAGGCTGCGGGTGAGGTCGGTCTGGGATGAGGCTGCGTGCCGTCGTGTTGACCTTGCCCTGGCCTTCTCCGCAGCGGTGGACGGAGACCTACGTGCGGTGGTCACCTAAGGGCACCTACCTGGCGACCTTTCATCAGCGAGGCATCGCTCTTTGGGGAGGAGAGAAGTTCAAACAGATCCAGAGATTCAGCCACCAGGGTGTTCAGCTCATTGACTTCTCACCTTGTGAACGGTAAGCCCCTGGGAAACGCGGGCCTTCCACGGAGGATGCTGACACCTCGCTCTGCAGCCGTCTCACAAGGAGAGCTCGGGTGCGCCTCGCCGGCTCTCCAGTCACACTGGGTCCCGGCGCTCTGTGCTTTCCTGCCTTTAAATGCAGCGTCATTCCTTCACGTGGCGCTTGGGAGCGAGTTGAGGCTTCACGTCCCTCTCCCCTGAGTGCATCTCCCAGCACATGGGGCAGCTGCAAACTCTAGGAAATTAAATACCACTCTGGGCTGGTCACTTGATCCAGTGACATCCTTGGTAAAATGTTTTTTCCCTTCAGTTTAGGATCTAGTCCAAGACGTGGGTTTTTTTGTTTGTTTTTACAGAGACAGAGAGAGAGTCAGAAAGTGACAGATAGGGACAGACAGACAGGAATGGAAAGCGATGAGAAACATCAGTTCTTCATTGTGATTTCTTAGTTGTTCATTGATTGCTTTCTCATATGTGCCTTGACTGTGGGGCCACAGTGCTCAAGCCAGTGACCTTGGGTCCAAGCTGGTGAGCTTTGCTCAAACCAGATGAGCCCGTGCTCAAGCTGGTGACCTTGGGGTCTCGAACCTGGGTCCTCCACATCCCAGTCTGACGCTCTATCCACTGGGCCATCAACTGGTCAGGCTAGTCCAAAACGTGTTTTGCAGAACCTTCCTTCTGAGTGAAAGTCACTCCTGGACGGTGGGGGGGCATGAGCTAGAAGCCTTGGCCCCCCGCCCTGTAGCATCTGGTGTGCTCATGGCCTCACACCTGGGGCTCTCTCAGCCCAGACACACTGAGTTTCCTCCTGTCTCTGTGGGGCCCCTGTTCTGCAGTTCAGTGTCTAACTGTGCAGTCCAGTTCACTGTGGGACTCCATGGAGCCGTGTCACAGGCTCCTGAACTGGACCACTGTGCGTGCTTTCTGTTGAACTTTTCACAAGCATCTCTAACACGTGGAGAACTAAAGAAGGCGCTATAGTAACAGCCCTTCACTAATTACTTAGATTTAGTGCTTTCTTTTTTATTTACTTTTTTTTAATTATTTTTATGTATTTTTCTGAAGTTGGAAACAGGGAGGCAGTCAGACTCCCGCATGCGCCCAACTGGGATCCACTTGGCACGCCCACCAGGGGCGATGCTCTGCACATCCAGGGCGTCGTTCTGCCACAACCAGAGCCATTCTAGCGCCTGAGGCAGAGGCCATGGAGCCATCCTCAGCGCCCGGGCCAACCTTGCTCCAATGGGGTCTCAGCTGCGGGAGGGGAAGAGAGAGACAGAGAGGAAAGCGTGGCAGAGGGGTGGAGAAGCAGATGGGCGCTTCTCCTGTGTGCCCTGGCTGGGAATCGAACCTGGGACTCCTGCACGCCAGGCCAACGCTCTACCACTGAGCCAACTGGCCAGGGCCTAGATTTATTACTTTCTTGTTGTGCTGTTGGCTTCAGATTTTTTTTCTGAGTGTTCTGAAGTAAATGACAGTCTTCCCCACAAGTGTGTAAGACAGCACCGGGTGGCCTGTAAACCACGTCACCTTGATGTGACTACTTCCCCTGGGCGCTGTTTAATGTGCTGCTTTAATCCTTGTATTTCCTGTAAATAATAAGTGGTAGCTGATGGGTTTTTTAGTTCTGACAAGTAGTTTGTATATTACCATATTTGCAGTACTCAGTTTGCAACCACTGGCATCTTTAGTAAAGACCACCGTACCCGTGCCGGCAGCAGAGTGTGTAAATAGGACCCGGCGAGACCCCTGCTGCGGGGCCGGGATGGCACACAGGGTCAGGGTCGGGACGGCTCCTCCACCTCCTGTCCCCTGTGGACCGAGGCTTTGTCCCAGGGGTGGATCTGAGCCGTGCTCTGAATGGGGTGCCCGTGGGCAAGCAGGCAGGGAAGCCTGGGGTTGGGGACGTGCTGTCCGAGCAGCTGTGAGCCTGTCTCCTCAGCTTCCTGTGCCCGGAGTAACCCGAGGCCAGGGTCAGCCGCTGCCCTCAGAGGTGTGCTTCCCCCCTCCCCCAGAGGACAGGAGAGTGCACGGGGTTATAGGCACGTCCTTTCTGTTACAGGTACCTGGTGACTTTCAGCCCCCTGATGGACACACAGGACGACCCTCAAGCCATCATCATCTGGGATATCCTTACCGGGCAGAAGAAGAGAGGTTTTCACTGTGAGAGCTCAGCCCACTGGCCTATTTTCAAGTAAGGAGCCCGTGGGAGCCTGGTGACCTCTCTGTGGCCTGCTCGTTGGCAGAGCCTGGCACGGGTCTTCTTCTCCTTAGGTGGAGCCATGACGGCAAGTTCTTTGCCAGAATGACACTTGACACCCTCAGCATCTATGAGACTCCTGTGAGTGATCGCGTTCTTGGATGATTTGGGGTGCTGGTTCAGAGGGTGGGGCTGACGTGCAGAATGGAGGTGCTCGGGACCGTTCTGGGGGCTCATGTCCTGGGTCTGGTTGTGCTCTGCCCGCCCCGTGCTGCTGCAGGGTTGGGGCGGAGAGGTGGCTGGGGAACGTGAACTCACCCTCTGCGCTCACACTGCCCCTCAGCAAGCTCGTGTTGGCACCTCTGGTTGCCTTTTTGTAAAGACACGTGTTACTGAGACACTGGCCTGTCTGAGTCACTTGTGACCCTCGTTTTCCCGGCAGTCTATGGGTCTCCTGGACAAGAAGAGCTTGAAGATCTCGGGCATAAAGTAAGTCCCTGCAGGCTGCTCCTGTTCTCTCTTTCTCCCTCCCTCCCTCCCTCCCTCTCTCCCTCCGCGACATGGCTCCACACCAGGGGGCGCGCCTGCTGCCAGCTGGGCTGCCGTTCCCTCCCCCGCACAGTGCAGCCAGAGACCCTACTCGGTGACGGGTGTGCGTGGCACTCGGGTGACCCTGCGATGGGTTCAGGTGGCCTTGGGCGAGTGGCACTCTTTGTCCAAATGGTCAGTGTCTCCGCAGTGGGGTCCCCGCCCTGTGGGGGTGGGCACGTTTCCTATTCCTGCATTCTTCCAGCTTGGCCGTGTCACAGCTTATAACCCCCCAAAGTGGCACTCAGTTCTATTAGACGTAGAAGTAAAGTTGGTCCTCACGGCATGAGCTCATGAGTGTCCTCACAGTACCCTCCTCCAGGGTGTTCACACGGCACCACCGTCTTTGTCCTGCCCTGTGGGTGGGTGTGGAGTTTCCCTCAGCTTCCGGGTGGGTCTTCAGAAATCACGGAGCCAGGCCCGGCAGCCTGAGAGTGGTGGTGTTTCCTGCCCGTAGCCACAGAGAGTGGTCAGGAGTAGGTCTGAGTCCTGTTTCCTGCCCGTAGCCACAGAGAGAGGTCAGGAGTAGGTCTGAGTCCTGACTGACGGGCCGTGTGGCAGCAGGTGGCTGGTCAGCATCTCTGTCCTCCCCGGCAGAGCGAGCTGAGGCTGACGTGAGCAGACGTAGTCCCTAGAGTGGCACCCAGCAGCGGACCCCGCTCCGGTCAGCTGCGGGCTCTGTGCAGCCGGAACGCCCTGGTGTGTGCACCGCTCAGCCAGTCCTCCTGTGACGTTTTTGGTTCTTTTTGTTCTGCAGAGACTTCTCTTGGTCTCCAGGTGGGAACATAATAGCCTTCTGGGTGCCTGAAGACAAGGATATTCCAGCGAGGGTCACCCTGATGCAGCTTCCCACCAGACAGGAGATCAGAGTAAGGAACCTGTTCAACGTTGTGGACTGCAAGCTGCACTGGCAGAAAAACGGAGACTATTTGTGTGTGAAAGTCGACAGGACTCCGAAAGGGACCCAGGTGAGTGCGGCGCGCAGAGCATTCTCTGTGCACAGCTCCAGAGCGGCACCCTTTCTGTCTGGGCCGTGTTTGTGGATTTTTGGTTTGAACTTGTGGGTGGTTTTCAGGCCCACCTGATACAGACGTGGTTAGCTGGCGTGTCAATGGAGAGAGCCTGGTCACGTTCCCGCTGAGGAGTGTCATTTTCCCTGTGAAACTTGGGTGCCAGTTCACATAATTGAGCGTTAACCCTCAAAGAACACAAGTCGGAGCTGCTTAGTGGCCGGTCCACTTACACACGGGCTTCTCCCAGGAGGGACAGCGGCCCTCCCTGTCCCCGGTCTCATGTCTGCAGATTCAGCCCGCTGCAGCTTGGAGGCAGGTGGGGCGGGGGGCTGGCTGCACACTGACTCACGCCGTTCTGTGTGAGGGGCTCGAGCATCCGTGGTTTCAGTGTCCACAGAGCCCAGTCCCCTGGTACTGAGGGACGAGTCCAGCCCCGTTCTGGGGGGTCAGAAGTTGTATGTGGATTTCAGACTGCGCAGGGTGTGGCGCCCCAACCCCTGCGCTGTTTGAGGGTCAGCTGTGCGATGGGGTCTCCAGCGCACACCCTCCTCTGGAGGGAAAAGGAATATGTTGTCTTCTTTGATTTTAAGCGCAAAGAATTGCCTGCTTGACCCAGTTCTGCGCTCAGGTTATTTTGTTTGTTTGCATCATACGATTTGTAACATATCTAAAAGATTACCTGGTTTTCCCCTTAAATGGAAGTATTCCTTTTCCCTTTACAAAAGTATTTTTTGAGGTGTATTCACATACTGTTAAACTCACCCGTTTAAAGCGTGCAGTTCGGTGGCTTTCACAGAGTTGTGCGACAGCCACCACTGTCTTAATTCCAGAACATTTCACTTCCCTGCCACCCCTACTCCCTTCCCTGCCGGCTCCCAACACCCACTGCTCTGCTTTCTCCTGTCTGGCTCTCCCTGCACTACACGTGGCATAGGAGCATAGGAGTGGAATTGCAGTGTGTCCTTCTATGTGGCCGCCTGTCCAGAGCGTGTCCGCCAGGCTCACCTCTGCCACCGTGTGGCTGTGCCCACACCATGTTGACCAGTCGTCCGCCTGTGGCCGTGGGGTTCTCCCGCCTTGGAGGTGTTGAGGACTGATCGTCCCTTTGCTGGACCCCGGGGACTGCAGAAGTTTTGCTGGTGGGCGGCAGTGCGGGTCTGAGAACTACTGGGGGGTGAGCGTGACTTTCAGGGCAGTTCTTTCTGGTAGAGTCTGGGGGAGGTCCGTCCGCACCCGAGTGCTGTGTCGTGATGCGGGTGTCGTCGTGATCACTTCAGTTGTCCTTTGACTCAAGTCTCATGTCAGTTTCCACAGCGTAACCCCTTCTATTTTTAACAGGGTGTCGTCACAAATTTTGAAATTTTCCGAATGAGGGAAAAACAAGTACCTGTTGACGTGGTTGAAATGAAAGGCAAGTCCCATTCGTGTCCTTCTGTAGTTGAGCGTCCTGTGTGCGCTTCACACTGGCCTGGGCAGAGGGCCAGGCCTCGGCCCTGACTCGGGAGCAGCCACGTGGCTCTGATACAGAGCATGTTTGTAAATTTAGAGGGTATTGTCCTTTTCAGCTCAGTCTCTTAACCTTCTCAGCGGCCAAGGGCAGGCGCCCCACCCTTCCCCAGCCCTGTGCCACTCACGGAGCAGAGGAGCAGGGCTCTAGCTGCCTCCTGCAGGCGAGCGTGTGTGGAGGGCAGGTCCCCACGCCGCGTGTCACCACAGGAGGCGCTTGGCCCAGGACAGTGGGTCAGTGCTGCGCGTCTGCCCTGAGACGGCAGAGTCAGCCTGTGTTCCCGTTCCGTGTCCCGTTTTGGTAGAGGGGGGAGGGGTGCAGGGACAGACAGGACACGTAAAACCTGGCCCCTGCCTGAGGAGGAGGCGGCTCCCACGAGCCGTGGGGCTGCTTTGAGTGCCGTGGGGAGTGTAGGGAGGACACGGCCCCAGGCCTCGCAGGCGGGCCCCCACAGCCACAGCGGGGGGGACTGAGGGAAGGGTGTTTCCACCGGGCTGGGAGGACCGCCCAGGAGCCCTGTGCAGTGGCACGCTGCTGCAGACCCCGTGCTCTGTGCCTTGTTCCTGCCTGCCCTGGGTCCTCCGGCGCCCTGGGGCCCGGGCGGTGCTGACGGGACACCCTCCCCTCTCCCGCTGCAGAGACCATCATCGCCTTCGCCTGGGAGCCGAACGGGAGCAAGTTCGCCGTGCTGCACGGCGAGGCCCCGCGCATCTCCGTGTCCTTCTACCACGTCAAGAGCAACGGGAAGATCGAGCTCATCAGTAGGTGGCCCCGCCTGGCTCGAGTCTCCTGGGGGGGTTGGCGCGTGGTGGGGCCGGCTGCGCGGCCTGAGCCCTCGGCTGGAAGGTCCACTGTGACTCATGTGGTTCACGGTGCATCACGTCCATGGAGAGGCGGGGCCTCCATGGCTCCCTCACGCGCTAGTGTCTGTGCTTCAGCTTCCTGCTGCCCCTCTGCCTGGGCACTCTGCCCCCCTGGGAGGGCCTAGGGCTGTCCACCTGCCCTAGTGCTCAGCGCACAGTAGGTCTTCAGCAGACAGTGTGGTGTTGAATTAACAATTGTTACTTCTTAGCCTGTTTTTATGAGTGATTGAGTCAGTAAGACCTCTGGCCCCCACTTAGAGGTGGGGTTCACGCTGAGGCCGCATCACCACATGTTCCTGGTGACCTTACGCAGGACTTACTACAAGGACAGTGTTATTTGTGCGCCCTAGGGACAATTCGTGTGCTTCTTCTGAGATGGTTCTGTAGAGAATTTAGTTTCCACCTCCTCAGGCCCAGCAGCATCTGTGGGAGAATCGGTGGTCTGTCCATCACAAAACCGATTGTTACTGATCTCCTTTGATGTAGAAGGGAGCAGGTGGTTATCAGCCAGCAGGTGGTCTTGCTGTGACTGGTCATGGAGACCGCTGTGCGGGTGCCTCTGCCTCGTGAGCGCTGCGTCACGCCCCTCTCGCGTCGGGGGTCACGTGCTCCCACGCGGCCCTGGCCTGTCAGGCTTCACACGTTCACACACACACCCCGCACACGCACTCCTGTCCTCGGGTCTGACTCAGGGAGCAGCCACGTGGCTCTGATGCAGAGCGTGTTTGTAAGTGTAGAGGGCAGGCACACGCACTCCTGTCCTCGGGTCTGACTCGGAGCAGCCACGTGGCTCTGATGCAGAGCATGTTTGTAAGTGTAGAGGGCAGGCACACGCACTCCTGTCCTCGGGTCTGACTCAGGGAGCAGCCACGTGGCTCTGATGCAGAGCATGTTTGTAAGTGTAGAGGGCAGGCACACGCACTCCTGTCCTCGGGTCTGACTCAGGGAGCAGCCACGTGGCTCTGATGCAGAGCATGTTTGTAAGTGTAGAGGGCAGGATGAGCTGGGAGCCCTGGGGGACTGACTGCCCACCCTGGTCAGGTCCAGGCGGGAAGTGGGCAGTGAGGGTGTTTGGAAGGGGGAGGATTTAACAGGTATTTATGAGCATGCATTTAAAACAGTGGTCCCCAACCTTTTTTGTGCCATGGACCAGTTTAATGTCAGGAAATATTTTCACAGACCAACCTTTAGGGTAGGACGGATAAATGCACAAAATAAAATTATGCGACTGGCGTAAAAATGGTGGTGGGTTTTTTTTTGTATTTTTCTGAAGTTGGAAACAGGGAAGCAGACAGACAGACTCCTGCATGCGCCCGACTGGGATCCACCCAGCATGCCCACCAGGGGGCAATGCTCTGCCCATCTGGGGCGTTGCTCTGTTGCGACCAGAGCCACTCTAATGCCTGAGGCAGAGGCCATGGAGCCATCCTCAGCGCCCGGGCCATCTTTGCTCCAGTGGAGCCTTGGCTGTGGGAGGGGAAGAGAGAGAGAGAGAGGAAGGAGGGGGGCAGGGGTGGAGAAGCAGATGGGCGCTTCTCCTGTGTGCCCTGGCCGGGAATCGAACCTGGGACTCCTGCACGCCAGGCCGATGCTCTACCGCTGAGCCAACCGACCAGGGCCTAAAAATTGGTATTTTTAAATATAATTGTTGAACTTACTAGACAAGCATCAAGAGTGAGTCTTGGATGTAACAGGGAATCTGGTCATTTTAAAAAAATAAAACGGAAATACTATAAGTTACTTATTCTTTCTCTGCAGACCGGTACCGGTCCGCGGCTGGGGGTGGGGACCCCTGATTTAAAGACGTGTGAGTCGTGGGAACATTGGGTTTAGGGTCTGGGGCTCCCTGTCTGTGAGGACCTGGTGGAAACGGGAGTCCTTGCCTGATGAGGGTCCCTGTGACGGTGTTTACTTTAAACGGATTCTTTTGTCTAATTGCCTTGTGAATTAAGTTGATTTGAACATGAAATACTATTGAAAATGGTACTGTGGATAGCTTGGCCCTGGTTTGTTTTGTTTTTCTCAGTGCAGGTCATAACTTCAGTGCTTTAGTGACGGGTTTCTGGTGGTTCTGCAGGCACGGTGCCTGGGTTGTGGCTACAGACCATCTACAAGCTCACCCACTGGGCAGCGTGACCCCACCCCCAGTCCCTCAGTCGTGGCTGCACGCCGACTCTAGAGCCTGCACGGCAACTTCTAACAGACGCTCTCTCTCCTTTCAGAAATGTTTGACAAGCAGCAGGCAAACACCATCTTCTGGAGCCCCCAGGGACAGTTTGTGGTGCTGGCTGGTCTGAGGAGGTGCGTGTCTGCTGTCTGACCCTGAGCCGTGCTCTGTGGGTCACTGCGCAGGCCCAAAACTAGCCCTGCGTCCCGTGCGCTGAGTTCTGAATGGTGACATCCCTGAGTCCTCGAGAACTTGAGTGTTGTCACATGGAAGGGTCGTCCCAGCTTTGGCTGGTGGGACAGATTGATGTTCAGTGTCTGCACCGTGCTCCCCGGACTTGGGCTGAGGCCAGGCAGAATGAAGCAAGCACATGCCAGGCTCTCAGTGCAGGCCCTGGAAGACGTGAGCCTGCCTTCCCCTCTGGGGGCGGGACCGCGCGGACGTAAGCGTGTGCGCCTGGCCCCCACTTAGCGGCCCTGCAGCATGTGGGGGGCAGCCAGGACCCTGCAGTGTCCTCCCCGCTGCCTGTGCCCCTGGCTCTCGGGGACACTCGCTGTGGTCTTGGAGGCTTGGCGTAGAGAACCTGCCCTGTGAAACAGTGTAGCAGACAGGGACGGTGCTGGACCCCACAATGTCCTCCTCTCTGCCACGTCCATGTTAGCAGCGAGGCAGTGCGGAGAGGGTGCCCTGGACCCTCACCCAGGGCCCTCTGGGCGCAGGGACGCAGGAGAGCTGCGCATGGGGAGGCTCTAGTGAGGGCCGTCTGTCTGTCTGTCTCCCCAGCATGAATGGCGCCCTGGCGTTTGTGGACACTTCGGACTGTACAGTCATGAACATCGCAGAGCACTACATGGCCTCCGACGTGGAGTGGGACCCGACTGGGCGTTACGTCATCACCTCTGTGTCCTGGTGGAGCCATAAGGTACGGACACCCGTGTCTTCTCGTACCTGCAACACCGGGGTGCTGGGCTCTGGCAGACTGTGCCTCGGATGCGTGCGCGGCACAGCATCGCCGCCTTCCCCGGTCTCCTTGGGCACTGATGGCATTGCCTCCTTCCCCAGTCTCTGTGGGCACCGATGGCATCACCTCCTTCCCTGGTCTCTGTGGGCACCGATGGCATCACCTCCTTCCCCGGTCTCTGTGGGCACCGATGGCATCACCTCCTTCCCCGGTCTCTGTGGGCACTGATGGCATTGCCTCCTTCTCCGGTCTCCTTGGGCACTGATGGCATTGCCTCCTTCCCCGGTCTCCTTGGGCACTGATGGCATTGCCTCCTTCCCTGGTCTCTGTGGGCACTGATGGCATTGCCTCCTTCCCTGGTCTCTGTGGGCACTGATGGCATCACCTCCTTCCCTGGTCTCTGTGGGCACTGATGGCATCGCCTCCTTCCCCGGTCTCTGTGGGCACTGGAAGGTGGTGCCTCAGGCCCAGCCCCAGCTGCCTTGTGTATATGCTGCTCACCTCACGAGGGGCTACGTCCTGTAAATTTCGTGAGTCAGAAACACCCACCAGACATCCTAGGCCAGCCTCACCCCCTGACACATGCGCAGAACACTCACAGTGGCCCACAGCTGGCTGGTGTCACAAGAGGACCGTGCCACATAACGGTAGCCCTGGGAAGGACCCAGACATCAACACTGAAGTGTAATTTCCAGTGAGGGTGTACTGCATTTGCAGCATCCTGAGTTGAGGTTCTATTCTGATCAGAGCACCTGAGGCAGCTGCCTTCTCCATGAGTAGTGGGTGGTCCCTGGTCGTGCTCCTGAGTAGACTGTGTCTTAGCCGCCATCACTGCAGTCACCAGAGCCCCTCGGAGTGGGGGTCACGTGCAGGTTCCCAGTCTAGAGCCCCCCTTCAGGAATCCAGACCTCACTGCAGCGTGTGAGTGGCGTGCGCATGTGGAGTGCGCGTGGAAGGCAGGCAGGTCCCGCTTCCACTTGTGTTCTCCCAGCGCAGCTGCTCCTCCCGCGGCTCCTGTCTGGACCTTCGCTGTCCCATCGCCCAGCCGTGAGGTCAGGTTTGGGTGGTCTGTTCAGCGCAGTCAGGAATGTTCCGGAACACTGACGTGGCAAGCACTAGAGGGAGAGAGACTGACTGTTCCACTTTCTCTCACTCGGGTTGGTTCTTGTATGTGCCCTGACCAGGGTAGAGCCCGTAACCTTCGTGTATCAGAAGGATGCTCTAACCAACTGAGCTGTCCCGCCAGGGCTGCAGACTGTGTCCAGTACAACAGCCCTTACGTTCTGACCAGGACCCATCAGCTATGCCCTGTCCTCGGGATTCTGCTAAACAGAGATGCCCGGAGCGTGGCTGTGACAGGTCACAGCAGAGTGAGGGAAGACACTGCTTCCTTCTCCGAGAACACATGAGAAATGCAGGCAGTTCATCCGCTTGGTGACACAGTTTCTGTGCTTGGTCAGCACTGTTGTTGCTGTGAGACACGTGAGTCTCGTGTCGACACCCCTGCGGGATGGAGCTCGGGGAGGCACCAGGCTTTGGTTAGTTCCTGGTGTCCCACAGAGAGCGCTGGTCCTGCCACACGGCGGTTCGCAGGCACCTGTGGGTTAGACGGTGGAGTTGCTCCATTGGCCTGCAGGTCCCGGTCCCTGGCGTTGGCTGGGACTCGGCCTGAGCACGGTGTTTGGCGTCTGCTCTCCTGCAGGTGGACAATGCGTACTGGCTGTGGACCTTCCAAGGACGCCTCCTGCAGAAGAACAACAGAGACCGCTTCTGCCAGCTGCTGTGGAGGCCTCGGCCCCCCACCCTCCTGAGCCAGGATCAGATCAAGGTCTGTGTCCTGTGGTTGAGGCGACGGGAGGGCGGGAAGGGGACGTGTGGGGACCCTTTGAAGAGGTGCCTGAACAACAGCCGAATGGGACAGTGTCTGGCGCAGTCCCGGGTTTGCAGGGTGCTCAGGTCATGGCACCACCGCAGCACCGTTCCAGGACAGTTTACACGGACCAGGGTCTGGGAGGAAGTCCTGGTGGGGTTTACGTAAGCATGGGTGATCGTGCTGACGGGGTCAGGGTGTCGGGGTGAAACTGAGAGGCCAGGAAGTCCCAGGAACAGAGGCTGGTACCCCTGCTGAGACCCGCAGAGCAGTGCCCGGGACGTGGTCTCTGACGCTGAGGGCGTCCCTGCATGTGGGTTCCACTTGTGGTTTTTGCTTCAAATGTTCAAATCCTGAATGACTTGTCTTTTGTTCAGCAAATTAAAAAAGACCTGAAGAAATACTCCAAGATCTTTGAACAGAAGGATCGTTTGAGCCAGTCCAAAGCCTCAAAGGTCAGCCCTGTTCACAGACTGGGGGCTGTCACAGCCACCGTCCCTCCATCTGAGAAGGGCCAGCACCTGGCTGGGGGTGTGAAAGGGCAGTGCAGTGGGAGAGCCGCTTCTCCGTGGAGGACGCTGTCTGCTACCCGCTGGGCTGCCGTGTGTGGGTGGGCTGCCAGGGGTTGGCCCTGGAACTCGTAGGCAGCTGGCCTTTCAGATACAGAAGTTGGGGGTGGGGGCAGTTAGGGGAAGAAAAATGGGAACGCCCCACACTCCTGTCCTGACGGTGTCCCTCTAATGAAGTATCCTTACGCCCCATGTGTGGTTGCTGGTGACACAAGGTTTCCAGTTGGCTCAGCGCAGTCACAGTGGTGGCAATTGTCAGCTCTGTGACCCCAAGCTCCGTACTAGGAACTGGTGGAGAGGAGACGGACCATGATGGAGGACTTCCGGAAGTACCGGAAGATGGCTCAGGAACTCTACATGGAGCAGAAAAACGAGCGTCTGGAGTTGCGAGGAGGTAACTACGAGCCTGAGATGCACTTTTAAAGAGTGTATCTGTCACGTTTTCCTCCTTTTCCGTTTGTTAGTTTCCCAGATTCTTTAGTAAGTGTCAAATGTTTTAACAATTCTCAAAGTATCGAAGAATCGAAAGCGTCAAGTGTTTTAACGATTCTCAAAAGTATCAAGGACTCGCGTTCCTCACTGCTGCCTGCTGGCTGGAGTGCGCGTGCCCCTGCCAAGGGCAGCAGCAGACCCCATCGTTGCCTCCTCTTCCAGGCGTGGACACCGACGAGCTGGACAGCAACGTGGATGACTGGGAGGAGGAGACCATCGAGTTCTTTGTCACTGAGGAAATCATTCTCCTGGGCAGTCAGGACTGACCCCAGAGCACTGTGGTGAGGCTTCCCCGACGCAGCGGCCACCACGCTGCTGTCCTAGAGGAAACGGGGGGAAGTCCAGTTTCACCTTCTCAGGGCTCGGAAGTCCTTGCGTGTGAACCTCGACAGTCGGGCTGGGGCTCCAGGGGCAGGTGCCCTGCAGCAGGGCCTGGGTGTGGGGAAGGGCAGGGCCGAGGGGCCACACTTCTGGTCAGTCCCTGGCTGGGCTGAGAAGCCTTCGGAGTCAGGTCAGGTGTGGTGGGGGGCTCGCTGCTTCAGTGACAGGTGGACCTAGAGATTCTGCACCTCGGGCTGACGGGTGGGGCAGGAGTCCCTGGGTGTCCCGGTGGTGCTGCCCTGGGCAGGGGGCGACTTGTCCCCGGTGCCCCTCGGAGACGCGCCCTGGGGCCTGAGGGGCGGGGTGGCCGCCTGCCTGCGATGCGCCCGGCGTGGCTGATTTGTTGCCAGTGCAGGAAAGTGAACCCGTGTCCCCCCTGCAGCGCCACCCTGTGCTGGAAGCGGGTCACCCTCTGCAGACAGCCCGAGGCGCTCCGGACTTCCTGTGCTCCTGCTCTGGACTGACTGCCGGACGCCCGCCTCCAGAGTTGTGCCTTGAACCCCTGGTGTCCAGTCGAAGGCACTGCTTTCAACCTTCTCCCGTTTGGGTTTTTAAGTCAGATCACCAGTGTTTCACTGAGACTCCACCCCGTGCCGCAGGGCCGCCTCCTGCTGCTCCACCGAGGTGACCGCCGCACGGCCTCCCTGTGGAGAGACACTTCTGTCTTGCGGTGGGGACCCCAGCCGGGAGCAGTGCCCCTCCCGTGCCCTGGCGTGCTTGGGGCGCCGCAGTGCCTGGGCCCGCGTCCGGTTGTGGCGGGGTCTCAGTGGCTGAGTGTGGAAATAAAGCAAACCTGTACGAACGAGTGTCTCTCTTCTCTCGAAACAGCAGCGGCCATGGTTTGGGGCCTCTCCTGCCCCCGGCCGTAGCGGCCACTGCAGGGCCCAGCCTCTCAGTCACTGGCACATGCGGTGGGCGCAGCAGGGATGACACACCCGTGTGGCTTTGTCCTGCGTGTCCAGCTGAGCTCAGGAAGGTGTGCATCGTCCGTCAGTGCAGTGTGTTCAGAGTCTGCGCTCATTCATTCACTGCCTGTCGACGGCTCCCGTCAGCCTGGAGGCCTGTTGAGTTGTCACCTTAGCTGCTGTTTGGTGGTCCTCCAGCCAGTTCTCTTCCCCACTGAAGGGAGTGAGCAGAGCCGTGGGGTCCAGGCCCGTGTGTGTCACTATCACATCGCAGCCTCACCTCCTGGAACCCAAAGCTTAGTTTTTACAAAGCAGGGAGGCAGGGACAGGCACTCGGATTCACAACTGTGCTGCCTGCAAGCGTCCGACAGGCTCTGTGACAGAGGAGCCACCGCCCCACGTGGGGCAGAAGACATACCTGCCCGGGTGGTTTGGGCAGCCTGGGCCAACCCTGGTCTGCCCAGCACAGTTCATCCCTCAGACGTGCAGCCAGCTCCGGGCCTGAGCAGTGTGGGCACTACTGTGTGCCATTCTCGAGCCGGGGGTCAGCTGTGTCGTTCCCACTTGTGTTCTGCCAGCCAGCCTGTCCATGCACGGGTCACGGTCACTCTTGTCCCTCCTGCTGTTCAGACCTGTGTGCCACAGCCCAGTGAGCAGGAAAACGCACACAGTTCTGTCGTATCAACAGATCTTCAACAGCTTGCACGCTAACTTGTCACGATTTCAGTGTGCTAGTTGTGATTGTTTTCTATAATTTGTAAATAAAAAACTTGCAGAAACACTGCTTGCTCTAGCTCTCCTCTGCTGTGGAATGGGTTTCCCAGGACCAGCCTTTTGTAGAGGCATTTCCTGACCATCTGTGGGGGCAGCAGGAGGCCTGGGCTCTCCAGGAAGGTCCTGGTAGGTCAGAGGCTGGAGCTTTGGAGGACGGGGCTGCAGCTGGGAAGCTCTGGTGGTCAGGCCAGAGGCCATGGGCACACCCAGCACCACCCTGCCTGAGACCACCAAACTGTCATGCATGGTCTCTGCTGCCAGGCCGGCCAGCCTGGAGCACCAGGGGTGACCTCAGTCCACAGACCCAACTCCTGTCACCTGTATCCAAGTGTGGGCTGTCACCAGAGACGCTGCATGTCTGGCACGCGGCTGCTGCCTGACCTGCAGGTGCAGTGTAGTGCCCTAGATGGCTGTGGGAAAGTTAAACGCGGTGTCTGTGCGCTCAGGCCCTGGCAGACCAGACAGTGCGGGCACGGGGCCAAAAACCACGTCCTCAGAATCCAACCTAAAGGTCACTTCAGGGTTACTTTAGAGATGGGGTAAAAGCATCCACACACAGCTGAAAATACTTCATTAAATGTCAGCTGGTGGCGTCTGTCTCGCTGGTGGGAGAGCTCCAAGCCCAGGGCAGGTGCCGATGTCTGGCAGGCTCACCGGGAGAGCAGGTGGGTGGAGGCAGAGCTGTGCCCAGATTGCCATGGCGTCAGGGGAGGGCCCAGGTAAAGACCTGACCAGGTGGTGGCACAGTGGGTAGACTGTTGGACTGGGATGCAGAGGACCCAGGTTCGAGACCCTGAGGTCGCCAGCTCGAGCGTGGGCTCATTGAGTTTGAGCAAAAGCTCACCAGCTTGGACCCAAGGTCACTGGCTCGAGAAAGCGGTCACTCGGTCTGCTGAAGGCCCGCGGTCAAGGCACATGAGAAAGCAATCAATGAACAACTAAGGAGCCACAACGAAGAATTGATGCTTCTCATCTCTCTCCCTTCCTGTCTGTCTGTCCCTATAGGTCCCCCTCTCTGACTCTCTCTGTCTCTGTCTCACACACACACACACACACACACACACACACACAAAGGCTGGCCCGTGTCTGGAGCTGTCATCGTGGTCCTGTGTGCAGCTGGCCCATGTGCCCACCAGGCCTGGGCCGCCCAGCTGCTCGGGCCCCCCTGCAGTACGTACCTGGGCAGCCCCAGCATCCCCCAGACAGTTAAGGACCAGCTGGGCTCCTGGGGCCGCTGATGTCACCAGGGCGGGGCACGGCTGCTGCACAGGCAGGTGTCCGTAGCCTGGAGAGCAGGCAGCCGGGAGCTGCACCCAGGCCTGGGCCTGCCGTCCAGCTGCGCCTGGTCCCACCCCTCCGCCGGCCCCTCCCCAGCCCAGGGCAGCCCTGCTGTGAAGGCGATGGAGCCCAGGGACCAGCAGCTCATGGTTTGTGTCCCCTCGCAGCCTGAGGAGGCTGCCTCCTCCCTGCTCCTGGCGACCTCGTGACCCAGCACCCCTTCCCCATGCAGGGCCCCGCCCGCCTTCCCTCCGGGGGACATAGTGACCCCTTCCCTCTGACTCTCCCTCCCCGGGGGACTTGGGGCCATCACCAGGACCCTCAGTTGGGATGGTATAGGCCCCCCTCTACCTGGCCCCATCCAGGCCCCACAAGGCCTGCCCAGACTCAGCGGCTAGGTGACTGGAACCCCAGCCCATTTGTTGGGTGAGCTGGGGACAGGGACTTGCCCCAAACCCATAGGCTGGTGACAGAGACCCCTGTCATGCCTGCCTCCCAGGGAGCTCTCCCCATCTTACAGAAGAGGAGACAGAGGCTTGGGGCGGGGGGCTTGCTCGTACGATGGAGGCGGGTTTGTGACCTGGTGTCTGTGGTCCCACGGGGTCTCCCTAGGACCCCCTTAAAGCAGGGCAGGGGTGGGCAGGGTGATCGATGGACCACAGGGCCTGGGGTCTTCTCTGAAAGCAGTAGAACCGGGTAAGGGGGTCTGACCACTTAGCAGCTGGGGGCTGACCTTGGGCAAGTGTCCCCCTATCTCAGTCTCCCCATCTGAGACCAGTGAGGGACCTGTAATCAGCACCCCTCTGAGTGTCCTTTAAGGTAATGCCTGGAGGGGCTTGGGGTTTGCTGGCCTCGAGAGCTCTACGAAGAGTGTGAAGCTCAGGATGGGGGGGCAAGGAAGAGAAGAGAAGGGGGAAACTGAGGCCCTGGACACTGCTGCACGGTGTCCTGCCCACAGGTCGCACTTCGGATCCGCCCGCTCAAGGACACAGAGCTGGAGGATGGAGCCGCTGTCGTCGCCCACAAAGTGGGTGACCAGGTGAGGCCATGGGGGGCAGAGCGCGTGTCCACCAGGCCGGAAGCTCTCCTCCCCGGGGGTGTGTCCGTCACCTGCAACTATCACACACTCCCTCTCGTGCCCCCTTGTTGACTCCTTTTCCCTCACCTGCTAACTCACGTGTGCATCGCCTCCCTCCCACGTGCGGCACTGGGGCCGTGAGGGAGGGGAGGGCATGTCCCCCACCCCAGCTCACTCTCTAAAGGGGTGGGGCTAAGTCAGACGGGGAACAGGATGACGGCATTGGGAGCTCCGTGCCACCGAGACGCGGGGGGCAGAGCCATGGAGGCCGTGAAAGGCCCCTGTGATTAGATGTTTGCGCGCTGCCCAGGGAGCTGGGAGAGAGGTCAGTGCTGCCCGGAGTCGGGGAGGGGGGTGCACGCCCGAGCGCAGGAGCCGGCGTCGGTGGGCTGGCGCACTGTTAGCGGGCCGGGTGACTGCAGCGGAGTCCCGGGATTGGAGACCTGCACCTGCCACGTTGCCAAGGATGCTCGGGCACCGAGCTCACCGCCCGGTCAGAAATGTTGGCCGTCACTCACTAGATGAAATGTCAGATTTGGGGAGAGACAAAACTTTGTCAGGTGAGCCAGATTCACCATTTGCTTTAAAGAGGTCCTAGGAGCCCGTCTGCACCCAACAGCAGAGGACACAGGGCACGGGGGGGGGGGGGGGGGGGGGGGATGGCGGGGGGGGGGATGGGCAGTGGGGGTGGGGGGGCAGGAGATGGGCAGTGGGGGGGGGGCGGGGTGGGGGGGCGGGGTGGGGATGGGCAGGGTGGGGGATGGGCAGTGGGGTGGGCGGGGTGGATGGGCGGGGCAGGGGATGGGCAGTGGGGGTGGGCGGGGTGGGGATGGGCAGTGGGGGATGGGCAGTGGGGTGGGCGGGGTGGATGGGCGGGGCAGGGGATGGGCAGTAGGGGGTGGGCGGAGCAGGAGATGGGCGGGGCAGGAGATGGGAAGGGGGGGATGGGAGGGGCAGGGGATGGGCAGTAGGGGGTGGGCGGAGCAGGAGATGGGCGGGGCAGGAGATGGGAAGGGGGGGATGGGAGGGGCAGGGGATGGGCAGTAGGGGGTGGGCGGGGCGGGGATGGGCAGTGGGGGTGGGGGGGCAGGAGATGGGCGGGGCAGGAGATGGGAAGGGGGGGATGGGCGGGGTAGGAGGCACCCAGTCCTGACACTTTGGGAAAATGAACTGGACGCAGTGTCAGGGATGCGTCTGATGGGCGAACTCTTGGTGGCAGAAACCCTTATATACAAGTATAGGCACCTGACCTTTTTAAAAAATCGCGTTGGCGTGGCCCTAGCTGGCTGGCTCAGTTGTTTCCGGCGTCGGCCTTGGGCACTGAGGACAGCTCAGCTGATTTGAGGTTTGGACCCTGATTGACAGAGGTTGCCGGGTGGATCCCCGTCAGGGTACATATAGGAGTCTGTCTCTCTCCCTTCCTCTTACTTACAAAATAAAATAAAAATAAAAATCATTTTGAAGCAAAAAAGGTAGGTCACTTCTATTATTATTCTTTGTAAATCAATCAAAATACCTTTTTTTTTTTTTTTTTTTGGTCAGATCAGCAAAAAAATTCGTATTTTTGGTATGCTGCAGAAATTTAGTGGTTAGTTTATGCGTGCCATGAGGTGAGAAAGGCCGAAAACCACTGCCTTAGACCCATTGCTGGGGGGAAAAAAGTAAAAGGGTTTGTGTCACAAAAAAAGTGCTGGCCAGAAGCCAGGGTGGCCCTGGGCTGCTCCCCTGCCGGCCTGACGACCTGGAACCTCTGGGTGGCCCCTGCCTCCCAGGACCTGTTTCCAAAGCCGTGGGCCATGGGAGGGGCCGGCGGGTGGCCAGGTGGTGGGACCCCAGGTCTGTTGTTGTGTCCCCTAGTGCTCAGTGGTTCCTCCCCAGTGCCCGAGTCACCCTTCAGCCCGGGAGTAAACAGAACCGACTGGTCTCTAGTTACCCTGCCCCCTACCCCACCCCTGGGAGAGGCGCCTTTGAACCTCCCCTGTGCTCCCCAGAGGTCCACGTACACCTAGCTCTGAAATTACGCTTCTATGTGAGATAGGAGAGGCCCCAGGCGGGGCGGCCGAGGCCTCAGAGAGGTAAAGAGCTGCAGAGCACAGGCGGGTCCTTCTCCAGGGGCCCGTGCACACCCCCCCCCACGCCCCCATCCTCCCCTTCCCTCTGGGTGGCACGGCCCCTGAGCCAGAAGAGAGAAACTGGTGGGGGAGGGACAGGCTCCTGGTCATGTGGGGACAGAGGCGGAGACAGGCTGCCGCTTAATACTGGATCAAGCCCCTTCCCATCCTGTGGAGCCGGCTTCCGTGGGCAGCCCCCTTCCGAGGGCGCCTCCACTGACCCCTCCCGCCCCCTGCCCCCAGAGGGTGGTGCTCATGGACTCCGGCGAGGACCCTGAGTACCCACTGCGCACACACCGGTCCCGGGAGAAGACCTTCATCTTTGACACTGTTTTTGATCAGCATGCATCACAGGTACCCTCCACCCCACCCCCCGGCCCCCGACGTCCCCTACTGGGCCAGGCCTGCCTGAGTGTCCTCCCCACACCCTGGTGTCCCCTCGGGGAGGACTTGGTAGCCAAGTGGTCTCATCCATCACACCTCATAGGAGTTTCCCTGGTAATCAAGGAGGTAACCAGGGTTCACATGTCTCATCCACCTATTCCATCCATCCGCCTACTCACCTACCCACCCATCTTCCAGCCCACCCGTGAGGTCACACAGTGAGGTCAGAGCTGGGCGTTTGGACCAAGGTCGGGTCATTCTCACCAGCACCCTCTCCCAAGGACAACAGGCTGTCTAGCGTCTCACCGGACCTTTGCCAGTAAGAGGGGCTCTGTCGCCCTGTGTTACCGAGGGGACCGGGGGTTCAGAGTGGTATGACCCAGAGCAAAGGACACTTACTCCCGAGTCCCGCGGAGCAGGGTTTGAACCCAGGGCTCCTGAGGTGGGAATGTCCCATCACCAGGTGACGAAGTCTGGGGATGGTGGGCACAGCCTTGTGCCCACACGACCTGCCCACCCCACATGAAGTGGGACCCAGGGAGGCCCTGCACCCCACAACACACCTTCAACTGCCAGGACCCACGACCCAGGCTCGTTCTCCTCTGCAGCCGACAACAGCTCGTTCCCATCTTCCTGCATCTGCAGCCTGACTCCGGGAGGTCTTAGTCATCATGGGCGAGGGAACCCGGCCGTAGCCAACACCCACGCCATGTCTGGGCTGCCCGCCCCCGTGTGGGTCCCTGACCGTGTCCAGAGCGAGTAGACATTTGCAGGTTGTCTCCCAACAGCCAGGTGCTCAACCCCAGCTGGGCTGTCCGTGGGACTGCATCCTTCCGTCTGTCCGCAGGAGGACGTGTACTGCGCCACGACCCAGCACCTAGTGGAAGGCGTCATCTCAGGGTACAATGCCACAGTGTTTGCCTACGGCCCCTCAGGTACCGCCAGGGCCAGTGTCCCGAGGAGGGAACGGGGTGGGGGGCAGCGGGCCCCTCCTGATGACACAAGGCACCTACTGTGTGCCGGCATTGCGCTGGTCTCTGCGCACATAGGCCCGTTTCATGCAGCAGCCCTGAGAGGCAGGTAGAATGATCCCCTGTCCACAGACAGGAAAACTGAGCCTCAGAGAGGGACAGGGCCCCCCCCAAGGTCACACAGCTGGTGGGAGTGAGTCGGGAACTTCACCCCAGCCTGCACTGGGCTGCCCACAAGAACCCACAGACTTCTCTCTCTCCTCTGCGGTTTACAAGCTGCGGTTGGCACAACGTTTCGCAGGGCTGAGCCGTCTCCGGAAAACTAGAATTCCCTGAGGGTCAACCCCTCACTGTGCAGATGCGGAAACCGAGGCCCTGAGAAGCATCTCGCCCAAGGCCACGGCTGGTTTAGTTCCCTCATTCATACAACACACGTCAGTGAGCACCTACTGTGTGCCAGGCTCGGCGAGCACCTACTGTGTGCCAGGCTCGGGCGCAGGGAAAGAGCAGTCTGGTCCTTGCCTGTCAGTGGTCAGGGAGGGGGCAGTGAGAGGGTCCCCCAGGAAGAGACACTCCTTAAAAAGTGTGAGGTGGTAATTCTGTCACCAACCGGCACGAGCCCCCTGGAGAGGATTCGGGGAGAGAAGAGATCGCTGTGCCTCTGCTCCAACCCCACCCGCATCCCCTCTTTCTGTCCACCCAGCTGTTCTTCCACAGAGTAGCCGTCAGACTGTTCAGTTTTCCCTCTTGCTTCCAAAATAGAAAACCAGCCTGTCAGAGAGCCGGGAGGGGCTACGCTGTAAAGGTAGTAGGTGTGATTAGTCCTGGTGGCAGGCGCGTCCAAGGGGGGGGGGTGTCTGAGCTCCTGTCAGGACCCCTGACTCGAGGAAGAGGGGGCGTCCTGTGCTCCCACAGGTGCAGGAAAGACCCACACCATGCTGGGCATGGACACGGAGCCCGGCATCTACCTGCAGACCCTCACAGACCTCTTCCGGGTCATCGAGGTGACCCGGGACAACGTGGACTACAGCGTGTCCATGTCTTACCTGGAGGTGAGCCTGCCCACCTGCCACAGGTGCCCACCATGCCAAGTGGGCGCGTGACTCCCCAGTGTCTGCTGGCCTTTGCATAGCTCAGCCCCAGAGCAGCCCCAGCTCTCTGTGGACGCAGAGCCCGGGGTTGGTCTGCACCCCTTTTCCACCACAGCTGCCGCTCTCTCTCCAGCTCTTCCCTCTCACCCCAGATCTATCACGAAGTGATCCGGGACCTCCTGAATCTGTCATCGGGGTTTCTGGACCTGAGGGAAGACGCCAGGGGTGGCATCCAGATCGTGGGCATCACTGAGGTCTCCACCTCCAACGCCCAGGAGGTGAGGGTCAGGGCGGGCACACTCCTCCGAGGCCACGAGGTCCTTGTGTCAAGTTCACGGCAGAGCCGGTCACGTGGCCAGCCCCGGAGTGGTTTCTCAGCTCAGGGATGGGAGACATCTGCGCCTCCCCTCCCCGCTCTCCTGGGCTGCACTCAGAGCAGACATCACCGCAGATCACCCACCCCTCCCTCTGCGTCAGGCCCGGCTCAGAGGCTCCTCTGTGCGGCTCCCCCGGCAGTCACGCTCAGAGTCACCTCCCCTCTGCCAGCCGTGCCATCCCCGCCCTCGTGTTGCCCCTGCAACGAGGATGAGCTATGAGTCCTAGGTCTCCAGCCGTGCTAGTGGCCCACCTCCCACGGCCTTAACATCGTCCCTGCGGGTTTGGGGCGGGTGAGTGGGCCTCCTCGCCTGTTCTGTGGCAAGGCCTGTATCCGTCTTCCTTCACACCTGTGCTGTCGCCCTCACACGGCGTGGACACAGCCGGTGCTCGGCAGAGGCTCACGGGCTTGCTCGCAGGTGGGTTCCAGCCCACCTGTCGTTCCACGCGGCTGCCTGGAGGTCTGTGTTGAAAAGGTCCTGGGCTGCCTGACCAGGCGGTGGCGCAGTGGATAGGGCGTCGGACTGGGATGCGGAGGACCCAGGTTCGAGACCTTGAGGTCGCCAGCTTGAGCGCGGGCTCATCTGGTTTGAGCAAAGCTACCAGCTGGGACCCAAGGTCGCTGGGTCTGCTGTAGCCCCCCGGTCAAGGCACATATGAGAAAGCAATCAATGAACAACTAAGGTGTTGCAATGAAAAACTGATGATTGATGCTTCTCATCTCTCCATTCCTGTCTGTCTGTCCCTATCTATCCCTCTCTCTGACTCTCTCTGTCTCTGTAAAAAAAAAAAAAAAAAAAGGAAGGAAGGAAGGAAGGAAGGAGGGAGGGAAGGGAAGGGAAGGGAAGGGAGGAAAGAAAGGTCCTGGGCTGCTTTTGGCTCTGTGGGGAAGAGATGGGTAATTCGTTGGTGATGTCTGCCACAGGGAGAGGAAGGGGAAGGGGTGGTGTTCGCATCAGCAATCGTCTGTTCCTCAATTAATCATGTCACGCTGCAAACCCGAAGGTGCTTCCCCTGGACAAGCTTCTGCCCTCAGGGTCCCAGCTGTGGGGACCGGCCATGAGTTGCCCAAAAAGAGCTCGGGGCGGGGACGGGCAGCACCCCCCCACATTCTCTTGCCTGGCGGTTCTAGAGGGAGCCTGTGGCCCCTGGGACCCTGACTGCCCACCTGCTCCGCCTCTGTCCTCACTCAGATCACGCAGCTCCTCACCAGAGGCAACAGGCAGCGCACGCAGGAGCCCACGGCCACCAACCGGACGTCCTCCCGCTCCCACGCCGTGCTGCAGGTCACCGTGCACCAGCGCAGCTGCGGGGCGGGCCCGGCGGAGGAAGTGCCCGTCGGGAGGCTGTTCCTGGTGGCCCTGGCGGGCTCGGAGCGGGCATCCCAGGTGCCGTCCTCTGACGCGCCTCCCGCCCCTTCCCACTCCTCGTCACTGTCACTCGCCTCGTGCCACCCGCCCTTGTAGCTGCTTGTGAGCAGGACCCTGTCTGGCTCTAGCTAGCAGAGTCTTCAGCACCTAGAACAGTGCCTGGCCCAGGCGAGGGGGCCCTGAGATGCTCCTGGGGTGAACGAATCCTCAGCCGACACGGAGCGGGCCAAGCCCGCTGGAGGGCTTCTGCGTGTTGAGCCCGCCCTGGTCTGAGACCCAGACCCACCCTCCGGGAGTGCAGAGCTTCCGAGGGCCAGGGAGACAGGCTGTGAGCAGAAAATGACAGTGTGGGGAGGCCTGCGCCTTGAGGTTTGGGGTCTGCGCAGAGGCTAGGAGAACTCAGAAGAAGGTGGTGAGCCGGGCCAGGGTCTCAGGGTGGAGCCGGTCTTTGGGAATTTGGTGGAGTGTAAGGAAGAGCAGGCCGGGTCAAGGAACAGTAGGTGCAAAGCATGGCTGTTGGGAGGACGCTGCACAGTTTGCTGACATGGCTGGTGGTCTGACACTCCCTTTGAGGGTCCTGCCTGCCAGCCCTCGAGTCCTGGACTCACCTGTCCTTTGCCTCACCTGTTCCTGAGGCTGGAGGCTGTGCTCACTGTCTGTTGCCCTGAGCCAGACAGGCCTGAGCTTTCTTGGAAGGCAGGACCCAGCTCAGAACCAGGGACAGAGAAACTGCTTGACGGAGGTGATGTCAGAACCGTGTCATCAATGAGCCACATCCCTCAGGTCCCTCTGGTGCACCAGGCACTCAGCAGTTGTAATCCACCCTGTCTCTAACGCTGCATCAAGCCTGCTTTCTGAACACAGGGCCGACGCTGGGGCAACGGTGTAACCCAGCAGAGCACAGAGGTGTTAGGTGCTGGATCCAGGCTTTGAGCCCGGGCAGTCTGGCCCAAATCCGTGTCCCCCAGTGTGTGCCACAAACTCTGTGTCTCTTCATTGTCAAGTCCCTTCACTCATTCACTCTCTTGGTGTTTGGGTCGCTGCAGTGGGCGGTGCTGCTGCTCACAGAGTCAGACTGTATTTGTAATACTGGATATTGTAACCCTACCCCAACGATTACAATGTAGCACATTAGTGAAAAATTTGAGGTATGAGAAGGCCCAAGGACCCTTGAAACGATAGTTTGTTGGCCTGACCTGTGGTGGCACAGTGGATAAAGTATCAACCTGGAAACCCTGGGCTTGCCTGGTCAAGGCACATATGGGAGTTGATGCTTCCAGCTCTTCCCCCCTTCTCTCTCTCTCTGTCCCTCCCTCTCCTCTCTAAAATGAATAAAAAAAATAAAGAAAACATAGTTTGTTACTCACAGTTCCCAAGAGGAGGCCCCTGGACTCAGTCCTCTCCCTGGGTGTGAGGAGAGGGTGGGTGGGAAAGAGCCTCTCCCTGCCAGCTTGCCCTCTTGCTGCTCAGACCCAGAACCACGGCAAAAGGATGCAGGAAGGCGCCCACATCAACTGCTCCCTGCTGGCGCTGGGCAACTGCATCACCGCCCTGACCGAGAAGGGCGGCAGCCGCACGCAGTACGTGAACTTCAGGGACAGCAAGCTCACGCGACTGCTGAAGGTACAAGCTGCAGGCTGGGTGTGTGCACAGGTGTGCCCATGAGTGTACACTCACATGGTTGTGTGTGCATTCGTGCACATGCGTATGTGCGCATGCATGTGTGCATGGGTGTGCATGGGTGTGCTGCTGCTGCAGCTGACTGCACCTTTCAAGACTTACTTGCTTAGCCTGACCAGGCAGTGGCGCAGTGGATAGAGCATTGGACTGGGATACAGAAGACCCAGGTTCGAGACCCCAAGGTCGCCAGTTTGAGCTTGAGCTCATCTGGTTTGAGCTAAAGCTCGCCAGCTTGGACCCAAGGTCGCTGGCTCAAGCAAGGGGTTACTCGGTCTGCTGTAGTCCCACGGTCAAGGCACATATGAGAAAGCAATCAATGAACAACTAAGGTGTCGCAACGAAAAACTGATAATTGATGCTTCTCATCTCTCTCCGTTCCTGTCTGTCCCTGTCTATCCCTCTCTTTATCTGTCTCTGTAAAAAATAAATAAACTTAAAAAAAAACCAACTTACCTGCTTAGAGAGAGACCCTGAGCTAGGTCTAACGACACTTCCAGGAACCCCCAGAGGGAGGAAAACACCATAAAAACTATCTCTAGTCACTGCCTCACTCCTTCTCCCACCGTCCCTTTGAGTATGATACAGCCCATGCTTGCATACCTCCAGGGACAGAGACCTCACTACCTACTGAGGCTGCCTGTTCTATTGTGGACAGTCTGATTATGACAACATTCCCCCTCACTGACAGCTGAATGCTGTCCCCTCTGCTCTGCAGCCAGGCGGGCTGTACATAAATAAATAGGCAAAGGCCCTGGCCAGTTGGCTCAGTGGTAGAGCATTGGCCCGGCGTGCAGGAGTCCCGGGTTCGATTCCCGGCCAGGGCACACAGGAGAAGCGCCCATCTGCTTCTCCACCCCCGCCCCCTCCTTCCTCTCTGTCTCTCTCTTCTCCTCCAGCAGCCGAGGCTCCATTGGAGCAAAGATGGCCCGGGCGCTGGGGATGGCTCGGTGGCCTTTGCCTCAGGCACTAGAATGGCTCTGGATGTAACAGAGCGACGCCCCAGAGGGGCAAAGCATCGCCCCCTGGTGGGCATGCCGGGTGGATCCCAGTCGGTCTCATGCAGGAGTCTGTCTGACTGCCTCCCCATTTCCAGCTTCGGGAAAGAAAAAAAAATAGGCAAAGCCAAAAAGAATGTCCCTATAAATTCGGCCTCTTGGTGTAATCTGCTCACATTGAAGCAGAAGTCAGATGGGGTGGGCTTGGAACAGGCCCCACCCTCCTCACCCTGAGCATCACCTCCTTGAGCACTGACCCCTGGGTCCTGGCATTAGCTGCCCCCTTCTCAGGGTCTGGAGCAGAAGCAACAGGGGGCTGATGCAGACAAGCCTGGTGTGGGTTGGGGGTGGGCAGCACCCTGGGCAGGTGGGAGACTGTTCCTGTCACCTCCGGCTCATTACCTCCACTGAGCAGGACGCCCTGGGAGGGAACAGCCGGACGGTGATGATCGCCCACATCAGCCCAGCCAACACGTCCTTCGAGGAGTCACGGACCACCTTGTTGTACGCGTACAGAGCCAGAAACATCAAGACCAGGGTGAGCCACCCGTCTGTTCCCGCACAAACCCCTTCCCGCTCTGGCTCCCTCCGGCACCTCCAGAAGAGGGTTCTGTCCCGCTAGCTTCGGTGGCTCCTGGCATGCCTCGGCTTGTGGCCACGTCCTCCAACTGTGTGCTGTCTTCACGGGGCCTCCTCATTATCTCTGTTTCTGCCTTCTCTTCTCTGATGAGAACATTGGCATTGGATTCAGGACCCCCACCCCCACCCCCATAACCCTTAATCCTTAATCCGGAACGTCCTCACAGCAAGATCCTGAATTTCATTTGCAAAGACCCTTTTTCGGATAAGACCACCCTCACGGGCTTGGGGTGGTGTGCTGCCCCCCACCCCAGGTCAAGCGCAACCTGATGAAGGTGTCCTACCACCTCGACCAGTACACAGACGTCATCTCCAACCTGCGCGGGCAGATCGAGCGCCTCAAGTCCAAAGTCGAGAGGCGGGAGGAGCAGGAGAGACAATTCCGGGGTCCGGGACGCACAAGGTAGAGCCTGGCACAGACCTGCTGCTTCAGGTGACCTAGCTGCCCTGGGGTGGGGACGGGTTTGGTGAGTTCAAGGAGCAGAAAGCGGAGTGGTTTGCAAATATTTTCTCCTATCCATCCAACTGTCCACCCACCATCCATCTACCCACCATCCATCCACCATCCACCCACCATCCATCCATTCACCATCCATCCATTCATCATCCATCCATCCACCATCCATCCATTCATCCACCATCCATGATCCACCCACCATCCATCCATCCATCCATCCACCCACCAATCCATCCACCATCTATTCACCATCCACTCACCATCCATCTACCATCTACTCACCATCCATCCATTCGCCATTCATCCATCTATCCATCCATCCACCTATCCATCCATCCATCCATCCACCCATCCATCCACCCACCACCCATCCATCTAACATCCATTCATCCATCCATCCACTCACCATCTATCCATCCACCATCCACCCACCATCCATCCATCCATCCATCCACCCATCCATCCATCCACCCACCATCCACCCATCCATCCATCCATCCATCCATCTATCCATCTACCATCTATACATCCACCATCCACCCTCCATCCATCCATCCATCCATCTATCCATCCATCCATCCATCTATCCATCCACCATCCATCCATCTATCCACCCTCCATCCATCCATCCACCACCACCCATCCATCTATCCATTTACCATCCATCCATCCACCCTCCATCCATCTATCCACCCTCCATCCATCCATCCCCCCCCATCGCACATGTGGACGAGCTCCTCCGTGGCTTAGGTGGCACTGCCCTTGCACAGCGTCTCTCTTGCTGCCTCCAGCCACGATGCCCGCCCCGGACACGGAGGAGGACCGCAGCCTGCAGATGAACAGGATCCGGGCCCAGCTCATCGGGGCCTTCAAGGAGCAGTTGGAGATGTGGCGCAGCCTGGTGGAGCTCAAGAACACCAGCCTCGAGCTGCACGTCGACACGTCCCGACACCTGCTGGCCATTGCCGAGTGAGTGTGCCCGCCCTTGGGCGCCTCCCGGGGCCCCAGCACCACCCATCCCGCGATGGAGCAGGGAGGCCGTGTAGGACCAGTGGATCCGCTGTCCAGCCTCCCTTTACTTTTGCGCGTCCCCACGGGAGACTTTAGCCAAGGGGCCCCCTCTCTGCCCAGGCAGGACTCGTGGCCGCATCCCTCCCCTGCCCTCCTGCCCTGAACCTCGTCTGGAGCAGGTGGAGAAGGCGTCCAGGTCCCTTTGGTCTCTTTCTCACCAGCTGAAGTCCAGAGCCAGCCCCGGAAGGCGAGGGTCAATCTCAGCCTGAGACAGAGGGGACACTGAGGCTCAGAGGGCACAGGGTGGGCGCCGAGGTTGTGTGTCCGACGGCCGGGGCTCTCTCGACTGTCTGCACCTACTCCCTGTCTCTCCTTCTTTGAACAGGCTGACCATGTAGTTTGTCACCCAGACAGACGTGTGGGAGGGTGGGGCACTACTAACAAGGACACTGAGACACCGGAGTCACCATCTGCCCTGGACAAGCTGGACACGGGGTTTCCCCACGCACGCTGGGACTTCAGTCCGTTTCTCTTCCTGTTCTCTCCTTTCTCCTTCTCTCTGTTGATTTGCTTATACAAGATCCCTGCACTAGAGGGTCCCGAGTAAAGGAGCCACCATCCCCACCGCCTGATTCCAGCCCCTCCCCTGTGGTCCTTCCTCGCGGCTCCTGCATGGTTTAGATTCAGTCTGGTGGCCCTGGCCAGTTGGCTCAGTGGTAGAGCATCGGCCTGTTGTGCGGAAGTCCCGGGTACAATTTCCGGCCAGGGCACACAGGAGAAGCCCCCATCTGTTTCTCCACCCCTCCCCCTCTCCTTCCTCTCTGTCTCTCTCTTCCCCTCCCGCAGTGAGGCTCCATTGGAGGAAAAGATGGCCCGGGCGCTGGGGATGGCTCCTTGGCCTCTGCCCCAGGCACTAGAATGGCTCTGGTTGCGACAGAGCAATGCCCCAGATGGGCAGAGCATCGCCCCCTGGTGGGCATGCCGGGTGGATCCCGGTCAGGCGCATGCGGGAGTCTGTCTGACTGCCTCCCCGTTTCCAGCTTCAGGAAAAAAAAAAAAATTAAAAAATAGATTCAGTCTGGCAGGGGGGGCACTGTTGTCATCTGAGGGCAGGGGTTCAGAGAGGTGGCTTTAGGGGATCCTGGTGGGGGGGGGGGCGCTGGCTGCAGGGTCTTGTGTTTAATTGTTCCATGATCCCGCTGCCATCGTTCACCCTTTCTTTGTTTTTTCCCCCAGTTTTTTTGTTCATGACGTTTGTGTGGTTTTTTTTACGAATAGAGAACAGATAGCAGACCCAATTCCACCCTAGTTTCATGCCCACGCCTGTGAGTAGACCAGCCGGTGCCAACAGGGACTCCCAGCCCGGCTGTGGCTTGCACTCTGACCCATGACCCCGTCATGGCCGCAGCTGGGAGCGGGAGAAGACCCACCGTGCCCAGGACAGGGCGCCCAAGAGGGACGAGCAGCAGGTGGCGGCCGACACAGACGGGGACACAGGCGAGTCCGCAGACGGGGACACGGGCGAGTCCGCAGACGGGGACACGGGCGAGTCCGCAGAGCCACAGCAGGAGGTGGCTCTGGTCAGAGAGGAGGTCAACGTGTGTTGGCCGAGCAGCGTAAAACCGTGGCCCTCAAGGTGGGGAGCAGGACGGGGCCGGCCCACGTGACATCGTGGTGACGAGTCACTAACGTTTACTGTCCGCTGCCAGCACCGTGCCCCTCGCGGCAGCCTCACCACAGAGGGTCAATCGCAACCCCCCCATGGGCAAAAACACCAGGGCTCAGAGAGGTTGGAGGGATTGTCCCCACAGCCCAGAGGACAGGAGCAAGGCTGGGACCTGACCGGTCTGACTGCAAACCCACGCCCCGCGGGTTAGAGTTCTGGCCACACTGAGGGGGCTGCAGGGCCAGCGTGCAGAGCAGGGGGCCCTGGGGGGACAGGGGATCTGGTGGCCGCGGTCGTGGGGCAGGACTGGCCGTCTGGCGTCCCCTGAGACCCCCCTGCTGCGTGTCCGTGGGACCAGCACAGCCTCAGGTCCACGCTGAAGTGCTTCCACCGGCCCCTCTCAGCCTCCCGAGTCTGGTCTCGGGCACGTGACAGGGGACAGGGACGTGGCCAGAGGAAGCCCAGACGGCAGGCGCCTCTCTGGACAGCGAGCCCTCTCACATTCTTGCTCCGTGAGAAGAAGCTATTTATACGAGCTGTTTATACACAACGGAGACTTCAGGGGGAAACGCCGGTGAGGCCGGCCCGATCCCAGCCCGTCAGCTAAATGTGAGCAGCTGCATTTTCAGGCAAGCGGAGAACGTGTCTGATGATGTCATGTGGCTAAAAGCGGGTGGCATTTACATCACTGGGAAGCTATGTAGCCAGACCGAGAACCTCTTAATACCATGGCATCCGCCTGACACAGTTCGGAGATTATGTGATCTCCCTTCAGAAGTCCTCCAATGTTTAAAAATAAGGGAAGTCGTGGCCCTGGCCGGTTGGCTCAGCGGTAGAGCGTTGGCCTGGCGTGCGGGGGACCCGGGTTTGATTCCCGGCCAGGGCACACAGGAGAAGCGCCCATCTGCTTCTCCACCACCCCCTCCTTCCTCTCTGTCTCTCTCTTCCCCTCCCGCAGCCAAGGCTCCATTGGAGCAAAGATGGCCTGGGCGCTGGGGATGGCTCCTTGGCCTCTGTTCCAGGCGCTAGAGTGGCTCTGGTCGCGGCAGAGCGACGCCCCGGAGGGGCAGAGCATCACCCCCTGGTGGGCAGAGCGTTGCCCCTGGTGGGCGTGTCGGGTGGATCCTGGTCGGGCGCATGCGGGAGTCTGTCTGACTGTCTCTCCCGGTTTCCAAAAAAAAAAAAAAATAAGGGAAGTCGTGCGTTTTGCTCAGAGACCAATCCCCGTGCCCCGGCAGAGGGCGCGACCTTCAACAGATATTGAGATGCAGGCAGCCCCCTGGACGTGAGACCATGAACTCCTCAGTCAGTTGACCGGCAGCGTTTTAAGGGTGCATGTAGCTCAGTGTCCTGGGGACACTGAAAGGAACGGGACAGTCCCTGTGATGGGCTCACAATCTGCTGCAAAGACAGGCACACACGCCGACCCACAATCCAGTGTGGGAGCGCAGTGTCGACGTCTGAACGGGCAGCTGGGGAGCTGGAGAAGGGGGCCGGGGTGGGCTGCAGGGAGAAGGAGGGGAGTGAGGTCCTCCTGGGGGCCTGAGCCACTCCTCTCGGAGGCTGGAGGGCGTCCCCAGATGTCAGGGCATCAGCACACGGAGAATGAAAGATGGGGTGGACCCGGGAGGGGCGGCAGCCACACGTCCGTCAGCTGTGCGTGGTCACGGGCGTGATTTGCCAACCGGGGTCCCTCAGGACGGGCAGCCGTGGCCTCAGAGACCCCGGCGTGGGCCCTGACCCCTCGAGGTCTCCCCGCCAGGCCGGGCTGGAGCAGCGGCTGGCCAGCGCCCAGAGGAAGGCCTCGCAGCTGCGGGAGCTGCTGCCTGCACAGGCCATCAGCGAGGACCAGCGGGAGGTGCTGCGGCTGCTGTGCCGCGCCCACGAGCTGGAGGCGGAGAGCACGGGGCTGCAGGCTGGCCGCCTGCTCCGGGAGAGCCTGCTGCTCCAGAAGGACCTGGTCATCCAGCGCCAGCAGCAGCACCGGCGGTTCTGCGAGCGCATCATCCGGGACCAGCGGCAGCTGATTCAAGGTGAGGCCCGGGCTCTCCTCCCTCTTCCCGGCAGGCCCCCCGGGACCTGCTCTCTCTGAGTTCAGGGAAGACTGCGGCCCCTGAGACCCGAGGTTTGTCGGGCTGCCCGCTGAGGACCAGGCTGCCTGTGGTCCCACGACCGGCCACCCATCACTCCTGCACAGTGTCCAGGCTGCGTGCGCACCTGTTCCCTGTTGCCACCTGGGCAGGCAGGTGACCCCTCCTTCCCTGCCACCCCGCAGGTCCTGCCCCAGCCTTCTTTTTCTTTTAACTTTCTCTTCTTCTTCTTCTTCTTTTTTTTTTTTTTTTGTATTTTTTCTGAAGCTGGAAACAGGGAGAGACAGTCAGACAGACTCCCGCATGCGCCCGACCGGGATCCACCCGGCACGCCCACCAGGGGCGATGCTCTGCCCCTCCGGGGCGTCGCTCTGCCACAACCAGAGCCACTCTAGCGCCTGGGGCAGAGACCAAGGAGCCATCCCCAGCGCCTGGGCCATCCTTGCTCCAATGGAGCCTCGGCTGCGGGAGGGGAAGAGAGAGACAGAGAGGAAGGAGAGGGGGAAGGGTGGAGAAGCAGATGGGCGCTTCTCCTGTGTGCCCTGGCCAGGAATCGAACCCAGGTCCCCCGCACGCCAGGCCAACGCTCTACCACTGAGCCAACCGACCAGGGCCTTAACTTTCTCTTCTTTAAAAAAAATATTTTGCCCTGGCCGGTTGGCTCAGCGGTAGAGCGTCGGCCTAGCGTGCGGAGGACCCGGGTTCGATTCCCGGCCAGGGCACACAGGAGAAGCGCCCATTTGCTTCTCCACCCCTCCGCCGCGCTTTCCTCTCTGTCTCTCTCTTCCCCTCCCGCAGCCAAGGCTCCATTGGAGCAAGGATGGCCCGGGCGCTGGGGATGGCTCTGTGGCCTCTGCCTCAGGCGCTAGAGTGGCTCTGGTCGCAACATGGCGACGCCCAGGATGGGCAGAGCATCGCCCCCTGGTGGGCAGAGCGTCGCCCCATGGTGGGCATGCTGGGTGGATCCCGGTCGGGCGCATGCGGGAGTCTGTCTGACTGTCTCTCCCTGTTTCCAGCTTCAGAAAAAGGAAAAATGAAAAATATATATATATATATTTTTTTTATTTGTTAATTTGAGAGAGAGAGAAACATCGATCTGTTCCACTGGTTCAAGCAGTCATTGCTTGATTCTTTTTTTTTTTAATTTTTTTAACTGTTATTGTTTTTTTTTTTTAATTTTATTTATTCATTTTTAGAGAGGAGAGAGACAGAGGAGAGAGAGACAGAGAGAGAGGAGGGGGGAGGAGCTGGAAGCATCAACTCCCATATGTGCCTTGACCAGGCAGGCCCAGGATTTTGAACCGGCGACCTCAGCATTTCCAGGTCGACGCTTTATCCACTGCGCCACCACAGGTCAGGCTCATTGCTTGATTCTTGTATGTGCCCTGACCAGGGATCGAACCCACAACCTTTGTGGAACGCAGGCCTCGAGCAGTAGGCTGGGCTTGTCCTCGTGGAGGACTTACCTAACGACGTCATTTCAAACCGGGCTGGGGGTTGCAAAGGAGACACACAGAAAGCCATGGGAGCCTGGCCTGTGGTGGCGCAGTGGGTAAAGCGTCGATCTGGAATGCTGAGGTCGCCAGTTCAAAACCTTGGGCTTCCCTGGTCAAGGCGCATATGGGAGTTGATGCTTCTTGCTCCTCCCCCTTCTCTCTCTCTCTCTTCCTTTCTCTCTCCTCTCTAAAACAAATAAATAAAAAATATTTAAAAAAAAAAAAAGAAAGAAAGCCATGGGAGCAGAGGGTAGGGTGGCCCCACCTCTTCCGGGCGAGGCCCCAACCAGGGAGAGGGGAGCACAGTGAGGCCTCGGCCGTGAGCGTGTGTGTCTGTGCACATGTTCATGTGTCTGTACATGTGTGCATGTGTCTGTGCATATGTGTGTGTGCACGTGTGTCTGTGCACTTGTGCATGTGTCTGTGCATATATGTGTGTCTGTGCACATGTACATGTGTGTGTCTTTGCATGTATGTGTGCATGTCTATGCACATGTTCATGTGTCTGTGCATGTGTGCATGTGTCTGTGCATATATGTGTGTGTGCCTGTGTGTCTGTGCACACGTGCATGTGTGTATGTGCCTGTGCATGTATGTATGCATGCCTGTGCACATGTGCATGTCTGTACACATGTGCATGTGTGCACATGTCTGTGCATATATGTGTACCTGTGTATCTGTGCACGTGTGCACGTATGCACATGTCTGTGCATATATGTGTGTGTACCTGTGTGTCTGCATGTGTGCATGTGTGTATGTGTCTGTGCATGTGTGTGCATATCTGTGCACATGTTCATGTGCCTGTACATGTGTGCATGTGTGCACATGTCTGTGCATACATGTGTGTACCTGTGTGTCTGTGCATGCATGTATGCGTGTCTGTGTGTCTGTGCATGTGTGTCTATAAAGTGTACAACCCAGTGGCACTCAGCACATTCACCATGTAGTGCAGCCATCATCTCTAGTCCCAAAATATTTCTACGAATCCATAAAAGCCCCCGTCCCCATTAGGCATGCACTCCCCAATCCCTCGCCTGGCCCCTGGTGACCCCCATCCGCATTCTGTCTCTGTGTGCGTGGGCCTGTTCCAGAAGTTTCACGTCAACGGAATCACACGGCCGTGACCCTTGGCGTCTGGCCTCTGGCTCAGCGCCACATTTCCGAGGCTCACCCGGGTTCACAGGCGTCAGTGCCGCCCTCCTCGTAATGCCCGCGTCACCTTACTCCCCACCCATCTGCGGAGGGACGTCTGGGCTGTTTCCACCTGCGGGGTGTTGTGGACAGACATGCTGCTGTGAGCATTCCGGCCCACGTGTCTGATCACCTGTGTTCAGCTCTTTGGGGGTGTAAACCTGGGCGTGGGCCTTTCACTTTAAAACCACATCTCACTTCTCCTTCAGAAGGGTTAACATGACTGTGTGATGACAAGGCGATCCGTGAGCATAACAGAAACACTTTAAACAGAGAGGGACGCACACCGAGGACCCTGACAGAGACATACATCCTATCTGGTTGGAATATCCACCTGCGGACCTCAAAAGAAAGGGTCTGCCTTTGTAATGAGTGCAGATGTGTCCCTGAATGGGTCTCCTGGCTCCGGCAGATGCGGGCATCCCCGTGCCGGCCTCACTGGACGAGCAGTACGGCCTGTACTTGCGGGAGCTGGGCGAAGGCTCGCTGGACCGCCTGCTGCAGCTGCACTCAGTGATGGGTGCATCACTCCCTGCGGGTGAGTCCCCTGGGCGCGTCCTCCCTGCCCAGCCTGGACTCCGGGCTGTGCGCGAGGCCCACGGGGACACCGGTCCTTGAAGCGGAAAAAGGAAACTTGGAAATCCCACGACCCAGGTTGCCCGGAGCCGGACACACCGACTGGTTCCGGCAGGTTTGGGGAGCAACGAGCCTTGGGGCCTGGGGTTTGCTGGGGGCGGGGGTGCTCCTGGCTGGC
The DNA here is from genome assembly GCF_036850765.1 of Saccopteryx bilineata. Lineage (NCBI taxonomy): Eukaryota > Metazoa > Chordata > Mammalia > Chiroptera > Emballonuridae > Saccopteryx > Saccopteryx bilineata. The sequence continues at coordinate 198,074,307 of NC_089493.1, read as the reverse complement.
GTGTGTGCTGTTCACACACAGGTCTGTAACCCTGGGGGGCTTGCTAAAGATGAAGGCCAACAGGAAGGAAGCCGGAGCGTGGGGTGGCCCTTGTTACCTCAGTGACCAGAGGGGCAGCTTCCGGGGACCCCAGCAAGAGGAGAGAGGGTCTCTCCTCTTGGGCTTGTTGGTTCTGCAGGGGGGGGGGTCCTCCAGGCTCCTGTGTGAGGATGGAGTTGGTGGCCCATTCCGGGGACACCCTAGGGAAAGAGGCCAGGGTGGAGGGCTGCTAGCTGGCCTCCCGGCTGGGTGACAGTGGTGGTCGGGAGGAAATGGACCTTCCCACGGCCCCTCGGGGACCTCCCCGCTGGACGACACAGCTCGCCCGTGTCCCTGGTCTGTGTGCCACCTCTCTCAGCTGCGCTGTCTGGCCCCCAGGACGGCTCTGTCGTGAACATATCTCTACCGTCGGAGGAGTCCAGCCAGACGACAGAAAGGACCTCGCATGGAGTGTCTGGTTCGAGCGGTCCCCCGAGCTGCTGGACACAGACAGGTACGTGGGCTCTTGCTTCCCGGCCGGCCGGGCAGGCCCTTCCCTTGGCTCCAGGAGAGGCTGCGGGGAGCTGTGACCCTGGGTGGTCTCAGAGCCTCTCCTAGTCCACCTCCGCTGCACACCTGGCCCCCACCTGGGGAATGGGGGCGCACTGCGGGGGGAGGGTCAGACCCTGGTGTTCCTCCCGTGGCTGCAACGAAAGCCCGAGGTCCCAGCGCGGCCTGTGCTTCCTCCGCAGCAGCAGCAGCGACGGCTGCAAGTCCTGGAGAGCCACGCCCTCAAAACAGCTGGGAAAGCAGGACGGCCCGGTGCCCCTGTCACCCCTCTGCATCCTGCTCTCGACACCAGCGCACGAGGTGGATGGGTGTGTGCAGGCCCCTGGGGCCCATCACAGCTGCGCTGGGCCAGGGTGAGCGGGAGAGAAGCTTCCAGAAGAAGGACTCTCTTTTTTTTTTTTTTTGGTACTTTTCTGAAGCTGGAAACGGGGAGAGACAGTCAGACAGACTCCTGCATGCGCCCGACCAGGATCCACCCGGCACGCCCACCAGGGGCGACGCTCTGCCCACCAGGGGGCGATGCTCTGCCCCTCCGGGGCGTCGCTCTGCCGCGACCAGAGCCACTCTAGCGCCTGGGGCAGAGGCCAAGGAGCCATCCCCAGCGCCCAGGCCATCTTTGCTCCAATGGAGCCTCGGCTGCAGGAGGGGAAGAGAGAGACAGAGAGGAAGGAGAGAGGGGGAGTTGGAGAAGCAGATGGGCGCTTCTCCTGTGTGCCCTGGCCAGGAATCGAACCCGGGTCCCCCACATGCCAGGCCGACGCTCTACCGCTGAGCCAACCGGCCAGGGCCGAAGGAGGACTCTCTTTAAGAAGCGGCCATCAGGACGGTTGGTGGTCAGCAGCTGAGTGACTGTGCTGAGGACGCCTGGCCCCAAGGGGGGCCGCCCTGCCGTGCCCGAGTGCTGAGGAGTTAGGGCCCCTTGAAGAAGCCCCCCGGCCCTGACTCTGGGTGTTGGTGTAGCGATGCCCCAACCCCTGAGCCGTCGGGTGCGGTGACCCTGAGGCCTGACCGCTGCTGTCTCACGAGACGTCCGCGGCCAGGGACTGGCCTCCTCACCTGCTTTGGCCCCCGTTGCCCTCCGAAAGCGAGCGGCTTTCCCGCCACACAGACGACTCGCCCCGAGTCACTGTCCCTGGTCCTGCTTCTGGGCGTCCCCACCCTGACCGCCCGCTGGGCGCCGGGTTTTTGCAGAAGCCAAGCTCTCTGAGCGCAACGAACTTGGTCTCCAAGCTGTGCTCGCCAGCCGGCCCGGTGCTGGGACCCCCGAGGACGAGGACGGCGGCAGCGGCCCTCAGCAAGATGGCCAGGGGCACCAAGAGCATCACCCGCCTCGCGGCCAGCCGGCGCGCGAAGGCACAGGACCACTGGGGTGGCAGCAGCCGCTCCTCCCTCCACCTTCCAGAGGAGGTGGCCCTGGACTCCAGGGACCCAAGCCCAGCGGACAGGAGGTGGCCCCATGCCAGCCCCAGCAGGGATGGCTCCGTGGACAGGAAGGCCGGGAGAAAGCGGCCCCCCTCCCTCACCTGGGGCGTGCAGCCGGTGGGTGGACTCTGGGCCGGGCACTCCAGCCCCAGGGGTCAAGGCAGACAGCAGAGAGGGGCGGTCAGCCCCAGCAGAGTCATGGTGGGGGATTCAAGGAGGTAGGAGAGAGCCAGGGACCCCACACAGCATGGTCAGCCTCCCCCCCCCCTTTCTGATGAGCCACATCCGTAACGTGTTATGTGGCTGTGATCACAGGAGAGATGGAGTTTCTGATCGGGTCTTTTCCCAGCGTTATTTCGTACATTTTCAGGTGCCCACACAGTACCTGTATCGGAACATTAAGAAGGGGTATCAGCCTGACCAGGCGGTGGCGCAGTGGATAGAGCATCAGACTGGGATGCGGAGGACCCAGGTTCGAGACCCCGAGGTTGCCAGCTTGAGTGCAGGCTCATCTGGTTTGAGCAAAACTCACCAGCTTGGACCCAAGGTCACTGGCTTGAGCAAGGGGTTACTTGGTCTGCTGAAGGCCCACGGTCAAGGCACATATGAGAAAGCAATCAATGAACAACTAAGGTGTTGCAACAAAAAACTAACAATTGATGCTTCTCATCTCTCTCCGTTCCTGTCTGTCTGTCCCTATCTATCCCTCTCTCCGACTCTCACTCTGCCTCTGTAAAAAAAAAAAGAAAAAAGAAGGGGTATCACTCGGTTCTAAAACACATCAGCTAAGGAAGCCTGCGTGCAGGCCACGCTGTTCCGTGCCGGCCACCGCAAGCTGTTCCTCTTCTCACCGTGTTGGCACGAGGCGTGCACACAAGCCCTCGCTCCATCAGTACGTGGAGGCCAGCTGGCCTCACACACGATTCCAGTCGTGGCCACTTTGTGGTTTTCTATTTTCTGTTAAATGGCCATGTCGGTTGTCCTTTATTTCTTTCGTATCTTTTTTGCATTTTTTTGGGGGGGGTATTTTTTTTCTGAAGCTGGAAAGGGGGAGAGACAGTCAGACAGACTCCCGCATGCGCCCGACCGGGATCCACCCGGCACGCCCACCAGGGGGCGATGCTCTGCCCATGTTGGGGCGTCGCTCTGTCACGACCAGAGCCACTCCAGCGCCTGGGGCAGAGGCCAAGGAGCCATCCCCAGCGCCCGGGCCATCTTTGCTCCAATGGAGCCTCGGCTGCGGGAGGGGAAGAGAGAGACAGAGAGGAAGGAGGGGGAGGTGGAGAAGCAAATGGGCGCTTCTCCTATGTGCCCTGGCCAGGAATCAAACCCGGGTCCCCCGCACGCCAGGCCGACGCTCTACCGCTGAGCCAACCGGCCAGGGCCTCTTTTTTGCATTTTTAAAAAAGGTTTTATTTATTCATTTTAGAGAGGAGAGAGAGAGAGAGAGAGAAAGAGGGAGAGAGAGAGAGAGAGAGAGAGAGAGAAGGAGGGAGGAGCAGGAAGCATCAACTCCCATATGTGCCTTGACCAGGCAAGCCCAGGGACTTAAACCGGTGACCTCAGTGTTCCCGGTCGGCGCTCTATCCACTGAACCCCCACAGGTCTTGTCCTTTGTTTCTGACTGTGACACATAATGCTTCCACATCCCGACATGAAGCAGAATTTTTCATTTTGAATCGTTTTCTTTAGACAGTGTGGACCTGTGGAAAAGTCTCAGCAATTTTTTTTTTTTGTATTTTTCTGAAGCTGGAAACGGGGAGAGACAGTCAGACAGACTCCCGCATGCGCCCAACCGGGATCCACCCAGCACGCCCACCAGGGGGCGACGCTCTGCCCACCAGGGGGCGATGCTCTGCCCCTCCAGGGCGTCGCTCTGCCGCACCAGAGCCACTCTAGCGCCTGGGGCAGAGGCCAAGGAGCCATCCCCAGCGCCCGGGCCATCTTTGCTCCAATGGAGCCTTGGGTACGGGAGAGGAAGAGAGAGACAGAGAGGAAGGAGTGGGGGTGGAGAAGCAAATGGGTGCTTCTCCTATGTGCCCTGGCCGGGAATCGAACCCGGGTCCCCCGCACGCCAGGCCGACACTCTACCACTGAGCCAACCGGTCAGGGCCAGGGGTCAGCCTTTTTGTCCTATTCAGGCCTTCAACTGATTGGACAAGGCCCACCCCATTAAGGAGGACAATCTGTGTTCCTTGGCCTATGTATTTAGATGTTAACCATCACAGTGGGTTTAGATGACAACCCCGTCCATGGGTGTGGGGTGCACAGTGCTGAGAAGGGAAAACAGTGGGGACAGATAGCCCTCCTTCTTTGGAGGGTTCAGGGAGGACGTCAGCCGTGATTCTGCCCCATGGTACACAGTAGGCATTTAAGCATTGCATGGGTTCAACTCAAAATGGCCTTGACAGCCCTGGCCGGTTGGCTCAGCGGTAGAGCGTCAGCCTGACGTGCGAGGGACCCGGGTTCAATTCCCGGCCAGGGCACATAGGAGGAGCGCCCATTTGCTTCTCCACCCCTCCCCCGCTCCTTCCTCTCTGTCTCTCTCTTCCCCTCCCGCAGCCAAGGCTCCATTGGAGCAAAGATGGCCCGGGCGCTGGGGATGGTTCCTTGGCCTCTGCCCCAGGCGCTAGAGTGGCTCTGGTTGCGGCAGAGCGATGCCCCGGAGGGGCAGAGCATTGCCCCCTGGTGGGCAGAGCGTCACCCCTGGTGGGCGTGCCGGGTGGATCCCGGTCGGGCGCATGCGGGAGTCTGTCTGACTGTCTCTCCCCGTTTCCAGCTTCAGAAAAATACAAAAAAAAAAAAATGACCTTGACATTTTATTTTTTTCCCTACCTGCTCCCCACTCCCTGCCCTGATGTGTGATTATTCTTTTTCTCCTGCAGGCAGCAGAGAAACCTCAGCCCCCCTCCCCGGAGCACTTGGCTGAGAGCCAGGTGCCGCCTGCCCCTCATCAGCCCTCAAAGGCGTCGGGAAGGGGCTTCTTCCCTGCTGTCCCTGTGGCCTCCAAGATGAAACCCATGAAACCCAGCCGCGGCCCCCGTGCAGGTAGCAGGGTCAGAAAAAGAGAACAGCCGGCTGGCTTTTCCTGTGTCTTTCAGACCCTAACCCCCACACCCCTCCCCTCGCCGTCTCAAAGGAAAAAATCTTTGGAAAGTGTGACTGCTTGTCTGCTCCTTGGTGTGAGTGAATTTTGGGGGTTTTTAGGGCAGTGAGGTGGCCAAGGCCACTGGCTTCATGACGAGAAGGATTCCCAGAGGTGCTGAGCGTCGCTTCTTCTGGTCAGCCCGACACCCCAGTGGAGTTTAAAATCATCATGAAAATGGTGGCTTCTTTCCAGTACAGGTTTGAATCCTGGCTCTTAAGAGTTGTGGTTATAGGCCCTGGCCGGTTGGCTCAGTGGTAGAGCGTCAGCCTGGCGTGCAGAAGTCCTGGGTTCGATTCCCGGCCAGGGTACACAGGAGAAGCACCCATCTGCTTCTCCACCCCTCCCCCTCTCCTTCCTCTCTCTCTTCCCCTCCCCAGCCAAGGCTCCATTGGAGCAAAGATGGCCCGGGTGCTGGGGATGGCTCCTTGGCCTCTGCCCCAGGCACTAGAGTGGCTCTGGTGGCGGCAGGGCGATGCCCTGGAGGGGCAGAGCATCGCCCCCTGGTGGGTGTGCCGGGTGGATCCCGGTCCGGCGAATGCGGAGTCTGTCTGACTGTCTCTCCCGGTTTCTAGCATCAGAAAAATACACACACACACACACACACACAAAAGTTGTGGTTATTACAGAAATAAATATATGCTCATTATGGAAACTGCGGAAAGTAGATAAAATGATAAGTAAGAAATGAACACTTGTATACCGACACCCCCCCCCCGCCTGCCCCAGAAGTAGTGACTGTGCGGGGACCCCCTCACTCTGGATGACCGGGGACGTGAATGTGGGCTCCTCTTGTAGGACACGGGGGTTATTTCCAGTGTATCACAGTGTCTGGTGGACACCAGGACTGCTGAAAGGGGCCCACGACTGTCCCTGAACAGAGCAGGACGGAAGTTGAGACCCAGCGTTTAGAAAGGCCGGATCAATGCCCTGGATTCTGAATTTAAAAAAAAATAAAATTTTTTTTTTTCATTCAGTTTTTCCAGTGATTCATTTTTGTTACGCTTACAAATATGCACGGGTCCCCTAGACATCGGGAAAAAAGAGGCCAGCAAGCTGGTCCTCGAGTTGGCTTCTCTCGCTGGCTCCGTAACAACAGCTCACCTCTAGTGAGCGCTGACCGTGTGCTAAGCTCCTTTTGGGGGGTCAACCCGTTTATCCTCACGGTAGTTCTACGAGGCTGGAAATGGCAGTCACCCCGTTATACAGAGGGGTGCCCGGAGGGAGGCACAGAGAGGTTAAGGAACTTGGCCCAGGGTTGCACAGCACGGCGGGGATTCCCAGCCAGCTCCTCCCCACGGCTTCCAGACGTCCTTCCCTTTCTTGCTCTGCTGCAGCCTGTCCTATTCAGGGGCCGTGGGGGGAGCGCATTGTTAGGGCTCCGGTGTCTGCTTCTCAGGGCCAGTGGCGGCAGGGGACACGCCCGGCGCTCTGTCATGCTGGGAGGGGCGGGAAGAGGAGGCTGCGCCTTGGACAGCCTGGGTCACACCCCCACGCCCTCACAGGCTTCCCAGAAAGCTTCCCTGGGGGACAGCCCACAGGGTCGTCTGTGATTTCTCTGCACTTGAAAAACCTAACACTGGACACGCCACGTTGAGCGTGCTTTGTTGATAGATGTGCTGCTGCTTCCGAAAGTGTTGACTTTTCCCGCTCCTGCGGGCGGGAACAAGGGGGGGGGGGAATCACAGAGACTGCAGAGGACCTGGGAGCCGGGACTTGGAAGTGCAGGGGCCGGGCTGTTCAGCACCTCTCCTCCCCCAGGGAAAAGCGGGCAGGTGGTGACCTCAGTGCCCACTGCCGTCCCTCACCTGGAGGAGGTGATGATGACAGATAGCGGGCTCTCTGGCCACGGGGAGCCCTGAGGTGCCTGTGAAATAACGGGTGTGTGTGTGGGGGGGGTGGTAGGTCACAGCAGGCTCAGGGGGTGACTTGTCACTGCTTAACTGGAAGGCTCAGTCTCCTTGGTCGCCTCTGCAGCAGCCCCAAAGCTGAAGCTCAGGGGTCTGTCCCCTCCAGAGATAAGCCCCCTTGGAATGTGTTTGTCTAGAGGATGGGAAAGGAATTTGCTCTTCCTGGTGTTTTTACTGTGAAATTCCTACCCCGGGGCAGAGTGGCGGGAGAGCTTGGGAACCTCCCATTGTGGCCGCCCTGGGTCACGCTCAGCCCTTCGGTTTCTGCTTGTCTATCTGCTCCCCGGAGCTGTTTCAAGAAAATCCCACGCCTCTCCCCCGTGCAGGATTGGAACCGGCCCCTGCAGTTGTCAGGAAAGGGCACACGTCCTCGTTGGAGCCGGGCTGAGCCCCAGCCCGTGTGTGTGTGTGTGTGTGTGTGTGTGTGTGTGTGTGTGTGTATGCGGGGGAGGGGGCATCGAGCCCTCCCTCCTGTGCGGACCCTCTTTCCAGCACTGTGTCTGCAGAGGGTCCCCATGGCAACAGGAGTTCACTGTGTGACCCTGTGATGGAAAAATCAGAGCGTAGGAGAATCGATGTTCCTTCACGATCAGTAGCCCGGCTGGTTCAGAAGGGTAAACCGAGGCCGGGAGCGTGGAAACAACGTCTCTGGGCCACACAGCGTGTTGACGGCCCAGCCAGACCCGGAACCCCTATCTCCTTCCCGTGGCGGCTGTCTGGCTGTCTCTGCTCGGGGACGGAACACGTCTGTACTGGGCAGGTGCACCGTGAGAGCCTGCAGGTAGCTGGGCTGGACCAGGTGTCCCGTTTCTCTGGCGGAGGGCCAGGCCGGTCTGGGTTGAAAACGGACCGGCCCAGGGAGGCCGAGGATCATGCACTTACAATGTTTGCTGAGCTCCCCGGGGAGGCTGCCCGGGCCGGCCGGGGGGTCCTGGAGTTCCATCTGGTTGCTGGTGGCGGTTTCGGCAGTGGGGCTGCTGGTCCCCCATCACGCCGCGATGCGTGCCTCGCCTGGGAGTGTGGTGACAAGCTGTCCTGGTGCCTCTGACAGGTGGGGGCACAGCCATCGCTGCCTGGACCCTTCATCACTGGCTCCAGTCTCCCCCACCTCACCCTGCGAGCCAAGGCACAACCAAGCCGTCCAGGATGGTGGGTGTATATCACCAAGAGGCTTTTATTATTATTATTATTATTATTATTATTATTATTTTTACAGAGACAGAGAGAGTCAGAGAGAAGGATAGACAGACAGGAACAGAGAGAGATGAGAAGCATCAATCATTAGTTTTTCATTGCGCATTGCGACACCTTAGTTGTTCATTGATTGCTTTCTCATATGTGCCTTGACCGTGAGCCTTCAGCAGACCGAGTAACCCCTTGCTCGAGCCAGCGACCTTGGGCTCAAGCTGGTGAGCTTTTTGCTCAAGCCAGATGAGCCCGCGCTCAAGCTGGCGACCTCGGGGTCTCGAACCTGGGTCCTCCGCATCCCAGTCCGACGCTCTGTCCACTGCGCCACCGCCTGGGCAGGCGCCAGGAGGCTGTTAAAGACCGCGGCAGAGGCTGGTCCTCTGCAGATGTTCTTCTTCTGTCTAACCTTGCTCCCTCACTCCGCCTTTAACCCATTCCTTCATGTCAGTTTGCCACAAAAGTTTCAGAACTTCTTGTTAGCGCGCTCTTCTTTTTAAGGGCTCTTGGGAAGGGGGTCTCAAAGGTGTTGACTGGCCAGGACCTTGGGGCCAGAGCCGGCTGGGAAACAGCCAACGGTGCCCAGAGGGGAAACGACGTGTCTTCGGTGTGAAGGGCGGCACCTGGGCCATCAGCACTCTGGACCCCCAGTGCGTGTGTCTGCCACCGTGAACTAGGCGGCTGGAGGGTCCCGCAGACCGGCCTGGTGTCACAAGAGGGGCAGAGGCCGAGACAGACTCCGAGTGACACTCCAGGTTGGGGATGTGAAGTCCCCACAGGGCCCTGAAGGTGGCCCAGGGCGTGGGCAGGGCTGGCAGAGGGACAAGAGCCCACGTGGGTCCGAACAGAGTCCAGTGGGCAGCTCAGGCCAGGGCCAGTCCCCCACCCTGGGCAGGGACCCAGCCAGCGACCCCAGCTGGGACTCTGGCTTTGCTGGAGTTGGCCATGACCACAGGCTGTCTTCCCACCTCTCTGCAGGGTCTACAGAGAGTGGAGGCCGACACCACAGCTCGCTGCCCCCCAGCAAACCTCGCAAGCACCAGGGCGGCAGCGCCAGGGGGCCCAGAAGACCAAAGTGAGGATGGCGCAGGCAAAGCCAAGGGGCCAGAGACACCGGTCCCGGGCACTGGGGTGGGGGTGGGGGGCTCTGCCCTGAAGCCGGATGTGAGAGATGGGGGCCCTGGCACAGGCACTTTGGGGGGCACCCCTCTGCCCCAGAGGCCGTCTCAGCAGCTGCCTGCAGAAAAGAAGCCACCCGTGGGGTGTGGGCAGTCCTCCCAGACTCACCAACGGAGAGAATAAAGCTTCACAACAGGGTGTGCGACACGCCTTGAGGTCTGTAACACGGCAATTATGTAGACGCGCACACGTGTGGCTGGCAGAAACATTTCTGTGGGACAGTTCCCAGGACGCCAGGGCCAACACGGTGCTGTGCTTAGTCAAAGCCACCACTAAGCCAGGGGGTGGGGCTGCAGGAAGGGCTGGCACCCCCCTTCGGAAAGGATTCTCTCCAACTTTCTAGAGCTGATAGCCCCCCCCCCCCGTTAGAAATCTCTGGGGTTTCAGAGTCCCTTGTGAGGGCTGTGTGTGTGCCTCTGTCTGTGTCTGTGAGTCTCTGTGTGAAGGGATGGAGGGTCTGCTGGGCGGGGAGCAGGCCGCCCCCCCTGGGGGCCCCTCCCAGGAAGGGAGAGACCTCTGTTCCGCCCATGACTTGAGCAAGGCCGCCCTTCCTGGAAGGTTTGGCTTGAGGCCCAGAGGGTCCGCTTCCTCCTACCTCTGCCAAATTCATGTTCCCTGGAACCTCAGACTGTGTGACTTGATTTGGAAACAGGGACTTTGCAGATGGGATGGGGCTAAGGATCTCAAGATGAGCTCATCCTGGATTTAGGGTGGGCCCCGCATCCGTAGACAAGAGTCCTCACAAGAGGAGAGGACACAGGAGCACAGAGGGTGCCCATGACCGTGGAGGCCGGATGCGAGTGTGCTGCCTGCCGGCAGTGAGCTGGACGCTGGCCCTGCCCACACCCTCTCAGGCCGCTGGCCTCCAGAACTCGGAGGGCGTGGGTGTCGGTGGTTTGGTGAGCCTCTGTTAAGGCAGCAATAGAAATCGGACACAGCCCTGGCCGATTGGCTCAGTGGTAGAGCGTCGGCCTGGCATGCAGGAGTCCCGGGTTCGATTCCCGGCCAGGGCACACAGGAGAAGCGCCCATCTGCTTCTCCACTCCTCCCTCTCTCCTTCCTCTCTGTCTCTCTCTTTCCCTCCCGCAGCCGAGGCTCCATTGGAGCAAAGATGGCCCGGGGGCTGGGGATGGCTCCTTGGCCTCTGCCCCAGGCACTAGAGTGGCTCTGGTCATGACAGAGCGACGCCCCGGAGGGGCAGAGCATCGCCCCCTGGTGGGCAGAGCATCGCCCCTGGTGGGTGTGCTGGGTGGATCCCGGTCGGGCGCATGCGGGAGTCTGTCTGACTGTCTCTCCCCGTTTCCAGCTTCAGAAAAATACAAAAAAAAAAAAAAAAAAAAAAAAAGAAATCGGACACGGTGTGGATGAGCCACCTGCTTTGTCTGGGACAGAGGTGGGAAAGGGAGCAGGACAGACGGGCCTGCTCAGCGGCTCAGCTGGGGGGCCGGGCCAGGTGTGTGGAGGCCCTGCCCACCTCGGCCCCTCTCTGTGCACAGCTGCAGGCCAGGTGCAGCTTCTGTACAAGGTGCAGGAAGCCTTCTATACTGCAGCACAGCCCCAACGAGCTGGGGATTCCACAGCCAGCCCCAGGAATGGGGGGCCAGCCTCCCCTGCTCTGGTGGACAATTTAAGGGACTGAGGTCCAGTTGCCCGCAAGGGTAGCCGGCTGGTTAAGCACAGCCTTCAGGCTCTTCACGTATGACCTGTCTCATTCCTTCACTGTGCTTCCCGAATCAACTCCCTGCAGCCCCATCTCAGAATAGGCACCAGAGGCCCATGCTAAGAGGCAGGAGGGCTTCACTACGACTCCATGGGCCTGGACCGCCCTCTCCACGGAGGCTGGGGACATCGGGTCCGGGGCCTCGTTGCTAAGAGCCACCAGTGCGTTCTGAGAGGTCGGGCAATGTCTTCCCCAGTGAGGAAGGAAGGCGAGCTCACGGCAGGTTTACTGGGGTTTCCCCAAGAGGGAGTGCCCATCTCCACTGTCCTTGGAAGAGCCACGCACCCCTTTTCTCGGCTCAGTGCATCCACTGGACTGAAACGCCTGCCACGGCAGCTGCGGGGTCCCCCTCACACGGCTAAGGAACGGTGGTCTACCCAAGAGAGGGTCAGAGCGGGTCTCCCTCGTGGGGGGGCGGCCACAGGGCCTCGGCAGGTCCCCCAGCAGAAATGCTGCTCACGCCACCCTCAGTACGCAGTACGCAGTACGCGGAACCACCCCAGGGGCTGTGTGTGTGTGTGTGTGTGTGTGTGTGTGTGTGTGTGTGATTTGAAGCATCAAACAGATGAGGAAGCATCAGACTGAAGCTCCTGCCATGGTCCCTCAGTGACCGGGGAACTGCCCGGCCTCAGGGTCTGTTTCCTACCTCTCCCGAGGTACCCCGCAGCACCCCGCAGGCAAGACAAGCCTGCAGAAACAGAGACACCGCAGGGGACCTGGGGTGAGGGCCGAGGGGGCCAGGGCTCGGGTGACTCCGGAGGTTTCTGCCGGCACTCTCTCGGATTTCCCGTCACCTGCAAGGAAGGCAAGTTGAGTCTGCAATTCTCACACCTCCTCCGTGTTCACTCCCTTCTCCTCTGAGACCCTGATCCAAGCCACCGCAAGGAGTCAGAGTCCCCCGGCCGCCTCTACCAGGGGCAGTGGACATTTCCTGGCCCAGGCCACCGCGATATTGCTGTCATTTTTTTTTTTCACTGTTGCAATGCTGGTTATGAAACCAGAAATAGGCGTTGCCAGTCGCGGACACCGTAATAACTCAGACAAAAAGCACAGAGATGGGGGTCAGGCTGTGGTCAGTGCTGGGGAGGCCGTAGCCGTTGCATGGGGACCCCAGGGACCCTGAAGGGAGTAAGGGTAGGGGGGGAACTGCAGCCAACGGAGTTCCTGTGGGGAAAGGCAGCCATAGGGTCCACCAGCCTGCGGAGTTCTGGGCGGGGAAGAGGGGGAGGTGAAAGTCACAATGAGGGGAGGGGTGTCCCTGCAGGACGGAGCCGCCCACTCACAGACCCCTCAGAGCCGCTGCCCTCTTGGTGGAGGGGTCACTGCAGGGTAGTGGACTTCTGGGTCTGGGGCCCTGAATGTGGCTTCTGGTCCAGACCCCGTCACTCATACAGCTGTGTGACTTCGGCTAGTCGTCTAACTTCTCTGAGCCTCTGCCGCCTCCTCTATGAGGAGATACTATGTAGCTATTTCAGAGAGGTCTGTAAAAAATGTAGTTATGTTGCTAAGGTCAGAATAATGTTTTGTTTTGTTTTGTTTTTTTAATTGAGGGGAAACTGATGTGATAAAATACACCATTTTAACAGGAACAATTCAGCGGCATTTAGCACAGTCACCGTGTTGTGGAAACACTACCCCTCTCTAGTTCTAAAACATTTCAGCACCCCAAAAGGGGACCCTGCCCCCATCACCCAGCGGCTCCCCCCTCCCTTTATCTCAGCTTCAAGTCCTCTAGCTTGAGGTCCTCGCCCAGCTCCAGACCCCATCCTGGAGCTCACCCAGCGACCTCCAAGCTTTGTGCACCTTCCCAAGAAGGCTTTCGCAGTGTGAGATTCTGGCTCCTGGCACTTGAACCTTAATTCAACTCAAATTCATCTTTACCAACCCTCCCAGGCACTGGGGAACTCAGGGGGAGACTATAAAATCCAAAACACGCTTTATCCTGGCAAAGGGTCTGAGAAGTCTGGCTCTACTTAGAGATTAGGATTCTGTTTTCTGCATCCTTTTCTTCTTTGACCAGGGAAACCCTTTTTATCTTATCAAAGGGGGCACCTAGAACCTTCTGCCAGGCCTCCATTGCAGGGGTAGTCAGGGAATCGTCTCTAGATGAAGTCCTGCTGGGTAGATGATCTACCTGCACCACGTCTTCACCATTAGCAAAAGTGTGGCTGGGGGGAGGGTGGATTAATTTAAAAATACTGACCCTGGCCCTGGCCGGTTGGCTCAGTGGTAGAGCGTCGACCTGGCGTGCAGGAGTCTCGGGTTCGATTCCCGGCCAGGGCACACAGGAGAGGCGCCCATCTGCTTCTCCACCCCTCCCCCTCTCCTTCCTCTCTGTCTCTCTCTTCCCCTTCCGCAGCCGAGGCTCCATTGGAGCAAAAGTTGGCCCAGGCGCTGAGGATGGCTCCTTGGCCTCTGCCCCAGGCGCTAGAGTGGCTCTGGTCGTGACAGAGCGATACCCCAGATGGGCAGAGCATCGCCCCCTGGTGGGCATGCCGGGTGGATCCTGGTCGGGTGCATGCGGGAGTCTGACTGCCTCCCCGTTTCCAACTTCAGAAAAATACAAATAAAATAAAATAAAATAAAATAAAATTAAATTAAATTAAAATATTGACCCTGACTGGCTAGCTCAGCGGTACAGCGTCGGCCCAGTGTGTGGAAGTCCCGGGTTTGATTCCCCGGCCAGGGCACACAGGAGAAGCGCCCATCTGCTTCTCCACCCCTCCCCCTCTCCTTCCTCTCTGTCTCTCTCTTCCCCTCCCGCAGCCGAGGCTCCATTGGAGCAAAGTTGGCCCAGGCGCTGAGGATGGCTCTGTGGCCTCTGCCTCAGGCGCTAGAATGGCTCTGGTTGCAGCAGAGCGACACCCCAGATGGGCAGAGCATCGCCTCCTGATGGGCGTGCCGGGTGGATCCCGGTTGGGCACATGCGGAGTCTGTCTGTCTGCCTCCCCAGCCTCAGGGAGAAGGCTTCATTTCAGAAAAATACAAAATAATAATAATAATAAAATTGTGTAATGGACGTATCATTTTAAAATGCATCCTTTTCAGTGTACAGTTTTATGAGGTTTAACAGACCTGTGGTCATGCTACCATCACCACCAGGTTCAAGGTGCAGAACAGTCCCATCACCCCTACGGTTTCCTGGCTCCCCTTCCTAGCCAACCCCAGGCCCCGGAAAGGAAAGAAAGTCCCCGTTCCTCGTCCAGAAACATCATTGACAGGGGCTCACCAGGCATCTCCTGCTTTGAGTTTGACTTCTTTCACTCAACAGGATGCACCTGAGGTTTGACTCTGTTTTTTTGCGTGTGGACAGTTTCTTCCTTTTTTTTTTTGTATTTTTCTGAAGCTGGAAACGGGGAGAGACAGTCAGACAGACTCCTGCATGCGCCCGACCGGGATCCACCCGGCACACCCACCAGGGGGCGACGCTCTGCCCACCAGGGGGCGATGCTCTGCCCCTCCGACGCATCGCTCTGTTGCGACCAGAGCCACTCTAGCGCCTGGGGCAGAGGCCAAGGAGCCATCCCCAGCGCCCGGGCCATCTTTGCTCCAATGGAGCCTCGGCTGCGGGAGGGGAAGAGAGAGACAGAGAGGAAGGAGAGGGGGAGGGGTGGAGAAGCAGATGGGCGCTTCTCCTGTGTGCCCTGGCCGGGAATTGAACCCGGGACTCCTGCACGCCAGGTCGACGCTCTACCACTGAGCCAACCGGCCAGGGCTGACAGTTTCTTCTTTTTATGGTTGAGATGGATTCCAGTGTATATAGAAGTGCCACAGCTTGTCTAGTCACTTGCCAGCTGGACGATTTGGGGCTGTTTCCAGTTTGGGTCAATGATGAATCAAGCCGCTAAAACCATACGCACAAGGATTTTGTGCAAGTGTTGGTCTTCGTTTCTCTTAGGTAAATACTGAGGAGCGGGTTTGCTGGGCCGTATTTTAGGTTCATGTTTAACTTTATTTGTTTACAGAGACAGAGAGAGAGTCAGAGAGAGGGATAGACAGGGACAGACAGGAACAAAGAGAGATAAGAAGCATCAATCATCAGTTTTTTGTTGTGACACCTTAGTTGTTCATTGATTGCTTTCTCATATATGCCTTGACTGCGGGCCTTCAGCAGACCGAGTAACCCCTTGCTCGAGCCAGTGACCTTGGGTCCAAGCTGGTGAGCTTTGCTCAAACCAGATAAGCCCGCACTCAAGCTGGCGACCTCAGGATCTTGAACCTGAGTCCTCCGCATCCCAGCCCGATGCTCTATCCACTGCGCCACCGCCTGCTCAGGCTATGTTTAACTTTTTAAGCAACTGCCGGGCTGTTTCCTAAAGGGCTGAGCCATTTCGCCTTCCTTCCTACCGGCTGTGTAGGGAGTTCCCGTTGCCCACACCCTCAGCAGCACTTGGTGCAGTCAGGGTTCAAAAATGTATTTTACCCATCCTAATAAATATTTAATAGAAAATAAGATTTTTAAAGGGTTTGTTATATAACTTTTGGTATATATTGTCATAGGCTAAATTGTGTCCACACACACACACAGACACACACACACACACACACACACACGCTGTTGGAGTCCGAAACCCAGTACCCCTGACTGTGACCTTATTTGGAAACAGGATCTTCACAGAGGAAATAAAGTTCAAGCGTGGTCATTAGGGTGGGCCCTAATCTAATAGGACTGTATTTTTATAGAAAGGGGAAATCTGGACACAGAAACAGTAACACACAGAGGGAAGAGGGAAGTTAATGTGAAGACACACCAGAAGGTGCCCATTAACAAGCCAAGAACTGGGGCGTGAACAGCTCCTCCCTCTCAGCCCTCTGAAGGCACCCACCCTGCCCACAGCTTGACCTTGGACTTCCAGCTTCCGGAACTGAGAGATTACATTTTTGCTGTTTAGACCACCTGGTCTCCACCACTGCCCAGTCTCCAGGGCCCAGCGGACGGAGTGAACGAGACGGGGCCTCTGTTCTGTCAGAAGGCAGCCCCTGCCTTCCACTGGGAAGAACCACATAAACATTCCTCAATTGGAAAAGTTCTGTACTGAATGCCCCTGAACTGTACCCTTAAAAATGGTTAAGATGGGCCTGACCTGTGGTGGCGCAGTGGATAAAGCGTTGACCTGGAACGCTGAGGTCGCGGGTTCGAAACCCTGGGCTTGCCTGGTGAAGGCACATATGGGAGTTGATGCTTCCTGCTCCTCCCCCCTTCTCTCTCGCTCCCCCTTCTAAAATGAGTAAATAAAAATCTAAAAAAAAAAAAAATGGTTAAGATGGTAACTTTCCTGTTTTGCGCATCTGCCACAATTTTATTTATTTATTTATTTATTTATTTATTTTTACAGAGACAGAGAGTGAGTCAGAGAGAGGGATAGACAGGGACAGACAGACAGGAACGGAGAGATGAGAAGCATCAATCATTAGTTTTTCATTGCGCGTTGCAACACCTTAGTTGTTCATTGATTGCTTTCTCATATGTGCCTTAACCGTAGGCCTTCAGCAGACCGAGTAACCCCTTGCTGGAGCCAAGGACCTTGGGCTTAAGTTGGTGGAATTTTGTTCAAACCAGATGAGCCCGCGCTCAAGCTGGCGAGCTCGGGGTCTCGAACCTGGGTCCTCTGCATCCCAGTCCGATGCTCTATCCACTGCGCCACCGCCTGGTCAGGCCATCTGACACAATTTAAACAAATCACTGGCAGTAAGAAGGACGGCCACCAGTGCACGTCGCTAAGCGCTTGACAGGCGTCATCTCATTTGGGTCGAAGTCCTTGAGAAGTAGTGGACTTGGAGACGACCTCAGAGAGGTGCGGTCACTTGCTCAAGGTTGCACAGCGAGTCCAAGGCAGGCCCCGGTTGGGGAGCACCGCGATTCCGTGCAAGCACTCGGTGCTCGCGAACGGGGCCCCTAAACAGCAGGCGCTGCTTCACGTTGGTTAGCGGGACCGTCCTGGCTGCAACGCCGCGTTGGTCCCGGCTGGCCCGGCGTCCTGACAGCGGGCCCCGCCCTTCCCGCAGCTCCGCGCGCCTGGACCGCTGGAGGCGGAGCCAACGCCGCAGCCGGCGGAACAGGACTGGCTGCTGGGGAAGGAGGCGGAGTCTACGGCGGGTCGTAAATACCGCGCCACATGGCACTGGCCAGGGCGGGCGGGGGCGGGGTGCGGAGGGCGCAGGCGCGTTGAGGGCGGGAGCCCCTCGGCCTCCGTGGCTCCATCGCGGGCCGCGATTTCTCGCGAGAAGAGGGGCGGGAGGCGGGGCTGCGGGCCGGGGGCGGGGCCGGTGGAGGGCGGCCTCGGGAGGGTCCGCGGGTCCCGAGGCGGCGGCCGTGGTGGCGGCGGCGGCAGTGGCGGCGCGAGGTGAGGTGAGGGGCGGCGAGGGGCGCGCAGGGGACGGGGGGCGGGCTCCCGGCGGCCGGGCGGCCCCTGCTCCCCGCAGCCCGCCCGCTGTGTGACCTTGGTCCGGCTCGCACCCTCTCTGAGCCGGTGCAGCGCCCGCTCGGGAGTGCGGGGTGCGGTGGGTGCGTGCGCGCGCGGCCCGGCCCCAACCACCGTCCCCGCGGCCCCGCCCCGGGGGCGCCCCGCCGCCCGCAGCGTGCGCCTCGCGCGGGAGGAAGCCGAGGCTGCGTCCGTCCGAACAGTGGGACCTGTATCTGCAGCTGGGCGCCGGGCCACCGGGGCGCCGCCGCCGCCGGACCTGGGCTCGCGCCGAGCTTCCGTCTGGCGCGCGGCACAACGAGCCGCAGTGTGTCCGCGGTGACTCAGTTATGCACTTCGTGATTCCGCGCCGGGGACGCTTGGGGCCCCGGGGCGCGAGAACGTGGACTGCGGGCGCAGCGGATGCGACTGCCGCCCGGGGCGGGGACGTTCCTCTCGCGCGTGGGGGCCGGGACAGCTCTTGACCCGTCCAGAACGCACTTGACCCGTCCCGGGGAACGTGGGTCAGGGGCTGGTGCCCGCGTGGAAAGCACGGAACACGGGGCGCTAGGAAGCGGCTCTGGGGAGGCAGCCCTGCTGGGACTGTGCCGAGCGCCTGCACGGGGGCTGCGGAGATGTTTCTGTTTGTTGCAGATTGTTTCTAGGACTCTGGGCTGGTGTTTCCCAGACAGCAGCCCCGTTTCATTGTTACTCAGCGTGAGCTTCTCTGATCGCTTCTTGCAAAATACCAGGTGTGCTCCCCTGACCCGTGCGGCGCGATTGCTGCTGTCACCTCGGCGATTACAAACAAACTGGGACGAGAGAGGGAGCGGCCAGGCGTCTCTCTTGATGTTGCAGAAGTTCTCCGTGGTGGAGACGACGATGGAGAAGCTGGGCCTCCCTGGGAGGAGGCAAGGCGCCTGCGGACATGGAAGCGAATGGACGCTCTGGGTCAGGGGAGACCCTGTATTAGTCGTGGGGCGGGGTTGGAGAATTGGGACGGGAGCCGAGGCTGGAAGGAGGTTTCTGCTTGGGAAGGAACAGGCGCCAGTGTTGTGCTAGGGTGTGCGCGCTTTTACCCCTTCCGGGAGGAGGAGTCCAGCTTTTGGGGTGGGATGCAGCTCTGTGTGTCTGAATAGTGAGAGCAAGGATGGATCCAGACAGAGTATGGGGAGGTGGAGACAGAGCTGGATGCAGTCTTACGGGGTGTGGGGCCTGGACAGTGGCCAGGGAGTGGAGAGGGGTGTGGGTAGAAGAAGCCAGGACTCACCGTCCTGGTGCTGTGTGGATGGGGGAAGGGAGAGGGGGAAAAGGAGCCAAGATTTGGTAACTGAAAGATGGGGCTGGTAGCCGTGATGTTATGCCGGAGCAGGTTTGGACAGGGGACAGACAGAAAGGCGTTTGAGTTTGAGACTTGTAGTGGTTGTGGGATCTGTGAGCCGTCCCGGATGAGAGGTGCTCTAGCAGAGAGACTGTGTGTCCAAGGATGCCATCCTGGGGAATACCAGGGTAGAGGGAGCGGGTGGCTGACACTGGACACGGGCTGGTTGTCATTACCACACACTCCCCGAGGCTGTGGGTGAGTCTCCGCTAAACTGGTGTGAGAGGGACTGGTGATAGATACTGCTGAAACAAATGTAGCTAGTGTGTCATCTAAAAAGAACTTCATCTGTAGTTTCCGGTTGTTTCAAAAGATTGTTGCTCTTTCTCTTCAGAGAGTAGCGGTTAGTTTCACACCTACTTAGTGGGATTGTGGCTGCAGCCAGGGCTGGTGGTGCTCCAGGGACTTGCCAACAGATGGGCCTAAGGATAACTGACACAGTAACTCCACACTTCCTGCAGTTAACCGAAGGGTTGAAGGGTTGAAGGGTTGAAGGGTCGGGGCTTTCCCTAACCGCTTAGAGAACTTAAAAAGTATCTCGGTGACAGGGACCAGGAAGCACCAGGCCCAGCCATCCAGGGAGCTGCTGTGCAGAGCAGGGGAGGGTGAGGCCAGTGGGGGCGTGCTGGTTCTCGGAGCACGACACCTGGCCTTTTTCCTCCAGGCCAGAGAGGGGACGAGTCTTTGAGCAGCCCAAGAGAAAAGACCTAAAAACAGTGACATCAGGGGGTCCCTGGTCAGGAGGCCCAGCTGTATTGCCGATGGAGCTCACAATTAATAACACCCTCCCAGGGCTCAAAGCTTCTGACTTCTTTTAATCTGCTACCCTTGAAATAGGAACAGAAAACCAAGGACTTGTGAAGAAGTCCTGTGGTTCGGGAGATGGAGACCACAGTACAGGCAGTGGAGAGTGTGCAAAAAGCCTAGAAAAGTAAATGGTTACTAATGCACACGGGGAGATAAGAGAGAGTATCTCATCCACGACACAGGAACAAGATGCTCTCAAATAAATAAATAAATAAATAAACAAACGGAACACAGAGCCAGAAAGGAAACTCTTGGATATAGAAAACAATGGCAGAAATTAAAAGACTCAGTTGGTGAAAACAAGATCAAGTTGAGAAACTTAGGAAGGTGAACGGAAAAGCAAAGAGAAGGAAAACGGATCACATCGGCAGGTGGACAGCCGACTCGTGAGTTTCAGGAAGAAAGACAATGAAAAAAAGAAAGGACATGATGTGAAATCGTCCACAAAGCGATAGGAGATAAACTTCCTAGAAGTAAACCTTTCTGAGTTGAAGGGGCGCTGGGGGGCCCACACCATGGATGCCCCGTGCTCTCCCGATCTGTTCCTGCTCCGTCCCCGGTGTGATAGCCAGGGGGAGCGAGTTTCTGACCATGACCTGCGCGTGCTCGGGTAGCAAGGGCCTTATTTGCAAGGGCCTCCGTGGCAGTCCGTCCCGGAATTTGGATCGTGGAGAGTTCAGACGGAGAGAGAAACCGTGCACACCCACTCCAGGGCACGTGTGGTGAAATCTCAGAACTCTGGGACAGAGGAGATTGTGCTGGCTTCTAGAGCAAGAATAAAGACACCCGCCCCCAGGTCATCACAGAGCGAAGTGAAGTGACGCGGGGTGGGGTGGGGGGTGGGATGGGACCCTCCGCAGCAGCATGCGGTGCTGGGAGACAAGCCACAGAGCTTTCAAGCTTCCGAAGGAAAGTATTTTCAGTTTTGAAACTTCCCAGGCGAAGGAGGGCAGAAAGATATTTTCAGATATGCTCCCCAAATTTGCCTCTCGAGACCTTTTAAGGAACTGACTGGCTGGCATGCTGTCTCAGAATGAGGTGGTGAACCCGGACAGGGCTAGACGGGACAGGGTTTTCTCAGTAGAGAGGGGAAGTCACTGTGTGTGGGGTGGGGGCTAGAGGCTAGGATGCCCACCAGGCACGGTCCCCAGATGTGTCATGACGGGAGCTGGCCAGAAGAGAGATGATTTTGGGGAAGATGAAATGGTCAGGACACCTGATGTGCTGGGACATCTGGATAGGAGGTGTCAACACGGGGCCAGATCGGTGATAAGCACAGAGAGCAAAGCAAACGAAAACCAGGCTGTTCTCAGTTCCGGGGGGAACAAACAGTTGTACGGGAAAGGAAAAATAACTGGGTGTGCTGCGATGATTTTTGCAGACTCTTCCATAACAAATTCGGTGATCGCCTGTGATCATTGAATGGTTGTGGTTGAAATGAGAAGGATACACTTTCTGGGGAGGGAGTATGGTGAGGAGGGTGGTGCTGTGCAGGGTCTGGAGGGGGGACGAGACCACTGTCCACCCGCCAGAGTGGGCAGTCGTAGATGACGCCTTAACCGAACAAGCGGCAGTCGCTCCGGACCCTTACTCTGAGATAGCAGGGAACACCAAAGGATTCGGAGGGAAAGAATGAGGGAGAAAGAGAGGTGGGTCACAGGAATGAGTGGGCGGGCTGCTGTGTTTTGTGATGAATTCCCCAGAATTATTGAATCTGTAACATAGATGGTAACACTGATACAAATAAGGACAATGTTGCAGTAAGCTCCCGACCCTGATGGAAGAGGAGGCCCGGTGCTTCCTGTTTGCAGGGTGGGTCACTCACCAGCCCCCTTGCTGGTCAGACAGTTGACTTGTTCTTATTTCCTCTTCAGTATTGTCATTGTTCTCTGTTTCCTGTGCCCTGGCTGTGGTCATGTGTTAGAGCTTTGTCACTTTCTTTAGCTGTTATTTTTTTTTTTTTCTTTTAGCTTATTCTAAAGGGATTTTAAACACTTCCAAAAGTCGAGAACAGCATTGTGAGCCTTCTTTATCATGTCACCTGGATACATAAATGATGAACTCTGGGGCCAATCTTGTTACTCTGTGTTGTTTTTTGGTTTGGTTTGGTTTGTTAGCATAAGAACTCTGTTGAGTACCTGCTGTATGCCAGGCACGAAGCCTTCAGGCTCCAGGTGTGATAGAGACTGGTCAGGTGCCTCCCTTCCAGAAGTTAATACTCTGGTGCAGATACACAACGAGCATGTAGTGCCGGAGGTGACACGGAGAAGAGGCAGGCGTGGAGGGTGAGAAGCACAGGCTGGGCGTAATCAAGGCAGCCCTCCCAGAGGAGGTGAGCTCTGAGCAGACATTAGAAGGAAGTATGAGATCCGGCCACCAGATTCCCCTGTGTGAGCGGTCCTGGCAGGGACAGTGACTGCGGGCTGGGCAGTGGAGGCCCGGTCAGTGCTATGGATGAACAGCAAGGCCATTGTGGCTGGAGTGAGGCCCGTTCAGGGGGCAGTGGAAGAGACGAGAGCACAGCATCCCAGTCATAGGATGTATCACCGGTTGGTGTAAGGGCTGGAAATGGGCAGCCACTGGACTGAATGATCGGAGGGGATTTCAGCAGAAGCGGGGGGCGGGGGGGGGGGGGCGGGTCTACCACCTCAGTCATCAGGTGAGAGCGTGCATCAGGACAGGGCGTACAGGTGGGGCGGTAGGGGGACGAGAGAGGTCAGAGCCTGGGTGTATTTCTAAGGTAGCAGCCTCAAGCAGGTTCTTGAAGTCGCCATGGTGACATCTATTATTGTTATTTTACCTTGAAGTGATTTCTCTGAATTGACTTCGGTCAGAGTCTGAGGTGAGTTGTTTATAGATTCCAGAGTCAAATACCATCAAATACTTGAGCTTTGGGAGGCAGATGGAAGATTTAGAAGGCAGGACCTCTGTCTCCTAAGACCAGGAAGCCGAGTTTGGGGGTGTGGGGACTGGTGTGAGGGCCTGATGTCCCCTCTACGGCGAGGGACTGTGGCGGGCTCAGAGACCAGTGTGAGCAGACGGCCAGCGGTGCTGTGGACCCCGCTCTCCGTGGGGGGGGTGGGAATGACTTTCGCTCCCAAGACCAAGTGTGGGCTCAGAGACCAGTGTGAGCAGACGGCCAGCGGTGCTGTGGACCCCGCTCTCCGTAGGGGGGTGGGAGAGACTTTCGCTCCCAAGACCAAGTGTGGGCTCAGAGACCAGTGTGAGCAGACGGCCAGCGGTGCTGTGGACCCCGCTCTCCGTGGGGGGTGGGAGAGACTTTCGCTCCCAAGACCAAATGTGGGCTCAGAGACCAGTGTGAGCAGACGGCCAGCGGTGCTGTGGACCCTGCTCTCCATGGGGGTTGGGAGAGACTTTCGCTCCCAAGACCAAGTGTGGGCTCATTTTCTGTCCAGCTCTTCGGGGTCGTCCATCAACCTTCCCTTCTCATCATGTGACCATCAATTACCTGCTGTTGGGTTGAGGTCGCAGGGTTAACTGAATACAAACAAAGGAGTTTTTTTGGGTTTTTTTTTTTTTGTATTTTTCCTAAGTTGGAAACAAGGAGGCAGACAGACTCCCGCATGCGCCCGACCGCGATCCACCCGGCACGCCCACCAGGGGGCGATGCTCTGCCCATCTGGGGCATTGCTCTGTTGTGACCAGAGCCATTCTGGGGCAGAGGCCATGGAGCCATCCCCAGCGCCCGGGCCAACTTTGCTCCAATGAAGCCTTGGCTGCAGGAGGGGAAGAGAGAGACAGAGAGGAAGGAGAGGGGGAGGGGTGGAGAAGGAGGTGGGCGCTTCTCCTGTGTGCCCTGGCTGGGAATCGAACCCGGGACTTCCACACACCAGGCTGACGCTCTACCACTGAGCCAACTGGCCAGGGCCACAAACGAAGGAGTTTTATAAGCAAATAAACCCCCAGGGCTGCTGGTACCAAGTGAACATCTGCCTCACGATGGGGTTTTAATCCCAGCCCCAAAGCTTCCCCGGGCTGGACAGCGTGGGGTGCAGAGAGGGTCAGTGCTGAGACCACTAACAGAAACTCGCCAACTCTCTGCTGGCGACCTTGATGGGAACCGCGGTGGACTTTTTTTGCCTTATGTAGTGTTTGCAGAGCAGGAGAACAGGGTAGGTAGGGAGTCTCTGGTCTTTCTGCCAGTAGCCTAGATAAATAAAACTTGGAACATTCTTGGACTTCTTCATGCAGCCATGTCACTTGATTTAATGCTGAGATCGTTGGTGAGCTGGACAAGAAGCCGGCGTTAGGTGTGTACCCTGGAGGCCGCGGTGCAGGACGGTGGGGTGGCTAGGAAGGTCGGATCCCCCGCCAGGCTTGTCCACGTTCAGGTTCCGGCCGTGTGGACTCCCGCAGGTTGCCTGTTGGTCTCCACTTCATCACGGTGAGTGTGAGGATTAAATACGTTCATATATCCAAGGCCTTGGAGCAGTACTTTTGAAAGCACATTAGCTGTATTTATTGTCAAAGCTGTTGAAAACTTACGCTGGTAACTGCCCATTGGCAGAAAGCATGAGCTTAATAAAAAGCACAGGTTCCGTTTAAATGACACAGACGTTGAGGTCAGACGAAGGTGGAAGGGTCAAGGCCAGGGGTGTCGTCTAGAGGGCTTTGCTGTTTGACAGGGTTAGCGGGTATTCTCTCCTTTTATCCTCTCGGGAGTTCCAGCGAGCGAGCGGGGTGGGGTTGGGGGTGGGGGCTCCGCTGTCCTTGCGATGTAGAGATGAAGAGTTGAAACTCAGACTTAAAGTGGTGACCCCAGGCCACTCCCTTGCCAGAGACCAGGCGCCTGGCCCGGGCACCCTGCCCTCCCTCCCGCACTCTCTCCCCTGACCCGGGCACCCTGCCCTCCCTCCCGCACTCTCTCCCCTGACCCGGGCACCCTGCCCTCCCTCCTGCACGCTCTCTCCTGACCCGGGCACCCTGCCCTCCCTCCCGCACTCTCTCTCCCGGCCTGGACACCCTGCCCTCCCTCCCGCACTCTCTCTCCCGACCCGGGCACCCTGCCCTCCCTCCCGCACTCTCTCTCCTGACCCGGGCACCCTGCCCTCCCTCCCGCACTCTCTCTCCCGGCCTGGACACCCTGCCCTCCCTCCCGCACTCTCTCCCCTGACCCGGGCATCCTGCCCTCATCCCGCACTCTCTCCCCTGACCCCGGCACCCTGCCATCCCTCCCGCACGCTCACCCCTGACCCGGGCACCCCGCCATCCCTCCCGCACGCTCTCCCCTGACCCGGGCACCCCGCCCTCCCTCCCGCACGCTCTCCCCTGACCCGGGCACCCCGCCCTCCCTCCCGCACGCTCTCCCCTGACCCGGGCACCCCGCCCTCCCTCCCGCACGCTCTCCCCTGACCCGGGCACCCCGCCCTCCCTCCCGCACGCTCTCCCCTGACCCGGGCACCCCGCCCTCCCTCCCGCACTCTCTCCCCTGACCCGGGCACCCCGCCCTCCCTCCCGCACTCTCTCCCCTGACCCGGGCACCCCGCCCTCCCTCCCGCACTCTCTCCCCTGACCCGGGCACCCCGCCCTCCCTCCCGCACGCTCTCCCCTGACCCGGGCACCCCGCCCTCCCTCCCGCACTCTCTCCCCTGACCCGGGCACCCCGCCCTCCCTCCCGCACTCTCTCCCCTGACCCGGGCACCCCGCCCTCCCTCCCGCACTCTCTCCCCTGACCCGGGCACCCCGCCCTCCCTCCCGCACTCTCTCTCCTGACCCGGGCACCCCGCCCTCCCTCCCGCACTCTCTCTCCTGACCCGGGCACCCCGCCCTCCCTCCCGCACTCTCTCCCCTGACCCGGGCACCCCGCCCTCCCTCCCGCACTCTCTCCCCTGACCCGGGCACCCCGCCCTCCCTCCCGCACTCTCTCCCCTGACCCGGGCACCCCGCCCTCCCTCCCGCACTCTCTCCCCTGACCCGGGCACCCCGCCCTCCCTCCCGCACTCTCTCTCCTGACCCGGGCACCCCGCCCTCCCTCCCGCACTCTCTCTCCTGACCCGGGCACCCCGCCCTCCTTCCCGCACTCTCTCTCCTGACCCGGGCACCCCGCCCTCCCTCCCGCACTCTCTCTCCTGACCCGGGCACCCCGCCCTCCCTCCCGCACTCTCTCCCCTGACCCGGGCACCCCGCCCTCCCTCCCGCACGCTCTCCCCTGACCCGGGCACCCCGCCCTCCCTCCCGCACTCTCTCCCCTGACCCGGGCACCCCGCCCTCCCTCCCGCCCTCTCTCCCCTGACCCGGGCACCCCGCCCTCCCTCCCGCACTCTCTCTCCTGACCCGGGCACCCCGCCCTCCCTCCCGCACTCTCTCTCCTGACCCGGGCACCCCGCCCTCCTTCCCGCACTCTCTCTCCTGACCCGGGCACCCCGCCCTCCCTCCCGCACTCTCTCTCCTGACCCGGGCACCCCGCCCTCCCTCCCGCACTCTCTCTCCTGACCCGGGCACCCTGCCCTCCCTCCCGCACACTCTCTCCTGACCCGGGCACCCTGCCCTCCCTCCCGCATTCTCTCACCTGACCCGGGCACCCTGCCCTCCCTCCTGCACTCTCTCTCCTGACCCGGGCACCCCGCCCTCCCTCCCGCACGCTCTCTCCTGACCCGGGCACCCCGTCCTCCCTCCCGCACTCTCTCGCCTGACCCGGGCACCCCGCCCTCCCTCCCGCACGCTCTCGCCTGGCCCGGGCACCCCGCCCTCCCTCCCGCGCGCTCTCGCCTGACCCGGGCACCCTGCCCTCCCTCCCGCGCGCTCTCGCCTGGCCCGGGCACCCTGCCCTCCCTCCCGCCCTCTCTCGGTGCCTGTGAGGGCTTCCGTGCTGCTGCTGTCCTGTACTGTGGAGCTCGCTGGGCTTCAGGTCAGCGTTCGTGCGGAAGAGAAAAGTTTCCGCTTCTGCAGATGGTCTTGGCGAGGTGTCTGGCCTTTTCTCCTGGGTGCACTGTAGGGAGGGGTCATCCACATCACTCACCTAAAGCACACACACATTGTAAGTGTACGCAGGTCGACAGATGGGGGCAGACGAGCCCGCCTGTGTGACTGCCTCTGCCTTCAACTTAGACCGTTTCCACCTCGGGGTTTTCCTCTGTCCCTCCGTAGTCCACAGCCTCGGCCGCTAGAGTTGCCTTTATGACAACTTTCCTGTCCGTGGAATCACACGGTGCGCTCCCTTATTCATCGTCATCTCTGTGAGGTCCAGGCCCGTGGTGGCGTGTGCCCGTCCTTGTTGCGGCCGCTGACCAGCCCTGCACTGCGTGAGCACCACTGCCTTCGTGCTGGACCTCTGGTTTGTTTTCAGGTTGTAGCCGTTTTGAATAAAGCTGCGGTGAGCTTTCTTGTACAGATCTTGACGTGGACAGTTGCACTCGTGGATGGCGTCTTCAGTGTTATCTAAAAGCCGTCACCAGCCCTGGCCAGGTAGCTCAGTTGGTTAGAGCATCCCCCGGATAGGCCAGGGTTCCGGGTTCAGGCACACACAAGAATGACCCGATGGGATGCATAAATAAGTGGAACAGCAAATCAGAGTCTCTCTTTCACCCCTGCCCTCTC
Source organism: Saccopteryx bilineata (assembly GCF_036850765.1). Taxonomy (NCBI): domain Eukaryota; kingdom Metazoa; phylum Chordata; class Mammalia; order Chiroptera; family Emballonuridae; genus Saccopteryx; species Saccopteryx bilineata. The sequence goes on along the minus strand of NC_089493.1, from coordinate 198,047,012 downwards.
ACTAAACTGAATCAATAAAAAAAATTTAAAACAAACATCTAGTCATTTAAAAAAATAACTGAAAAAGGCATCATCATACCTGAAGGGCATCTCGGTTTTTCTCCTGTGTCGTCTTCTAGGAGTTTAGAGTTTTGCGTTTTACATTCCGCTCTGTGACCCGTTTTGAGTTAGTTTTCGTGAAGGGAGTAAGGTCTGTATCAGGCGATCTACCCAGCACGTGGGTGTCCAGCTGTCCCAACACCGCCCGTTGCAGAGAAAGACCATCTTTGTCTCGTTCCGTCCCCTTTGCTCCTTTGTCAGAAACCAGCGGCTGTCTTGGCGGGGGTCCGCGTCTGGGCTCTGTTCTGTTCCGTGGGTCATTTCTCTGTTCTTTTGCTGTGACCGCACTGGGTATCGATCACAGCGGCTTTAGGGCAGGTCTTGAAGCCGAGAAGTTACCAGTTATCAGGAGAACTTCTTGGTTCTTCTCCTTCAGTACTGTGTCGGCTGTTTGGAGTCTGTGGCGTCCTATAAACTTAAGAATAAGGTGTCACCGACTGTCTGGGCATCTGAGACTCAGTCAAGTTGTCGCACAGAATGAAGCAGCGTGTCCACTTGACCGTTCAGTACTGGAGAGGTCAGTTCCGCTGTCAGAGCGTGGGGAGTGCATGCGATTGTCCGAGTCTCCCTGGGGCTCTGCGGTGGGTCCTGTCCTCCAGGTCAGGATGGCACACTGAGGGTTGGCAAGCTCAGCCCCCAGCTGGCTGCCACGGGCCACCCTGTCTTCCTCCTGACTTTGCCCGCTGTTGGTGTGAAGGCTCCTTCAGACGGGCGGCCCCATGTGGGCAGCCGACGTGGGCGACTCTCTTCCTGGGGCAGGCCTGCCTGGCGTCCACCCTGCCACGCTGTGTGTGACTGCCCCCCTGCACCAGCACAGCTCTGCCTGCGAGCCACCCAGCGGAGTGTGTGGTCACCCTTGCCGACAAGGGCGTTGGACAAAGCCCCGGTGGAACCAGCCCACGGCGGAGCTTCCGGCTGACAGTGCTCTCGTCTCCTTGCGGCTGGCGCGGCCCAGGGCGGTGCTGCAGGCCCACGGCAGTCATTTCAAACCCTTGGGCTTTTATTGACGGCTTTGATGTAGCGGGAGGTTTGTGTTTGGGAATCGTACCCGTATTTTCTGGATGAGAAGTTACCGGACAAGGTCAGAGTTGTTCCCTGGTGCACGTGAGGCCGTTGGGGTCGTGGCTTCAGGGTCACCTGCTTTTCTCGCCTGGCGTCCCTGCTGGCTTCTCTCGACCCCAGAAGGCAGCGCCGGCTTGAGTGTCCTGGGGACCTTCCTAGATGCCTCTCCCCTTTAAACAGGGAAACTTGCTGGTGATGCTCTCTGGCCGCCTCCCCCTCTCCCTGCCCTGTCGTCTCACCCCCCACCTCCATTATAAAGTCTTAGAGCTTGAACGTTGGTTTGATAAACTGACTTCAGGGAGCGTCGTCCTGGGAGCTGTCGTTTAAGGTTGCAGCAGCAGACCCCACATTTAACCCCTTGGTAGGATTCTCCACCATATTAAGGCCTTTAATTAATTCATTTTTTTGTTCATTCAGTGATATCTGTTAGAAATTTCTCCCAAGTCCCCTGTTAAAGCTCTAATTCTTTTTTTTTTTTTTTACTGGAAAAAAAAATACCATAAAATGTACTATCTTAACCATTTTTTTTAATTGTGCATTTGAGCATGTATCAAAGGCTCGATGTAAACAAAATAAACTTTTAAGTACATAAAACCCTAAAGAAACGAGTCAGAATCACCCAGGGGCACTTACCGAGACCCTCCTGGAGCCGGGCCTGTGCCCCCACACAGAGCCCATGCTCGCTGACGGACCAGAGGGCAGCCTGCTGACCTCCCTGCAGCTGCGGACGGGGAGAGGCCGCCCGTTCACCCGGAGGCCCCGCTCTGCCAGTCTCATTATACATCAGTTCATTGACCTGCTGTTTTTTTAAAAAAATAAATGAAGAGCTGCAGAGCCACCGGCCTGGTGAGGAAAAGACCCCTGAGAGGAGGTGCTGCTGGCCCCAGCGGGGCCGGACGATGGGACCCTAGGCGGGCTCCAGGGTCCTCCTCTGAGATGCTTGGCGGGGCCCCGGCACGCTGTCATAGCTCATCGATGAAGAACAAAGTGTCAGGGACGAGAAGAGCATGACGTTTAGTGCTAGTAGACCAGACAGGGAGAGATTAGAGTGACTTTTTTTTTTTTTTTTTTTTTGTATTTTTCTGAAGCTGGAAACAGGGAGAGACAGACAGACTCCCGCATGCGCCCGACCGGGATCCACCTGGCACGCCCACCAGGGGGCGATGCTCTGCCCCTCCGGGGCATCGCTGTGCCACGACCAGAGCCACTCTAGCGCCTGGGGCAGAGGCCAAGGAGCCATCCCCAGCGCCCGGGCCATCTTTGCTCCAATGGAGCCTTGGCTGCGGGAGGGGAAGAGAGAGACAGAGAGGAAGGAGAGGGGGAGGGGTGGAGAAGCAGATGGGCGCTTCTCCTGTGTGCCCTGGCCGGGAATCGAACTCGGGACTTCTGCACGCCAGGCCGACGCTCTACCCCTGAGCCAACCGGCCAGGGCCTTAGAGTGACTTTAATTAAATATCTTCTCGTTGGAAGAAGCCGCACCCGGGACGGCCCATGAACAGAGGTCACCCCGTCGGGGGCAGGAGAGTTAGGGCTCCTCCCTGGGACCCCGGCCTGCTGCCGTGTGAGGTGCTCTTCTCAAGGACCAGGGTCTTCCTAGCCTCTGGGTCAGAAGAGCCAGGAAGCCCTCGCTCGTTTGTGACAGACACGCATGTCAGCCTCTCAGCTGTCCAGGGTTGGTGGCTTCTGCAGCGTCCTGTCCGGAATGTGTGGGAGACAATGGCCCCAGCAACTCCGGGAGTCCCCAGGTCCCGAGACTGTCCTTCAAGTGCAGGGTCTTCTGTGCCTGGTGACGGTCTCAACTGTAGTTTCCGTGGTAAGAGGGAGGGGCGGGAGCAACAGGCTGCTCTGTCCGGCTGGCCCCTGAGCGGTCACCAGGCCAGGCATCGTGGGCATTGCTGTCATCTGACCTCTGAGCCAGGGGGTCCCCGACAGCTTCATCAGCGTTCGTCAGCGAGCAAGTGATCAGACGCCGTGTCGTCCTCCCTGCTGTGTCCCCAGCACTCAGCACGGATCTGGGGCAGGACTGAGGCTCCGACTGTCTGTGGGGCGACGTCACTGTCACCCCCTCCCACGGACCCTGCGTGTGCTTCGTCCGCCCTTCCCGTGTCACGGGGCCGGGACAGGGCACGGGGCACGTCAGCCACACCTGGGCTCGGTGTCGCGTGTCTGTTGGATTAAGTGGACACAGCGCAGCAAGGTCCCTTACAGGGAGTGGGCGTCCTCAGCATTCTCCCAACCTGGAGCCTTCTGCCTGTGGCTTCTCCCTGTGGCCCGGTCCAGGGGTCAGTGTCCCGCCTGGCGACGGCTCTGCCACGCCTCCCTCCCCCCTCCGGTCCGTGGCCGCAGACCCCTGGTCCCCTCGTCTCTCACACTCGCCCTTTGGGCCCTTGTGAGCAGCAGGAGAGTCCCATCCTGCGGAGGAGCCAGAGCCCCTGACCGGGCGGCCTGACCAGGTCGGTTGGTGGAGGACGGAGGGAGGAAGACAGACAGACAGCCCCGTGGGGGCGGGGGGCTGAGCACCACCAGCACCATCCCCCGGAAGTGGGCCGGCGGGGAGCCCTGGCTGGACCCTGACCTCTCACTTGGCTTTCCTTTGCCTTCCAGGTCCCTGGAGCCCAGCGCTCAGCGCGTCCATGACGCGGCAGTGAAGGGACCCCGGCGAGAGGGCCCGCCCACCAGGGACAGGATGACCAAGACACGGCTCTTCCGCCTGTGGCTGGCCCTGGGCTCCATGTTCATGATCCTCCTGATCATCGTGTACTGGGATAACGTGGGCACTGCCCACTTCTACCTGCACACCTCCTTCTCCAGGCCGCACACCCCGGAGCCCCTGCCCAGCGCCGGGCAGGGGGCCGCGAGGGCCTCCGCCTCGGACGTGGACGAGTTTCTGGAGAAACTGCTCAGCGTTACCGCCGCGGCCGCTGGCGTGAAGCCGGAGGATACCCTTCCCGGGAAGAAGAGGGAGCCGCCCCCACCGCGGCTGCCGCCGGCGGCCTCCAGCCGGCCCGCGCCGGGCAGCCAGGAGGAGAGCGTGAGGGGCTACGACTGGTCCAGCCCGGACGCCCAGCAGGGCCCCGACCCGGGCGGGCGGCAGGCGGAGCGCAGGGGCGTGCTGAGGGACTTCTGTGCCAACGCCAGCTTCGTGTTCCCCGCCAAGGAGCGGTCCTTCGACGACATCCCCAACTACGAGCTGAACCACCTGATCGTGGACGACCGCCACGGGGTCATCTACTGCTACGTGCCCAAGGTGGCCTGCACCAACTGGAAGCGGGTGATGATCGTCCTCAGCGAGAGCCTGCTGGACCGGGGCGCCCCCTACCGCGACCCACTGGACATCCCCCGCGAGTTCGTCCACAACTCCAGCACCCACCTGACCTTCAACAAGTTCTGGCGCCGCTACGGGAAGTTCTCCCGCCACCTGATGAAGGTCAAGCTGCAGAAGTACACCAAGTTCCTGTTCGTGCGCGACCCCTTCGTGCGCCTCATCTCCGCCTTCCGCAGCAAGTTCGAGCTGGAGAACGAGGACTTCTACCGCAAGTTCGCCGTCCCCATGCTGCGCGCCTATGCCAACCTCACCAGCCCGCCCGCCTCAGTCAGCGAGGCCTTCGGGGCCGGCCTGCGGGTCTCCTTCGCCCACTTCGTCCAGTACCTGCTGGACCCCCGCACCGAGACCCTGGCGCCCTTCAACGAGCACTGGCGCCAGGTGCACCGGCTCTGCCACCCGTGCCAGATCGAGTACGACTTCGTGGGCAAGCTGGAGACCCTGGACCAGGACGCCGCGCAGCTGCTGCGGCTGCTCAAGGTGGACCGGCTGCTGCGCTTCCCCCCGAGCTACCGGAACCGGACCGCCCGCAGCTGGGAGGAGGACTGGTTCGCCAAGATCCCGCTGGCCTGGCGGCAGCAGCTCTACAAACTCTACGAGGCCGACTTCGTGCTCTTCGGCTACCCCAAGCCCGAGAGCCTGCTCAGGGACTGAGGGCGCGCGGCCGCTGCCCAGCCCCGCGCCGGGCGGTCACCCGGACTCGGAGACCCCTGTCCCGGGACGGAGCTGTGGGCTGCCGCTCCTTTTTATTTTTTACGGCCCTCCTGTCCCTCCCGGTCAGACGCGGGACCAGGACGCCCACGGTGGCCCCGTTGCCCGGGCAGCTCGCTGGACGCCTGGGATGGACCACGCCCACGCTCTTTTTCTTTTAAAAAAACGACCTACGATTTTGCAATCCAGACTTTCTTGTTTACTCCACTGCCTGTATTCATTGCGTACTGTGTTCATATTGGTTTTTTTTTAAGATTAATATATTTCAGATATTTAATACGAGACAAGGAGGAGGAAATAACAGCGTGCGTCCTGCATCTTGCGCGTGTGGTTATTCGGGTTGCGGCTCTGAGCCGCGGGAATGGCTGGCGGTGGCACCAGAAACGCCCCTCGGGGGAGGGGACGGGATTCCTGCCGGTCTTGGGTGGAAAGGAGGCCCCTCGGTGGCCTGAAGTCGGCCCTTACCTTGTGTTTGTAAAAGCGTCGCAGCCCGGTCCTTCGGAAGTGAGCGCTCTTTGATTAGGGGGTGTATCCAGAGGGAAAGTGGGGGGAGGGCGGGGTTTTGTATCTGAGCTCACGTCCCAGGAAGCCATGCTGCCCGGTCCCCATCACAGAGGTCCCTAGAGGTCCCCGACACACTCGATCCCCATCACAGAGGTCCCCAGAGGTCCTCGACACACTCCCTCTCGTGTCTGAGTCACGGACGGAAGGATAGGCCGTAATGGGGACCGGGTGGGTGGGCGTCGGTCCCTAGGACACACTCCCGGCCGTCAGCAGAGTGGGGCTCCCCCTCCCTCCACTGCAGGCCTGGCTGGCCAGGTCCAGCTCTGGTGACGGTCACCCTCGACGACGTCACTGACCCCGGGATGGTCGCCTTGGATGGTCCTGGCCCGGTAAAGCCGTCTGTTAGTCCGGAAGTGTCCTGCGGAACATCTGGCCCGAATTCCTCGGCGGTTTTTGGCGGCAGCATGTCCTTGATGAGAACTGGGCCGTCCTCTCGTGGTGTGTGGCCGTCGCCGCTGACCTTGTCTCCTGGGTCCTCGTTGCCCGGTCCTGAAGGGCTGACCACAGGCCGAGGAGCCCTGCTCGGGGGCTCCTTGGTGCGAAGAGTCCTTGCTCTCGCTGGCCTGCCCCAGCCGCGGTCTGTGGGTGTGAGCAGACTCGGGCCCAGGAGGGCTGCACCGTGCTCCTGTGCGTTGAACACGGTGACCCGGGTGGCGGTCTCGCTGTGACGCCTCCCTCTGACTTCCGGCACTTTCTAAGCACCGTGCTGCCTGTGGCTCATGAGGGCAACTCGACTGTTCCCTGGGAAGCGGGTGCCCACCCCCATTCCGGAGAAGACGGTCTCTTGACCCCCTTCCTGCATCCCCTTCCCTTGGAGAGCCGCTGGGGCTCCCTCTCCCCTCCTCCCAGAGAGGACGCTGGGTTCCCCTCGGCCCCTGCACCCCCTGCTGGGAGGCCCTCCCTTTCCCGGGAAGGAAGGGGGCTCTCCGGTGGGACTCTCTCCTGGTCGTGTGCCCTCCCCACCTGCTTTGGAAAGCCGCTCAGAGGGGCCGCCTGCCACTCCTGAGACTGCTGTTCTCCCAGGCGGCCCCGCCCTGCCGGGTCACAGGCTCCCTGATGTCAGGCAGGCCTGAGGGGGTCCCCTCCCTGAGCGAATGCTCCCGGGGGTCATTGCTCCTCTATCCACAGGCCGCGTGTCCTTGTCTGCCCACCCCACATCACACTCCGAAACCTAACAGTACACAGAGGTGAACCTGGGCTGCCTGAGACGCCATCAGTCCAGAGGTGTCCAGGTGTTTCTCTGGAACGGGGAGTTCAGCGTGAGGACCAGGGTGTGGGTCACTGTTGTGTCTCCCTGCGCCCCTTCATGGCTCTTCTGGTCAGTTTCTGACCTTCACGCTTGGCCCAGGAGAGTTGGGGAGAGCGGCCACACCCCACCCCAGAGCTCTGGCTGACCGGGCGGTCCCCTGCTTACACAGGCAGGGCTCACGCCAGTCTGGACCCGGCAGACCCAGTGCCCTCAGATGGGAGTCTTTGGGAGGGGACTCTGCTGGGGTGGGAGGGAGCCGGGAGGCCTGTAACCAGCTCTGCCACTCCGGGGGAGCCACAGTGTGACGGCCACACCGTGAGGGCACAGGGCCGGGAGACAGAGCGCCCAGAGGATGTGCACACTGAGGCCGCATCCCCCCGCACTGTGCAGGTGAGGGCCACTGGCTGAAGTGCATCTGAGCTGGATTTCTGGCCTTGAACCCTCGGGAGGGACCCTGCCGCACATGGCATTTAACCCCCACCAGCCTGGCCTCTGCCCTTTCAGGAAGAGAAAGCGTATGGCCTGAGCACAGAGGTCCTCGTTCACGAGGTGTGGACAGCTTATTAGCACTAGGAACCCTCACAAATATTTCCTCACTCTGTCAGGACCCGGTGATGGGGCCTAGGGCCTCTCCTGGGTCCCAGTTCACAGCACCCGCAGGGAAGCAGGGACCAGGGCGGGCGCAGGGGGGAGGTGTCGTGTTTCTCCCTCGAGAACCTTCTGTGTGCGTGGCCTAGAGGCAGGCTGCTGGGGGAGACAGCCGGTCGGAACTCAGCGTCCACCTTTCCCCAGGGTGCTCTGATCTCTCTGCCCAGGGTCCTTCCTCAGGCCTGTCTGAGGCGACTCGGCTCGGCAGTCCTGGGCCCCCTGGATGGCATGTGCTCTGACGAGGACATGCTGTTGGGTGACCGTCAGTGGGGAGTGAACAGCAGGGGCCTGGCCTTCTGCACTGGACGGGTTGGTCAGGTCCGGGGCCCTTGTGGGGGGGCGGGGAGGGTCTGACCTGAACCTCAAGCTGGAGCCTGGATGTCCACCCTCTCCCTGGCATGTGGCACCGGCCACACTTGGACTCAGATTTTTTTTTTTTTTTTTTTAAGATTTTATTTAATCATTATGGAGAGGAGAGGAGAGAGAGAGAGAGAGAGAGAGAGAGAGGGAGGGAGAGAGAAGGGGGGGAAGAGCAGGAAGCATCAACTCCCATATGTGCCTTGACCAGGCAAGCCCAGGGTTTTGAACCAGCAACCTCAGCGTTCCAGGTTGACGCTTTATCCACTGCGCCACCACAGGTCAGGCTGGACTCAGATTTGAGCTGGCACAGCACTGGTGATTGTGACCGAGATGGGCGGGGACGGGGACGCGGCCTGTGAGGGGCTCTTCCTCTCCTCCTGGTCCCCCCTCTGTGCGGGCGTGCTGTGCGTGCGGGCGTGCTGTGCGTCCGTCCCTGCGGCCTTGCGGGAACAGAGCAGCGCCCGCCCGCCCGCCCGGGAACCGTCCCGGAAGAGGCCCTCTGGCGAAGGCCAGGGAACCGCGGCTGGCTCTGTGTCTGATTCTGGTTTGTTTTGGGCCGGGCGGCTATGTTTCCTCGCCTTTCATCTCTGCGGTCCTGCAAAATGCCCAGTCCATGGGCGGGCGTTGGTCAGTGCCTCTAAACACACTTGGAAGTCCTTGCATGAGGGAAGGTTAGGCACCTTCAAAAAACACTGGGCTGGTTCGCGGACACGCCTCCCTTGCCGGTTTCTGGCCAACGATTGGTTTGGAATACCTCAAGAGCTTCAAAGTGCGAGGGCTCCCCGTACTTGGCCCCGACCTAGGTCTGCAGAGGCGGCCGCTGGGCTCAGGAATTCCCTCTGGTCCTGGAGGGAGGACCAGAGCCGGGGGGGGGGGGGGGGGGGGGTGTTGGGGGCGGGGAGACTGGGGACCTTACTTAGGGTATGTTGTCTGAGCCAGCATCCAGACATTCCCAGATGTGGGAGGTGGGCGGCTGCCACACCCAGTTCACTCACCCCTGCTGAGCCTGCTGCTCCCAACCTCTGCAGGGCCCGGGGGGGGGGGGGGGGGGCATGCCAGAGAGCTGGCGAGGGGGCCGGGCAGTGCCCTTCAGCCTCAGCGCCTGTGCCCTGGACTGGAGTTTGTGCCCTTTTTTTTTTTTTGTATTTTTCTGAAGCTGGAAATGGGGAGAGACAGTCAGACAGACTCCCGGATGCGCCCGACTGGGATCCACCCGGCACGCCCACCAGGGGTGATGCTCTGCCCACTGGGGGCGATGCTCTGCCCCTCCGGGGCGTTGCACTGCCAGAGCAACTCTAGCGCCTGGGGCAGAGGCCAAGGAGCCATCCCCAGCACCTGGGCCATCTTTGCTCCAATGGAGCCTTGGCTGCGGGAGGGGAAGAGAGAGACAGAGAGGAAGGAGGGGGAGGGGTGGAGAAGCAAATGGGCGCTTCTCCTGTGTGCCCTGGCCGAGAATCGAACCCGGGTCCCCCGCACGCCAGGCCAACGCTCTACCTCTGAGCCAACCAGCCAGGGCCTTTTTTTTTTTTAATTATTTTTATTTTATTTATTCATTTCAGAGAAGAGAGAAAGAGAGAGAGAGAGGGAAGGAGGGGAGGAGCTGGAGCATCAACTCCCATATGTGCCCTGACCAGGGAAGCCCAGGGTTTCGAACCGGCGACCTCAGCATTTCCAGGTCAAGGCTTTATCCACTGCGCCACCACAGGTCAGGCTGGAGTTTGTGCTTTAAGCGGATTGGGAGTAGGAGTTTTTAAAATGCTTTTTCACACGGTAAAATAATCCTGATGATAATAAAGTTTATTTATTTTATCATTCGATGACTGACCTTCCTGTTTAGGAGAGAGGGTTTCTCACAAGGGGGGAAAAAAGCACACCTTGTGAGGACATTTTCTTGGATGAACTGGTGTGGTGGTTTCAAACTGGTATTGATTTTGATTCTTTTAAAAAATACCTAACTATTTAAAAATATATACAACATTGGGCCTGGCCGGTTGGCTCAGCAGTAGAGTGTCAGCCTGGCGTGCAGAAGTCCCAGGTTCAATTCCCAGCCAGGGCACACAGGAGAAGCGCCCATCTGCTTCTCCACCCCTCCCCTTCTCCTTTCTCTCTCTCTCTCTCTTCCCCTCCCGCAGCCAAGGCTCCACTGGAGTGAGTAGGCCCGGGTACTGAGGATGGCTCCATGGCCTCCACCTCAAGTTCTAGGAAGAGCTTGGTTGCTGAGCAACAGAGCAATGCCCTACATGGGCAGAGCATCGCCCCCTAGTGGGGGCTTGCCAGGTGGATCCCAGTCCAGGGCACATGTGGGAGTCTGTCTCTGCCTCCCCTTCTCTCCATACAAACACACACGCATGCACACACACACACACACACAAACACGCACGCACGCACGCACACAACATAAAATTTACTGTTGCAACCATTGTTTAGACATGCTGTCCAGTGGCATTAAGCACATTCACGTTGTGCCCTCCCCCCTCCCATCCATCTTCAGAACTTCCTCATCTTCCCAAGCTGAGACTCGGTCCCCATGAAACAGCCATGCCCCCTCCCCCTCCCCCAGCCCCGGCCCCCACTTCCCTACTTCCTGTCTCTAAGAACTTGACTCCTCTGGGTCCTCGCATTAACTGGGATCAGACAGGATCTGTCCTTTTGTGTCTGGCCCGTGTCACCGAGCACAACATCCTCAAGGCTCATCCGTGTTGCCGCAGGTGTCGGGATTTCCTTCCTTTCTGAGGTTGAATAACAAACAGCCCCGTTGTCTGGACAGACCACCTCTGGCAGACGTGTTCACCCCGTTATCTGTCCGTCCGCCCGTGGGCACGGGCGCTGCGTCCACCCACTTGGCTGTTGTAACGTTGTTGCGAACGTGGGTGTGCGAGTTCCTGTTTTGAGTCCTGCTCACAGTTCCTTTGGTTCTAGACCCAAAAGTGGATTTCTGGATCTTCTGCTATTCATACATATTTAATTGTGTATGTGTGTGTGTATGTGTGTGTGTGTGTGTGTGTGTGTGTGTGTGTTTTAACAGAACCGAATTTCGGTTCTTACTGCTGCAAGTGCGTACAGCGGCTGCCGGGGGAGAGCAGCGCACAGTAGGTGCCCCTGCGCTGACTTTGAGAGCAGCGCATAGTAGGTGCCCCTGCGCTGACTTAGAGAGCAGCGCACAGTAGGTGCCCCTGCGCCGACTTTGCCTCCTTAGACCACGCACAATGACAACAACCAGGCCGGCGGTCACTGCCCCCGGTGGGGGGGCAGAGGCCGTGGTGCGAGTCAGGGGCCAGGGGCCAGTGCCTTCAGAACTCCGGCGGCCGTGGGCGTCCTCTGGAGGAGATGGTGCCTTCGTCCCCTCTGTGGGGAGAAGGCCCCCCTGACACACGCCGGGTTTGGGAGATCTTCCCCGAGGGACGCGGCCCCCCCGGCTGGGAGTGCCTGGTGCCTCGTTGGTCTCCCGGTAACACTGGGCGGTCGGTCAGTCTTCCCTGAAAGAAGCAGGCGCTGGGTGAGACGGGAGTGTGAACCCCGGCGGATGAACAAGGTGGCGCGGGGGCCTCTAAACCCAGCGAGGGGACGGTGTCCTCGCCAGCCGGGGCTTCCGTGTGGACAGGTGCACACCGTAGGCGCCCCGGGGCCGTGACAGCTGCGGGTTTGGACAGGACAGGCCCCCCAGTCCCTAGCAGACAACGGGTGGGGCAGAGCTGGAGATGGCTGTGGGTCTGGACAGGACAGGCCCCCCAGTCCCTAGCAGACAACGGGTGGGGCAGAGCTGGAGATGGCTGTGGGTCTGGACAGGACAGGCCCCCCAGTCCCTAGCAGACAACGGGTGGGGCAGAGTTGGAGATGACTGTGGGTCTGGACAGGACAGGCCCCCCAGTCCCTAGCAGACAACGGGTGGGGCAGAGCTGGAGATGACTGTAGAGCAGGAAGACCCCCCCAGACCTGACGCCACCCCTGTTTACGGGCTGACGCGCGTCCTCGCGCCACCAGCAAGCCCTCCGTGGGCACGCTTCCCGGGAGCGTCCCGGCAGAGACTCTAGCTTCGGCTTGAGTTAAAAACAGCCCGATGAGCCCTGGCCAGTTGGCTCAGTGGTAGAGCGTCGGCCTAGCATGCAGGAGTCCCGGGTTCGATTCCCGGCCAGGGCACACAGGAGAAGTTCCCATCTGCTTCTCCACCCCTCCCCCTCTCCTTCCTCTCTGTCTCTCTCTTCCCCTCCCGCAGCCAAGGCTCCATTGGAGCAAAGTTGGCCCGGGCACTGAGGATGGCTCCATGGCCTCTGCCTCAGGCGCTAGAATGGCTCTAGCCACAATGGAGCAACATCCCAGATGAGCAGAGCAGGGGGCATGCCGGGTGGATCCTGGTCAGGCACATGCAGTAGTCTAACTGCCTCCCAGCTTCTAACTTCGAAAAAATACAAAAACAAACAAATAAAAACCCCCGACGAAGCCGTGTGCCGTACTCAGGGGGTGGGGTATATATCTTGCTTCCAGTAGATTTCCAGAATGTTTCGGTTTCCAAACTTTGGGGCACAGATTCACCAAGCGGATTTTGAGAGTGTCGGGTTTCAAAGAAGAAGGCTGGCTTTGAATGTGGTCTGGGCTTCTTACAAGGTTTGGTGGAAAAATGTTTTGGTTCCTAAAATGTTCCCAAAATGTTTCCCGGAGCACAGAAATCCTCAGCGCTGTGGGAGGGGCTGGGGCGGCAGTGGATGGAGGTGGCGTGAGGGTGTGCAGCGGGCGGCCGACGGGCAGCATGGGGGTGGAGGGTCTGCCTATCCCCCAAACAGGAGGTGGCAGGGCCCCAGTGCCCTGTCTCATGTCTGGCTCAGGCATGTCCAGAAGGCCGTTTCTGTGGGTCATTTGTCCTGTAGCCGTCCCCCAGGGGTCATTCTGTTCATAGGTCCTTGTCTCTTTGTGAGGGGCCCACTTCCGTCCCGACCTCGGCCTGCACCCATGGTTCCTGGGTCCCTGTCCACCGGAGTCACACTCCAAAGGGAAGACTTTTTTAAGAAGGGAGGACTCATGTGGAAAAAAGTGGGCCCTGGCCGGTTGGCTCAGTGGTAGAGCGTCGGCCTGGCGTGCAGGAGTCCCAGGTTCGATTCCCGGCCAGGGCACACAGGAGAAGCGCCCATCTGCTTCTCCACCCCTCCCCCTCTCCTTCCTCTCTGTCTCTCTCTTCTCCTCCCGCAGCTGAGGCTCTATTGGAGCAAAGATGGCCCGGGCGCTGGGGATGGCTCCATGGCCTCTGCCCCAGGCGCTAGAGTGGCTCTGGTCGCGACGCCCCAGATGGGCAGAGCATCACCCCCTGGTGGGCGTGCCGGGTGGATCCCGGTCGGGCGCATGCGGGAGTCTGTCTGCCTCCCTGTTTCCAGCTTCAGAAAAATACAAAAAAAAAAAAAAAAGAATAAAAGAAAAAAGTGTATTCATGGAAACTCAGGCTTGGTAGCAGATTCTTGTCAAGTCACGGGCAAGAGTGGGAGATTATGGGTCCCATTTGCCAGGTGGGGAAATTGAGGCCCAGAGAGACTGTGATGATGACCTGCTCGAGTTCCACATCGCACAAGAACCCAAGCGCTCCAGCCCGACGGCCCCCCAACCTTTTAGAGCATTCGACACGGGCCCTTCCCGGGGCATCTGTCTGTGTCTGCACAGGCCGTGTGTCCGTCCAAGCCAGCCCCCCGGGCTTGGTGTCAAGGCTCAGCCTTTGGAAAAAGCCAAACCTAGGGTTAGACCACGGCTGGCAGGTGACAGGCATGGGCGGCCTCAGGAGGCCTGGCCCTCAGACCAGTGATGACCAAAAAGCAGGGATTTGGCGGAAAAGTCATGTCGCGGCCGGCTGGCTGCGCATCCAAGGGGTGGGGTTGATGTGGGCGGGGTTGATGTGGGCCACCGAGTGTTGGCAGAGAGGCCCCGGAGCCGAGGGGAGGACAGAGGAAAAATCCAGCACTCAGGAAAAACTTCCAGCCCCGGGGAGTCACACCCAGGGCGCGGCCCCACCCTGGGCAGCAGCTCCCGTCTGCGGAGCCAGGGAAGTCTCTCCTGAGATGTGTCCGTTAATTTGGGGGCCCCTTCCTGTAGTGGAGCTCACACCCCTCGGGGGGGGGCAGCTGGGGAGAGCTGGACAGAGCTGGGCGTGCCTGTGCTCAGGTTGCAGGTTTCTTATCTGCCAAGGTGACCTGAACAACAACAGGCCCTGAGAGACTGCTCCTTCTGGGAGGGGCCGGGCCAGCCGCGGTCCGGGAGGGGTTTGTGCAGGGCCGGGCTCCCGCAGTCCCAGCATCGTCCAGCAGAGGGCAGTCTCGGCTCAGGCTCCAACCTGCTGCGAGCCTCCTGCTAGGGGTCCCCCGCTCTGTGTCCGCACAGACGGACCCCCTTCCGCCATGGGGGGCGGGCGTCTGTGGTCAGAGTGTGCAGGCAATTCCGTAGCTGGGGTGACGGGCCCAGGGCTCTCTCCAAGTCCTCAAGCGGCAGTCTCTGTTGTGGGGTGGGTGGTTCTATTGATAGACAGGCTGTGCCCTGTGTCTATCAAACTCAGAGCCTGGACGCTGAACCAGGACAGCCCGCAGGGGTCAGTGGCCCCAACAGAGATCTGGGAATCCATCTCCCAGGCCCCTGGGTGCCCTCATGTCCCCGTCTTCACGGCGGGTCTTCCCCAAGCCCCTCAGACCCAGAGCAGGAGCCGGCCTACCCCCCCCCCCCCGGCCGCACCGCCCAGGGGAACGGGGCTGGGCCCCCATCGTCACCAGACCCGGGCTCACGGCCAGCTCCGTCACTTGCCCATCTCCTCCCCCAGCCCAGGTCCTGAAGATCTTTTCCCGGGTTACCACCTGAAAGTGTTACGTTTGACACGGAAGCCGGTGATCCGTTTGGAGTCGCTCTTCTTAGCGAGGTGCGGGGTTTAGGCTGAGGTTTCCTGCTCCCCGGACGGTGTTCGGTCGCGCCCGCCTGGCTCACTGAAAAGGCTGTCTTGGCTCACGGGAGGGCTTGCTCCGAGTTCTCGCTTCTGTTCCGTCCACCGAGGCGTCTACCCAGAGGCGGATTAAGGCCGGTCGAGGGCCCCCCGGGCGCAGAAGACAATATCGGGCCCCTTACATTTGAAACAAGTGTCAAGTTGGGGTTTCCCGGGGCCCTTCAGAAGTTGGGGTCCAGGTGCGCGCCTGGTGCACCCGCCGTTAAATCCGCCTCTGCGTCGACCCGTCCCCACCCCGCGGGCCTGGTGACCGAGCTCTCTGGTGAGGCTTGCAGTGGGCAGAGCAATCTCTCTCACCTTCTTCCTCTTGACAGTTGTTTCCACTCTTCGAGCTCCTTGGCTTTCGCACGTCAATCTCAGCATCACCTTGTCCGCGGCCGCGGAAGATCTCGCTGGGATTTTCACAAGCATCGCGCTGAGTCTGAATGTCAGCGTGGGGACCGGGCATCTTCACTAGGCTGAGTCTCCTGCTCCGTGAACACGGTGTGTGGTTCTCCGCATGAGCGTCCTGTACAACTTCTGTTAGAGCGACCCCTATGTGTATATTTATTTCTGTTTTGAGTGACTGTATTTCTAACACCATAAAATAATACCACAAACACAGGCACAACCCAGTAGTACCCCGAAAACCATTTTGAAAATGACTTTGTTGCCCTGGCCGGTTGGCTCAGCGGTAGAGCGTCGGCCTAGCGAGTGGAGGACCCGGGTTCGATTCCCGGCCAGGGCACACAGGAGAAGCGCTCATTTGCTTCTCCACCCCTCCTCCGCGCCTTCCTCTCTGTCTCTCTCTTCCCCTCCCGCAGCCAAGGCTCCATTGGAGCAAAGATGGCCTGGGCGCTGGGGATGGCTCCTTGGCCTCTGCCTCAGGCGCTAGAGTGGCTCTGGTCGCAGCAGAGCGACGCCCCGGAGGGTCAGAGCATCGCCCCCTGGTGGGCAGAGCGTCGCCCCTGGTGGGCGTGCCGGGTGGATCCTGGTCGGGCGTATGCGGGAGTCTGTCTGACTGTCTCTCCCTGTTTCCAGCTTCAGAAAAATGAAAAAAAAAAAGAAAAGAAAAGAAAATGACTTTGTTGAGGGAAAACTAACATCGCAGGGAACTCACCCGCTGGGAGTGATTTCTCGCGCCCTGTCACTACAACGCGGGTCTCGAGCGCGTCCATCACGCTGGGAGTTTCCTCACTTCCGCCTCCCGGCCCCCCCTGGCCTGCCTTCTGCCTGTGAACCTGCCTCTGAGCACCCACACAGGTGCACAGAGGGATGGGCTGCAGCCCCCCCCCCCCGCGTCACTGGACCCCTCGGTGTGAGGTCCCTCTGGGCTGCAGCAGGTGTCGTGGCTGATTGGTGTTCCATTGCCCGGATGGCCACATCTCCTTTATCCCAGGTAACACGCATCAAGACCGGGTCCCATTGGAGGTTGCCGTGAACATCCGTGCGTGTCTATGTGTGGACACGTGCCGTCAGTTCCCTTGGGGAGATTCCTGAGTGAGGAAATGCTAGGTCCTGCGGGAAGTTTAACCTTTTTTTTTTTAAATACCATCTTTTTTTTTAATTTTTTTTTTTATTTATTCATTTTAGAGAGGAGAGGGAGAGAGAGAGAGAGGAGAGACAGAAGGGGGAGGAGCTGGAAGCATCAACTCCCATATGTGCCTTGACCAGGTAAGCCCAGGGTTTCGAACCGGCAACCTCAGCATTTCCAGGTCGACGCTTTATCCTCTGCGCCACCACAGGTCAGACGGGAAGTTTAACTTTTTAAAGGAACTGCAGTTGAGGCCCTGGCCGGTTGGCTCAGCGGTAGAGTGTCGGACTGGCGTGTGGAAGTCCCGGGTTTGATTCCCGGCCAGGGCACACAGGAGAAGCCCCCATCTGCTTCTCCACCCCTCCCCCTCTCCTTCCTCTCTGTCTCTCTCTTCCCCTCCCGCAGCCAAGGCTCCATTGGAGCAAAGTTGGCCCAGGCGCTGAGGATGGCTTCATGGCCTCTGCCTCAGGTGCTAGAATGGCTCTGGCTGCAACAGAGCGACGCCCCAGATGGGCAGAGCATCTCCCCCTGGTGGGCATGCCAGGTGGATCTCGGTCAGGTGCATGTGGGAGTCTTTCTCTCTGCCTCCCTGCTTCTAACTTTGGAAAAATACAGAAAAAATAAACAGCCTGACCAGGCGGTGATGCAGTGGATAGAGCGTCAGACTGGGATGCGGAAGACCCAGGTTCGAGACCCCGATGTCGCCAACTTGAACGCGGGCTCATCTGGTTTGAGTAAAGCTCACCAGCTTGGACCCAAGGTCACTGGCTCAAGCGAGGGGTTACTCGGTCTGATGACCCCTAAAGCAAAAAATTGATACTTTGGAATTCATCATAAATAAAAATCATAGTGTCTTCAAAAGACACCGTTAAGAAAACAAAAACACAGGCCACACCCGGGGGAGGGAGGAATACTTGCAGAGCGAGCGCATGCCTGATACAGGACGCGTACCCAGAGTAGATAACTAACGCAATTCAACGGGAAGACAACCTCACTGAAAGGGGGCGAGAGAGCGGAACAGGCAACTCATCAAAGCAGAGAAGCAAACTGATCATAAGCCCATAAGAAGATGCTTGATATCATCCCTCCCCGGGGGAAATGCAAGTAAAACCACAGAGATATAACATGCCCCCCGCCCCCCACCAGGGTGGCAGTCATCAGCAAGGCGGTTAAGAGTGTCAGTGAGGATGTGAGGACAACTGCAGTCCCTTTGTTTGTTTATTAACAGGGACAGAGAGTCAGAGAGAGGGATAGACAGGGACAGACAGACAGGAACAAAGAGATGAGAAACATCAATCATCATTTTTTTTTTTGTTTTTTTTTAATATGGGGACATCTTTTTTTTTTTTTTAAGATTTTATTTATTTATTATAGAGAGGGGAGAGAGAGAGAGAAGGGGGGAGGAGCAGGAAGCATCAACTCCCATATGTGCCTTGACCAGGCAAGCCCAGGGTTTCGAACCGGCGACCTCAGCATTTCCAGGTTGACGCTTTATCCACTGCGCCACCACAGGTCAGGCTGTCTTCAGTTTTTCGTCGTGCATTGCGGCTCCTTGTGTGGGACGTTCCGAAGTGGGGTCCTGTCCACCCTCCAGCTCCGTCCTCCTTCGAAACTGTCTGGTCAGTTCTGGGCCCGGTCCTTCCTGTGGATCCGTGTGGCCATCTTAGGTCTTTTTTTTTTTTTCTTTTTTAATTTTGGCCTGAGCACTTTTATTTTAGTGTTTCTTTAAATCTGGAGATGTTCTCACGTCGCCTCCACGTTTGAATGGTCGTTCTGCTGGACTCTGGGCTGGCCTCCTGGATTGAGCACTTCGAGCTGTCTTACCACCATCTTCCGCTGACCTCTCTCGTTTCTGATACGTGGTCAGCCACGGACCAGTCCTGCTGTTGACCCTGGACATGCGAGAGCTATGTTCCTCTTGCCGTTTTCACCATTTTCTGTGTTTGATTATAACAATGTGGTGGCCACGGGCTGACAGGTGCAAGGAATAGACCCATCCTTGCAGCTGCCTACGTGACCCAGCAGATGACGCCCAAACGGCCCGCCCTTGGCTGGTTCGAGCAACGAGAAGGGACCAGCCAGAAGACCCTCGGGTCCTTCAGCCTCTGAGGGGATAAGGGCCGAGCCCAGGACCCCCGGCACCCCGGGACCAGGCCGCACAGGGGAAGGACAAGCCTCCCAAGAGAAGTTGGCGTGTGCTTGGACCAGGGCCAGGGGAAGCGTCCCTTCCCGCTGGATGGGGAGGAGTTGAGGAAGGTGACACTTTGTCGGGGACATGCATGCCCCGGGATAGAGCTGAGGGAGGGCGGTGAGGCTGAGTCGTCAAGGGAAGCGAAGGTTTGGGGGCTCAAGGGTGTCAGCAGTACGGGCCCCTGTCTGCTGCTGGGACCAGGGACGCAGAGGTAGGAGGGAGCTGCAGGGAACACAGATGCTGACATGGGTGAGTCCACCGTCCACGGCACAGTGACGCCGTTCTGCAGATGCTCCCTTGCAAAGCTTGGGCGTCCCCACCGGGGTCTGGCTGCTGCCGGCCCCGACTCCCGAGGCTCGCCCTGTCTCCGCAGTGTGCCGCTCCAGGCCTCGGTTTCCCCATCTGCCAGAGCCAGGGCCCGCTCACCTTCCCAGGGCCGCGGAGGAGGCTGGAGCGTGGGAAAGTGCTCGGCTCCAGGTCCACGGCCAAGGCCGTTGTGCCAGCCCGGGCTCCTGGGCGCGCGCCACGCTCTGGCGCCCAAACAATGCCCGCCTCTGAGCAGAGCCGTGGGTGGGCCGTCACCATGGCGAGGGACCCCGCACGGCAGCAGAGCCAGCGGCTCATCCGCCCGGGGTCTGCCGGGCCTGCGACCCCGGTTACAGCTTTGTCCCTCGGGCTGGACCTGGGCCCGGGCCAGCAGGCTGTGGATGGCCGGCCAGCGGGGAGGGCAGGAATGGGGGTCTGGGCTGGAGGGAGGGTTGGGGTTGAGGTGAGGGTGAGCGTTGTTTCCAGGGTCCTGAAACCACAGCCGGGTTGGGGTCGGAACACGTCCTGGGCCCCGTGCCTGCTGGCTGTGACATCCTCCGCCCCTCCCTGCCCCCACCCCCTGAGCTCCCCTCCGTGAGGCAGGGGCCTGGTGCTCCCTGACAGAGGCTGCCCCGTCTCCGGGACGTTCCAGGCAGCAGGCCAGAGTACACGGGGTCCCCTCCAGGTGTCCCCCCGTCTCTCTCACAGCCTGGATGCCACACGGCCGCTGGCTCTGCCCACTTCTACTCCCTTCCTGCCCAGGGCCCTTCTCAGCCCGGCAGGGGCAGGGAGTGGGCATAGACCTCCTCCTCCAGGACCCGGAGTGACCAACCAACCCCTCTCCAGCCATGGGGGTCAGAGTCCCTCCCAAGTTATATTTACAAAACCCATGTTTACAGTTGAGGCCTCTTTTAAAAAAAAACAGTAGAAGCCCTGGCCGGTTGGCTCAGTGGTAGAGCGTCGGCCTGGCGTGCAGAAGTCCCGGGTTTGATTCCTGGCCAGGGCACACAGAAGAAGCGCCCATCTGCTTCTCCACCCCTCCCTCTCTCCTTCCTCTCTGTCTCTCTCTTCCCCTCCCGCAGCCGAGGCTCCATTGGAGCAAAGATGGCCCGGGCGCTGGTGATGGCTCCTTGGCCTCTGCCCCAGGTGCTAGAGTGGCTCTGGTCGCAGCAGAGCGACGCCCCGGAGGGCAGAGCATCGCCCCCTGGTGGGCGTGCCGGGTGGGCGTGTCGGGCGCATGCGGGAGTCTGTCTGACTCTCTCTCCCCGTTTCTAGCTTCAGAAAAATACAAAAAAAAAACAAAAAAAAACAGTAGAGAGAAAATCAACAAAACCCTCAGCCACTCCAATGTCTGGGCAACTCGGGTCCGACTCCCTGGGCCCAAACCCCACGGACATGCTGTGTGACCTCGGGCAGATGTCCCCCTCTCTGTGTCTGAGACGCCTCTGGTATAAACATCAACGATGGGGCCATCCTCACAGGACCCTGGTGAGGATAAGCGGGGTCATCTCTAAGTGTTCATGGAAGGGCGTGTGCTCTGCTGAGCCCCGAGGGTCTGGGCTTCACTGTTCTCACGTCGCTCCTGAGTTACCCCGGCCCCAGGAGTCCTTACTAAAACCCCAAGCGAAGAGGGGGAGACAGCAGAGAGGAGAGTGGGCGTGGGGGGACCCAGATTCTAGGCACAGCTGTCAGAGGTGCTACCCCCGCCTCCCCAAGAGGGAAAGGGACCCTGTCCCAGTGGAGGGGCCTCCAGGGGGGGTGGGGGAGGGGAGTGTCTCTCTCCTGTCCTGCTGTACCCCCCACCCCCCCACCCCCACCCTCCCCTCACGTGGAGCCTCATCAGCCTGCACCCAGGTGCCCTGGGCGGCTCTGCCCTTCTGGGGGAGGGCTCACGGAAGTCAGGGAAGGGACTTTCCTCCTATCTGTTGTCCCCACGGATGGGGACCTAAAGCGTAGCTGGGGGACAGAAACACCGTGAGGCCAGCCGGACCCCCTCCCGCCCCCACCTGTGACACAGAGACTCCAGCCCAAGGACACAGCCCATTGCGGAGGCCTGGTCAGCCCTTCCGGAGGACCCTGCCTGCCAGGGGCCTCCATCGCCTGGACAAGCCGAGCCCCCAGGACGGCCCTGAGGCCGGGCGTCACCCCCACCTCCCAGAGGAGAACTGCAGGCCCGGAGGACCCAGATCTGGGGGGCTCGATGCCGACTTGAGGGGCCTCCACCCCACCCCACCAGGAGGGGGGGCATTGTGCTGGGTTCCCAAAGGCAACACCATGTGCGTGCAGCTGCTGGTGGGGGCCTGGGCTGCCCTGCAGAGAAGGGGTGCAGGCTGGGGGCCCAGAGCCTCTCCGTCTGACTCTGAGCCCCAGTATCGGGGTCCTGGGGCTGGGGAGGGGAACAGAGAAGGGAGGCCTTCGGGTCTCATCCCAGAGGGGCGCCCCAAGGGAAGAGGACCCCACCTCCACCTGCAGAGAGGGCACGACCCTCTGGCAAGTACCCCCAGGTGAGAAGAGGCCTCCCAGGTGCCCTCCTGCCACGCAGCTGGCCCACCGCCTTTGACCCTTCCCCAGACCCCCTCCTCCTTGTCCCAGGTGCTGGGTGTGCAGGCCACGAGCCACCCCCCAGAGCCCTCATTCCAGGGGGTCCCTCCTGCCTGGGGCTGCTTCCCAGCCCTGCCCACAGGTCCCTGTGGCCCCCAGTGCCCCGTGCCCCTGTGCCTGGAGTGTCCCATCTCCTCCGTCCCGGGGTCCCCGAGGCCGCAGGTGATGGCGCTCAGGGGTCACAGGGCCCCAGGATGGAGCAGAGGGCTGCTTGGTGCTGAAAAGACAGCTCCCGGCCTGCTGGCAGGGGCTGCTCACGGAGAATGGCTGGATTTCAGCAGTTTTTCATAAATGAGAGGTTGGGGTGGCGGATTAACACGCAGATTTAAGAAAGGCAGCCCCAGTTCCCCCTCCCTCCCCCGCGGCCCCCGGGTCCGAGCTGCCTGCTCAAGAGGCGAGCTCTGCGGGCAGGTTTTCCGGATCCTTCCAGGGTTGGCCAAACATCTGCTCACTTATTTTCTCGCTCCTCCGCTGGGCTGCTACCTCCACAGCGGCCAGAGCCTCCTGCGGGACCTCTCTGCCCACAGACACCAGCCAGACCTCGTGAGAGCCAGCACCCACTACTGGGAACCGCTGGTCACTTTCCCGCTTGCCGGAGCTGCCCTGGGGGGGTCCGGGTGGTGATGGGTGCGCCACTCAAAGCCCACCTTGTTCTCTAAGCAGGAGAAACTTCCCTGGGGGTGTCACAGTAGCCCTGGTGGTCCCCAGCCCTCCTGGGTCATGCTCAGGTCAGCCGCCCCTGGCAACCCCTGTCCTCGTGGTGGCCTCGTGGCCGGTCCTCAACTTGAAGGAGGAATCGGTGAGCCAAGGACGGGGATCCTGGCCAGCCGGTGGGGTTGGGGGGCACCAGGCCAGGCTGGAGGTGACCCCAGGGCCTGGCAGGGAACAGCTCTGGCCTGACCCCTGCGGCCTTGGTGGGGGGAGGGCAGGGGCTCGCATGGACCGTGCCCTCCCTGCACTTGGTGCTAGACACTGCTCACAGCCACCCCACTTTACGGAATTGGAAACCGAGGCTCAGGAGAGTTGTATGCTGCTCAAGTCCAGTGGCATTTATTCATCCCATTGATCCGCCCAGTGCCCGCTGCTTGGGTTCTGTAGGAAAGAAGGCGGTCGGGCCTGGCGTGCCCGGGTCTCCCTGCCCCACTCAGCCTCTGGCCTCTGCCCAGGCTGCCATTCAGTGGGAACAAGGATGCCACCCTGTTCCGGTGCTGGCACTGGGTCTCTGGGACCTGGTTAAGGAAAACCCACGTCTGGAATGCCCTCTGCTGGTCAGCCTGTCTTCACAGAGAGTGAATCCCCTGAGAGGGCCTGGAAAATGGGGCACCAGGAAGGCACCCTCCCACCCTGAGGTACCCACAATCTCTGTCCTGATGTGACAAAACAAGGCAAAAGTTGGTTTTGGAACAGAGGTATCCGGCTGGTCACCCATAGGCCAGCTTGCTTACAGGTTGATGCCTTATTTAGGTCTCAGAGCGGTGGCCAGTATTTCAAGACAGAGGCGTCAGAAGGCAACTCGGAAGCCCTCTTTCTTTGTGCATAGCTGAGCATGATGGGCTATGTGCCTTCCTGTTAGCCACAGACCCCACCCATCCCTATTGCCCTACAGCTGCCCGCCTCATTTGGTCATGAAGCCCTGTCATAAGCATTTTTTTTCTTTTTCTTTTTTTCCTGTATTTTTCTGAAGCCGGAAACGGGGAGAGACAGTCAGACAGACTCCCGCATGCACCGACCGGGATCCACCCGGCACGCCCACCAGGGGCGACGCTCTGCCCACCAGGGGGCGATGCTCTGCCCCTCCGGGGCGTTGCTCTGTTGCGACCAGAGCCACTCTAGTGCCTGAGGCAGAGGCCGAGGACCCATCCCCAGCGCCCGGGCCATCTTTGCTCCAATGGAGCCTCGGCTGCGGGAAGGGAAGAGAGAGACAGAGAGGAAGGCGAGGGGGAGGGGCGGAGAAGCAGATGGGCGCTTCTCCTGTGTGCCCTGGCCGGGAATCGAACCCGGGACTTCTGCACGCCAGGCCGACGCTCTACCACTGAGCCAACCGGCCAGGGCCTGTCATAAGCATTTGAGCTCTCTCCTCAACCATCCAGAGGGCCTGGCACCTTTGGCCGGTTGGTAGTATTGGGGAGCCTGTAGACCTGAGCCCCCAAGGGCCACAGCCTCCTTGTCAAGCTGTGTCCCCCATAAAGACCCAGTCCAGTGGGTCTGCCCTACCCTCACACCAGACAGAGAGCTAGGAGAAGCCTTCATGGTCCCGTGGCCTCTGCTGGGAGGGGCACCTCTAGCTCGTTCAAGACTCTAAGTGATTTCCCCCAAAGCCAGTCGTTCTTGTATTCACTCATCAAACGTTTCCAGAGCTCTGTGTGCTGCAAGGCAGCCAGGGCTGGGGCTGGGGGGAGACCTGGTCCCCGAGACCCGGAAGAGGTCAGGGAGGCTCCCCAGAGGTGCCCTCTGAGCAGAGGGACCAGCTGGCAGTTCTGGCCACAGGGCCACATGGCACTGGGCGGGGGCACAGTGACAGACAGGCCGGACGGGCACCCAGACTGTGTGCTGAGGGCAGTGGGCATCACGGAAGGGGTGCACTCTGAGATCACAGCTCCCTGTACCCCATTTTGTGGGTGGGGAGACGGGGGGGCCCAAGGATGCCGGGCCTGGGGCCCCTGTGGTCTGATTTGCAACCACGGCAGCTTGTAACCTGAAGTAGAGAGAAGAGCTGAGCCCAGGGCCAGCAGTGGAGGGCCTGGGGGGGGGGGGTGCGTGTGTGTGCGTGTGTGTGAGCATGACGTCTGTCACACCTGGAGCTTTGGGCTCCCTCCCTCACTGGCTGAGCAACCCCAGGCAAGTCACTTAACCTCTCTGAGCCCAGTCCACATCTGTAGGATGAGAGTTGCTCCCCACACCTTGCCAAGTTCTTGAGGGGTGGAGCGGGTCTGGCCCTTGCACAGAGCCCAGCAAATTCAGGGGCAGACCATGTCTCCCCAGGCTCAGACCCTCACCTCCCACCCCCCACAAGAGAAGACAACCTAGCATCTTCTAGGCTGGATCCAGGAGGGGCCTTTTGTCTGCAGGGAAACTGAGGCCCACAGAGCATGAGCAGCCAGCTTGGGCCACAAAGCAGGGAGGGGCCTGGCTCTCTGAGCAGGGGCGCCCCCACCCCCGGAGCAGGACCAGCCTGGCCTGATTGCAGACCCAGGTGGGGACGTCCCTCTGTGTAGGTCACCCCTCCCTCCCCGCCACCCCAGTCCTCCCCAGGGTCCGGGGCCCGCTCCACTACCTGTCTGCCTGCACCCCCGGCCCCTCCCCTTGACACGAAAGGCCAGACCACTGAAGGAGGGGGTGGGAGAGGGGGGAGAGGGGCTCTCGGGTCAGTTGGGCTGAGGACAAGGCGGCGTGAGCGGAGACAGGAAGGAAACTGCGCTGCTGGAGGCTGGGGCCACCATTGTGTCACCTGGGGGCGGGGGCGCCGTCGCCTCCCCTCTGCTCTGCTCCGCTGCCCAGATGGCTCCTGGGGGGTGAGCTCCAGGGGCTCTCCCCTCTCGGGGCCCCACCCTGCTGCTGACTTCTTCCCCCCACCCGGCCTCAGTTTCCCCATCTACCCATCCTTAGAGGGCCAGAACCCTGTGCTGAGACACAGCTCTGAAGTCCAGTCCTAACCACTCCGCCCGCCTGTCTGAGCCACCACTGACTTACTGCCTTTCTTTAAATCACTCATCTTAAAGGCTAACCACCTGTTCGGCCTCGCCCTAAGCTGTGACATCACCAGGTTAATTAGAATAGATGATAGATAGATAAACAGATAGATATAATGGATGATGGGTAGGTGATATGTATATATCATAAATGGCAGATATATGGCAGATGAGCTGTGGTCTGCATCCAGGGCTAGAAGACCCCCCCCAGCTGAGCTCGCTGTCCCCAGACACGGCCCCCAGGGCTTCCTCCCTCCCCACCGCCCCCTCCTGCCCCCCCCACACAGGAAGGGACAGGGAAGGGAGCACGTCTCACTTCCAGGTGGGAAGAGGAGAAACAGGAAGGAGCCCTCCCCTCCGCCCACAGGAAGCAGGCGTGGAGGAGGAAGCTTGGGGACGTCCCAGCAGACGGTCTGAGGGAGTGTGAGCCCAGTGGTCCCAGGGAAGACCCGCTGGGACCGTCTGCCCACCCCCTTCTCGGGGCAGCCAGGCTCCTGCACTCTGCTCAGACTTTATTCCAGGTGGGGATGCAGACAGTGGCAGGGCGCCCCAGAGCCACACACCCCTCCCACAGCTGCCCCAGGGCGCGCGCCACTGGGCGTTGGGCGGCTGATGGCCTAGGCTTTCGCTCCTGGGACTTCGGGCTTGGCTCAGTAGCCCCCATCCCTGCAAGCAACCAGGACGCGGCTCAGCCTAGTGCCGGCCCCACCCCGGCACAGAGTGGACAGGACGTGGACAGACTCGCGGAGGGGGCAGGGGGTGGACAGAGCCGACGACCCCCTCCCCGGGGCTGCTGGGGTCCCAGGATAAGGGGTGGGGCAGGAACATTACCCCCAGTTCAGGGCCCTCCTGACCAGCTCCACCTGGGCCAGGCGGTGGTCACTGAGCACCTGCACCCGCGTGATGGCGGCCAGCGGCCTGAGGCGGTGGGCGAACTGCAGCACCTTGTGCTCCTGGGCGTGGACGTGGAAGTGCTGGGCATCTGAGCTGACCTCCATCTGGGGGGCGGACAGCCAGTGACCCCACAGCCCGCCCGGGTCCTCATTCCGGCCTCACTCCACATGCCCCTCCGGGTCCCCTCAGCGCAGGCAGGTGGGCCCAAGGGTCCCCTCGCCCCCTGGTACCCTCATCCCACAGGTGCAGCCCCTCCTCTCTGCTCGGAGGGGGGGTGCTGGCAGCCAGGGGCTGGCGGACACCCCCTGGTACCCAGCGGTCCTGAGACTTCTGTGCTGGCTTGTTCACCTGTAAACAACCCCCTCGGGCCCCAGGCGGGGACAGCAGTGCAGCCTGGACCCAGGGACGCAGGGTCCCAGTGGCTCACAGCGTCCACGCAGACGGCCCAGATGCTTCCATGGGCGCCCGCACCTGGCCTCCCTGCCCCCACCCACGGCCTCCCTGCCCCCCGTCACCTCGAAGGGCTCCCCCAGCACCAGAGGGAAGACACTGGACACCTCCTCCTGGCCCCAGCAGCCGCCCTGGAAGGCGTTGCCCACCATGGTGGCGCTGGCGAATCGGGGCTTGATGTGGAAGGCGATGTCCCCCGCCTCGGACAGGAAGTTGATCTCAAACCTGGGGCGGGGGGACATCGTGGGGGTGTGAGAGCAGCAGACGGCAGGGTAGTTGCCCCACTCAAAGCCAAGGAGGGCCCCCTGGGGGAGGGGGTGGTGTCCCTTACTTGTCCTCTCCGGAGTCAGAGTGTCCCTGGACCAGCAGGCTCCAGCCCGGGGCCAGGCCCTCTGCACAGAAGGCTTCAAACTGCAGGCAAAGGGGTGGGGTGGGGTGAGGGGTGAGGGGTGGCGTGGGGGACCTGGAGTCTGTGGAGGTCCCTCCAGCCGGCCCACCCCAGCTGTGCTGGCCACCCAGCCAGGCCCTGGGAGCTGTGTTCCCTTCCCGATGAGGGCAGGGGTCTCGGGCGCCCCCCCAGCCCTGCTCCCTTTCCCCCACGCCAGGCCTCACTGACCTGCACTGCCATGCCTGCAGCCTCTGCTGGTGGGCAGAGCGGGCGCAGGGATATAGGCTGGGGCTGGGGGCTGGGTGGGGGCAGTGCAGGAGTCCCGCCCCACAGCAGACAGGCACTCCGCCCCTCCCTGCCCCCACCTCTCCCTCGTCCTGGGGTTTCACTCATGCACCAGGGACAGGGTTGCCCCCACTCCTCGCTCCCCCTCCAGCATTTTCTCAGGGCCCCATCTGGCTCTCAAACTTCACTCCTTAACATCCTTCAGACTCCCAGAAAAGCAGCCTCTCCCCCATGCTTGTAGGAAAGTCGGCGGAGGCAGCCTCTTCCTCCAGGGTCTCGTTGGCTCCCAAGGACCCAAGAGAGGTGGGGCAGGGGAGACGGGCTTACCACCCCGGCCCTGGCCTCCTGGGGGCCACTGTGACCACCTGGGGCCTCGAGCTGGACTCCCCCACCTCACCCCGCCCCGCCCCAGCCTCCCGCACTGCCCCGCCCCGCCCCACCCCGCCCCAGCCTCCCGTGCTGCCCTGCTCTGTCCGGCTGGCTCAGCGGCCCCCGTGGACACAAAGTTGGGATTAGGCTGGACGCTGTGGTCAGCGCATTCCTGGGCGGGCAGAAGGCAGTCAGGAGGGCCTGTCCCATCCCCACACCCCTCCTGGTGGCTGAACTGGGGCCAGGCTGGGGCCCTTTCGGAGCGTGTAGGGGAGACGGGCAGGGTCTCCCTAAGCTTTCAGGCAGCTAGCTGCGGGCTCCCTGGGCTACACTGTCGGGAGAATTCGCCCGAAGAGGAGCCAGGCTGGGCACACGGAGCCCCAGGGCAGGCTGCTGGGTGAGGGTGCACGTGAGTGTGCAAGGGCGAGTGTGGTGAGCGTGAGGGTGAGCAGTGGGGTGCGCAGGTGAACCCCATATAAATGCTCAGGGAGTGTGAACCCGTGTTGAGTGGGGCTGCGTGTCCTTAACACAAGCCAGTGTGAGCATGTGTCCCGGTGTGGGTGAGTGTTTGTCTCGGGAGCCCCTGCTCTGAGGGGGGAGGGCACTTATGCAGCTCCCAGGGGGGCTCAGCCCCTGCACCCCGAGGGCTCCCCTCAGCACCTGCCCCCAGCTCCAGAAGTGACCCTGGCACCTGCCTGGCCTCGTCCCACGTGCTGTGGAGGTGAGTGCCCGGGCAGTTTTTGGTGGGGAGAGGGGGTGATGCTAAGGCCGGGAGGGGGCATGAAGATGGTTGTGACTGCCCGCCTGTGGTGGGGGCAGTGCAGGGGCCACCCCTCGGTGCCGAGCTCTCTGCCACGCGCACGGGCGGGGCTGATGGGGCCTGCAGGGGGCAGCCCTGGCAGCAGAGAGGCAGCAGGACCAGCTTCCCGCCCGCCCGCCCGCTGTGGGGGCCCGTCTCAGCCAGCCAGCTTTCCCTAAACATCCGTGTCCCGGCCCAGCCTGGCTGTCCTCGGGCCACAGGCTGCAGACCCCTGGCACCTGCCTACCCCCCTCCCCCGACCTGAGGAGCACCAGGGTAGGGGGTACTGCTACTGCCGCCCAGCAGGAAGGGGAGCCCAGTCCTGCCTCTCCCTGCCTCCCTGTCCTGTCCCTACCCTAGTTCATGGGGTGCTGGAACGGGGCGGGGGGGCTGGCAGCTGCTGGGTGGGGACGTGGAGCTTAAACTCTGAATACTACGCTGGGCAGTGCCCAGGGCCCAGCGCCGGGCATAGCGTGGTGCCGTCAGGGGCCTGAGCAGGCTGCCGAACGGCAGGGCGACCTTGAGCGAGCAGCCTCGCGGCCTCAGTCTTCCGAGCTGCACATTGGCTCAGCAGTCCTGCGCCCATTGCCTCCTCTGCTCCTGGACCCGTCCCCGGGGTTGGGGGTGGGGGCCCATGGCCACCATCTGGGCTGTTGTCTCCTCACTCTGGGGCTCAGCAGGGGTGACACTGGAGGGTCCCCGGGGAGTCAGCTGCTAAAAGCCCCAGCTGGGTATGTGTGTGTGTGGGGAGGAACTGGGGGTGGAGCTTAGCCCCCAAGGTCACTGGATGGACAGGTGGCCCACGTGCTGCTGCACAGGGAGGCCCCTGGCCTGGGCTGAGGAGGTCTGAGCACCCACTGCTCCGGGGAGGCCCCTGGCCTGGGCTGAGGAGGTCCGAGCACCCACTGCTCCGGGGAGGCCCCTGCCTCTCTGAGCCCCAGCCTCTCAGTCTGTGCAGTGGGGGCTTGCGTGGCTGGTAACCCAGGGGCCCTCAGAGGGGCAGGGGGAAGGGGAGGGGGACCCTGGCCAGGGGACCGCAGAGGGCCCCGCTTGGGAGGAGGCCGGCCCCAGGCCTCCAGCTGTGCTGGACACCTGTACCTGACCTGAGTGCTACACCTGGCCGGCCTGAGGGCTCGTCCCGCCCGGGTGTGGCTTTGGAACCTTGCCCACACCGGGCGGGAGCTGGGAGCCGAGAGTGGCTGAGGTTCTCAGCGACTGGGCCGCCATGGGGGACGGAGGGAGGGACACAGAGGCCCCACGCCGGCCCGGCCCTGCAGGCACACCCCGGTGTCGTGTCATGGAGTCCGGGGGGGTGGGGACCGAGCGGGGCCCCTCGGGGCCTCACGGGGGCTGTGTGTGGGCAGTGGGCAGTGGGCAGTGGGCAGTGCCCCCACGCTGCAGTGCTGGACAGCCGGAGCTGGTGTGTGGGGCTCTGGGAGCAAACGGGCCCCCGTCCAGGTGCTGCCGCCCGCCCCCTCCCGGATGTGCGGTTCCGCCCAGGGCTGTTGACTTTCTGAGGCTCCAGAGGAGGCAGCAGGGTGTCCACCCAGCTCCAGCGAGGATCCTCACCAGGATGGTGCCCTGGGCTCCACAGCCCCCCTGGGGCCTCCATCGCCAGGGGGCGCCCACCCGCCGGGGGAGGGGGGCTGGTGCTCAGTCGATGACCCGCCCCCCTGCCGTGGTGCTAACCATCGTCAGCTGGTGCTCACCTGCCTGCCGGGCGCTCAGACAGGCTCTCTCCAGCCATTCTCATACGCAGCACATCGGAGGAGGACTCGAGACTGTTCACCCCGTGTTACAGAGAAGGATGGAAGGACTCAGAGAGGTTAAAGGGGTTCTCTGGGGTCACACAGCTCAGGAGTGGCAGATTCCAGGACTTAAATTCAGCAGTTTAAGTCCCATCTCTCAACGTGGAGCCCCTCACTAGGCCAAGATGGGGGGATGGTCAGGGTCGGCTTCCTGGAGGAGGAGGCACCTGGAACGGGTCTTGAAGAATAGCCAGGAAAGGGTGCTGCAGGGACTGGGGCAGCCAGGGTAGAGTAGCTGGACCCAGCATGGAGAGGCCAGGCTTAGGCAGGGATTGTCTGCCTCAGATTGTCCCCAGGCAACAGCATGTGGACCACCTGTCCATCCAGTACCCTTGGGGGCTAAGCTCCACCCCCAGGCATGCGGTCAGACAGGGTCTGACAGTGTCTGACACACCTCCCTGGCCCCAGAGGTGTCAGGCACAAGTCCTGGGGACAATCTGAGGAGGCCTCATCTCTTGGAGGGGGCGGGGGGCAGCACAGCTTTCATGGTCTTCCTGGAGTCAGGCATTGCGCCGATCTGATGATGAGGACCCTGAGGCCCAGGCAGAAGCAATCTCCCCCAGAGCCTCACGGTGAGGGATGGAGGTGTCAGGACATGAGTGCAGCGTCTGGGCTCCCGGTCCAATGCTCTCTCCAGCGCCCACCCCCCTTCTCTCATGTCTCGAACCTCCACCCCAAGCTGAGCAGCCAGCTTGGCCCAGTAGTAGGTGGTGCTGAGCCGGCTGCTCTCACTGGGCAGGACAGAGTCAGGCCCGGGACCCAGCTTCGCGCTGGCTGTCCTCTGGCTGGGCGCTTGGTGGCCTTGGCATGGCGTGGCTCCCTCTTCCCTCCCCCCGCCCCCACTGCTACACCCGTGTCTTCTGGGTCAGGCCAACCCGGGAGGGCAGTTTGAAAGCACTGGAGCACAATTACACAGGAGGGGAAACTGAGGCCCAGGAGGCGAGGGCCTTGCTGGGAGACAGTGTGGACAGCGGCAGGGGGCACTGGGCTCTGGCCTCCGCTGCCCTTCTGAGGCCCCTTGGAAGATCTTGGCTGGGCGGCCTGCCGCAGGCCTGGCCTCAGCCCCCAGGTTCTCAGGACCCCCCCATGCGGGACGCTGTGGCCCCATGCTGTTTCACACCCCGTCTTATAGATGCAGTAGCTGAGGCTGCTCACAGCCACTCAGGGCTGGTGTTCTCA
The DNA here is from genome assembly GCF_036850765.1 of Saccopteryx bilineata. Taxonomy (NCBI): domain Eukaryota; kingdom Metazoa; phylum Chordata; class Mammalia; order Chiroptera; family Emballonuridae; genus Saccopteryx; species Saccopteryx bilineata. The sequence continues at coordinate 198,015,564 of NC_089493.1, read as the reverse complement.
ACCACGGCCCTGAACTGGGGTGGGGGGCACAGCCACGCCTCCCGGGTCCCGCCCATTCTTTCCCATCCCCCAACTCTGCCCCCTGGTCAGCGTCAGGTCACGAGGCCCCTCCCTGCAGGTCTGGGTGAGGGCTTCCAGCCCCTTGTGCCGATGGAGAGACCGAGCCCCTCCACGCCCGTGCTGTGGGCACGGTTCTCTGGGGAGCCGTTGCTGTAAACAACCCTTGCGGGCTCCGGCCGGTTGGCTCAGTGGTAGAGCGTCAGCCTGGCGTGTAGAAGTCCCAGGTTCGATTCCCGGCCAGGGCACACAGGAGAGGCACCCATCTGCTTCTCCACCCTTTCCCCTCTCCTTCCTCTCTGTCTCTCTCTTCCCCTCCCGCAGCCCAGCCGAGGCTCCATTGGAGCAAAGATGGCCCGGGCGCTGGGGATGGCTCCTTGGCCTCTGCCCCAGGCGCTAGAGTGGCTCTGGTCGCGGCAGAGCAACGCCCCGGAGGGGCTGAGCATCGCCCCCTGGTGGGCAGAGCGTTGCCCCCTGGTGGGCGTGCCGGGTGGATCCTGGTCGGGTGCATGCGGGAGTCTGTCTGACTGTCTCTCCCCGTTTCTAGCTTCAGAAAAATACAAAAACAAACAAACAACCCTTGCGGGGTCTCTAGGGGACCCGGTTCCAAAGGATACCCCGGAGACTCCACAGCCTTGGGGGGTACTGCTTTGGAAGCCAGGGCTGAGGGCCGGGGCTCCCCCGTGGTCCTCCCTGGTCCCTACCGTGAGTGACCCCTGCTGGCAGCCATCTTTGAGGAAGCTCAAAGGCCAGTCAGAAAGGCCGGTCTGGGCCCGAGGCCATCGGCCAGGCCAGGCACAAGGCCAGCGGGAGGCCTCACTGAGGCAGGGCAGGACCTGGTGGCCAGCCGACATCTGGCCGGGAGCGGGGAAACTATGTAACGATTTCTCCAGATGGGGGCGGGGCTCCGGCAGACTCCGGGGACCACGCAGCACCGCCGGCTTCACAAACAGACGCCACAGCAGCTGGACCTGAGGAAGGAAGAGCGGAGAATCCAGATGGGCAGTGTGTCTGGGACCCTGGACCTGGCCCCAGAGGGGAGGGGAGTGCCCGAGCCTCAGGGGCCCCAGAGCCCCGCCCCACCCCCAGCCCCGGCACCAGGCCAGAGTCCAGGAGGACGAGAGGGGGCACGGAACATCAGGCCCCTCTCCACTGCTCTGTGACCTGGGGCCACGACCCCTCTGGCTTGGGGGAGGGAGAGGAACCAGACCCGTCTCCACCCTCCATTCCCAAGCGTTCACAAAGCATCACCAGGCGGTGGGGGAGGGGGCGCAGCAGAGGGAGGCTCCCCCGGTCAACAGCTCAGCAAACACGCGGAGCGTCCGGCGCTGCGTGCCAGGAAGACAGGGAAACAGGACAGTAGCCCGGGGCCGTGCATCCCCTCCGCTAGCCACGGACCCCACGTAGCCACCGGGCTCCTGAAACGTCTGACTTTCAGGCTGAGTGTAAAAAGGAATCAATGTACGTGCCTTAGTGCAAAACATAATGTAAGGTCTACCGGAAAGTTCTGTCCCCTTTTTTTTTTTTTTTTTTTTTGGTATTTTTCTGAAGCTGGAAACGGGGAGAGTCAGACAGACTCCCGCATGCGCCCGACCGGGATCCACCCGGCATGCCTACCAGGGGGCGATGCTCTGCCCCCCTCCGGGGCGTTGCTCTGTTGCGACCAGAGCCACTCCAGCGCCTGGGGCAGAGGCCAAGGAGCCATCCCCAGCGCCCTGGCCATCTTTGCTCCAATGGAGCCTCGGCTGCGGGAGGGGAAGAGAGAGACAGAGAGGAAGGAGAGGGGGAGGGGTGGAGAAGCAGATGGGCGCTTCTCCTGTGTGCCCTGGCCGGGAATCGAACCCGAGACTCCTGCACGCCAGGCTGACGCTCTACCACTGAGCCAACCGGCCAGGGCTGTCCATTTTTGGAATAAAACAAAATACAAATTTTTCTTACCGTCAATAAACTTTATTAAATAAATATAATTGCCATTATTATTAATGATTTGCTGAGCAGAATTAAGCCTTTCTGCGATCGCCGATGTTGTCAGAAAAGGATCTTGCTCCAACATGGTCTTAACAACATCGTCATCGATCAAAGATGGTCGCCCAGAACGTGGCTTATCAGAAAGGTCGAAATCACCTGTTTTGAATTTTTCGAACCATCTTCTGCATGTCCTATCAGAAACTGTACCTTCACCAAACACTTTCAATAAATTTCTACATGCTTCTTCTGTAGCATTTCTTCCTTGTTGAAATTCGTATACAATACAGTGGCATAAATGAACTTTTATCAGTAGCCGTGGGTACACTATCGCTTCACACATAAGACTAACGTGAATCAACTTTGTTGTAGTTAATTTGCTACGTCAGTATGTATACATTAAGTGATAAAAATAGAGAGGCACACATGCGCCAAATAGACATGTGCTTACGTGTCGAAACTTGTTGTGATAGAAACGGACAGAACTTTCCGGTAGACCTTATATAAACTCTCTCATCTGTCATTTTTATATTGATTGCATGTGAGCGCTATATTTTTGGATCTATTGGGTTAGCTAAAAATAGATTATTAAAATTAATCCCACCTGCTTTAATATATATATATATTTTAAATATGGCCACTAGAAACATTTTAAATCACATCTGTGCTGCTGATCTACGTGGGGTGGACATGGCGGGAGGGGAGGGTGGGGTGAGGCTATTCAGCCAGAGCGGGAAGGGGGCTTTCGGGGGATGGTGACCGCTGCCCTGAGGCCCACCGTTGAGAAAGACCCAGTCCAGGAGAACCCGGGGAGAGTGACCCGAGACCCAGGGAGAGTGACCCGCCCAGGAGACCCGGGGAGAGTGACCCTCCCAGGAGAACCCGGGGAGAGTGACCCGCCCAGGAGAACCCGGGGAGAGTGACCCGCCCAGGAGACCCGGGGAGAGTGACCCGCCCAGGAGACCCCGGGAGAGTGACCCGAGACCCAGGGAGAGTGACCCGTCCAGGAGACCGGGGAGACTGACCCGCCCAGGAAACCCGGGGAGAGTGACCTGCCCAGGAGAACCCGGGGAGAGTGACCCGCCCAGGAGAACCTGGGGAGACTGACCCGCCCAGGAGACCCCGGGAGAGTGACCCGCCCAGGAGACCCAGGGAGAGTGACCCACCCAGGAGAGTGACCCGCCCAGGAGACCCAGGGAGAGTGACCCGCCCAGGAGACCAGGGGAGAGTGACCCGCCCAGGAGACCCCGGGAGAGTGACCCGAGACCCGGGGAGAGTGACCCGCCCAGGAGAACCCAGGGAGACTGACCCGCCCAGGAGACCTGGGGAGAGTGACCCGCCCAGGAGAACCGGGGAGAGTGACCCGCCCAGGAGAACCCGGGGAGACTGACCCGCCCAGGAGAGTGACCCGCCCAGGAGACCCAGGGAGAGTGACCTGCCCAGGAGACCAGGGGAGAGTGACCTGCCCAGGAGACCCGGGGAGAGTGACCCGCCCAGGAGACCCCGGGAGAGTGACCCGCCCAGGAGACCCGAGGAGACTGACCCGCCCAGGAGACCCCGGGAGACTGACCCGCCCAGGAGAACCCAGGGAGAGTGACCCGCCCAGGAGACCCCGGGAGAGTGACCCGCCCAGGAGACCCCGGGAGAGTGACCCGCCCAGGAGAACCCAGGGAGAGTGACCCGCCCAGGAGACCCCGGGAGAGTGACCCGCCCAGGAGACCCCGGGAGAGTGACCCGCCCAGGAGAACCCAGGGAGAGTGACCCGCCCAGGAGAACCCAGGGAGAGTGACCCGCCCAGGAGAACCCAGGGAGACTGACCCGCCCAGGAGAACCAGGGAGAGTGACCCGCCCAGGAGACCCGGGGAGAGTGACCCGCCCAGGAGACCCGGGGAGAGTGACCCGCCCAGGAGACCCCGGGAGAGTGACCCGAGACCCAGGGAGAGTGACCCGTCCAGGAGACCGGGGAGACTGACCCGCCCAGGAAACCCGGGGAGAGTGACCTGCCCAGGAGAACCCGGGGAGAGTGACCCGCCCAGGAGAACCTGGGGAGACTGACCCGCCCAGGAGACCCCGGGAGAGTGACCCGCCCAGGAGACCCAGGGAGAGTGACCCACCCAGGAGAGTGACCCGCCCAGGAGACCCAGGGAGAGTGACCCACCCAGGAGAGTGACCCGCCCAGGAGACCCAGGGAGAGTGACCCACCCAGGAGAGTGACCCGCCCAGGAGAACCCAGGGAGAGTGACCCGCCCAGGAGAACCCAGGGAGACTGACCCGCCCAGGAGAACCCAGGGAGAGTGACCCGCCCAGGAGAACCGGGGAGAGTGACCCGCCCAGGAGACCCGGGGAGAGTGACCCGCCCAGGAGACCCGGGGAGAGTGACCCGCCCAGGAGACCCGGGGAGAGTGACCCGCCCAGGAGAACCGGGGAGAGTGACCCGCCCAGGAGAACCGGGGAGAGTGACCCGCCCAGGAGAACTGGGGAGAGTGACCCGCCCAGGAGAACCCAGGGAGACTGACCCGCCCAGGAGACCTGGGGAGAGTGACCCGCCCAGGAGAACTGGGGAGAGTGACCTGCCCAGGAGATCCGGGGAGAGTGACCCGCCCAGGAGACCCAGGGAGAGTGACCCGCCCAGGAGAATGACCCGCCCAGGAGAACCAGGGAGAGTGACCCGCCCAGGAGACCCGGGGAGAGTGACCCACAGAAGGAACTGTGGGAAAGAGGTCCAGGGTGGAGGGTGTGCTGTGCGGTGTGATGGAGGTCACAGAGGTGAGTTAAGGCCACACTGTGAGAGGGACAGGCTGGGCCGGGTCAATCGAGAAGTCTCCACTGTCCCCCTAAAGGCCGGAGGACGAGTCTGCCCCCGCCTAGACCCCCCTCGGGATGGGCTGTGGTCCAGCACAGCCAGGGAGCCGCTGGCCCTACCACTGCCTTGGACACATCGGCGGTCAGTGCCGTCTGTTCCCAGTCACTGCCCCACGCTCCCCGCAGCCCCGCCTGGCCCGAGCCACATGTTTCCCATCCGCTCAGGCCGACCCTGCTGACTTCCAGATCTCCCCCCAAGACCACTGGGAAAGGCCCCCCCGGGAGCCGCCAGCTCCCAAAATAACTTCACACCAGGCCCAGGACGTCTGTGGAGGGTGGGGTGCTGGAACCCAGAGCTGTGAGCACCATCAAGCCCTGGGCAGAGTGGGGGCTGGGAATGGAGACGCAGGTCGGGGACAGGGAGGGGGAGAAGGACGGAGAGAGAGGACGGTGACCAGACGAGCCAAGAGATGGACAGATGAGAAACAGGGTCAGAGAGAGAGAGAGACACCAGCAAGCACATTCCCCGCCCGGGCGTCCCAGCCCCTTTAGAATGCCCCTCCCCTGCAGACACTCCTGGGCCAGACTGGCCCCCACCCAGGAGAAAGGAGGCTGCACCCCTGAATTGGGGTCTGACCAGGCTGGCCCCCCTGAGGAGAAAGGAGGCTGCACCCCTAAATTGGGGTCTGACCAGGATGAGCAGAAGGCAGGGATTGGATACATGTTCAGTCCAGGAACGGGGTCCCCACTGGAGTGACCAGGGCCTCAGGAGCCCCATCTGACCATGCTGGGCCCCCACTGGGCCTCAGACGAGTCTGTCTGATGGACTCATCTCCTAGCCTCCCTATTTTCCCAGAGGGGAAACTGAGGCTCAGAGGGGCTGGGTAGCTTGTCTCAGGACTACAGCACACGAAAGGCTGGCGGGACCCAGCTGGCCGGGACACCCTTCCCTCTGCGTCCTTCCTACTGTTGGTCGCCACTCTCCCGGCCTGCTGCGGGGTGCTACGGAGCATCCACACTCCCTGCCCTGGTCCCCAGGGGCCTGAGAGCTGTCCTCTGAGCAGCGTGGCCAACACTGGCCAAGCCTGTGGAAACTCCCCAGTCTGAGGAGTGGCCGGGCTGGGGAGAGCCGTGATGGGCTGGCATCTACAAAGGACAGCGTGGGGGTAAGGCAGGGAAACTGAGGCAGAGAGGGGCTGCCTGAGGAGCCTCACCCGCCCTGCCCAAGGGCCCAGCCCTTGGATTTTGGAGAGTAGGAACTGAGAGATTGTCTTTTGAGATTAAAGGGTCTTTACAGCAAGACCTCATCCAGGTCCACATAATCCATCCGTCTGTCCGTCCATCCATCCATCCTTCCATCCACCCATCTACCCATTCATTTATTCATTCACTCAGCATTTAGTAAATGCTCACTCTGCCCTGGGCGCGGAGAGGTCACACGGAGAGTGGAGACAATCCAGACGAAGGCCCAGGGGGTTGTGACGCTGGCCCAAGGCCATCGCCCTCGGGGGGGGGGGACCCTTCTGGGCCCACAAGGAGGTGGGCGGCTGTGGACTGGCCTGGAGCCTGCAGTCAGGGTCAGGGCTGGCTCTGCAGGGTCTAGGGGTGTCCCGGCACCTTCCACCCCTCCCCCCACCCTGTTTTGAGATGGTGAAAATTTTGCAACGAGTTTCTCAGGGTAGAAAATAAATCAAACCTGTGTGGGTAACCCCAGTGGTAAAGGAGGGCCTTCTAGGGGACGGAGAGCTTGCTCAAGGTCCAAGTTCAAGGAGAAACGAGTGCCCACGGGTGCCCAAGGGGGCAGTGGGCCACGGGAGGGGCAGGCTGAACTCAGCTAGACGCCAGTGGGCACCCACCTGGCAGGGGGCTATCCCCAGGCCCAGGACAGAGCCCAGGGTACCTGCAAGGGCAAAGATGGGGGTGGGGGGCAGGGAATGCAGCTGGGGGTTTCCAGGGGGAGCTGCTCTCCCAGTGGGATGTGCAAAGGGCCCGGGGCAGGCTAAGCCACAGGGAGCCCGGGGAGGCGGAGGCTCAGGTTGTGAGCGGGCAGGAGGAAGCTGGGACCCTTGCCCTGGACGCCTCCTCCCTCTCTACTTTCCTTGGCCTCCTCGCCCTGTTCCCGTCCCTGCCCTGGACAGGGGCTCAGGGCCCGGAGTCCAATGTGCCAGCTCACACCGGCCAGCAGGGCCACCCCGCCCCTGTCCCCGATCTGACTGCTGCCCCCACTTCCCCGGGGCTGGAACGGGACACAAGATTTTTTTTTTTTCAAAAACATTTCCTTTGCAAAATAATCCTTCGAAATATGTTTTTGGAAACAGCTCCCGATCTGAACAGGAAGAAGTTAATTACGGTCCCTCCCTAGAGGGGGCTGGGGGCAGGAAGCCTGGTGGTCAGAAACATGAGCGAGGGCCAGGACGGCCAAGGTCTGACGCCCCGCCCGCACCCTCACCCTCACCCCCACCTCAACCTCCCTTCCCCACCCCCAGCGGTGTCCACCGGAGGGCTCAAGCCCCTCAGCCCACAGATGGGGCGACTGAGACCCAGGGTAGGCCCAGGACATGGCCAGGGTCACAGGCGTGAAACGGTGCAGGGCATGAGAGCGAGGATCAGCCGGCGTGGACACACGTGTCCGTGTGAGAGTGCGTGGGCCGCAGCAGGGTGGGCTGAGGGGCCGGCCGTGTCTGCTCAGCTGGGGGCGGGTCACTGCAGGCCTGACTCCCCACCACCACCACCACCAGACCAGCTCTCCCAGCTGCAGAGGTGCCGGCTGGGCCAGGACCCGGGAGGAAGAAGGTGGGAGACCCCCACCACCCAGTGAACGGGAGCCATCCAGGCTCCCCTGGGTCCTAGACTGGAGCCTGCTATAGACTCTCTTCCGAATCTTTCTCTTTTTTTTAATTTTCAAATGTTTACTTTGTTGATTGTAGAAAGAGGAAGAGGGAAAGAGAGAGAGAGAGAGACAGGAACAACATCAACTCATCCCTGTAGGTGCCCTGACCGGGGATCGAACTGGCAACCTCTGTGCTTCAGGATGATGCTCTAACTCACCAAGCTACCCAGCTGGGGCACTTCAGAATCTTTCATAGGTACGTCTATCTCCGTAGTCTCGATGCTCGTGTCCTGGATCGCATCTTCCAGGTACTACAGGGCTTGGGGTTATCTTGAAAGTTCGGGGTGTCTGAACCCTGACCTTTGCCTCGCCATCCGGCCAAGGGTCTTACCACCAGCGTGCAGCAGCAGCAGGGTCCGCCTGGGCAAGTCTGAGGGACGAGCCCTGGGGACCATCCTAACGCCCATCTCTCCTTCTGACCACCCCTCCACCCATTTATCGGATTGCTGTTGCAATCAGCGACCACCTACGTCACGGCTTAAAACGACACAGGCTCATTACGTCGCGGTTCCCTGGGTCAGAGACAGGCCTCACAGGGTCTCACAGGCTACGCCGGGGTGATGGCAGGGCTGCGCTCCTTCCAGAGTTTTTCCTGGCCCTATTCCAGCTTCTGGAAGCCACCCACATTCCTGGGCTCAGGGCCCCAGCCTCCATCTCCAGAGCCAACGAGGGTGTCGCTCAACTGCTGTGTCAGTCTTCACGTCACCCCTCTGACTCCCTGGTTCAGTGCTTGCACGGGGCCCCCCCGAACAATCCGGGTACCCTCTCCCCCTCAGGGTTCTTCACTCGTCACATCCTCAATGCCCCTCTGCCGCGGAGGGAGGGGTCTTCCCAGGTTCCAGGGATGTGGGCGTGGACAGTTGGGGTGGCACTATTCTGCCCGCCACGTCCTTTCCTGTATTGGCCATCTGCTCATCCACCCATTCGTTTCTCCGGCCACCTGTCCACCTCGACGTTATTTATCCATCTGTCTTTCTTCGCATTCACTTGTCTCTCCTTTTGTCTGCCTATCCATCCACCCACCCATCCATTTATCTGATCACTCATCCACCTTTCATCTCTCTATTAATCCTAACTCCCATCTTCCCTGTCCATCCATCCATCCATCCATCCGTCATCCATCCATCCATCCATCCATCCATCATCCATCCATCCAACCATCCATCCATCCACCTTCTATCCATCCATCCATCCATCCATCATCCATCTATCCAATCATCCATCTACCTTCTGTCCATCCATCCATCCATCCATCTATCATCCATCCATCCAACCATCCATCCACCTTCTGTCCATCTATCCATTCATCCATCCATCCACCATTCATCTCTCTAGCTCTCAGTCCTAAATCCCATCTTCCCTGTCCATCCATCCATCCATCCATTCATCTATCATCCATCTATCCAATCATCCATCCACCTTCTGTCCATCCATCCATCCATCCATCCACCATTCATCTCTCTAGCTCTCAGTCCTAAATCCCATCCATCCATGCATCCATCCATCCACCATCCATTCATCCATCCACCTACTATCCATCCATCCATCCATCCATCCATCTACCTACTATCCATCCATCCACCATCCACCCATCCATCCATCCATCCATCCACCACTCATCTCTCTAGCTCTCAGTCCTAAATCCCATCTTTCCTGTCCATCCATCCATCCATCCATCCATCATCCATTCATCCATCCATCTATCATCCATCCATCCAACCAACCATCTACCTTCTGTCCATCCATCCATCCATCCATCATCCATCTATCCAACCATCCATCCACCTTCAAGTCCATCCATCCATCCATCCACCACTCATCTCTCAGCTCTCAGTCCTAAATCCCATCTTTCCGTTCACCCATCTATCCATCCGTGCAGACGCCCACCCGTCCATCTGCTCCGATGGGGCTGGATGGGGAGGGGAGGCTCAGAGGGTCGCAGAGGGTGTGGTGGAGACACGGGTGGAGCTCCCCCCACCTCCGGGTTCTGCCTGGCCCAGGCTTCCTCTTCCTCCCAGCGCCTCCCTAGACCCCCCTGGTCAGCCCCCTCCAGATGAACTGCTTCTTCCGCTGCTGCGCCCACCCTCCCAGCACAGGGGCTCTCTGAGGACGGGCCCCTGAGGGTCGGACAGGTAGCTGCTGAGTGGAATCGGACAACTGTCGGCAGGGCGGCCCAGCCACAGGGGCCACAAGGGGACTCGCTACCCAAACGGATGGTCAGAGGCAGCACGGGGGGCCCTCACTGACCCCCACGCAAACCCTTGGTCCCCTCCCGGCTCGGCGCAGGGGCCGACCCTGGGTCTGGGAGAGGCTGTGGGAATGGCCCCTAGCAGACCCCTCTCAGGCTTCAGGGCGTTTTGTGGGGGAGTGTTGATCACCCCAGGGCCCAGGGACAAAGCCCTGGACCAAGCCCAGGATGACTCAATGGGGAAAAAATGCCCCCAAGAGGAGCATCACGCCTTGACTGCCAAGTCAACCCATCCTTATCACAGTCCCTCCTCCTCATCACCCGCCAGGACGAGCTAGGGCCCCCGGGCTGCCTGCCCCTCACCAAGGGCCCTGAGCCAGAGGGGAGGACCCTGTCCCACTCACACAGCCTCGTCTCCAAACGCCACAGTCTGCGTCCCACTGTCTCTGTCCCTCGCATCTCTGAATCTTCATCTCTGTCTCCCTCCTTCCCTTCTCCAGCTCTTTTCCTCCTCTGAGGACCTCACACTGCAGCGGAGCCCCCACCCTGTGGACTGACGACCTAAGACTGTCCCTGGCCCCAGGGCCTTCTTCCCCCAGTGGCTGCTAGGAGTGGCCTTGGTCCAGGCAGTGACCCCCATGCGTGCACCCGGGGTCTGCACTTCCCCAGGGAGTGCCTGCCCGGGTGCTGGGGTGTGGCCAGTCTGCGGTCCTGGGACAGGAGCTGGTGCGCTCTGGGCCTGTGTGACCCAGCGTGGCCGGGGGTCCGCGCACAGGAAGGAGGGACAGGGCTGGAGGTGTTTGGGGCAGGTGGGTGTCTGAACATGGTGAGGCTGAAACAAGACAGGTAATGGACGGAAGACTCACCCCCTAGTCCCAGCACGCTGTGGGAGCCATCTGTGCCCAAAGCCCGCCCCACAGCCACTGGTGAACTCAGTGACCCCCGCCCGCGCCCGCATGACCTCCAGCGGCGCGGGCCAGGAAGGCAGGCCGCCAAGGGCCGCGGCATGCGCCCTCCGGACTGGCGGGAGGAACGGGTGTGCCCACTCCGGGACCAGGGCCACTGAGGGAAGGGCAGGCAGGGAGGCGCGCTGTGCGGCCAGCATCCCAGAGGTCAAGCAGGAGGCCGGGCGGCGAGAATTCTCAGTGCCGGGGCCACGTCTGTCTGGGCCCCTGGTCCTCCAGGGTCTGAGACCAGCCAGGTCTACTCTGGTCACCCCTTGAGGTGCCCTGCTCCAGGGGAACCCCCACCAGCGCCCCAGACCTGGTGGAGGAAGAGTCAGGCCATGAAGACATACCCTGCGTCAGGTTCTGAACCCCTACTCCAAGCCCCCAGCCTCCAGGGGACCCCCGCCCCGGCTCAGCACCGCACTGGGGGCTCGTGGCCCTGGGGTGAGGTTGGGTCTGCTCTCTCAAGGGGACGGGTCCACAAGAGGAGAGAGGTTGTGGGTGGGCACAGGGGTGGGGCAGGGAGGGCTGCAGGCCCCTCCGCTGTGCCCCCCCCCCGTCACGCACACTTCCCTGGGTGCACACGTGCATGCCCCAGGAGCCTGCCTCGCCCTGGTGCTGGGCTGGGCTGTGCACACGGGAGTAACCCCGGGGTGCTGCTGCACCCTCACCCATCCCCCCCTGCACCCAGCGCCAGCCTGCTCAGCCCCCAGCCCCCAGCTGCCTGGCCCATGGCCAGCCCCGTGCTGTGGGCCTGCTTGGACCTCAGTCTTCTCATCTGGGCAGTGGGTTGGAGTCCCAAATATCAAAGAGCATTATGCTCAGACGCCTCCCAGCCCTGTCCCGTTCTCTTTGTGGCTGCGGGTAGGGTGGGGGGTGGGGGAGACACTGAGGCCCGGAGGAACACACGCCAGCCACCCTGAGGGCTCACGGCCAGCAGGCAGGCCAGACCCCCCTCCCCCTTTCATCCACTCAGATTCTTGCCAGGGTGGGGACTGCGTCCTGTCTGTCCGTCCATTGTTCCTCAGCCGCAAGGGCCTGTCCACCCGCAGAGAGGAGGAACTGGAAGGGGGGACAGGGGAGGGCCAGACCTGTTAACAAGCTTCTTCCCAGCCCCCACAGGCCCTGAACTCCCGGGCCCTTCCCAGGCGGAAAATTCAATTAGTTTCGAGCAACTGCTTTGCTGAAGGGCCCGGGAAGAAAGGGGGCCGGTGCGTGCGGGGGGAGGGGGCTGGGAGGCCCGGGTCTGTGTCCCATCTCTAGACATGTCTTTGTGTGGGATCGATCGCGTGTTCCCCGGGTGCCCGGATGCCCACGTCTGTTCCCTACAGAAACACGGCCCCCCCGGCTGTACCGTAGGCCGGGCCCATCCTGAGTTGGCTCCAGGCTGGAGGTTCTCCGGACGGAGGCCTGGTGGGCGGGTGCACAGAAGGGTGAGATCCCCCTGCAGACTGCGTCGTGCACCATCCACGCCCAGGGTGAGGGTGGCCCGGCTCCACAGAAGGGTGAGACCCCCCTGCAGACTGCGTCGTGCACCATCCACGCCCAGGGTGAGGGTGGCCCGCCTCCACAGAAGGGTGAGACCCCCCTGCAGACTGCGTCGTGCACCAGCTACGCCCAGGGTGAGGGTGGCCCACCTCCACAGAAGGGTGAGACCCCCCTGCAGACTGCGTCGTGCACCATCCACGCCCAGGGTGAGGGTGGCCCGCCTCCACAGAAGGGTGAGACCCCCCTGCAGACTGCGTCGTGCACCATCCACGCCCAGGTTGAGGGTGGCCCGCCTCCACAGAAGGGTGAGACCCCCCTGCAGACTGCGTCGTGCACCAGCCACACCCAGGGTGAGGGTGGCCCGGCTCCACAGAAGGGTGAGATCCCCCTGCAGACTGCGTCGTGCACCAGCCACGCCCAGGGTGAGGGTGGCCCGCCTCCACACCTCAGACACTGTAGCTTTCAGGTCACCAGGCTTTTGCTTTACTGACCCCCCCACCCCCAGCCCCACCCCCAACCCCCAACCCTGCCTGTCTGGCTTCTCCTTCACAACTTGCCCCAGGCTGGGTCAGGCCTTCCTTTTCCACTTCCATCGCCTCTGGGCGTCGCGGCCAGGAGCCAAACGTCTCCCGCTGCAAGGGCGTTGGGGCAGCCCTGTTTGGATCGCTCCGTCCCTGTGCCCAGAGTGGGGCTCAGTACACGTGAGCTGAGTAAATTCGGCGTCAGGCCCAATCAGAAGTTTAGAAACCACCGTGAGTTGCTGCCGCACACACTCTTGTCCCTGCCTGGCAAACTCCTACGCGCCCTGCTACAGCCTGGCTTCCGGTGCCCCCTCCCTCGGGATGTGCGGCGTGCTCTGAGGATCGGTGAGAACAAGCAGTACGCCTCGCCCTGGCGTTGAAGTCTGTGCTCTCCTCCGGAACCCTTCCTTCCTCCTCTCTGGCCCGCGGTCTTCGTCACCCACCCAGGGACCCCCTGACCCGCTCCTCCCCTCTGTCTGCACACGGGACTTGCGGCAGAAGATCTGGCCCGTCTGCCTCTTCGTGGAAGACCTCCACACCACCTGCAGTGCGGGCTAGGGGGGCAGGGGTGCCCAACTGACCCAGTCCCTCATCTTCGCATTTATGTCCCCACTGCCCAGGGGTCTTCCTCTCTTGGCCCCCCTCTGGCTATGTTCCCCCAGTTCCAGGATGTGCCTGACTGAGCTCCACGTGGGGAATGGAGGACCACCTCCCTGAGCTTCGCACACCGTGGGTTTTCGGGGTCCGCAGCTGTGGGAGAAGGTGCGTAGGGTGGGGGGGGTGGGGGATCTGTGCACAGACCTGCCAGGAGACCGGGTGGGGGAGGGGGCATGGCTAGGCACTTCCTAACCCTGGGTCCCCAGACCCTGTGCAGCAGGCGGGCGGGGACAGCGGGGAGGGTGTCCCAGGGCCTGCTAGGGAGGAAGGAGCTTTGGGAAGGCAGATGTGGGGAGGGGCGGCCTGTGGAGGAATGTAACCGGCTCCTCCTCTTTCCCCAGGAAGGACAGGGACAGATGGCAGCTGAGGGACTCGGGACAAGAGGGAGCCGGAGGCTCTGATGGGCGCCTCGGGCCCCTCCTCAGGAACTATGGCGGGGGGGACATGGCCTTCTCAAGTTCCTGCCTCCCCCTCCCCGCCCACCAGCTGTGTGCAGCTGGAGCCAACCCCCCCGAGGAAACCCAACACCGGCCGTGGTGGGGGTGGGCCGGGGCTTACCCACTCCCTGACCGCTCAGCCCGGGCTGCCCCCACACCACTGCAGCCCCTGTGACCTGGGACATGTGACATCACCTCTCTGAAGGCTGGAGGGCGCGGCGTGGAGGCGTGGGGCACCCCTAGGGAGGGGGGCAGGGGCAAGAAGGTGCTTAGGCTTCACCAGCGGCCTGAGCCTCAGTTTCCCCGGATCGCACCGCAGCTGACCAAGCTCTGGTACTCTTCTCTGTGGGAGCCTCCCCGTCTCCTGGGGGCGTGGGGACACTGCCCATCTATACTCCGGCCAGCGACCGCACCCCCGACCTGAGGCTCTACAAACCCTCAGGGTCCATGCCCAGCACCCCACTTTGCAGATGGGGAGACTGAGGCCCTGCCCACCATGCCAGCTGCCCCAGCCACCCCCTCCCAGCCATCTCCTCAGAGCCTGAAGGGAAGGGGCCGTGCAGAGAGGGGGCTGCCAGATGGTTGTAATCCTGTGTCAACAGGGGCTTAGACACCTGCCCGGGCACCCTCCCACCCCACCCCCCTCGGGCCTGCCCCAGCATCTCTGCATATCTGGGCTTGCAAGGGGCTTTGCCATTGGGCCAGAGTCTGAGCCTCCTGCTCTGGGGTGGGGGGCCCTGTCTCCCTACCTCCACCCCACCCCAGGCCAGGTTTCCCCAATCCCAGACTCAGTCCAACTTGACAGACAGGTCTCCAGGGCCAGGCCTGGTGCTGCCCGCCGCCCCCCTGCCCCCCATCCTGCCCAGGGCCATCCTGGGACTGGGCTAGGCACCGTGGTCGGACCCTCGACGGCGTTTCCTAGACACGCTGGGGGCTGGAGACATCTGGTGTCGGGCGTTTGGAGGAGCCAGTGTGGGGTGTGGGCAAGGCTGGAGAGACAGAGACCAGACCCCTGTGGGAAAGGACCAGGGTGGCCGGAGGACCCTGCTCTTTGGTGGCCGAGACAGGTCACTTCTGGAGCCGGGAGTCTGAGCTGGAGGTGGAGCTGGGATGAGTGGTCAGCCGGGCAGAGGCGGCAGGCTAGGAACGGGGGTACCGGGCATGGCCCACGCCTGCCCCCAGCGCTCTGGGTAGGTGCCCCTCGCCTGTCTGGGACTGAACCGGCCACTCAGGACCACCGCCCCACACCAAGGCTCCGGCCAGCACGGCCACTGTGACCCCACGGCCTCCAGCCACAGTGCTGCACCCACAGGTCTCTCTCCAGGGCCCACCCGGACGCCACTCCCCTGAGACCTCCACTCGCCCCTGTCTGGCGGGTGCCTGGCTGGTGGCTCCCTGCCCTTCGAGCCTCAGAGCCCCTGCCAGGACCAGGCACACGCGCCAGCCTCAAGGATGGACTGGACGGACAGACGGACGAGCCATGCCGCTCCCGAGGCCTCGTTCCACCAGCCGGGCCCGGCTGTGAGGGCATGCAGGTACGGGGGTGGGAGCTGGGGAGCCGGGTCTTGTCCTGGCCTGGCGTCTGCCCCTGCCCACCCCAGCCCCTGCCCCCCCCTCAGGGTCCAGGCTGGTAGAGCAGGGTTTCCATGTCAACGGGCGGACAGGGCGCCTGGTAAGCTGGTTAACAAGCCCCCAGCCCCACTGGGGAGGCCGTGCATGCGGGGTGTTAACACAAGCTCCATTCTCCCGGGGCTCCCTGGCCTCCTTGTTGCCATGGCGCCCCGCATGGCCTTTGGGCCTCAGCTAATCCTTTTTCTGGCCCTTTCATCCGAGCCGTCCCACCCCTAGGCTGGCCGCTGGTGACTCTGTGGTGCCCAGCAAATCTGGTCTCTCTCTCCCGGGGTCAGAGGAGGCCGTAAATCCAGCTCAGGAGGCCCCCAGACCCCTGGCCTCGGCCCTTTGCCCCTCCCTGGCATTGTCCCCCACATCCCTAGCCCTCCCCCTTCTGGGGACTCCAGTGGCGGGAAGGGAGCCTTCACCAACGAGTCATCTCTGGTCCTGCGCAGGTAAAGGGTCCCCAGGCCTCTGCTTGTCCCCCCTGTCTCCTCACCTCCATCAGCCTCCATGCCGCCTTGGAGCCCGCCAGACATGCTCCTGCCCCAGGGCCTTTGCTCCAGCTGTTTGTTCTCCTGCCTGGAACGCTCCTGCCCAGACGTTCCCGTGATTCACCCGCGCGCCCCCTTGGAGTGGTCACTAGAAGGTCACCTTCTCCATGAGGCCACCGGACCTGCCTCTCCCAGCTCCTGCCCCTGGCTCTGTTCCTGTAGCCTACCCCCCTATCCCACCCCAGAATGCCAGCTCCAGCAGGGCAGGGACCTAGCCCCAAGGCTGTGGCTGGCCGTGGCAGCCGGTGGGTGCCCTGCATGAAAGAGTGGGCGATCTCAGCTCAGAGAGGGGAGTCTAAGCCCCAAGGACACACAGCAATCAAAGGGCAGATGAGCTTCCAGGACAGCAGGAGCTATGCAGGAAATGAGGGGACAGCAGCGTGAAGGTCGGGGTAAGGGTGTCAGTTGGGCAGGGTCCCCAAGAGGGCGGGCACCGTGAGAGAGGCCATCCACCGGGACACCGTGGAGGTCTGGCGATCCTCCTGGCGGGGGTGTGGGAGAAGCTGGGCAGTCTCAGTCTCCTCATCTGTCTGTTGCAGGGCAGGAAGCCCCCCCCCCATGCCCTGCAATGTGGGAGGGATTCTCAGGAGCCCTGAGAAAAGGAAGGGAGGAGGAGGGGAGGACAGGCCAGGGAGCCTCTCTCGGCCGCGCGGGGGTGACAGCAAGATTCCAGAACTCTCCGGGGAGACCAAGGAAGAGCCAACCTTGCAGCCGCCACTGGCTACGCTGACGAAACCGTGTGCTCCCCCCCCCCCCCCCCGTTCCTCCCGGAGGCCCTTGACTGATAAGTCCGGAGGGCCTGGCACCTCTTGCCATGTGGAGAAACCTCACGGCCCAGAGAGGACGAGAAACTTGCCCCCGGGCCGCGCCGTCTAACGGCGTCTGGAGTGAGTGAGTGAGTGGACCAGTGAATGAAGACCACGGCGGATCCCTGGCGCCAACGACCTACGCAGGAGAGCCCTGGAGACGGCGGGCGTGGGCGTGGGCGTGCCTTCCAGCTGCCCCACCCCGGCGGCTGTGCTTGCAGAAAAAACGGCACCTCAGTGCCCCCTTCCCCAAGCCTGGTTTTGGGGTGGAGGTGGCAGAGGTCCACGGCCACCCCTCCCGCCCGCCGGGGGGACATGAGCCTGCCGGTGTGTGGGCGCCCGTGGCCGGGAGCGGTGCCAGTCGGCGAGTTGGAGCAGGCCCACCCACCGGGGAGCCGGCCTAGCTTCCCGCCTGCAGGGGCCACAGGCCCCCACCCGCCAGCTCTGCCTTCTTCTTCTTCCCTTGACCTCCCTTCCCAACCTCCCCACCTCCCCCCCCCCCCGACGGCTCCTTGGCACCAGCCAAAACTGGGGTGCCTTTGTTCAGAGCGTTTGCCCCCTCAGGCCCCATTTCCGGACTTGCAGCGTGCAACCCCCTGAGCGTGTCGCTGCGCGGACCCAGAGAGCAACCCCACGAGGACGCAGATTGCAGGCAGGAGAGAGCTGGACCCAAACTCCAGCTCACGGTTTGAACCTATTCCCTGAGCATCAGTGGCCCGGGCCCGGCGACTCGGACAAGATCAAGGCTCTGCATTCACAGGGCAGCGGTGGGGGGCTGACGGTGACAACGGGGACGTCAGTAATGGCTTGTCACTGCACGCTCGCCACGTGCATGGGTTAGCTCCTGTCACCCTCACAACGACCTCTGAAGCAGGCCTTCTCATCACTCCCCTTATACGGTTCAAGACACCAAGGCACAGAGAGGTTGTGAGACTCAGCTGAGGTCACCCAGCTAATAATTAGCAGAGCCCTGTCTGACCGCGGGGCAGTGGAGAGAGTGCTGACTTGGGGTCCTGAGGATCCAGGTTTGAAACCCCAAGGTTGCTGGCTTGAAAGCAAGCTTGCCCAGCTTGAGCGCAGGGTTGCCGGCTTGATCTCATGGTCGCTGGCTCACCTTGAGCCCTTTGGTCAAAGCAAGCATGAAAAAGCCACCAATGAACAACTAAAGTGAAGCAACTAGGAGTTGATGCTTCTCACCTCTTTCCCTTCTCCCTTTCTCCTCCCACTCTCTCCTGCTAAAAAAAAAAAAAAAAAAAAAGAAGAAGAAGAAGAAGAAGAAAATAAAATGAGCAGAGCCAAGATTTAAACCCTGGTAATGAATACCTGGCCGGATAGCTTGTTTGGTTAGAGCAGGGGTCCCCAAACTTTTTACACAGGGGGCCAGTTCACTGTCCCTCAGACCATTGGAGGGCCGGACTATAAAAAAAGACTATGAACAAATCCCTATGCACACTGCACATATCTTATTTTAAAGTAAAAAAACAAAACAGGAACAAATACAATATTTAAAATAAAGAACAAGTAAATTTAAATCAACAAACTGACCAGTATTTCAATGGGAACTATGGGCCTGCTTTTGGCTAATGAGATGGTAGTGCCCCTTCTGGAAGTGCATTGGGGGCTGGATAAATGGCCTCAGGGGGCTACATGTGGCCCGCGGGCCGTAGTTTGGGGACCCCTGGGTTAGAGCATCATCCTGATGCACAGAGGTTGCTGGTTCGATCCCTGGTCAGGGCACCTACAGAAACATGATCAATGTTTAAAAAAAACTTTTAAAATAATAAACCCAGGTACTGTGACTCCAAGAGGCAGAGGAACGACGAGCTGCGTGACCCCGAGTGGAGCATGCAGGTCCGAGACGGGGTCCCCCGGGTGACACCGAGGGCAGGTCCCAGTGCAGTGGGGAGCGGCAGGGTCTGTGTTTGAGTGCAGGCTGCGATGGCTAGAAGGTGGTGGGGCCCCTGGCCCTCTGAGCCTCCCTTCTACCTGCAACATGGAGTCCTGACCCTGACCCCCCCCAAGCAGGACCAATGACTGAGGAGTAAAGGCTCCTCATTGGGGCGGTTTTCCTGGCCCTCCTCGGCCGTCCAGCTGCGGCCGGGAGCCCACCCCGCTTGCATGAGCTGGTGGACCCCAGATGGATCCCCGTGGAGCAGGTTGAGGTTGAGGGCCTGGACTACGCCCCCAGAGGGTGACCACAGGGGTCGTGGGAAGGGTCCTCGGAGGAGGACCCTGTGGACACACCTGTCTCCCGGGGAGATGGAGCCCGAGCCAGCCCAGCCTGCTTACAGCCAGACGGCCACCCCGCCCACCTCGCTGGCAGCCCCTGGGGAGTGACCCTCCCTCTGGCTCCGTGGTCGGGAAGACGCAGAGGAACCGGCTGTACGGGACACCTGAGCCCGATGACCAGGCCTCCCGGGAGGCCGCCGCCTGGGGGCTGGGAGACAGAGCTGTGACCTGTTCCCACTGTTTGCCCCCTGAGGAAGCAGGTCAGCAGGTGGTGGGCCAGCTGGGGCCCTGGGCCTGCCCGACCCGCTTCTGCTGAGCAGGCTGGGGGCCCCCTGGCCTCAGTGTCTGTACCTCTGACCAGAGGGACCCCGTCCCCGCCCGACCCGGGCCCCTGGGAGCCAGGCAGGCGTGACAGACCACCACCCCGCTTTGCACACAGGAGGCGGGACCGAGCGGGCTCACAGGGACACGGGAGTTGCTGCGCTGCGGCTGCAGGGCCACCGCCCGGGGTCGGCGAGCCTCCGCCCTGGGAGCCAGGCTTCCACTTCGTGTAAAAGGCCGTTGGGAGTTCAGCTGAGCCCCCGTCTTGGCACAGGGGATGGCAGGCCGGAAGACGCCTTCCGCCCGTGGGGCAATCACAGGGGGTGAGCAGCGGCCTCGCTGGCCCGGGGCCTGGTGGCCACTGGCCCAGCGCTCATGCCCGGACCTGAGGGCGGAGAGAGGAATGTCCTTGGGGAGAGGTCTGGAGGAGCGCAGGCTGTCGGGGATTGCTGGCCTCTCGGTGTGGGCCCCTCTAGCCCTGTACGGGGCAGGCACCTGGGGCACCCAGAACCAGGGGTGCCCACCTCAGAGGCCAGGCACCTGTCTGTCCATCACCTGGTGTGGAGGTGGTACCTACAAGCCCCACTCGTGGTGAGCAGGCCGGGCGCTGCCCGGTTCCCAAGTTGCCACCCTTGCTCCCACCATCCAGTGAGCTCTTTCCCCCCCTCTGAACTCACATGTGCCCGGGGGGCCCACACAGCCTAGGGGTGCCATGGTGAACGGAGGACGCTGGCTTGGCAGTGAGGGCAGACGAGCCTCCCAGATCCCTGGTATCTGGCTGTGTGCTGAGTTGAATGGTGACCCCTAAAGGGTAAGCCCCCGTCCAAACCCCCAGAGCGGTGAAAGGGACCTTAGTTAGAGAGAGGGTCTTCGCAGATGTTATTAAGTGAAGGCTCTTGAGAGATGCAATCATCTTGGATTCAGGTGGGGCCCCAAGTGCAATGGCCAGTGTCCTAAGAAAGGGAGAAGACACAGACACACAGAGGGGCGTGGCCGGGTGACGACGGAGGTGGGACTGGCACCATGTCCCCACAAGCCCCAGAAACGAGAAGAGCCTGAGGCAGAAGCTCTGTCTGAGCCTCGGAGGCAGCCAGCCCCACGGACACTTCGGTCTCGGACTTCGGGCCTCCAGAACCAGGAGATAGTGATTCTGTTGAAGCCCAGTCTGGGGTCGCTGGTAACAGTGGCCCTGGGACAGTCACACAGGGGGAACGTGGAAGCGTGGATCTGATGCGGTTTATCTCCCAGAACCTGGCCGGGAGAGGGGCTCCCTGGGAGACTGCTTGGGTGGGCCTGATCCCGACACCTTCCCCAGACACGAGAGGCTGCTCCACGCACGTCTGACCCCTGACTGGGGCCCTTAGCTCATTGGTTGTGGTGGACTCAGCCCACCAGGCCTCCTGTGCCCGCCAACCGGAAGAGATTCCAGTCTGGCTGGGTGCTCTTCCTGCAGCCCAGCCACAGGATCCCTCTCAACACCCACTTCTTTCTCCTATCTCCCCAAGTTCCAGTTCCTCTGGGACACCCTCCCCACACACACCCCCCCCGCAGCTGGGCCCTTGCCCCCTCCACCCAGATAGTGGAGCTCCCTCTGTAGTCTGATCTACTCCCCAGCCCAGCTCAGGCTCACAGGAGCTGCTACAGAAATGCTCCACGAAGGGGGAGCATCGAGTGGGCAAGGAGTCTCAGCTGACCGCAGGGCCTTTGCACCTGCCCTTCCCTATGCTGGATCATGTCCACATGGGCTTGGTGATGTCCTCCAGGCCTTGCCCAAGGTGTCATTTTGTCCATTCCCTCCTTGACCACCCAGCCAAAGTGTGTCCCCTCATCAGCTCAGTGCCCATCCACATCTGTTTATATCTTTCATTTCTTCATGCCCAGCCATATCTGTTTCCTTATACACCCTCCTGGCTCCCGGTCAGAGTGGGTGCTCCAGAGGGCAGGGTTGGCCTGTCTTGCTCACCTTCTCCCCCCACCAGGGTCCTTCCTGCACAGGGTCTGGCATCTTGACGATGCTCCCAGCTACATAAAAGGATTTGGTGTTACTCAGGACTGTCCAGGGGTGACCCTGAGACTCCCAGCATGGGAACCCCAGCAGTCTGCTCAATACCCACCTATGGACAGTCCCAGCCTCTCCTTTGTCTGTCTGGAGGGGCTACCAGGCTTGGTCATGAGAGGACATACCAGTCTCAAAGTCCCTCTGCTCCCAAAGCAGCCACACAGCCAAGAGGACAGTCTGGGGTCAGCAGTCCAGAGACGGTTTGTGGGTGTCACAGTTACTCGTACACAGAACTGGAAGCCGGGCTCCTCAGGACCTGGCTGCATTCTTCCAGGGCGAACTGTATGTTCCTAAGCGAACCTGGCCCATCTTGGGGTCCCCGGCTGCTGCTTAGGGCAACGAGAATTTGGGGAGTATGTCCAGTGCTGGCCCCAGGCTCTCAGGGAAGCAGGTATTCATCCGACAGGTGCAAGGGGACAGAGAGAACCACACCTGGGCCTGCCCCTGAGATACTGCTCTCAGGCCACGAGGTAGGGGGCTCCCTGCTCACTCACTCGCTCTGGCCATCAAGGCAGCTGGGGCCACAGCAGAGACCAAGAAGGGCTTCTGGAAGCGGCGGCGGTGAGGGTGAGGGTGAACTCGGGGGAGCTGCCTCAGCCTCCAGAAGCCCCGTTTTTCCAGGCAGAGCCTTCCTGTGAGGGCAACCTTCCGTCCAGAGCGCCACCACAGGCTGGACAGGAAGCACGCACCCCGGCCTTGGCCCCGCCCAGAGCTCTGGCCTGGCCTCAGCCGCCCACCTTGGCCTGGCCGTCTCCCTGGGGGACACGGCCCACAGACCAGCCCGAACCGCCTCCCCATTTCCGGGTCTGCAGCTGGGCTGGAGGGAGGGGACCAGCCCCGGGAAGGAGTGCACGGGGGACACACGTGTCCTCTGCACACAGCCGCCCGCCCGCCAGCCCTCACGTGCCGGCCTGCCATCGCCGCGCCCCTGCCCCTTCCGCCCACACAGCCCGTCCGCACATGCGAAGGCCCGGATGCGTCCCACACACGTGCACGGACACCGAGAAGAGGACCGCGGGGCCTCAGGACCGAAGCTGGAAGGTGACGGTGACAAAGATGGGCGTGCTCAGGCCCAGGAGGCTGAGGCGTGCCATCCTCTTTCCACCGCCAGCCCCACGCGTGATCGTTCAGGGTGGACATGCAAGGCCTTTGGTTAGAACCTGAGATTGTCAGTCTGTCCCCCCCTCACCCCACTTCCGGCTTCCTAGTCCCCATGGGCAGGGACTGGCCCGTGGCTTTGTCACCTGAGGGTGAGCCTGCGGCCGACAGGAGCAGGGGCCCAGAGGAGGACGTCGCCCCGAGGGCCAGAAGAGGCTGGCGAAAGCCTCACGGGGGTGGGACGGACGGACGAACGGGGGGCAGCGCCTGGGCTGCTGTGCACGTGGGCAGGCCTTGAGTTGACCGAGGGGACGTTCCTAAAATGCAGCCACGCTCTGCTCGGCAAGCGGCTTTTCCCAAGCCGTGGCCCTGGGCGGCGGGCACGGTGCCCAAGGGGGTCTTAGGACCCAAGTGTGCACACATCCGGCCGTCCTGGCGGGGCCGCCTGCTTCCTCAGTGTTGGCTGTGTGTGTGTGTGTGTGTGTGTGTGCGCGCGCGCGCGCGCATGGGCCCGCGTGTGCCCCCACCCTGGAAGCCGCCAGTCCGCCCCCAGGCCAGGGCCCCCCGTGGGCAGGGAGGCGCATCCCTGTCTGCCCAGGATGCCTCAGTTCCCACGCTGTCACAATGGCCACACAACAGGGGGTTCCCTGGGGACGGAAACTAATCGTGGGCTATTGAACACTTGAAAGCCGTGGCCCCTGCCCCGAGCCAGCAGACAGTCCCGCCCAGGACACCTGATCCACCACCACCCTCGCCTCAAAGGGGGACACTGTCCGCCCAGGGTCCCCCACCGCACGGGACAGAGACAAGGACGGAATCTGGGTCACTGGGATCGAGTGACAGCGAAGGCAAGCAGGGACAAGACAGGAGAGGGTGGCCAGCCTCAAACAACGCTCCCGCTCCAGGCCTGAATGAGTGCTGCCCCAGGGTGCCTACCCCGGCAGGGGGCAGGGGACAGCTGGGCCTTAGAGCCCCACAGAGGGCCTCACGTGGGGGTGGGGGGGCTGAGACGAGAGAGAAACCTCCCGTCTAAGAAGCCCAGATTGAGTTGGGGACAGAACCAAAGCTGGCGATCCTCTCTCTTCCCTTGTCCAGAGAGCGGCCCGTAGGCCATGCTGTGGGCCACGGTGTGGAGGCCAGGCCCCCCCGCTCCCTTCTCCTCGGGGGTCAGTCTCCAGCCACCTGACGTCCAGACCCCTGCTTCGTATCCTGGGGCAGCCAGGGAGAGTCAGGCCAGGCCGAGAACGCCTCCCGGAGCAGTGACTCCGACCTCTGTCCAGACGTCGGGTCACCACTCCCTCCCTGCCTCTGCCTCTCGCAGACTTTGCTGGGGTGTTTCAGGATTTCCTGGGAGAGGGCAGACGCAGGAGGTGCCCCACTTTCGGGGGTGCATGCTCACTCCTGTGTGACCGTGGGCAGGGCCCTGAGCTCTGAGGGACCCCGAGCTCTCAGCGACCCCGTCTTCCCATCTGTGAACTGGGACTTAGCAACTTCTAATTCTCTGCACATCCAGCAAACACTGAGCTCCATTCCATTGTCACTGTTGTTGAGGAGAGAGCCTGGAAGACTTCCCTGAGGAGGCGGCGGCTAAGTGGGGAGGCTGGGGAGGCCTGAGGAACCTCGGCTGACTGAGCCCCAGGTCTGGAGGGAGTGGGCAGAGGGAGTTGGGAGTTGGGCAGACACTGAATGCCAGGGGTAGGGCCTGGCTTCCTAATTGGGGGCCTCCTAATCGGAGCTAAGGAGGGTGTTAAACCAGAAGCCATTTTCTAGAATTTGAAGGGCTGGCCCTTGCGTCCATGGAACTGGCCTGGAATGACCAGCCACAGCCCACCCACCTCAGGCAGCTGGAGGGAACTGGCCAAAGAGGTGCAGGTGTTCCCCAAGGTTATCTCAGGGTGGGCTTTCTCTCCCTGCCGGGGAACCTTGGTCCCACCCACCCAACCGCTCAGGAGGAGAGAAGGGCCGCTGGGTTCCTGCTGGGCTGGCCTCCCTGCCAGGGGAAGTGGCCGTTGCCAGGAGCATGCCCACACACTGAGCCCGGTCCCGGGGATTTATGGTGTCAGCAAGGTTGCTCAGGAAACATTCTGGGTCACTGCAGCGTGCTGGGTGAGCCCCGAGCCAGGGAGGGGGTGGCTAGCAGACAGGAGGGCACTCCGGGAGTCCCCTGGGGCTGCCTCTGCTTGTCAGAGGGTGGTGGCGGACAGCAGCGTGCCCCAGCGTGTTTAGAACTGAGGTGGGGGTGGGGCGAGACAGAGCATCCCCCCCCCCAGGCCACACAGTGTGACCCAGGCCAGCTCACTTCCCTCTCTGAACCTCAGCTTCCTCATTTGCAGACTGAGAGCCGGAGGGAGACACACCCTGCGAGGCCCGTGACTCTGAAGCACCCCCCCAACCTTCCCCTTTCCCGCCCCCACCCTCCTGCCCTCCGGCTCGGCTCCGCCCAGCCGGTGGGTGCCTTTTTCTGGAAGGCCAGGCTGGCATCGAGCGAGCGGGAGCTGCCCGCCGAGGGGGGTCGTGGAAGGGAGTGGGAACAGTTGAACTTGAAGGCAGGGTCTTCGGGGGACAGGGGTGGGGGGTGGGAGGGTCCTGGGGAATGTAACCTGGCAGGCACATCGCAATTCTGGCTGGGCTGAGGCTTCTGTCAATACAGCCTTCCTGTTTTGGAGATTAAACCTCGGAGGAGCAAAGCCTTCAAGGAGGCCCCGCCCCGCCCCGTCCTGGGGCTGGAACCACCTGGAGGCTGTGGGGTGGCCGAGCCAGGAGGGTCCCTGCCCTGACCAAGCCCCTGGACCACCACCCAGACTGTCCGGCCCTGGCGCAGCTCCCACTGACCCGCGGAGGCCGCTGCGGCGCCCCCACCCCCGCCCCCACGGTGTAATCCTTCCGCTCCCCACTGGTGAACTGTCCCCGGCGGGGCTGCGGCCTGGCCTGCTACATCCTCTGCCCTGGTGTCACCTCCTGCAGGAAGTGGGGGCCGCTGTTCGCGGGGCCTCGCTGCCCAGCACGTGCCTGTCTACTGTGGGCCCCAGGCAGGGGCGGGAGAGCCACAACCCAGTGCTCCTTGCGGCCTCCTGGCAATGGGGGGCTCTTTGTCGGGGGGGGGGGGCTCTTTGTCGGGGGCCTGTCTGCACATAGTAGGAAGGTCAGCAGCATCCTTGGCTTCTCCCTCCTCCGCTCGGCTAGTCCTGCCTGACCTCCCAGAGGTGACGACCTAAAAGGTCTCCAGAATCGTGGGACTCCCTCCGCCCTGGGGCCCCTCGCTGCTCTGGGGTTAGTCCCCCGCATGGTGGGCAGTCAGACGGACATGAGCAGAGCAAGGACAACAGGCCAGGGCCGGAAGGCCAGCCAGGGCAGAGAGCCCCGGGCGCCTAGCACGGGGCAAAGCTGGGAAAACAAGAGCCTGGCCCCCAGGGCGACCTTTCCTCCCCTAGCCTCTCGCTGGCCGCTGGCCGTGCGGTTTGGGACCTTCCCCCCTGACCTTTCTTCCTCTGGCATGTTGCTAGTTGTGCGGTTTTAGACTCCCTTTGGGGGGGTGGAGGGGGGTGGAGAACAAGGAAGCCAGAGAACAGCCCTCCAGCATTCACCTCTAGGATAACACCCAGGCCTCGGTGACGTTTCAGCTCCGGGGCCCAGAAAAGCAGCAAAGCCAGACAAGTGATGCCACCGCTGACCTCAGAACCAGCTACACTGAGGAATGACCCCCTGCCCTGGTGCTGACCAATCAGTGGAGACCATGACCCTAAAAGGACACACCTGGAGAGCTGAGGGATGAGTAGGGTATTGAGATCCTACTCTCCTGGGACCTCCCTCCCTCTCCCTCCCCGGTGCCAGGGTGCCACCCACGCCTTCCCCCTCCTCCCTCTCTTCTTCCCCAGCCTCAGGCCCGTCTTCCTGGCCTCCCTCTCTTTCTCCTGAGCTCTAAGAGGCCCCACAAGACTTGCAACCAGGGGAGCAGTGGGCAGTGCAGCTCGTCCGGGGCTGACCCCCTGAACCTGCCTCCAGGGCCCCCTTTTCTCTGACTTCCCCGGGGGGGGGAACCAGAGCAGCCCCCTGCCCCAGCCTCTCTCCCGTTGCTGCTTCTATCCTAGGCTCTCATTTCACCCACCCCGCTTTAATAAATGTCCTCTCAAAATCACCTGGACGCGTGCGGTGACATCTTTCCCGCGGGTCCTCTCAGCAGCTCCTACGGGCCGGGTCCCCTCTCAGGAGACGCCTGAAGAAGATGTGTATACCATGAGAACCAGGGCTGCAGAGAGAGGGAAGAACTGCATGGAGACGGCTCCTCCTGAGTGCTGGCTTCAGCCCAGCCTGTCTGGTCCACCTCAGCCTCCCCCACCCTTCCCACCGGGGCCCACCCTCCTCTGAGAATCACACCCTCAGACAAATCCATGCTTCTGCCCAAGGAAGGCAGGAGGGAGGACAAAGGTGGCCGAGGTGGCCCCAGCCCACGCCCAGCTTCCGCCCCCACCCCCACCCCCGGCTCAGAGGGACAGACAGCTGTGTCGGGAGGCTCGGAGGTGACCCTTTCGTCTGCGCTGGACTGCACAGTGCCTTCTC
Source organism: Saccopteryx bilineata (assembly GCF_036850765.1). NCBI lineage: Eukaryota > Metazoa > Chordata > Mammalia > Chiroptera > Emballonuridae > Saccopteryx > Saccopteryx bilineata. The sequence goes on along the minus strand of NC_089493.1, from coordinate 197,988,377 downwards.
CTAGAGTGCCACCTGGACCGCATCCCTCCCAAACCTGCTCACATACTTGCTGTGGCTCCCTATGACCTCCCAAGCCTGACCCTGAGCCTGAAGGAGGGTTCGGGCTCCTGCCCGCCTCTCCAACCGTCTTCCAGTGCTTATGTAACTTCTCCAGACAACCCCCCTCTCATCCACCTTCCTGCCCACCTCCACCTGCCCAAGCCTTCCAGCATTTCCTAGGAGGCTCTCTCTCCTGAAGCTCCCTCGCTGCCCCTACCTGGCCCTGGCACACGACGGATTCTCCTTCACCCAGGCCCTGACATACTTGGCCTTCACCCATCTTCCATCCCCTACCCCTCTGTTTGTTTGGGGGACATCTGGGTGCCTGATGAATCTTCCCCTTGGGACCGTGAGCTCCACACGGCCAGGGCTGTCCCAAGTCACCTCCTAAACTCCCCTTGTAGCTGGGCAGAGCCAGGTACAGGAAAAGTGTCCAGGGATGCTGTCGGACGGGTGGGTGCATGGGCAGACAGACAGGCAGGCAGGCAGGTGGAGGGATGGGTCCAGTGGTGGCGGTGTCTCTTTATGGGCGTGATTGCCACTCCTGGGCACATAGCCTCCTCCCCCCATGCCTTTCAGGGCAGCCTGGAGTATATCTCGATGCTGTTCGCCCTCCACCGCATCAGCTCGTGTGACCGAGGAGGAGCCCGAGGTCAGGGACATAGAGACAAGCTCAGGATCATACACGAAGCAGGGCCCCCCGTTGAACCGAGACTGACCCCTGCTCACTGCATCCGGCCTGGAGTCCCTCCTCTCACGGGTCCTGGGGTCTGGTCCCATCGACACGGGCACCGGCTCATGACTAGGGTGGGGTGGTGCCCAGGGGTTGGCAGGCACCCGCACAGCCGTGCCCCACCCCGTGTTGGCCCTGCCCATCCTTGGCCGCAGCACAAGCTAACCATTCTTGGCAAGACAAAGGCCGGCCGGGGCAGAGTGGCTCTGGTGTTTCCCCAGTGGGTGTCTGGTCTCTGCAGGACATTAGTAATGGGTTCTGGTGGCCAGCGCTCTGCTCCTGGGAACTGCAAATCAAATTAGTCCAGTGCAGTCCCCCCAGCCCGGACAGCCTCAACGTGGAGCCACCAGGAAGAGATGCAGCTGCCAGACTCGGGGTCGAGGGGGTCAAGGGCACTCCTCTTCTCTCCCAGCCGCCGTGCCCAGGCTGCAAGACCAGCAGTTTGAGTGAGAGCTCTTGAGTGGCGGGGTGTTTACAAATGCTCCCGGTGCAAGGTGTGCATACAGCATACGGTCACCTTCTGTGGGCATCAGCCCCGGCCACCGTAACAGCCCTGTCCTCAGGCACCACCCACAGTGCCAGCTCAGAGCTCTGTGGGCAGCCTTGCCAGGCCTCCTTACCCTGAGACCCGTGTTCCCCAGGGCTGGGTGGCTCAGGAAAGAGAAGCAAGGGAGCACTCCCTTGAGCCTTTATATGTCCATATATCCCCATCCATTCATCCATCCATCCATCCATCCATCCGTCCATCCATCCATATGATCTGTCCATCCATCCATCCATCTGTCCATCCATCTGATCTGCCCATCATCCATCCATCCATCTGTCCACCAATCGATCCATCCATCCATCCATCCGATCTGTCCACCCATCTACTCCATCCCTTTGTACATCCATTTATCCATCCATATGTTCTATTTGTCTGTCCGTCCATCCATCCATTCACCCATATTCATCCATCTATATCCATCCATCTACCATCTATCCATCCTTCCATCGACCCAACCTCCAGCCTTCCCCTCACTCATCTGTTTGACCAGTGTTTACCAGGCACCTACTTTGTGCCAGGTCCTGATACAGAGCGGGACATGACCTGCCCTCTGGGAGCCTGCCCGCATGGAACTCCAGGCTCGCTGGGGAGGCAGTTGGGGAGATGGGCAGCTGCCATCTCATGTGGGCAGTACCAGGACGGTGGGCAGCCAGGGCTTGGGGAGACTTCCTGAGAGAGGGAGCACCGGGCTGGCCTTGACAGGCACCCCCTAAAGCCTCATTCTGCCACCTAGGCTGAGCCAGCCTGGCCACTCTGACCACACCAGGCCCCAGGGTCAGGAAAGAGGGCCAGGGCACCGGTGCCCATGGGTGCTTCATGCCTGCAGAGAGAGCCTACCTCCAGCCTCTGCGAGATGGGCAGGCCAGATGCCAGCCATATCCCTAATACAGAGTCAAGTAAAAACTCTTAAGACCCACAGAGAGAAGGGAACGGGCCCAAGACCACACAGAGCAGGCTGGGGAAGGGGGTTTCTGAGCTGAGCAGGCGGGGCGGGGCTGGGGGCTCTCTACACAGCTGCTGGCTGTCTATTCTTCTCGTGGGGCACTGCCCACCCCAGCTGCAGGGCTGGGGACCAGCTGCTGCCATCTGCTGTGCCCCTCCCTCCTACCACAGAGCTTCTGAGCCAACCCTTCTCTATCACCCCCTCCTGCCTTAGTGCCTCTTGGCCCCAAAGCTTCGGGGCTGCAGGTCTCAGCGCCCCTAAGGAAGCCCGCAGGCACCCTGACATGTAGGAGGCTTCCGGCTGCCGGTCCTCGAGGCTCCCACAGCAGCCCTGAGGGCAGGGATTCCCAGCTGGTCCTGCAGGGCGTGTGAGGCCCCGCCACCCAGCTCCAGCTTCCTGCCACCGCCTGGCCATGGAGTCGGGGACAGTGCCTTCCCTCCCCTGGTTCTGCTGTGGGGTTGGAGAACGCTGTTCCCAGGACACGGGGCAGGACTGCCTCGGATGACTTCCTGCGAGTTAATAGGTGACCCATTATGTCTCCTGGATCTTCCCAGGAAAGAGACCGACCAGGGGAGGACAGCTCAGGGCCCCCGGGAGCCCGCGGAGAAGGAGCTTTAGAATGCCATGGGACTGACTGAGCCCCGGCTGGAAAAAGTGGGCCCGAGCTATGAGGGGGGTCACCATACCAGCTCTGAGCCCGACAGGAAGACAGTGCAGGGGCCCAGGGGCCTTGCTGGTCATGTGGATTCCCTTCCCTCGGCCGCCTCTGCACCCAACCTCCGCCTCAAGCCATTCAGCCACCTGGCTTCCCGGAGCCCCACGCTGGGGCTGGTGGAGGGGCCATGCTGAGCGGAGGTCAGCTGCCCAAGAGGCGCCTAGACCCACATCCCTGCTTGCTTGTCTGACCTATTGCCCACGGGCACCTTATGAAGTGGACGTGATGTCATCTTTGTGTTATGGCTGGGGAAACTGAGGCTGAGAGGAGGACTATTCCCGGTCCAAGGTCTTAAAGCTGAGATGTCCATCTGGGATCAGAAGGCAAACAGTCTGGCTCCAGAGGGCCCTGGTACAGCCGCACCACCAGGCCCCCATCCTAAGGATCCTGAGGCCCCCAGGGGCTGGCTTCCTGACAACCTGAGTGACCCTCCACTCCCCGGCTCCCTATTTCCTACCCTGAGCCCAGCGGCACTCCCGTCCTTCCTCCCGCTATTTGGCCCCGTGGTTCCCTGGAGGGAGACTTCAGGCTTCAGATGAGGGCAGGGAAGGGGAGCGCCTCAGGCTGGAGCTGAACCAGGGGCGGGGGGCGGGGGCAGCTCGGCCGGCCACCCCCCTACAGTTTTCAGACCTCAAGGAGTCACCACCAAATTCCATTCTCCTGACAGCAAAGAAACTGAATCACTCTTGCCAAAGCCCACGGCCCCACAAGAATGCTATAAAGGCTTTGTCCTGCTGTTCCCAGAGAGGCAGCCACACCCAGAACCCCCCACTCCTACCAAGCCTGGCCTCAGAGAGGCGCAGGGGAACCCCTGCTAGGCTCTGTGCCACATCCCTGCCGGGCTGGGCAGTTCCTGCCCTCCCCCCACACTGGGCACAACAAAGCAGTCCTTCCCTCACCTCACCTGTGCAATGGGCATGTCACAGGGCAGTGTAGCACGAATGGGAAGCATGAGTCACAGAAAGTAGCGGTGCTCTGGGGGGCAGGGAATCCCACCCCTGGGCAGAGGGCCACAGAGGGGCGGGATCCCGGGGCCTCCTCAGGTGAGGGATGAGGCAGTGTGGCTGGGCGCTGCTGCCCCTCCTGCCTCCGGCAGGGCGCTCAGACCTAGTGGGTACCACGCTCTCTAAGGATGCTGCTGACCTCGATTCCAGGAACCAGGCACAGCTCAGGCAAAGGTCTGGGAGCTCATCGGTGCTTAGGCTGGAGGAGAATGAGGAGAGATGGCAGGAAACAGCAAGAAACAGGGCTGGGACCAGGCCACAAGGTGCAGGACCACCAGGCCAGTACTGGAACTGAGGCAAAGGGCAGCCATGGAGGACTTGGATTTGTGTACGGGGGGAAAGCAGGGTTGGAGCCCAGCGGTTCTGAGTGGAAGATACATGGAGTGGGTGGATTGGGGACAAGGAGATGGGGGTTGGGGGCTGGCCAAAAGGTCCCGGGGAGGGGAGAGACTGGTAGAGAAGGCTCTGCCTCAAAACAGCCCGGCTTTGGAACAGACGAGAGGGAGCTGCTTGGCGGGGCGGGGGACGTGACAGCACAGAGACGCTTCAGAGCGGAGGCTGGGGCGGGCCTGGGGCTCAGCGGACTGTCTGGGGGTGACCCCCCCAGACATTGGGTCCTTTGCCTCTCCTGCTCTCTCCCACCTCTCTGGCTTCTTGGAGGTTCCAAGGCTGTGCTCTGGATGACAGGGGAGGGGTTTATGGCAGGAGGTGACACCACGGGAGACTTGTCACTTGGGCACAGCCAGCACCATCTGCTCAGGCATCTGCCCGACTGAGGTGGTGCCCGCTAATTACCTGGGGGGGGGGGAGTGGCAGGAAGAGGCCTGGGAACCTCCATCCCCCACCCCACCCAGGGCAGAGGGGCTGGGGCCCTAAGAACAAATGGGTCACATCCCCTTGTGCAGGAGTCTGGTAGTGGGGGGCCGTATTTTCAATAAATCTTTGCAGAGCCTCGACTATGCTCCAGGCCTGTTCTGTTGCAGTTGACATTCGAGTGAAGGGATGGGACCACGAAGGGATATGGAAACAACTAAAAATGCCACCGCCGACAGAGGGACAAGCGCTAGTGAGAAAACGGGCCAGTAGGCAGAGCAAGCGCTAAGGGGGAACCCGTGTAACCTTGGTGGTCACGGAGCCGAGGAGGGAGGGAAAGGAGGTGCAGCCAAGTGGAGAGCCTCCCCCATCTGCGCTTCCGGATGGGGGCGCGGGCAGGGGACTTAGATCTCCCTCCCACGCTGGGGGGTCCTGGGCCACTTCCGCGCCCCTCACTCCTCACCCTCCACCCGACTGCAGGCGCACATTCCTGCCGCCCCTGCTCGTGCGGCAGGGCGGGCCGGCCCGTGGGAAGGCCGGGGTTGGGGCCGCCGTGTGCCGGGGAGGTGGGGCGGGGCACTCTGGGCCACATCTGGCCCAAGCGCGGAGGGACCAAATGGGACAGAAGGCTGCCTTTCATCCGGCGCGGGGAGGGGCGACCTTCATTTCTTCTCGCCACGGGGCGCCTGGAGGATTCCCGACGTTGGACCAAGACTCGAGGAAATGCGCTCTGGGGCTGGGGGTGGAATTCGGTACAGGTGCCTTCTCGTTTTATGCTCGCGTCCTTCCCAACCTATGCTCAGGTGGTCAAGCTTCTCCACGGTATTAACAACAGGTTCCATGGACCTAGCCCCTCAGATCCACCCAGGCGACGTCCCAGTTACGGGCCCGCACAGTCCCATGGGGAGGAAGCCAGGCTTGGGGAGGGGAAGTGCTAAGCGAGGAAATAAGGACGTCCCTTACGGGACGATTGAGCCTGAGGCCCCCGTCCCAGAGCCCTGGTCACCACGCCAGGGGCACACCCCTCTGCGTGCCGGACGCCTGGGTGCAGCCCCCGCCCACGCTGGTTTTCCCCTTTACGGCCACCGGGAGCAGCTGGGCTCAAAGCCCCACTTCCTCCGGCTGCCCACGGGGGACAACCCCGGCGGGGCTGGGGTGTGCACGAGAGCATAGAGGGCGGGGTCTGTCGCGCACTGCGGTCGGTTCCCAGACCCCTGCCGCGGCCCCACGTGGGCGCTGCGGGGTCTGAGGGGCAACCCCAGCGAGGCCCCGCCCCGGGAGCCAGTGAGCGCGTGGCGAGGGCGGGGCCTCAAGGCGGAGGACCCCGCCCTCGGGGGCGGAGCCAGGGCCGAGGGGTTTAAGAGCGCAGGGCGCCGGCGGTACGTCGCTGGACTTGCTGCTGGACTTAGGACTCCCGGCGCGGGTGTGTGGGGCACGCGCACCGGGCAGGGCGCACCGGGCAGCGCGCACCCCACCATGCTCAAGCGCTGCGGCCGACGCCTGCTGCTGGCGCTGGCGGGCGCGCTGCTCGCCTGCTTACTGGTGCTCACCGCCGACCAGCCGCCGCCCCCGGTGCCCGCCGAGCGCGGGCGGCGCGCGCTGCGCAGCCTGGCGGGCCCCGTGGGGGTGGCCCCAGTGCCAGTGCTGGAGGCAGCAACGACGCCCGGAGCGCTTGCCCGCGAGGTGCACAGTCTGTCTGAGTACTTCAGCCTGCTGACCCGCGCGCGTAAAGACGCGGTCCCACCGCCCCGGGGCGCCACCCGTTCCGCCGACGGCCACCCGCGGCCCCAGGCGGAGCCGCTCGTGCCCCACGACGTCTTCATCGCGGTGAAGACCACCAAAAAATTTCACCGCGCGCGCCTCGATCTGCTGCTGGAGACCTGGATCTCGCGTCACAAGGAGATGGTGAGACCCCACGGCCTGGACAGGCGGAGGGCGGGTTGAGGGAACCCCCCAGTCCTACCCAGCTGGCGGCAGTATCTGGTGGGCGCGAGGCTGCAGCTCTGTCCTGCCACTATGCGGGTTAGCGACGCCAGTCCATCTCCTCCCAGCTCAGCTTGCGTGGCAGAGCCACTCTCCCAGACAGTTGTGGAAGTGTGGGATGGGACCCGTCGCCAGCCAGCTTCCAGAGCCGTGGGTGGCATACACTGGCCTTACACCAGCCGCCAGTGCTTGGGGTTGGTGCCCTGTGATGCTTTTCGCCCCACCCCCAAACATTGGACTGAATTAATAGAGTGTTATTGTCCCCAAACATCAACAGGGCAGATTTTTCCAAGGGCATCCACCCTAGCCTCAAACGCCTCCCTGGAGGGGAAGACTCTTTAATCCTTAGAAGTGGAGTGGGAGGTTGGGACCCCTGAGTGCAGGGCCGGTCCTCTCCCCCACCTGAGTCTTTGCTGTGGGGTGGGGGGGCAGGTTATCCCTGAAGATCATCTAAGCTGCGGTGGGTGCTGGTGAGCCCTGAGGATTACATCTCAAAAGAAAGAGAGCCCTAGGTTTTCTGGGGAGGGGGTGTGTGTGCGGAGACCCTCACCCCACGCTGCCGGAGTCTGGACCCTGGAAACTGCTTAATACACTTTAGTTGAATGTCGGCTTCCTATACACGCTTGGTAGACACACCCCACTTTGAAAATCTCCCTGGAGGCTGCAGGAGACGGTTGGGTGGGGGCTGGACCGAGGCAGAGTGAAGGCCCTGCAGAGGAAGGGGGGGTGGCTGGGAGATTCAAGGGACTAACTGGGCATTTGGGTGAAGGTGAGGACCCTCGACTGGGGTAGGGACTCAGAGAAGAAGACCCCACACCTCTTTATAAAAAGGTTGTATTTTATTGATGTTTAGGGAGAGAAGAAAGAGAGAAAGAGTGGGTGCTGGAGGGCGGGAAGCATCAATTGGTAGTAATTGCTTCTCTTCTGTGCCATCATCACTGGGCAAGCTTAGAGGTTTCAACCTGGTGACTTCAGCATTCCAGGTCAATGCTTTATCCACTGCGCCCCCACAGGTCAGGCCAGACCCCACACCTCTTCGTACCTGCTTCAACTCTCCAGGCCCGCTTGAGGCCTCCTGGCCTTGATGAGTCCAGTTTTGGGGCAGGGCCCTGGTGAGGTCATAACAAGGGCTCGGGGGCAGGGCCCTGTCTGGTCCCAGCACGGGGAGAGGGGGCCCTGGGAACCGCATGGCAGCCTCCTGGGAACGCAGCGTGCCTTTCCCAGGGGCTCAGCGGGCTGGCGGGCGGGGTCCGCGGGGCGAGGGTTTTGTTTGGCGGCCGGGGCCGTTAGGATTCCCAGCGCGGGGCGGCTCTCACGCCGGCCTCTTGGGCAAGGTAACAAAGCCCCTTTCTCCAGCCGAGAAAGGCCTCCGGCCTCTTGTGTGCAACTATGCGCTCCATGGGAACCGCCGCCAGCGCTGGCCACTCAGGTTGCCTGGCGATGAGGGGCTCGTGCCCGCCCCCCCACGTCCCTGACTGACAGTCCTGGTGGGGCTCCATTCCTGAGCCAGGCCCCTCCCCCACAGGGTGCCTCCCTGCTGTGTGACCTTTGGCAGTATTCAGCCCCCTCTGGGCTGCCACCAGCCCCGAGCACCTCTTGTCTTGGACTTGGGGGGGGGGGGGGCTTTCTCCAGCAGAAGGGATGTGGTGGTGGTGGTGGTGGGGGTCTCAGGTACCAGCCACAGTTGAGCTGGGTGATCTTGGGAAAGACCGAGCACCTCTTTGAGCCTCTGTCTCCTCATCTCTGAAATGGGAAAAGCGTGGCTCTTCTGATACATGGCTCTTCAGATACATTGTTAAAGAGGAAGTGGGATAGGGGATGAGCACAGCCCAGCTGGAGGGGAGTCAGTCAGAGTTGCAGTGGGGGCCATCATTCCCACCCAGATGAAGGGCCATTCAGGTTTCCATCCTGACAGCTGACCCCACCCAGGAAAGGCCAGATCTACCCCAGCATCAATTCACATGTCAGAGCAAACAAGAGCCCCCAGAGCCCGGCGTCTGCCCAGGGCGGGTGATTCAGACCCAGTCTGCTGCAGGGAGAATCAAGGAAGTCAGGGCTGTGGTGGGGGAAACCCACAAAGGCTTGTGTGAGCCTGAGAGTGGGCATCTAACCCATGGAGGGGGGCAGGGGAGACTTCCTGGAGGAGGTGCCATTTGAGCTAGACTGAGTAGAAAATGCCCGGAAAGGGTTTGTCCCAGCATCATGAGCCACAGACAAGGGGGGGGGGGGGGGTGTTTGAGAAACTTCCAGCAATTGCAGTGACGGACGGTGGGGGTCCAGTTAGAAGGGGGCACACTTGTGCCAGGCCTTGAAGTCCAGGATGAGGAGCTGGGCCTCTGGCCCGCACGTCCCTCCCCCACCCCTCCCAGGAGTGGGCCAGGCGGCAGCGGTGGCAGCAGCCACAATGGTCGGGGGGAGAGCTTGGCATCCTGTGTTTCTTTGAATTGCAGCTCCAGGAACAATGCCGCTTCCTGTGGGTGTCCCCCTGCCCCCCAGCCCTCCCCACCCGCCCTCGCCAGCCCTTCGCCAGCCCTGCCGGTGGCCGCCCTGCGCTTCCTCCTCCCGCGCCTGTTGTCAGGGAAGCGTGGAAGGGGGCCAGGGGTGTCTGGGTCCTGGGAAGTCAAGGCAGACTGGATTAGCACCACCTCTGCCCCCCAGGGTATGACCACAGGCTGGAGGCTGTCCCTCCCTGGCCTCAGTTTCCCCGTCCGTACACTTAGGTAGGCACGGTGCCCACCTCCAAAGGCGCTTTGCTGCGGGCACACGTGAGCCCTGGTTGTGCCCGTTGTACCCAGTGAGCGGGAAACCACCTCCCAGCGGTGGGTGAGGCTGGCAGCCCCTCCCCTCTGCTGGCTGCTCTGATGTGGGGAGACAGGAGGCCCCGTACTCTCCCCACCCCCACCCCGCAGCCCCACCCTCCTAAGTAAGTACTCGTCTCTTAGGCAGCTTAGGCAGCGGCCTGGCTCTCCTGAACAAAGGTGACTTTAATCTCCATAGCCTTGGGCCGGGTTTTTAGGACACCACGGAGCGAGCGAGCGGGCGCGGGAGAAACAGGCCTCCCTTGATCTCATTAAGAAAGCATTTTCCTTTTAACCCAGCGGCAGCGGAGTGTCTGCCCGGGCCGCCTCAGCCTCCCACGGCATTCCTGGGCTGAGAAGCTGGGGAGCGGGCGGGGGGCTGGGTGCGAGTCTGTGCGTGCGGGCCGCCCTGGGGTGTCTGCCGGGCTCCGCGAGGAGGGGTGCGAGTGCGGAGGGGCCGCGGAGGGAGCCCGCCACCCCCTCAGCGCTATGCCTGTGATCCGGGGCTTTGTGGCCCGATAGCCCGTGTGCGTGCCCCGGTCTGGGGTGAGGGTGAGCACTCCAGGTGGGTCCCAGTTCCCTGGGTGTGTGCCCTGTGGGCCAGGCCTGCACATGCTAGATCCTTCCTGGGACCCGTTTGTGCAGAGAAGGAAACCAAGGCCTGGCGGATATGGAGGTGGTGGTGGTGGGGGTCTCCTGCTGCCGGTGCTCAGATCACCTCCTTTCCCCCCCACCCCGACTCCCCAACCCCAGGCCCCAGGCATTGCACTCAGCCAGGCCTGGGTGCGCCCGGCGGCACGCGCTGGGCGGGCCAGGCAGAGGAAGGAACATTCCTCCCTTGTGCCGACCGGCCCAGGCGGGCGCCGCGCCGGGCAGGCAGCCCCCGGCCCCGCCCTGTTGCCCCCCACCCGTTCCGAGGCGCGATCCTGGCAGGGGTTGGCCCTGCGCTGGCACAGGTGAAGTCTTGATGTGGCGTGGGCCGGGCCTGCCTTCCAGCCAGTTTCCTCGTCCCCGCCGCGGGAGCGGGGATGCTGGGCGGCCCGGGCGCCGGCGGCGCGCACTGATCCGTGGGCCGGGGCACGTGCGACTTCCTGCCTCCGGCCCGCGTCTCCAGAGAACAGCGGCGGCTGCTTTGGCTCAAAGAAGGTGACCTACCTGCCTGCCGGTGACACAACCAGGGATGTGGGAGGCCCCCCCACCCCCAGCTTGAATGAAGGCCCAGCCTCGAGGACTGCTGCTGTGCTGTGGCCGCACCCCTGCCCGCCGGACCTCGCGCCCAGCCCGGCCCAGTTAACCAGGCCAGCTGTATGGTAATGGGCAGTGTGGCCACTCTTCGCTTAACGCGGCCGAGTTAAGGCCAGCCCGGCGCCCCTCGCCCGCGGCCCGGGACACAAAGCGCGTGGACAATGCCTGGTGATTCATCCTCCCCTCCGGGCCCTTTGTCCGCCGGGACTTGGCAGCCGCCCAGCGGAGCCCTTTGTCCTCGACTGATTGAGACTTGGCTTCCCAAAGCCTACCTCCTCCGCCTGTCCCCTCCTCGGCCTGCCCCCTCCCACAGGCCGGGCGCTGTGTCAATAAGGGTGTGTGCCGGGGCCAGGTGCGCTGGGTGGGCGGAGCCGGTTACCTGGTGGGTGGGCGAGGCGCTCCACCTGGCTCGTGCCAGCGCAGCTGCTGGGTGACCTTGCGTCCAGCTGTCGACATGGGGGGGTGGGAGGGTGGGGTCTGCAGAAGCCCCACCCCCGCTTCCACTCTGCACATGGGGAAACTGAGGCCCAGAGTAAAGGGGGTGGTGGTGGAGTGGGCGTGACTGAACTGTAGCTGCTGAAACCCCAGAATGCCCAGCCCCGAACCCCCTGAACCCCCTGCCGTGGCTCAGGGTAGGGGCCGCAGACTGCCTGTTCAAGGCCATGTTTCTCCTTCCAGACGTTCGTTTTCACCGACGGGGAAGATGAGGCCTTGGCCAAGCGCATGGGTGAGCTCTAGACTTGGGGAGGTGAGGGGGGGGCTCCACTCCCAGGAGAAAATGGTCCCGGCCCCCCCCCAACCCTCCTTTCCTCCAGAGAGGTCGCAGAGGTCACGGGCAGTTTACTCAACTGGTTTGCTCAGTGCTCCGCCCCACCACTCTGGGCCCCCCAATTCTCATGCAAATGAGGCCCTTTCAGCTCCCGGGCCGCTTTGAGCTGATGTGGCCCCTCTGAACAACAGGTGGCCAGTGCTGGGAAAAAGCCCGGCTGAATGGGCAGGGGCAGGCGGGGCAGGGCTGCATGACGTGCTGGGGTGGGGTGGGGGGCGGGGGCAGCTAGCGAGCACCAAGCCTGTGTCCTGCACAGAAGAGGGGGTCCCGTGGGGAGCCCCAGGCGGCCAGCGGAGGGCACAGATGACGTCAACTCGAGGCATCCTGGGGCAGACAGCCACCGGCTTTCTCCACCGGGCCCTGTTCTCACGGGCCTGCTGTGTGACGGACTCCGGGCCCCAGGCTGGCTGTCCCCTCTGAGCCGGCCCCTCCCTGTGTGCACAGGCAACGTGGTCAATACGAACTGCTCGGCAGCCCACAGCCGCCAGGCCCTGTCCTGCAAGATGGCGGTGGAGTACGACCACTTCATCGCGTCGGGGAGGAAGTGAGTGTGGGCCTCTTGCTGGGGCCCGAGAAACGCCCCCACGCCCACCCACCTCCCGGCTCCTGCCGCAGCAGGTCCGCCCCTCATGCCGCTGGACCCCAGTGAGACACCCCCGCCTTGACCGCCCTGCCTCTTCCTCAGGTGGTTCTGCCATGTGGACGATGATAACTACGTCAACGTACGGGCCCTGCTGCGTCTGCTGGGCAGCTACCCGCACACCCAGGACGTGTACATCGGCAAGCCCAGCCTGGACAGGCCCATCCAGGCCACGGAGAGGGTCAGCGAGAGTAAGATGGTGAGCGAGGAGGAGGCGGAGGAGGAGGGCTCTCTGTGGGCTGGGTTGGAGGGCGGGGGTGGGTGGGTGGGTGTCTTCTCACCACGTGTCCCTGCCCCACAGCGTCCTGTCCACTTCTGGTTTGCCACCGGTGGAGCTGGCTTCTGCATCAGCCGCGGGCTGGCCCTGAAGATGAGCCCCTGGGCCAGGTGAGTGCCCTGGGGGACAGGCGAGCTGTCTGCACCAGCAGGGCTGCCCCGGGGGCCTGAGGCCTGGCTTGGTGCATCTTCCCAGCAGCCTGCGTGTTGTCCCGACCTCACCTCACGTGTGCACAGGCAGGCTGGGTCACGGTCACCACCACTTCCCACCTCCTGCCAGCAGGCACCGGGGTGTGTGCACCCAGGGCCGGGAGCCCTTGGGCAGGACCCCTGGCTGCACACCAGCCGCTCCTGACTCACAGATAGTCGCGAGGCTGGCACAGAGGAGGGTGTGCGGTGTTGGGGCTTAGGGAAGGAGGAGGGGGAGATCCGGCGGGCTGGAGAGCCCCCTATAGGGACACACATGTGGTGTGCCCTCTGCCCTCCACCTGCTATCCCAGCCCGGCATCTTCACTCTGCGCGCCCTCTGCCCGCCGACGGGGTCCTGCCTGGCTCCCAGTGGGCTCCCGCCTCTGCTCACGTTGCAGCCCTTCGCTCCCACAGCGGGGGCCACTTCATGAGCACGGCCGAGCGGATCCGGCTGCCGGACGACTGCACGGTGGGCTACATCGTGGAGGCCCTGCTGGGCGTGCCGCTCATCCGCAGCGGGCTATTCCACTCACACCTGGAGAACCTGCAGCAGGTGCCCGCCTCCGAGCTCCACGAGCAGGTGCGCCCACCCGGGAAGGGACGGGCGGAGGAGGGAGTGAGAGGGCCAGAGGTCGCAAGAAGAGCCCCGCTATTGGCTGCCGCCCAGACACCCAAACTCCCCCGCCGGTGTGAGTGGACCACTCACACCTCTTGTCCAGCCCGACTTCTGTCCCCGGCCGACCCAGCAGCTGTGCCTTTCGGGCCCTTCCTGCATCAGGGGGCATTCTCCCCACCCCCCGCCCCCGCCCCCGCCCCGTGCTTTGAGATTCTGTTCCTGGGGTGTGCAGAGCAGGTGGGGTGTGGTGCCACGTGGCTCACCGGCCTTGCTCCTTGGCCCGAGGGGGTGGAAGGCAAGGCTGCTCCCTCATGTGGAGCCACACGGCCAGCCTCTGGCCAGGCTGGGGCACCGGGGTCCTGCGCCCTGCCTGGCATCACTCTGCTCCTCTCCACACAGGTGACCCTGAGTTACGGCATGTTTGAAAACAAGAGGAATGCGGTCCACATCAAAGGGCCCTTCTCGATGGAGGCTGACCCATCCAGGTGAGAAACCTGAAGCCCAGGGTGGGGTGGGGCAGGGTTCACCTAGAGCCCCCCACCCCGGGGGGTCTGGTGGAACTGGAGCGGGGTGGCGCTTAGCAACCTGGCTATAAAAAGTGCCTGAGGACCGTTGCTCAGGGCAGAGGAGGCCCCCAAGTGCTGCGGGGCCCCCACCCCCCACGGACCAACCTCCCCACTCTGTCCCCACAGGTTCCGTTCCATCCACTGCCACCTGTACCCAGACACACCCTGGTGTCCCCACACCGCCATCTTCTAATAGCCTCGGCTGAGACCCTGTCCCCGGGCGCCCCTGGTATCCAAAGGGCCCGGGACGCCCTGTTGTGTGCTGCCCTGGCCTCGTCGTTCGAGGCTCCCCAGGGCTGTTCCTCCGTGTGTGTGTGTGTGTGTGTGTGTGTGTGCGCGCGCCATGTGCCCATGTGCATAGCAGACTGCTGGGCAGCTCTGCTGTGGAGTGGGCACAAGTGCCACTGTCTGCCTTCTGTGCTCCGTGGGTTGGTGAGCTCCGGTGTGCCCAGACCCCGCAATGGTGTGTCTGTCAGAGGTCACTCTGAGGGCAATTTTATGTTCCTCTTGTGGGGTGTTTGGCAGCGTGAGGGTCGGAGCTGCCCTTCCCAGGTGTGCAGGTACCTGTCTTTCCCTGATGACGTAGACTCGGTGCCGGGACACCTGCCTCTGTGCGCCCAGGACAGCCCTCACTGCACTGCGGGCGACAGCGTGGAGGCTGCACAGAAGCTGGGTTTTGGGGGGCAGTGGCCTGGTCCTCTCCTCTTACTGATCTCTGGCCTGGGCACTGGCCCCTGAAGCCCCCAGGGGCTGTGTGGCTGGGTGGACACCGGCTCCCCCAGCCCTCCGGGTGCAGGGGGTCTTCCCTTTGTCTCCCTGAGACCGGGAGTCAGAGCTGAGTATTTTATCTCCTCTCCTGAGTGGAGAGAAAGTCGCCCATAGTGGGCGTATCTGTACAGAATTGTGACAGTATTTTTTTTACTGTGCTTGTTTTTTCAAAAGGGGAAGGGTTCGAAAGTAGGGTGTGTTTTTTGGTCTTTGCTTTCAGGGAGCGGGGGTGGGGTGGGGTAGGGGCGAGGGTGTTATTTTATCTTTTCTGTGGATCAGAAAACGCAGAAGCCACACTTGGGACCTTGGTGGTTGACGCTGGAAATGTCTAACGCTCCGTGTATTTATGTGTCCCCGCTCTGGACGCTCCCCATCGGACCTGTCTCCCGCCGTCCCGCTCGGGCACCTGCCCCGGGCCTGTGTTCTGTCTTCTGTTGTTCTCTCTGCAAACACGTAGAGCTAGGAAAAACGGTCAATAAGGGAAGAGCTCTCAGGGAATCTACATGTGGTTGCTATGGTGGCACCTTTTGCCGTGAATAAAGGTGCTCTTTGAGGCAATGCTCTTTGGGGGTCCTGGTCTGTGTGAGGGGGCTGGGGGCTCAGCCCTTTGCACTCATGGTGGGGAGGTGAGCAGAGAAGGGACTGGCTGTGGCCTGGACCAGTTCCAGATACTGCGTGAGGCCGTATCCTTGCCCCCATTTTCAAGACCTGGAAACAGGCTCAAAGCAGGTCAGGCCCAAGGTCAGGCCACTGCAGTGGTGAAGAGCTCAAACTTGGGAGGCCAAGCAAGAAGACCCCAGCCCCTGGCCACCCCTGTGAGAGGGCTGTGTCCCCTCCCCACCCTGAACAGGCCCCAGGAAAGCCCTCGGAGGCCGGGAGTTCAGGCCGCCCTGTTTTCTTCAGAAGGCAGCTTGAGGGTGGCCGAGCGGGGAGGGGCTGCCTGCCCCATGTCAGCGGGAATTCCCTGCCCCTGCCTCCCCGAAGCAGCCTGGGCACCCTTCCCTTCCTCTTTCCCCCTGACTTCCCTGGGGGCTCTGCCCTGCTCCGGACCTCCAGCCGTCCCCAGCAGGCCTGGGGCTCCATGCTCCCCCCTCCGCGCCTCTCCACCCTACCCCCAGCTTAGCCCGATCTACGCAATGTATCATTTGAAGAGCGCCTCCCTCCTCCACCTGGATCTACTCTGGGGGCATAAGGCCGGGCCCACCCCCGCCAGTTACGTGCTCACATCCTCTGCTTCTCCAGGCTGGGCTGGAGCCCTTCCAGCCCTGGCCGGTGGCTGCCCTGTCCTGTGGGCGCTTGACCAGGACCTGACCCCACCTTGTCACAGAGGAGCCTGAGTCAGCAGAATGTGCCATTGAGTGACCGGGGGCAGTGGGAGGGAAGGAGTGCCCCTCACCGCTGTCACACAGACACCACGGTGCCACAGCAGGGGTGGCAGGGGCCACCTCCCTTCAGATGGTGCGAGGAAGTGACAGAGCAGCCCCCACTGCTGCGGGCGGGCAGAGGCCGCCATGATCCTTCCTGCCTGGGTGAGTCAGGCGCCCTGGGCCAAGTCATGGGCAGGGCCCCCACTGCCGTGCCTGGCAGCTGGCATGCTGGCATCCGCCTCTCTGCAGCGTCTGGCGGGGCCCCGAGGCACAGGTGTGGCAGGTGGAGTCCTCGCCCAGTCAGCTTTGGGGCTGGCCCTGCGGTCTGATCGTGGGGAGGGCGCTGGGCAGGGGCAGCTAGCAGAGCAGAGGCACCCGCCCGCCCGGTGCAGGTGGGGGAGAGGAGGTCCCGCCCCTCCCAGAGCCCCGACTCCGCTGTCTGAGCAGTGGGGACAGATGTAAATGCAGAGGGACGGCCGGGGTACAGGAGGGAGCTCTGTCTGCAGAAGGGGAAGCCGGCCCAGGAGGGCTCTCGGGAACTGGGGGCCTCCAGCCACACATCAGTCATGGACTAGCAAACGTGGGGACCCCAGCACGCCCCACCCTCCAGGGCCACGGTCGCCCCATGCACACGGGACGGTGGCTGGTCGGACAGGGTCCTGACCGGCCCAGCCCAAGGGGCTCTATTTCCCACAGCCTGGCCCTGCCTGGCCCTTCCCCGAGTGCTGTGCTGGCAGTCTTGGGGTTTCCTTATTGAAGGGAGAGAGAGAGAAACACCAGTGTTCTTCCACTTACTGTGCACCCTGACTGGGGGTGGGACCCACTGTCTTGGTCTATCAGATCTAAGCTCCAACCAGCTGAGCTACCCGGCCAGTGCCGGCCATGGTGGGCTTTCAGAAATAAACCGTGGAACCTCCACGCTAGGGGCTGCTGGTGCTCGCCTCCCTCCGGCTTCCTTCCTGGCTGCCTGGGCGGCGGGGGCCCGCGTGGGGCCCTTCCCAGCTCAGGTTAAACGTGCTCTGCCCTGGGCGGGCCATGGTGGCCAGCTTCCCCAAAGGGGCCTCTGATTGGGAGCAGGCAGCCTCTGCCCAGAAGAAGGCGCTCTGGTTCCCAGTACAGCCCCGGCAAAGGTGCTGGGGTGGCACCCCGTCAGACCAGGACGCCTGCAAGGCTGGGAGATGGGGGGGCAGCTGGGGTGGCCAGGACCCCCCCACCTAGGTGGCCTGGACAGCAGCTGGAAGCAGGGTCTTCCATAGGTGGCAGCTGCTGGTCCTGCCCTCTCTGGGGTCAGAGGGCATGTGGGTAGCCAGGGTGGCCAGCCAAATCCTTCTGTCTGTCCAACTAATTGCCCAGCCCAGCCTTGCCAAATGTTCTTGCAAGTGACCTCCTGCCATGCCCCTTTCTGAGCCCCAGGCCAGACACACAGGAGGCACAGGGCACCTGGCTAGGAGGGACCCAGGCCTCTGGAGGTTGCCCAGGTAACATCACTGCGCCGACTGTGGGGGCTGAGAGCTCCCTACTGCCCCCCAAACCAGGGCTCCAGGTTCCCTGCCCTGTACAACCCACCATGGACCTTGGGCGCCATCTAGTGGCCAGAGGTGGTAGTTTCCCTGCCCGAGCCCGCCTTTCCCAGGAGGGAGGGATCCAAGCCCACGTTAGGGATTTAACCAATATCTGGTTCGTGCAATATGGGCGATGTGTGGAGGCAAGCCTGAGCCAGCTGCTGCAGGGCCACCAGGGCCATTCCTGCCGCTGTCCTGTCCCCTGGCTCAGCCCGCTGACCGCTCACTTTCTGCTCCAATCGTGGTAGTCACAGCTGAGCCCCAGACCAGCAGTGCCTGGGAACCTGCTAGAAGCACAGAGTTTCGGGCCACCCCCAGCCGGTCAGAGGACCGGGGGCGGGGCACATCCCCGACAGTCTTTGTCCGCCAGCCCTGCCCTGCTCTCTCGTCCTGCTAGGACACTAGCCCCTCGAGTGTGTCCCTACCCCGTGGCCACTCCCCAGACCTTGCACACACACCCTGGCAACGGTGCAACCCACTTGCCTGCCCTCCTCTGTGTCCAGCTGCCTCCTTCCGAGTTCCTGACCCCGCTGGACCCCTGACCCCCCACCCTTCAACTTCCTCCCTTGCCTGAAGTTCCAGGTCAGCCTGGGATGAGCTGCCGTTGCCCACTGCTCTCCTGCAAGCCTCACGGGGACCCTTCAAGTTTTAGGAGATGCACACAGGAGGGGGGAGAAGAGGAGGGGGAGAGGAAATGTGCTCCCCAGGAGGGCGTGCCCCCCAGGAGCGAGAGAACAGGCTGGGTCCTTTGTTTTGAGGGGTTTTAAAGGCAAGGAGTTTAGGGGAGGATCGCAATAAAATATGCATCAGCCTTGCCCTGGCCGGTTGGCTCAGCGGTTGAGTGTCAGCCCAGTGTGTGGAAGTCCCCGGTTCAATTCCCGGCCAGGGCACACAGGAGAAGCGCCCATCTGCTTCTCCACCCCTCCCCCTCTCCTTCCTCTCTGTCTCTCTCTTCCCCTCCCGCAGCCAAGGCTCCACTGGAACAAAGTTGGTCCGGGCGCTGAGGATGGCTCTGTGGCCTCTGCCTCAGGCACTAGAATGGCTCTGGTTGCAACAGAGCAACGCCCCAGATGGGCAGAGCATCGCCCCCTGGTGGGTATGCTGGGTGGATCCCGGTCGGAAAAATACAGAAAAAGGATATGCACCAGCCTTTCCCAGGTGTGCCCTTGCAGGGTCGAGGTCTCTACTGATTGGTCAGCCCTGGTGGTGATGGTGGGGCGCCGGGTGTCCACCTGGTTCTACAGCTTGTCTGGACCTGGAGCTGAGCTACAGCTGAAACCCATACGTGATCTCTCGGGAAGTGACCTTTAAGTATTTGGCTGTAAACTGCTCACCTGTTTGTCCAGCTGTCCGTCTCAGTTTCTCCATTCTGCCTGCCAAAGAAGTCTCACTTCTTCTGCCTCTGTGGTTCCTATTGCTCTGGGGCCCCTTTTCATCCACAATGTCCACGTCCTAACTCCCCCCGCCCCGAACCTGTGCCTATGCTGCTTTGTATGGCAAAGGGACTCCCGTGAAAAAACAAAGGGTTCCAGGTAGAGACATGAGCCTGGATTCTCCAGTGCAATCACAGAGGTCCTCCTGAGGGAGGCGGAGTGCCAGGGTTTGAGTGAGAGCTGAGGGGCCTCACTGATGGCCTTGAAGATGGAGAAAAGGGGTCTCAAGCCGAGGACTGGGACCTCCTCTAGAAGCAAGATGCCCTCCCTGATATACAGACAGGGACACTGAGGTCAGAGGGCAAGGCCCGGGTAGCCGCTCGTGACCTCAGCTCTTGCCCCAAGCATGGGGTTCTCTTGTCCGAAGGCCCCCAGTTCACTGTGCTTACTACACAGCACCTCAGAAAGACTGGAGCCCTGGGTACCCCACCCCCTTCAGAGTGTACCCACCCAGACCCCCTTCCACAGGAGCCAGTCACATCGGAGACCCCTGGGCCAGCTGCGGGGACAAGGCTGGGGGAGGGCACCAGAGCCTGGGGTCCTCCCTGGGGCTGCGGCCCCCTTATGCCCTGAGTTCCTGGCATGGTAGACAAAAGCTCTTCTTGTCAAAAGGTGCCTCCCCCAATTCCACGGCATCCTAAGGGCCTTCAGGTGAGCTGGTGGGGAGCCTCCCGCCTCCCCAGGGTCCTGTGGCTCCTGAGAGCCCCGTCTCTGATAAGAACAGGAATGATCCTTCCCCCTCTCCTTGTGCCGACCTCCAGGAAGACGCCAGGGTGGCAGTGCCAGGGTGACAGTGGGTGGCAGGGCACCTTGGTGAGGTGCCTGGGAGGACCAGGAGCTCACACAGTGGGGGCTCAGGACATGCTCCTCCTGGAGACCCACATTCCCCCCCCCCCAGCCTCTGCCCCTTCTGTTACCTCTCCTGGTGGTGGCAGTGAAGTCTCCACAGGGCAGTTCTTGTCCCCTGGGTCCCTCCTCTGCATATCCAGATTGCAAAGGAGGCTTTTATAATGACCTAGAGACCCTGCTCCATGCCCCCAACGCTCCTGACCAGAGGCCCCACCCCCGTGAGGCCCCGCCCGGGACCCCGAGCCTGAAGCCCAACACCCTCCACTTGCCCTGCCGGGTCCCCGAGTCTCAGCACGCACGCACGTGGCTGCCCTGCCCAGACTTCAGCACGAGCCAAAACAACTCGGAGGCCTATTTCTTAAAATTTATTTTAAAACATGAAACCCAAGCTGAATAGAAACCACAGAAATTACATTGACAAGATTTTAGTATTTGCCAAGAAAAATAAAGCCCCAAAGATATAAAAATCAAACCCCAAACCCAGTTTGAAAAAAAAAACACCAAAAAACAAAAACCAGCGACAGCACATCCAGCCGTGGTCCTGAAGAGGTCAGAGGTCAGTGCCCCATGGCTCAGTCCCTGGTCAGCTCGGATACGTAGGAGGGGACAGGGCCAGGAGGCAACCAGGAGGGTCAGAGTCTCAACCAAATTATATCGAGAAAGATTATGTATAACAAACACGAGCGCATGACCATTATGGCTAAATGAAACCCCCCCAAGCCCACCCCTAGTCCCCCCATGGGGCTGCCACCCACTCTCCCTGGGGGCTGGGCAGGGTCCTGGGTGGGGAGGGGAACAGAGCTCGGACTGGAATTGCATAGTGAGATGGGTGGGTGTGGCCAGAAGGGTGAGGGGCCTCCAGCTGGGCCTCCCACTGCCCAAACCTGCAGTAGCAGCCCGGGCCTCCAGCTCACCCGGCCTTGTGGGGGGCTGAATGCTGGGGGGCTTTGTGGCCTTCCTGTCCCCCACACGGTCAGACCCCCCTCCAAGATGCTTCAGGGCCTAAGGGGCCCACCGCCCACTGGTGCAGGGGTGGGAATGGGTGTGGAGAGGTCAGTTGGATGAGGGGGTGGCTAGGAGAGGGGGCCCCCCAAAAAACAAAAACCCAAAAAACAACGTGGGACCCACCCACTCCATGGAGGAAGCTCAGGTTTGAACCCTGATCCTTTATTCAACTTCAGTGAGTGGAAGAACCCCGAGGTCACAGGCAGGCAGGCAGGCAGGCACCCACCCGCGCACAGCGGGCTCCCGTCGGCACAGGCGGGCACCCACCCGCGCACAGCGGGCTCCCGTCGGCCCAGGCGGGCACCCATCTGCGCACAGCGGGCTCCCGTCGGCCCAGGCGGGCACCCACCCGCGCACAGTGGGCTCCCGTCGGCCCAGGCCCAGGCCGGGCAGCCACTCGTGCTGCCCACGTCCACACTGGGGTGGCCGTGCCAGCCGGCTGGGCTGAGCAGCAGCATGGCACATGGCAGGCCTCGGGCGGGACTGCTGGGCCACCCTCCTGACCAGAGGCCTGAACACTGGGCCACGGGGTGGAGCCCAGGGGACAGACTGGGCAGGGGGGCTGACCCCACCTCGTGGGGGCCTGGAGCACACCACGCAGTGCAGTGAGGTCCGGAAATGCCCAGGGGCGCAGATGTGAGTCCACTCCCTCCCTCCCTTCCCAGGGCAGATGGAGCCCGGCCTCCACCCTTTTGGTCCCAGACACCGGCAGGAAGGTCCCAGAGGAAGGGATGGCGGCCTCTCTCAGGCTGGCCCCAGGGAAGGGGCTGCAGCCCACTGCCTGGGAGTCTGTAAACTGCCTGACCAGCTGCCTGGCCCCTGGCCCGGGGCCTCTCCCTTGCCTGCTGGGCACCCTCTGTTGCCTCGGGCTGGGCACCCAGCTGCCCAGCGTACAGGCCTCTCTGTGAGAGGCAGGCCGGCTGGGGTTGGCAGGGGACCTTCCCTCCTGCCGGGGTTGGCCGCTCCCCACAGCAGGAGACAGCAAACATTGTACACTAAAGCCAAAAGCACCTTAGGGAGGCGTTCCTCCCACTTCACAGGTAGGGAGAGCGAGGCTGCAGGGACCGTGGCCTCACAGCCCAGTCCTCCTGGGGCAGGACCAGCCTGGGGCGCTCTCCCAAGCCCAAGGCTGCCCGTTGGCCACTGCCGCCGCCCCAGCAGCGCCCAGAGAGGAAATGGCTACCCCGGCCTGACTCCCAGCCGGCTGTCTGGACCCGGGGGCCCACTCGCGGGGTCAGCCGGGGCACCGTGTGGCGGGGTGAGGTTAGTGGTTAGTCCCGGGGGGTGGAGGGGCCAAGGGCTCGTTCAGCGGCAGCTCGGACACAGCCCCCGAGGCCGGGCTCCGGACGCGGCACCTGTCCTGGAGGAAAGGGGACGGGGGTGTGCGGGGCCCGCAGCCGCCGGCCTGGAGATGACGAGTGTGGTCAGTTAGTGCAAAGAACAAACCGGACAAGCTGCCGAGGGGCGGGGAGGGGGTTTGGCACCGAGAGGGCAGCTGCACTGGGGGAGTGGCCGGTCCTGGCGTGCCACCTGCTGTCCTCCTGCCACCACGGAGGGCCGGGCGCTGCGGGTGCTGAGGGAGAGAGTGAGGCTAGGTGGGAGGCAGAGGCGAGCCCCCCGGGGCATCTGGCAACGAGCAGGAGGGCACCTGCGGTCAGGGGAGAGAAAGGGGGCACAGACACTGCAGAGGAGCCAGGAGGCATGGCGCAGAGGACACTCCAGTGGCCACAGAAGCATTGGGGCTGCAGAGGGAAGGCGTGGTCCCCAAGCGGCAGGGGGCACGTCCGGCCTGGAGCAGGGCGCTGTGGCTGCAAACCCTGGGAGGGCAGAGGGCAGAGGGCACGGGGCAGGGCCGCGAGGGCCTGGTGTCCGTGGCAGCGCGCCCGTGTCCAGGTGTGTAACTGAGAACGGCGTGGCCCGGAGCTCCCACATCTCCAGCTGCCGGGGGCTCTGCCGGGAACGCCAGGCTCCTGCGGGGAGGGGAGGGCGGGCGAGGGGCCTGGCCCCGTGGAAGCGGCAGTGCTGGCTCGGGGAGAAGCAGGGCGATTGGCACGCGGGGCAGCGGCTGGCTCGGCGGTCTAGTGGCCGCTGCCGCTGGAGTCGGGCGGAGGCTGGCTCGTGGCGAGGTATTTGGCTCTCATGCTGGATGTGTACTGCGGGGAGAGAGGGAGACCGCGGTGAGCAGGGCACGGGCAAGGCTGGCACAGGACTCGGCCGGGCGAACTGGAAGCACTCCTGGGAGCAGGACAGGACAGAGCCGGACAGGACAGCAGGGCTCACAGCCCTGGGGGGGCACAGGAGGGGCCAGAGGCCCAGCGCGGGGACTGCGAGCCCCCGAGGACCCCGACGCAGGACGGGACCAGCTGCCAGCCCGGAGATGAGCATCCTAAGCCCCAACCCTTTCCGGGCATGTGAGCGCCGTGCCAGGCAGAGCTCTGCCCACCCCGAGAAGCCAGAGCGTGGAGACCCCCGTGCCTGAGACCTGAAGGCCACACGCAGGCCTTCCTCGCCCTGCGGGACAGCGGCTGAGGGGCCAGGCGCGGAGCACCATGCAGGGGTCGGGGCAGGCGGGTCCAGGCACTCAGGAGGCCCCTGAGGCCCCAGAGCAGCAGGGCCACAGGCCACTCTGTCCCGTCACCCTGGGGAAGGAGGCCACACAGGCCCCTCAGGCTGAGCTGATGCTGCAGCCGCTCAGGCGGGGAACCTGTCACAGACGCGGGACAGGCAACTGCGGGAGGGACAGCGTGCGTCTCAGCTCCCTCGTCCAACCTCAAACACAACGGCCTCGCTCAGTGTGCGTGTGCACTCAGGAACATGTGGAGGCGTGAGACCGCCAGGCAGTGTGCGAGGAGCCCTGTGCCCAGGGGCGTGGGGCAGAGGTGAGACACGCTGCAGGTCACCAGTGGGTGAGGAGCCTGCACAGCCACACGACCCGCCAGTCCCCAGGGCCTGGTGAGGAGGACAAGGTCCCCGGTCCTGAGAGCCCTCCCAGAGCTCCTGCAGGAGAAAGCTGGGAGGGATGAAAGGGGCGCGGGGGAGGGAGCGGTGGCCTTGGGGCCCTGTCGTTCCGTGGACATGCACTGAGGGCAGGACGAGGGCTGCAGCCCAGACCCCCGGGAGCCCATGCAGGCACACAGCACTGGGGACACTGGGCGCCGCGTGCACACTCGTCTGCCCCGTCCCTGTGCACCGCAGGACATGCAGGGCGCACCGCAGGGTCCAGCCTGCTGGCTGCACCCCAGGACCTGGAGCAGGCATGCATGGGGGTGTGGTGGACAGTCTCCTTGCTGGGAGGTGACAAGAGGGGCTGTGGCCACCTGCAACTGGGCCGGGGGTGGGGAGGGGCTCCCTGTCTCGATGTGAGAGTGACAGGCGAAGGCCAGCACCAGCGGTCTCTGAGGCTGGGCTGGACGCCACAGGGCCCACAGGCCTGTACCCACCAAGAGTGGGCCCCCTGGCACTGCTCTGAGATGGGCCCACGGCCAGCCCTGGTGAATGGGTAACGGTGAGCAGAGAGCGTGAGGCACAGGGGCGCAGGCGGGCGGGCGGTGCACAGGGCAGGGGACCCGGGCGGGTCAGTACCTGTCGCTCTGAGGGCACGGCCACCACCGCGTTCGGGCACTGTCCATGGGCTTAAAGTGCCAGCCCGTGTGGCTGCCAGAGTCCAGGGCAGCCAGATACCGCTAGGAGGGCCCGGGGTGGGAGGGGTGCAGGAGAGAGAGAGAGAGTGTGGCCTCAACACCAGGGTGTGGGCCCAGCTGAAGGAGGCCGTGGGGCCAGGCACAGTGCCGACGAGGACAGCAGCCTGAGGAGGGGACAGCTGGGAGCCTGCACAGCCCCAGGCCCCAGTGGTCGAGGGCACCCAGGCCAGCTCCGTGCTGCAGGGCACAATGGGGCCACTACACAGGCGGGCGGGCACTCCAGAAGTAAGGTGGCCTGCAGCCTCTCTGGCCACCTGTCCTGTGGCCCACCTCTTCCAGGACACCCTCCTGGGGGCCCCTCTCTGGGAGCTACTTCTCTTTGGCATAAAAACCCCCCGTCCACTCTTCCGTATTTCAGCTGTGAGGCTGAGGGACGCCAGGCCAGGCTGGAGTGGTCAGGGCCGAGGCCTGGGCTGCGCTCAGGAAGTCAAAGGACAAGGAGAGGAAACAGCTGGGCGGGAAGAGAGAAGTCCAGGCCCCTCGGAGCCGAGCTGGAGCCAGGCCGCCGGCCCCCGGCTGTCCGCTCTGGCCCAGGACCCGTCAGGACCAGCTTGCGAGCACACCCAGCCCCGTGTCCAGCTGCATGCCCACAAAGGACCCCAGCAGACCACCCAGGCGGCAGGGCAGCACCCCTCCCCTCCAGACCCGAGACTTACTGAGGGGGGTGGGGACTCGCGTCCGATGAGGGGGGTGTTCTCACAGCGCGGGTTCTGGAAGTTGGCATTCTGGCTCCTGAGGAGTGAGGAGACGGGCTGTGAGTGACCACTGGCCGGGGTGGTCCCAGTTCTAAGCCCAAGGGCCTGGTCTGGAGCCAAGCAGACCTCGTGTCCCCTTCTGTCCTGACCTCAGCAGGGTGGGCACACCTGTGGTTCTTGTCAGCCCTGGTGCTGCCCGCCATCAAGCCACAGGGCTCCTGTGGACCCAGCACAGTAACCATGGACTCGGTGGGCCCGAGCATGCCCGCCGGCCTGCACCTGGCTGCCTGCCCACCATGTGGCCGGGCCTGGGCCTGTAGCCACAGCCCTCCTGGCGCCCGAAGACCCTCCATCTGACCAGGTGGCTTCCCTGTGGCCTGACCCAGCTGTGCCTGGGCCCAGGAGGCACCCAATACTAGGCGGAGCCCACCCAAAACCAGGGCAGCACCCCCGGGGTGGGGGAGGTCCAGCCCCGATGTGGCCCCCACGGTGGGATGGCCCCCTGCAGGTGGTTCTGTCCTTTCCTCCAACGCCCCCTCTCCTGCTCGCTGCGGCCACACTGCGCCCCGGCAGCTGACCCGGGCTCAGTCCCCGCCTGGCTGCCCAGCGCCCGGCACAACTCACATGTACTCGGTGACGGGGGCGTTGCTGACGGTGTGGGCCGCGGCCGGGATGCTGGCCTCGCTGCCGTAGCTGCTGCCGCAGCTGTACAGACTGGGCATGTGCACGCGGTAGAGGCTGTCGTGCGCCGGCCGCGGCCCCGGGGCCGCCTCCTCCTCCCCATCCTCCTCGGGGCCCCTGTGGGAGGGACGCACAGGCTCAGGCCCTGACGTGGAGCAGCCACAGGCCTGCGGGGGCGGCTCTGGTGCAGACAGACCCAGCTCCACCCCACAGACAGTGCGACCCCGGCAAGTCACCCGGCTCTCTGTGAGACAGGGTGCCCACGGCCTGTACCTCGGCCTGCGCACGGGGCCGTGGACCATCTGCGAGGAGAGGAAGGGCAGAGTCTGTCTTGAACGAGCACAGGAGGCTCAATGCCTGGAGGTTGGGTGCCCTCCTTTGGCCCTGCAAATCCCAGCCTGTGCCTTTGGGTGGCCTGAGCCCATAGGGGCTGTCTACACCCTTGGAAGGCACAGGTCAGCCAGGTCTGGGCTCATGTCTGACCTCTCAGCACAAGCTGGGTGGCCTTGAACAGAGGGTCTTCACCGCAGTGAGATAAGGACAGTGGCAGCAACTGACTGAGCACCAATGCCCAGCCACACCCGGGGCTGAGCCTTTGCTCACAGTGACTCATCCAGTGCCCACCGACCCTACAGGCTGCATACCCTTGCAACCCCCACTTCACAGGGAAGCTGAGGCCTACAGTGGTTAAGTGACTTGTCCATAGGCACCAATAAACAAGGGTAGAGCCAGGATCTAAATCCAGGCCATATGGTTCTAGGGCTGTGCTCTTAGACACTGTCCTGTAGCTGCCATATTTATTACTTCTATCCTAATCACCACCATCACCACCATCACCACCACCATCATCACCATCATCACCATCACCACCACCACCATCACCATCATCACCACCACTATAACTATCACCATCATCATCACCACCACCACCATCATCACCATCATCACCACCACCACCACCATCACCATCATCACCACCACCATTATCACCATCATTGGCAGCCTTGTCATCACCATCACAACAAAGAACAATGGGGGAGAAATCCAGAGGACAGGAAAGGTCTGAGCTGAGCTATCTGCCGGCCACGCTGGGCCACGCAGAAGCAGCCACAGCCCAAGCAGGAGGGGAGGTGGTAACCACGGGAGATTCTCTGTGGGGGCCCAGGAAGGGAAGAGGCATGGCATCCGATACACCACCAGCCCAGGACTGACTGGGGATACTGAGGCAGGCTGCCAGGACCCCACTTCAAAGACAGAAACATAATGGCCCCACAGGAAGTATCTGTCATCCCAGTCACCCAGCTGAGTGGGACATGGAGCCCACAGGCACCTGGGGCCCTCCCTACAGAGCTGAGTCCCCACAGCCGGCCAGCCGGCCTCCTCAGCCACAGCCCTGCACACCTGCGCCCGGGGTGGGCAGAGGAACAAGACGTTCTGAGCTCAGCCAGAGGCGTGGCGGGTGCATGGAGCCTGTGGCGCTCCCAGCCTGCTCTGCTCTGGCGTGCGGCCTGGGCTGGGAGCTCCTGCAGGCTGAGCTCCTGTGAACGGGAAGCTCACAGAGGACCGCCTGTCTCAAGTTTCTGCAGAGGCGTGCAGAGTGCTAAGAGGGGAGGACACTCCTCCGTCTCCGGGGACGATGCAGGGGCTGTCCAGAGGCAGGTCCCTAAGAGATCCCGTGCACTGCGGCCTGGGGAGGCTGCACGGCCTCTCTGAGCCTCACCTCTTCTGCTGCCAGGTGTGGGGGACGCTGCAGACGATGGAGCTGAACATGAGCGCCGTGATGAAGGAGAACAGGGCCAGGTAGATGAGGCCCTCGACGCCGTCATAGCACAGGCCGGTGAGCGCCTGCACGTAGTCCTGAGGCCAGCGGGGACAGCGCCGGCCAGGCCACCAAGACCAGAGGAGAGGACATGATGGGGTCACGCCCAGCTCACAGCAGCCTAGACTCCCAGCCCACTCCCCAGGACCTGGACTCGAGGCTGGGCTGAGCCCCCCCCCCGGGGTGAGCCCCCCCCCCCCGTGATGAGCCCCCCCACGGCCCCCCAGCTGCAGGCCCGGCCCCAGGAGCAGCTCTCACCAGGTGCAGGCTGCGGCAGTCCACCAGGGCTGTGAGGTGCTGCAGGTTCACCTCTGTGCCGTTCAGCACCTCCTGGACACGGAGCAGAGGGTCCTGGGGGCACACACCACGGAAGGTCAGCACCGCACTTGGGAGGGTCACTCAAGCCAGTCACAGGGTCCTGGGGACCTCTCTAGTCTTGGTCCACCCCACCCCCTGCCATGGAGACCAGCCTCAGCCCTGCACACGCCTTGAGGATCCCGGGCTTTTAGAAACTGCACCACCAGAGTGTGGCCTGGTGTCAAGGGGACAGCTGAGGGTGCAATGACAGAGGGGAGAGCAGGACCCACAAACGCCTGTCCAATGCGGCCATCCCTATGTAGTCCCTTTATTGTACTGGGAGGTACAGAAACACCCAGGTCTCCTGTCAGGGACATGGTTCTTTTAAAAGTTGTCTTTTTAGGCCCTGGCTGGTTGGCTCAGTGGTAGAGCGTCGGCCTGGCATGCAGGAGTCCCAGGTTCGATTCCCGGCCAGGGCACACAGGAGAAGCGCCCATCTGCTTCTCCACCTCTCCCCCTCTCCTTCCTCTCTGTCTCTCTCTTCTCCTCCCGCAGCCAAGGCTCCACTGGAGCAAAGTTGGCCCGGGCGCTAGAATGGCTCTGGATGCGACAGAGCGACGCCCCAGATGGGCAGAGCATCGCCCCCTGGTGGGCATGCCAGGTGGATCCTGGTCAGGCACATGTGGGAGTCTGACTGCCTCCCCGTTTCCAACTTCAGAAAAATACAAAAAAAAAAAAGTTGTCTTTTTAAAAAACTGTTAAAGACAAAGGAAACTTCTCATGACATTTTAAGTGACCAAACATTATTGGAAACATTGTGTAGAGCGAGCCCGACTGTGTGGGTCTGCATTGTTGTGTGTGAACACACACGCGCACAGCACCATCTACATCGCCATGGAAAGCTGCACAGAACACCACAGGTGACAGTGGTCCCTTGCCTGACTCCCGTGACACATTCCTAAGGACCCTGTGTGACCCTGAAACGGATTTCAGGATAACTTCCTGCTACAGGCTGAACTGTGTCCCCTCCCCAAAACCTCGTATGTTTACATCCTAGCCCCCAGCACTTCAGCATATGCCTGTTGGGGGACAGGCTCTGTGAAGAGGTGATTAAGGTCAAATGAGATCATATGGTGTGGGACCCTAACCCAGTCTCACTGGTGTCCTCATAAGAGGAGATTCGGAGACACAGCGAGGGACAACCATGTGAGGTCCCAGGGAGGAGACGGCCGTCTACACGCCGAGGAGAGAGGCCCACAAGTCAGCCCTGCCCACGCCTCGACCCTGGACTTCCAGCCTCCAGGACTCTGAGGCGTACGTGTCAAAGCCACCCAACGCGGCACTCTGTGACAGCGCCCAAGCAGGCCAGCACACCGACTTGTCCGCTAGGTTACAAAGATCCAAGACGGCGCCCTTCCTGACTGAAGTAACTTTATGGGCATAAAAGACTGAAATCTAACCCTTGTTAAGTTCACTAAGAGGGCCGGCTGTGAGGTGGTGCACACACAGGTCAGGTTCCGGCAGACGGCCAGCACCTCGGGAGGCGGCGTGGGCAGTGTGGCAATGGCACCGTGAGGGAGAGATGTGCTGGCCCCGAGGGCCGGGAAAGCAGGGTCCCCTCGGTCCCCAGGTGCGCCTCGTGCAGGAGCCATGCCGGGCCAGGACCTTACTTTATTCCTGTACCTGTTCCTATTTTCCTCATTTTTACAGTACAGTATAAAGAGTTTGTATAATTTTTAAAATAAAAAGAATTAAAAAAACAAAACAAAAAAAACCACCAAAAATTTCCAGGGAAGGAGGGAAGGAGAGAAGGAGGGAGGAGAGACACAGAGATGTCTGAGTGGAGGGACAGGGCAGGAGGTGCTCTGTGTGGGGCCCGCTCACCCCGGCCCTACCACGCCCTCACCTTGGTGGCTGGGTACTCCCGTGGGACGGTCCTCAGGAGCTCGGCCACGATGTCCTGCATCTCCACCAGGGCCTTGTGGCTGCCGGACAGCTTCTGTGCACAGAGAAGCCGGCTGACTACAGCAGGGGTGGGCAGCCTGTCTCTCCCTCCAGACGCTCCCGCCCACTCACAGGGCATCCAGGGTGGGCTGGCCGTGCCAGGGCCAGAGGGGGTGCCTGGCACTGTGCTCTGTAGGACACCCCCCCCCGGTGCCATGCACCCAGAAGATACAGATCATTGAAAGTACAGACGGGTGGTCCTCAGGGCCCCCGGGGCCCTGCCATCATGCAGAGCACTGAAGAGTGGGCTGAGGGTTGCATTCAAATCCACCAGGACCACACTGCCCAGCGATTCCGGAATGAACACAGGCCCCTCCCACACTGAGGCCTCCCTGGGACCCTCCATGCCCACTGACTGGCTTTGCCCTGCAGGACTGGCCATGGGCAACCCAGGAAGTGAAGGGGTTCAGGGACTGGAGTGCTGTAAGCAAGCCCCCCCAAAGGCTTGTGCCGAGGGCACCTGGCCGTCACCCGAGGGGCAGTCAGTGACATCAACATGTGCTCGTGGTGGCTCAGTGGTCTCCCCACAGCTCCCAGGGTCAGCGGGCCAAGAGTGGGCCCTGGGGGCTGCGGCTGTGAGACGAGGGGCCCAGGGCCTCCTTGGTGCTGCAGACTGGGCCCCTGCCCGGTTCCGAGGGCAGGAGCAGCTGGGCTCTCACCTGCTGGAAGGGGTTCGAGGCACGCGGGGAGCAGCCCAGGTAGTACTGCAGGATGTCTGCGGAGAGAGGGCGGTGGCTGAGCGACTGCGCCGTCTGCGTCCACGTGTGCATGGCTGTGTGCGCGCGCTCGGGTACACGTGTGCACCTGTGTGTGCGTGCACAGGTACACGTGTG
The DNA here is from genome assembly GCF_036850765.1 of Saccopteryx bilineata. NCBI lineage: Eukaryota > Metazoa > Chordata > Mammalia > Chiroptera > Emballonuridae > Saccopteryx > Saccopteryx bilineata. Next base: position 197,957,427 of record NC_089493.1, on the reverse strand, counting down.
CACGGCTGCGCGCGCGCGCTCAGGTACACGTGTGCACGGCTGCGCGCGCTCAGGTACACGTGTGCACGGCTGCGCGCGCGCGGGTACACGTGTGCACGGCTGCGCGCGCGCGCACGGGTACACGTGTGCACGGCTGCGCGTGTGTGCACGGGTACACGTGTGCACGGCTGCGTGTGTGCACAAGTACACGTGTGCACGGCTGCGTGTGTGCGTGCACGGGTACACGTGTGCACGGCTGCGTGTGCGCGCACGGGTACACGTGTGCAGGGCTGTGCGCGCGCGCACGGGTACACGTGTGCAGGGCTGTGCGTGCGCGCACGGGTACACGTGTGCAGGGCTGTGCGTGCGCTCGGGTACACGTGTGCAGGGCTGTGCGTGCGCTCGGGTACACGTGTGCACGGCTGTGCGTGCGCTCGGGTACACGTGTGCACGGCTGCGTGTGCGTGCGCACGGGTACACGTGTGCAGGGCTGCGTGTGCGTGCGCACGGGTACACGTGTGCAGGGCTGCGTGTGCGCGCGCACGGGTACACGTGTGCACGGCTGCGTGTGTGCACAAGTACACGTGTGCACGGCTGCGTGTGTGCGTGCACGGGTACACGTGTGCACGGCTGCGTGTGCACTGCATTCATGTGCTCGTGACCCATGCTATGCATGCATGATGTGTGTATATAGGTACAGGTCTACCCACACATGTGGATGAACAAGTGTTTCTGTGTGTCTGCACATATGAGTGTCTGTGTCCATGTGTGGGGTGGATGTAGCCTTCGAGGACCCAGAGCAGCGATGACCTGAGAAGGCGGGCTGACCAAGGCCTGGGACAGCGGCAGGGACAGCTGTCCCCATCCGTGCCAGCCCCAGCAGAGCAGGCTTACCCTTCCTCCACAGGGGGACTTCTAGTGCTTAGGTGGAAATAGTTCCTTAACAAAATAAGCCATCCCCTGGGGTCTCTTAGGCAAAGCAGGAAGAACAGTCCCAGGAGGGCCACTTAGCACCCCCTGCTGTCCCCAGCTCAGTCACAGCCCTGGAACCCTCCTGCCTCCTCCCTGCACCCTAACTTCTGGGGAGTCCCGTCCCCTCCCCTCTCTGTGCAGCCCGGTCTCCTCCTGACTGCTCACTCAGGCTGCCCTGTCCCCTGCCTACAGGAATGCAGCTGTCCCCTGCTACCCCTTGACCCCCAGTTGCTCCAGCAGCCCAAAGACGCTTTGACAAAGACACCCAATCACAGGCCACATCCCTCCCTGCTCCCCACCCTCAACAGGCCCCTGGAGCACAGTACAAACTTCTGACCACAATCTGTCTCTGACGCCTTCCTACCCTGTCCTTTCCCAAAGGGTCTATTTTCTGCCTCATGAATACATCAAGTTTGTATCTGTCTCAGGGCCTTTGCACAAGATGCACAGCCTTCTCTGGTTCAATTTTTTTTTTTTTTGTATTTTTCCGAAGCTGGAAACAAGGAGGCAGTCAGAGAAAACCCCCACATACGCCCAACCAGGATCCACCCAGCATGGCCACCAGGGGGTGATGCTCTGCCCATCTTGGGGCATCGCTCTGCCGCAATCAGAGCCATTCTAGCGCCTGAGGCAGAGGCCACAGAATCATCCTCAGCGCCCGGGCAAACTTTGCTCCAGTGGAGCCCCGGCTGCGGGAGGGGAAGAGAGAGACAGAGAGGAAGGAGAGGGGGAGGGGTGGAGAAGGAGATGGGCACTTCTCCTGTGTGCCCTGGCCGGGAATCGAACCCAGGACTCCTGCACGCCAGGCCGATGCTTTAGGCCGATGCTCTACCACTGAGCCAACCGGCCAGGGCCACTGGTTCAATTTTAATGCCACCTCTTTGGCAGGCCACCCTGACTGCTTGCTTCAAGCAGCACCGTCCCTGCTGCTCCCCTTCCTTGCTCACCTCCTCACGCCCACCCCGTCATCACTGGCCTCACACAGTGCCTGTCCTCACTCTCAGAGTCTCCACTTGAGGGAAGCGTTACTGTTCTTACTGTTCATTCACTAGCTTCCTGATCTGGGTGGGCCCTGCCTCCCCCAGAGCCAGACGGAGGGTCCGCCAGGGTGAGGATGTCTTCCCAGCCCGGCCACAGGGCGCCAGCTCAGACACAGCTGTGCACTCACCCCCACTCAGCACCAGGTGCTCCTCCACCATCCTGGTCACATAGGTGTCGGGATCCACACAGAAGTCACTGGAGCCCTGGGATGGACGCAGGCAAGGAAAACAGGGTGACCACGTCCCAACCCGCAGCTCTTAAATGTAGCGCCTGGCCCCCAGGGTCTGGTCTCACTCAGGAACATAGAGTGTAAACCTGGGGTGGGGCACTGACTTGCTGTGTGCCCAAGGGCAGGACCCACCCATCGTGTGCCCTCCGTGTCCCATGGGAGGTGACAGGGGTGAGGGGTGTGGCTTCGCCTCCACTCCCACTCTAGGCCCAGCTGATGGTGACCACTCACTGCCACTCACCACAGACGCCGCCAGCTCCAAGCCCAGTGCTGCCCAGCTGATGACCAGGGTCAGGACCCCCAGCAGGCAGACCCTTGGGACAATGAAAGTCAATCAGCATCCCCCAGGGGAGGGGAAGGGAAGTCGGGAGGGTCATGCCACCTGCTGGCCTGCAGGCCAGAGGGCCAGGTCCCTGGGCACGTCTGGGAGTCTGTCCATATAGGACCTCTGGCTATTCCCCTGGGCAGACCGAGTCTGGCCCGCCGCCGGGGCAGGGTGAGGACAGGGCCGGCTCAGGGAGACGAGCTATGGGTGCTTCGCTGCGTCCCGCGGCTATTCCCCTGGGCAGACCGTGCCTGGCCCGCGGCCGGGGCAGGGTGAGGATAGGGCTGGCTCAGGAAGGTGAGCTATGGGTGCTTCGCTGCATCCCGTGGCTGCCAGCCACAGACTCACCCGACCAGGATGCCCTTGGAGCTGCGGATGAGGCCAACCAGGACCAGCAGGCAGATGGCGACGTCGAGCAGCAGCAGGCCCAAGTAGCCCAGCCACCTGTGGGCGCATGGAGGTGTGGGCTGGGCACAGGGGACGGGGGACAGGGCCCAGGATGAGGGTGGCAAGGGCGGGATGCTGGGCAGGCTAGGCATCTGGACCTTAGGCCCCACAGAACCGAGGCAAACAGCCTGGGACGCAGAGGGCCTCCATGGACAGTCCTGGGACTATGGACTGGAAATGGTTTTTGTAGCACACGGCCCCATGGGGAGCTCCTACCATAGTGGCTGCGGGGAGCCCAGCCCCTTCAACTCACAAACCCTCAGGCACTGGGTGCTGAAAGCCCACTGGCCCTTGGAGAGCCAGGTGGGGTGGACGGAAGGAGGGCCGGGTCGCACCTGTACCAGTCATAGAGATCGACCTGCTGGGCCAGTGTCTCCAGTGACACAGCCGCGTTCTTCCAAAACGGGATGGCAGCTGTGTAGTCCAGCAGCATGTCCAGCAGGCCCTGCAGCCGCTGGACCGCCCGCAGGGGCTCGGACCGTGCGGCCAGCTGCTGCTCTAGGCTCTGCAGGCTGGGCTCCGCCGTGCGGTTCAGGGCAGCCGCTGTGTCCCATACCTGCACCAGGTGGGCGGGTTAGCCTGCGCAGGGGCAGCCCCGCCCACGCCCACCCACCCCTCAGCTGCCCCGCCCAGCCTCTCCCTACGGGCTCCCCGGCTCCCACAGGAGTGCAGACAAGGGGGTGAGCTGCAAGAAGAGACCCCTCCTATGTCGGCAGCCACTCACCCGGTCCTGGACCCCTGCCACTGTGCGGTTGGCGTGACGGAGCGAGTAGGTAGCTCGATGGACGCCGTCGCTGGTCTCCCCGTTGCCGTAGAAGCCCACGGCGATGCCAGCGCTGGGACAGGGCGGGGCTGTCAGGGGCGGGGCCTGGCCTACCCTGACCACGCCCCCGGCAGGCCCCGCCCCCGGCCCGCCGTGCTCACCTGCACACCAGCGTGGCGATGATGACGCACCAGGCGGTGCAGCAGCAGTCAGCGTCCAGGTGCTCCTCGCTCTTGCGCCGCCGGCAGCACAGCCAGAAGGAGTAGAAGAGCAGGAAGAGGAGGTCCAGGGCGAGGCAGGCCAGCGCGGCAGCCCCCAGCAGCAGCAGCGCCTGCAAAGGAGGGAAGCGGTGCTGGACATGTGGGCCCTTCGCTGCTCTGCTGACACCAGTACCAGCAGATGCCACCCGTGCTGGGGCACAGGGCGCCTGGCACATTCTCCCAGAGTCCTCACGTAGCCTGGGGATGGGGAATCCCAGCGTCTATGGTCTTGAAACCCAGAAAGCTCCACTCGGAGGGACCACGGTGGGCAAGGCCATAGGGTCCATCTCTCCTAATACCTACTCACCTACCTATCTGCCCCGTGGGAGCCTATCACCTCCGTGCCCCAGAATCCAAGGCAGGATGTGTTCGAAAAGGGGTCCTCCAACAGACCCTGTGAGAAGGTGCGTGATGGGGGTGGTCAGAGGACACAGCCATGGCCTCCCAGGGGGGGTAGGACCAGATTCAGTCCAGGCCATGCCTGTCTGTAGCAGAACCAGGCACAGCAGCAGGGCTTAGCCACTTTATCAAGCCCGTAAGCTCCTGTGTCCTGAAGGGCCAGAACTCTCCACCATGTCCCAGGGGCACCCTTGGTACCGAGGCTGGGGTCCCTCATGGGAAGAAGGTGACCTGACCGGCAAAGATGCCTGCTGTGGACTCAGCGCTGTGCCAGGCTCTCAAAGGGGAGGGTGGTGGACACATCACAGTGCCTCCATGGGAGAAAGCACAGGCATGCCCACATCTAGGCCCCCCCGGGACCCTCAGCACACGTCTTTTGTCAGGGGGGCGTGCAGGGTCATGTAAGCCTCACGGGGGCAGAGCAAGTGCCGCACAGAAGGCCTGACGCATGGAGGCGCCCGCCCACGGGTGCCACTGCCGTTGTAGTGTGACCACTGGGCAGCCCTCAGCGGTCCTTGCTGGCACTGCTACCCAGACCTCAGGAGGACCTGGAAACACCCTCCCTCCCCACGTCTAAACATGCAGCAATGTGGTCTTCCCTGGGCCTAAACCTGGGGGCTGCTGGGGGTGGAACACCCCAGACCTACCCTGCGGGGCCCCCCAGGATAAGCAGCTCAGCCCAGGCACTGGGACTACTTCATCCTCTCCCTGTGCCCAGGGCTGTCTCCCAGGAGACAGTTGCCAGGCAGCAGGGAGAGGATAGCATTCTCTTGAGGAGGGCTGGGGCACCACCTTGAGGCTACAGTCACAGGCTGCACCTGCCCTTCCCACTGGCTGCCCAACAAGCAGTCTGGGCACAGAGGGTGTGGGGGGCTGGAGCCCTCCACCGCTCCTTCAGGTGGGGGTGCAGCCACCCACCGCCTTGCACTGACAGGAGAGCTGACCACCTGCTCACCAGCTGGACAGGGAAGGGAAGCGGGCCTGGTGGGGCTGGCACCAGAGCCGCCTCTCAGCCCAAGGCTCCCTCGAGGTCCCAGGGCAATCGTGACAGTGGGGACTCTGAGGCCCAGGGTGGGGGCAGCTTGCCAAGGTCACTCAGGAGACAGACCAGGACACAGTCATGGTGGGGAGGTCTGGTATTTGGCACCACCCCAAGCCCACCCAACACTGCCCAATACTGGCAGTCCGTGAACATCATCAGGGTGCTTGGATGGGCAGCATCTGTGGTTCCCTGGGTCTCCCCTCAATGCAGAGGCTGGACACCCACCCGAGGTGCCGCAGGCCTTGCCTGTCCTGCCCTCACACAGGAGAGACAAAGGGAAGGGCTGGCTGGGGCCCTGGCTCGAAGGGAGGTCTGCCCTTCCATAACCAAAGCTCCTCTCCAGCCCCCAGCCAGCCAGCAGGTCCTGACACTGCCAGCTCCTCCCCACATCCTCCGTCAGGCGCCCCCAGCCCCACCTAGAAGCCTCCACCCCACGGATCCCCTTTCAAAGCCCTGCCCACCCTGGCACCCGCAGTCTCTGCCTGGCACTGGCACAGCCCCACTGGAGGCCACCCTCTGCTCCCTTAACTGCCTCCATCCCCCTCACTGGAGGGTACAATCTGGGGGGGCAGGGCCCACACCCACATCCAGAACACAGCTAGCCTGGAGCTGCTGCTTCAACGATAGCACTTAGGCACGTGCTCTCCAAGAGAGAGACCTCTAGGCAAGGAGGTAGGGGCAGGGGCGCAGGGGTTGGTGCTGACACTGGCCAGGACTCAAAGAGCTCACGCCCAGATCACCGCCCCGGTGGCGCCAGGACCACCCACTCCCATTTGCTAGATGAGAAGGCTGAGGCAAGATAAGCATCAGTGGCCCTGCCGGGTCCTGGCTCCAGGGGAGGCAGCGCTGGCTCCCTCGTCTGACAAGTGCCAGGTCTGGCCCTCGGAGGCGGGCGGGCGGCACCTGCACCTCTCCTGGATCTTCTCCTGCAGCTTTGATTCGGTTACTCTTTGTAGTAGGGGTTTTGTGGTTGTTCTTTTCTTTTTTTTTAAAGCCACTAACATGTACTACCTTTGTAATTAAAACACAAAACCAGAACCTTGTGAACAGCTCTTCCCAGCCAGTCATGGGCGGCGTGGGCCTAAGCCCAGCCTGACCACGTGAGAGTGACTCCGTGTGGCCGGCAGTCAGGCCCGCCCACGGCACTTCCAAGCCCGACTGTCACATGGGGGAGGCCCTGGCAGCACCAAGGTCGATTCCGGCCGCTGTGGTTTGTGGTGCTGTCGCAGTCCCCACTGGTGCCTGTGCCCCAGGAGCCGAGATCCAGCGTAGAAACGGCCTGTCTCGGCCCTGGCCGATTGGCTCAGCGGTAGAGCGTCGGCCTGGCGTGCGGAAGTCCCGAGTTCGATTCCCGGCCAGGGCACACAGGAGAAGCGCCCATTTGCTTCTCCACCTTCCCTCTCCTTCCTCTCTGTCTCTCTCTTCCCCTCCCGCAGCCAAGGCTCCATTGGAGCAAAGATGGCCCGGGCGCTGGGGATGGCTCCTTGGCCTCTGCCCCAGGCGCTAGAGTGGCTCTGGTCACGGCAGAACATCGCCCCTGGTGGGCGTGCCAGGTGGATCCCAGTCGGGCGCATGCAGGAGTCTGTCTCTCCCCGTTTCCAGCTTCAGAAAAATACAAAAAAAAATACAAAAAAAAAAAAGAAACGGCCTGTCTCACCAACAGGAGGCCAAGAACCACCCAGGTTGGACATCAACTCAGGCCCTAGAGTGGAGCCCAACACTCGGAACCGGAACGCTGAGGTCCAAATACTCCTCTGCCTGGTTCTAGATGCGACCCTGAGTTGGTGACTAACCTCTGTGCCTGTTTGCCCGTGTGTAAAACCGAGACAGTAACATCACTCCCCTCACAGGGTTACTTATTAGCACAGCACATCCACGGGAAGCCCTCAGGAAAAGCCAGGGCCCCAAGAGGGTGCTGCCTGGAGCCCTCTGCCGACACAGTGGGCTGTGGACAGGAGGTGGTGGGTGCCTGGCTGCTGGAGGGGAGGGAGCCCAGGGCTGCTCAGAGAAGGTGGGCGTGCACACACCCACAGGTGCACATGTTCACACATGCCCACATGCACGCCCACACATGCACACACCCATGCCCACACATTCATATACGCACACCTACACCCATACATTCACATACATGGTCATGCCCACACATGTGTATCACAGATTCACACTCATATATCCACAGTCCCATATACACATAAAAAAAAAAGGCGGAGGAGCAGGAAGCATCAACTCGTAGTAGTTGCTTCTCTTATGTGCCTTGACTGGGCAAGCCCAGAGCCTTGAACCAGTGACCTCAGCATTCTAGGTCGACGCTCTGTCCACTGTGCCACCACAGGGCAGGCCTCGCTGGGGTCTTAAAGAGCAACCCCACTGGGTAGCTCATGGGGCCCCTGGGCACCAGGACAACCTCACAAAGGCCTGCAGGGAGGTGACCACACCCTCCTGATGTACACAGGAGGGGACCCGGGTCCCAGCCTAGAACTGCAAACCAGCCTCAGGCCGGGCAGCCGCCTCCTCCCCGCCAGGGCCCGCTGCCAGGCTTGACCTCTGCCCCAGTTTCCAGGCAGACTCCCAGGGATCAGCTCCTGCTGGCACGCCCGTGGGGGCCCCGCCTCCCCTTTCCATGGGCTGGCGTCCCCTCACTTCTCCCTGGGCCCATTCAGAAAGAGAATGGGAACTGTCTAATCAGCATCTGGGCTCTGACCAAATGGAATTTTCCGTCTGTGATGGAAGTGATGTCAGCACTCGGTCAGGTGAGGCGAGATGCTCGGGCCCATGTCCTGACCGCCGGCCACAGCGCTGGCTACCAGCCACTGAAACGCCAGCAATGCCCTGGGCTTAGTGAAGGCACAAGCAGTGAGGACTGGGGTGGCCACATGTGCACCCAGGTGCCCACAGCCCTGGACCGCCTCACCCTGCCACGAAGCGTCCCCAGGAGGATGCCCTGCCCTGCGCTGTGCCCACACACTCTCCGGGTACCCTAAGGCCCCGACAGCCCCACCCTCCTTGGAAACACGGAGGAGCCAGAGCTCAGGGACTGAAGCCTCCGGCCCAGGTCTGAGGCCTGTCAGGTGGCCCCACAAGCTTCCAGCCCCTAGCAGGTCCTCCCAGACCTGGCAGGAGACAGGGGGCACGAGGGACCTGGGATGGAGCTGTCCTGTGTGAGCCTGTGCTGGCTCCTTGCACAGGTGGGCGGCCCTGTGGGGCGGGGATCCTGGCTCAGGCCCAGGCCAACTGGCAACCTGACTGCAAGGGGACCCTGCCGAGGCCTCTGCTGGGTCGGGAGGGGCAGCCAGGCCGGGGCAGGGGCAGGGGTCCCTCCACTGCTGCTGGGACATCCCAGCCCAGAACTGCCTTCTCCAGAGAAAGAGACCAGGTCAGGGAGTCCAGGAGGCACTGCTAAGAACCCAGACCTGTCCGGGCTGCAGTCCTGGGTGTGGGGTGAGAAAAGGGGAGGCACTGGGTCCAAGCGTGTGTCTGGGGTCTCCTGTTGGGAAGGTGCCCACCCACAACTGCCCACCCCAAGGGCTGGCCCTCTGCCTCAGCACCCACCGAGGCCCAGCTTCGCACGAAGCTTGCTGGTCTGCCGACTGCCCAGCTGGGGGCGGCCCCTACTTCCCCGGACAGAAGGCCACACTTAAGTGAGGAAGGCAGGGTCCGAGCTGGCACAGGCCCTCCGAGGAAAGCTCCAGAAAAGGCCCACTCAGGCCCTGGGCCAGGCTGCATGGGTGCTGCGGGCCCAGCGGGCGCAGAGCGGGCTGGGCAGCCACTGCTCCGCCCCTCAAACACGCTTGACTGCGGCTCCCCAACGCCAGCAGAAATTAAAACCAGATTTCCACCGGGCTGGGCTTGGGTTTCGCGAATTCCATGATGGTGAGCGTGCGGCCACGCCTGGGGGAGAGCAGCCAGCGGCCGGCCGTGCGGGAGCCCAGGGGGACCCACTCTCAGTCCCAGCCCCACCCTCCTCGCCAAGGTCCGAGGTCCAAGGTCCGGGCCAGCAGGCTGCCCGCGGACACGCACTGGCCACGCCTCCCGTCCCCACAGGCACACCCCACACTGGCCTTGCCCTCCGGAGGCCACATGGACAGAGCCCCGCGGGCTCCAAGCTGCTCAGCACCCTCCCCGCAGCCGGCCCAGCACAGTGGAAGGGCTGTCCCGGCCCACAGCCCACCTGCTCTGAGGGAACAGACACGGGGGGGGGGGGCCCGGGCTGGCCGTGCTGCGGCCACCTGTCTATGCTGGTCCCTCTGGACCTCCCAGCCTGACTCCCAGACGTTCCTCTGCTCTTCAGGACTTTGCAAGCACCTCTCTAGCGGCCACCTCTGGGCACCCGGGCCACAGGCCTCAGACGCAGCCAGAGGCCGCCCGTGGCATCACCAGGGCTTGCCTCTACCAAGAGGAGGAGGCCTGGACTGAGTGCCCCTCACGATGGCCAGGAACCCACCCGGGGTGCACAGGGCTCGAGCAGGCAGCTGGGCTGCTGGCACCATGGCAGCCACTGCCTCAGAAGCAGAAGGGGTCACCTAGGCGTTGGAGAGCTGGGCCTCACTGCACACCCTCGGCCAACAAAGGACAGCAGGATGAACAGGCCCTTTGGCGCCCCTGCCCTCACAACCCACCCGCCCTTCCCTGGGGGGGGGGCAGGCCTCATCCAGCCTCCTGCAGGGAGGGGAGGGGCGCGGCCACGGAGGGTGGTGGGTGGCACATGTGTGCAGGCCTGAGTGTGTGCAGGCCTAGTGTGTGCAGGCCTAGTGTGTGCAGGCCTGAGTGTGAGACGAGCCTGAACTCCAGGCATGCATGTTCACACACGCGTGTGCAGGCCTGAGTGTGAGATGAGCCTGAACTCCAGGCATGCATGTTCACACACGCGTGTGCAGGCCTAGTGTGTGCAGGCCTGAGTGTGAGACGAGCCTGAACTCCAGGATGCATGTGCATACACGCGTGTGCAGGCCTGAGTGTGTGCAGGCCTGAGTGTGAGACGAGCCTGAACTCCAGGCATGCATGTTCACACACGCGTGTGCACGAGCCCACCTGGGCACACGAAACCCACGCCTTCGGCAGGGGCAGTAAAACGGGAGGCTCACCAGGGGTCCCATGCAGCCCTTCTCCAAGCCCACCCAGCCCACCATGACCTCGGCATGCTTAGCTCTACTCAGCCCTGTCCCCGGAGGGCCCAGCCCACACCCAGGAACCTTCCCTGGTTCTGGACAAGAATAGCAGTGGCCGCACAGCCAGCTGGCACCAAGTGCAGCCCCATCCTGCCTCTGGCACTGGGTTGGAGGCCTGGCCTTGACCGAGGACCACAGCGCTCCCAGCCCCATTCATGGCAGGGACACCCCTGCCTCAGCATGTCTCCTACGCCGTGAGCCCCTTGGGAGCCCTGCTGGGCAGGCAGCAGACCCAACTCTGCTGGCATCTGCCACTCTATCTCCAGGAGGGACCCCAGGGCAGGCCCCGGCACGTGCGGACTGGCCTCAGGAACTTCGCTGGGGGTGTCCTCTGGCCGCAGGAGTGGCTCCTGCTCTGGGTGCCACCGTGCCGAATGTGTGCCACTAGAGCCTTACGACACTGGACGTCCTCACGCTCCCAAGATTGCGGGAAGCCCCTGAGATGCCTGAGGGCTGTGTGTGTCCCAGCCCAGCACAGGGCTAAGGGCAGGCTCCCACAGACCCCAGGAGGCGGGCACAGCACGACCAGCTGTTCCGGGGGTCCCACTGCTGTCCCGGGTCACATGGCCCAAGTCCTTGTGGGCCATGTGGGGCACTTCCCATGTCAGTGACCCGTCCCTGTCTGCAGATTCGGTTCCTCTTCTCCAGCTGAGGACTCAGCAGAGCTGCCTGTGGGGGGAGGGGAGGTCCAGTCCCCACACTCGCTGAGCCTCCCGGAACCAGCACCTGCGGGGGCCCAGGGAGCCTCGGGGACTGTGTGTGTAGGAAGGGGAGAGCCAGGCTGGAGCAGGAGCCTGCCACATCTTCTGCTCACAGATGCCGGCTGGCCAGTTGGCCTCAGTTTTGCTTCTGTGGGAGTCATGGTGCCCACCCCCAGGGCCACTGAAGGTGACTCCCCAGAAAAATGCTTATGAAAAAAATCTCAAGTCTCTGGTAGGGCAGCTGTGCCTGGGGTCAGAGCCACCCACCCAGAGCCTGACCAAGAGCCCCCAGCCAAGGACAAAACAGCTGATGTCCCTTTGCCACATGTTCCCTGGGTACAGCTTGTCACTGCATCCTCAGACCCTCAAAAACCAGGAGCCAAAGGCCTAACAACAGAGCCTGGTGGCACAGACCCTGCACCAACGCCAGGCAGAGCACACGCAGAGCTTGGCCCGAACACCCATCCCACAGCAGGTGTACACCTGGGGGCAGAGGCAGCCAGCCACCCAGCCCTCCCCTGGCCAAAGGCAGGCACATGACCCCAGCGTAGCCAACTGGATTCTCCCCTGGGACTTTGACACTGGCCAAGACAGAAAGAGCTCGAGTCAATCTGGCCCAGCAGGGACTTCTCTGCCCACCCACCCGAGCATGGGCCTGCACCCCAAAGCCAAGCTCCTGAGCTCTGTCCGCACAGGGGGTGCCACAGATGCTCCCACCCAGCTTCCTGTGGGCTCTGTCTTTGGTTGGTTCCTGTCACTTGGAGCCTCCTGGCTACTACCATGGGATGCAGGTCAAGCCTCGAGCACCAAGGACACGGACACGGACCCAAATACCTGACGTTTCAAGGCCGGTGACCGAAAGGGCACAGAGCACCTCTGGTTTTAGCGGCCCTCCCCCACAGTGTAAGTGCGCAGACCGACTCCGGCACTTCTAAGCTCTTCCCCATTCTCCTGAGTGTCCATTCTCCTTGTAAACTATAAGAGCAGCAATAAATGCCGTTGTTTAACCAGAGCAAGTTTCCCTCTGATCAGTGGTGAGGACGACAAAAGGGCCAGCCCTGCCCTTCGGACACGACGGCTCTGCCACCAGCCTGGAGCCAGCACAGGCTGACCTTGTCTGAACTCCATTACACTAATAAGGTGCTGTGGTCTCTGCTGGGAGACCCCCAAGTGGTCTCAGATCTTGTCTAGGTGGCCATTCAGTCTGGGCTTGCACACCTCCGGACACAAAGCGTTCACCACCTCCCCAGGCAGCATGTTCAGACCAGAGCAACTGTTATTTTGGGCTGAGGCTTCTCTCCACCTCAGGGCCTTTGCATGTGCTATTCCCACTGCCTGGAACCCTCTTCCCCAAGGTCTTGGCAGAGCTACCTCAGTCTCATCTTTAGAGTCTTGCTAGGAACATCCAAGCATCAGGGCTCTAATAAGAAATGGGCCCCACAGTGGGCAAACCGCGGGCACCTACCACCACCTGAACCAATGTGCCCACTGCAGGCCAGGCTCCAGGCAAGTCCCAGCCCACTGGGCGTTCACACCCTGGCTTGCAACCTCCACAGAGACCAGGTAGCACCTCCTCCTCGAAGCCCTTCCTGCCGCCCAGGCTCTGCAGGCCTTGTCTTGACCCTACCACAGCACTACCATACCAGGCTTTAACTTTTCCTCCACAAGCAGGCTCTCCTGGCAGGGAGGTGACAGGTGGGACACACAGGCAGCCCCAGAAGCCCCTCAGCCTCCTTCCTGCACGTCCCCACAGAGCTCATCAGCCCCACAGAACCCGCACTGCGTACCCCCTAGAAATGGGCGCCACGGCCTGGGAGTCCCTCCCCTCCAGGATGGAGGCCTTGGGAACCTGGCAGCTGAGACCCTCAGTCCCCAGAGGAACTGCAAACCTTTAGGGTGTGACATCCCACCCTCGCTCTTGCAGAGGTGCCAAAGCCCCCACGTAGGGCCGGCTGGGCTCTGGGAGAACCTCCTGACAGTTCCTCATCCCTGAAGTCACATCCCCTGCAGCAGACAGCGGTGAGGGGCCCAGGAAAGCCCCCACGTCCCCTCCCCAGCTGGACCTGGCTCCTCCAGTGGAGCAGGCGGAAGAGGTCTGAAGTAGGATTCTGCGCCGGTCTCTCTCTGAGTCTGTGTGCTAATCTGCACAAGGGAGACAGTCCTCATCTCCCAGGCTTGTGTGACAAAAGGCTAGTGACAGATTCCCCCGTACAGCACCCCGAAACAGGGTAGCCCCCGGGGCTTTCCAGTGGGTTTCACCAGGTCTCCCAACTGTAAGTGGTGGGGGCAGGGAACACCCATGCCAACCCCACTCCTACATCAGGCCCCACCTTCCCTCTGGATGGCTCAGGAGGTAGAAGTCCCCACCACAGCTAGGCCCAGGCCACAGGGCAGGAGGGAAGTGTCAGACCCATGCAGCCCAGGCTGGGGCTGGAGACAGACAGGTTCCCAGGCCAAGAGGTCAGGAGGATTGGGATTCCACTACCCACCAATGGGACAGGGGCAGTGGTCCCCCACAGCTAGGAATGCTTCACTAGGGGAGACAGAAAGTGGACCTATGCCATGACCTATAGTGCCCCACTGCCCACCCACCCAGGGAGGGAGCTCCCCCTGCTGCACACCCAACTGGGAGCAAGAGCTCGGGGCCCTCCCATCCCCACAGCGACCCTGTAAAGGAGGCACACCAGCCCAGGCTTCAGGATGAGGCAGTGAAGGCACAGAGAGGTCAAGTGCTTTCCCAAAAGCACCAGCACCAGGGCAGAGGCAGGACAGATGCCCAAGTCTACAACCCCCAGCCAGGAACAGAGAGGGCGGGGGATGGAGACAGGCTGGTTTCCACACCATGAATTATTCAGTGGCTAATTCTGCTCCTTAGAGAGGAGGCAGGAGAGAGTGTGAGTCAGAGCCCCCCAACAGTGAAGGAGGGAACAGTGCTCACAGAGGCTGGGTCGGAAACCTGGGTCCTCTCGGGGCAAAGGGTCCTGCAGGAGGCCAGGCTGCGCTGAGGGGTGCCTGGCAACCACCCCAAGGCCTCCCAGGGCTTCTGGTGTCTACCCTCGCTCACTCCGTACAGGAGTCCTAGACCCCCAGCCAGGAGGCCCATGGGAGGACGGGACCGGGAGGGCGGGGGTGGGGGGGCAGGAGCAGGCAGCCAGTGGAAGCCTGGTTGGCAGCACAGACAGGTGTACAGGCCAGCAGAAAATCTGTGTAGGTCAGACAACCCAGGTGCCCCAGGGCCTGCCCGGGGCTGCAGAACTGACAAGTGGGGGGGGGCCTCAAGTAAAGCTCAGCCTCCTGGCCTGTGGCAGCAGAGCCCCCGGAGGCAGAGCTCCCGAGGGCAGACGTGGCAGAGCCTGCACACACACACACACACACACACACACACACAGCAAGTTCCCGGGGAGCACAGAGAGGGATGCCTCCACACTGGCCGCCCCCCAGAGCTGGGCTTCTAGAATGTGGGTGTTGGGTTTTATAAAGTCCTGCTGGCTCCGGGCATGCCTGGACCAATCGCTCGCCCCCTTTCTCATCTGCTCACACACAGGTCCGCAGGGCTGGGGGAGCAGGCACCAGAGGAGCTCTGAGGTGGGGAGCTGGGGCACCCCTGCAGAGCCAGGGGCGCCCATGGGACCCTCACCCACTGCTTCCAGGTTTCTCCCCCCCTGGATCAGGGAGGCCACAGAGAAGAGAGTTCAGAATAGGCGAGGTAGGACATGCTCCCCGAAATACTGGATTCCCAGGCCGCCTTGACAACCAGCAAAGCCATGTCCACCCCACCCAGGGGCTGTGCAATGATTGCCAGACAGAAAAAGCCCAGAGCTGTTCCAGGTGACCAGGCACTCTGGTCATGAGGGCTGCTGGCATCCGCGTCCCCCGGGCAGGAAGAAGCCCGCGGCCTGCCTGGTCCCTTGCCCTGCACTCAAAGGGCAGTGGCTCAGTGACAAGGTTGGCGCTGGGGATTGGCATGATCCCCGGCCAAAGGCTGGCTCCAAAGGGAGAAAGCCCGGTCGATGGGGAGAGGGCTGCAAAGGGCCTAGCCACCCCCTGGCTCTGCCCAGGCTCAGCCCCCTTCCAGCCTTCCAGACTGAGGTCCCCCTTGTGTCGCTGGGGCTAGGCCTCCACCCTCAAGGGGTCCTGGCACCCAGGCACCCAGTTCCAGGCGGGCCAGGTGTCACCGCAGCGCACACTGTACTCTGTGTGCACCCCACAGCCCGGCAGCCCCGCGGGTCTCAGCGCTGTGGGGTCCCATAGTTAGGGGGCTCTGCTGGCAACAGCCTGGGGGGGGGACAGAGGCCTGGGCAGCAGCTGACAGCTGGCGGAGGGGGGCTCCATGGAGGGGAGGGGGGCTCCATGTAACCCCCCCTCAGAAGAGAGGGCCTCAGTGGCACCAGAAGGGGAGCTTGAATTGGCAAGGAGGGCCGGGAGCCCCTCGTTAAGGAATTAGGGTCCTTACATTCTGGGACAAGAGAGACCCATGACCCCAAGGGGAGACCCTCACTCAAGAAGTGAGGGGCTGTCGTGACTCTCGATGGAAAACGGGTCGTCGTTAGATCCTCAGAAAGGAGGGACAGCGACCCTCGGGGAGAGGGAGGGCTCGCGACCCACGAGGAGGAGGAGGCCGTGAGCCTCGATGGGGGCGGGGGAGGGGCTGTGGCCCGGGGCCCTGACCCCTGACCCCTGACCCTCGACGCGGGGCCCCGCGTCACCTGCTGGTAGTCGGCGTCCTCGGGCCGGAACTGGCTGCTGGTGGCCTCCCAGCGCAGGCTGAAGTGCGGCAGCCGGTGCAGGAGGCTCACCCACCAGGGCGCCGTGTAGCTGACTCCGGCCATGGCGGGGCCCGGCGGCCTCGGGCGCGCGCGGCCGCGGCGGGGCTCCTCGCTGGCCCCGGGGGGGGCGCTGGGTTCAGGGGCCCGCCGACCCCGGCCTGGCCGCCCGCATCGCCCGTGCGCTCCTGGGCCCGGCCCGGCCCGGCCCGGCTCGGCCCGGCTCGGCCCGGCTCGGCTGCGCTCGGCTGCGCTCGGCCGCCCGTGCCCGCCGCCTCTTTGTTCGCTGCCGCCGCCGCCGCCGCCGCCGCCTCCTCCGCGCGACCCCGCCCGCCCCCACACCACCCCCGCGCCGCTATTGGCCCGCGGCCGTCCGGCCCCTCCCCTCCCCGCTCCAAAACTCCGCCCCTCTCCGTCATTGGTCGGTTGAGCGAGGCTCCGCCCACCCGAGGGGCTCCTCCCGGCCGCAGCTGAGGGGCGTTCGGCAAGGAAGGCCCGGAGGAGGGCCCGCGCCCTTTCCCCATCCGCACATGGGAGGTGGTTGCTGGAATGCTGGTTGCGCTTCACCCGGGCGGGCGGTCGCCTGTTTATTTAAGCTTCCGCGAGGGTCGGCCTGGAGAGGCCGGGCTGGGTTCCAAGTGGCCTGTCTGTAAAATAAGGATGATTCTAGATTCAGACCCTGCTTTGGTTACCTAGAGCTGTGTGATCTTGGGCAAGTGACTTAACCTCTCTGTGCATCCATGTCCTCGTCCGGAAAAGGGAAGTGCAACGAGTGTAAAGCGCTCAGAACATCCAAGTGTGACCCAGTAGGAGTTGTAAGGGGGACCTCAGGGTCCTCTCCGGAAGGTTTTGTCTTTAGTCCGGACCTAAAAGAAAGCCTGGCATCCTCGGGCGGGCCTGGAAATTCAGGTTACTGCCAGGTGGGGCCGAGCACAGACTTTGGAGCCACACTTGCTATCGGGGTGTCTTTTGTGCCTACTGAAGTGGAGATGGGGGAACCCCGAGAACGGAGGAAGCTGGAGATGCTGCACCCAGGGTTAGTAGCTCTGGCTCCTCACCACCCCGGGCCATTATACCTGGGCCTCCTGAGTTCTGAGGTTTCCACACCTGGGGCCCTGCTACCTGCTGTGTCCCAGCTCACCCAGCTCTGTTAGCAGACAAGGCCCCTTCTTTTCCGCCAGGCTGGGCTGGGCTCTTGCCGGTAGGGACAGCTCCAGGCAGTGGCTTCTCAGAAGGCCCTGTCCATCTGTTCATCCGACTGCCCTGACTCACCTGTTTTCCTGTGATAAGGTGGGGCAGCCTCCTGCCGAGGCCGGCGGGCACGGGAGGGGTGGGGCAAGAGGCCTTGGCGAAGAAGAAGAAGAAGCCGTGGTTTGTAATCTCAGGATAATTTATAGACACCGCCCAGGTGGAAAATAACGGCTGGGATAGAGGAGGGAGGTCACACACTCACCGTCCCTAAAGGGCACACTTTTCTGGCTCCTGTCCTTAAACAAGCAGGTCACACAGCCCCAGTCCCCCTGCTTGGACCCCAGCACTGGGGTGGCAGGCTCACCAGGGTCTCCACGTGGAGACACAGGGTCCATGAACTCCTGTCCAGGTTTCCGGAACCCCTCACGAAATTGAACATGTACCTCTGAGAAGACCAGAAAGTCTGACCCAAATATTATATGAAACAACTCAGTAGAATGGGTTGAATTATGCCTCCCCACACACACATAAAAAAAAAATCCGTCCGAGTCCGAATTCTTGTTGCCTGTGATCTTGTCTGGAAATAGGGTCATTGTAGATGTGATCAAGTTAAGATGAGGTCATGCTAAAGTATGGAGGACCCCAATGCAATGACGGTCTGTATAATGAGAGAAATTTGAACGCATTGACTCAGAGATAGAGACATGGGGGAGGGGGAACACCATATATAGACGGAGGCTGAAATAAGGGTGATGCATCTACAAGTCAAAGAACCCCGGGGATGCCAGAACCACCGGGAGCTGGGAGAGAGAGGCCCAGAGAGCATCCTGCCTCTCAGCCACGGAAAGAACCAGCCCGGCCGACACCTCGACCTGGGACTTCAGCCTCCAGAACTGAGCCAATGATTCCTGTGGTGTAAGCAGCCTGGTGTAAGGTACCTGGTTACAGAATCCACAGGAAGTTGCCTGTGCTGGGCTGTTTAGAGCCTCTGGGTGGCAAGTATTGTGTGTCTCTTGACTGGTACCCAATGGCAAAGGAGCTCGTCAGGAATACTCACAATGTGTTCGGTGGGTGGGGGTTTTCCCAAGGAGGTCCATGAGGAAGAAATGATATGGGGAGGGGGGTGTGTGTGTGCAGGTGGAGAGAAGGAGGGAGCCACAGTGTGCGGCTCTGGGAAAGCATACATTAGAGCTTCTGCCGGTGGTGGACCCTGAGCCCTGACCCTGCTGCTGCTTGGGGCCCGGGTGCTGGCAAGGAAGTCCCCCGGAGGTAAGGAGGGTCAAGGACTCTGGAGCCTGACACTTGCTGCCGTGTGAGCTCAGGGAGACATCTTGACTCCTGTCCCTGAACTGCAAAGTGAGGGGGAGGGTAAGAGAGAGAATGCCAGTATTGGGGGGGGGCAGGGCATCAGGAAGGCCTGCACCCCCCCATCCCCGGTTCTTTTGCCTGGCAGCATTGGCTGTGTGGTTCTTCCTGCCTGTCCTGGACCTGTGGCTGGGGACCTTTAGCCCCGCTCTACAACTGAGGCCTTAGGTCCTGCCATTGCTTGGGAGGCGTGAGACCGCCACCAGGTCAGGGAACCAGATTCCAGCCTCACGCTGCTGGCCACAGACAGGATGACCGGAAATAGGGCAGCAGTGGTTCAGGAAGTCAGAGATGACTTTGTCTGCAACGCTGGCCACGGACTGGGGCACAGGGGTAAGCCTTCAGTGACTCAGGGGTGACTCAAGAGGCAGCCGCCGATGGGAAACCGCTAGACTCCGGGCTAAGGAAGCAGCCCCAGGCGACGATAAGAAGCGAGGTCCCCCAGCCCCCTCTACCGTGTTGACCGGCAGGCTCCAGTACCGCCCGCCTGCGAGAGCAGGAAGGACAACCCTGGCTGACACCAGCCGAGAGCTCTGAGCCAGGTGTCCCTGAGTGCCCACATCCACAATCTCCTCCGGCCTTCAGCCAGGTTACCCCATGGGTAGCAGAGGGGGTGGTGAGGGAGCTTTCGAGGGGCAGAAAATCGCCCAGCTCCTGGGACTCTGTGTGGAGACCTGGGAGGCACGCCCGCCCCGCCCCTGGGCACAGTCCGGTGGTTGCTCACCAGGGCTTTCTCCTTTCTCTTCTGTGTACAGTAACTGCCCCATACCCATGTCCTCAGGTCCTCTGTGAGCTGGACCCTGCTCATGGCTAAAACGGGGACAGTCCTACTTAGCTTGCAGGAGTGTGAAAAGTTACCAAGACACAGCGGCACGATTCGCCCCGGCCATGGGGTGGAAGCACCCGGAATGTTCGTCAAAAAGGTGAACAGAGAGACACAGCGTGGTCCAGCTGCACAGCAGAGTACGACGCAGCCTGAAAAAGGGTGGAGGGGCTGACCCACTGCCCCGGGGAGGAGCCTCAATCCCAGGGGGCCGGGTGAGAGAAGCCTGGCGCAGAAGACCACATACTGGAGGATTCGGTTACGGTTCCGACGAAATGTCCAGAATGGGAAAAACAAAAACAAAAACCCCTTAGAAATGGAAAGTGGATTAATGGTCTCCAGGAGCTGGGGGTGGTGAAATGGATACAGCAGTCGGTGGTGATGGTCGAACAACATCGTGAGTGCGCTCAATGCCACTGAACTGGACACCTCAAAATGGTTAATATAGTCACATAAGGCCCTGGCCGGTTGGCTCAGTGGTAGAGCGTCGGCCTGGCGTGCGGAAGTCCCGGGTTTGATTCCCGGCCAGGGCACACAGGAGAGGCGCCCATCTGCTTCTCCACCCCTCCCCCTCTCCTTCCTCTCTGTCTTCTCTCTCTTCCCCTCCCGCAGCCAAGGCTCCATTGGAGCAAAGATGGCCCGGGCGCTGGGGATGGCTCTGTGGCCTCTGCCTCAGGCGCTAGAGTGGCTCTGGTCTCAACAGAGCGATGCCCCGGATGGGCAGAGCATCGCCCCCTGGTGGGCGTGCTGGGTGGATCCCGGTCGGGCGCATGCGGGAGTCTGTCTGACTGCCTCCCCGTTTCCAACTTCAGAAAAATACAAAAAAAAAAAAAGTCACATGTAAATTCATCCCACTCCCTCCAAGTATGAGTGCCTGTGGAAAGGCCCCCCTCAGGGCCTCCTGCCTTCCCTCCAGGGAAGTCGAGCCTGTGAGTCAAGCTGCTCAGAAGGTCTGAGCACCGAGGCCTGAGCTCCTTGGAAGCCCCTGGAGGAGCATCTGATGCGGAGGGGTGGGCTGGCCAGACCAGGCACTGCCGAGGGTCCGGCTCCCAGGCCAGGGTGATGGCTGGGTTGAGGCTCCTGAACGGTTGTCCCAAGGCCTGTGGGAGTCTGGAAAACGGCCAGGCGGGGGGCCGGGTCCCCAGTGCTGGGCGGAAGCCAGAACAATGGAATCCCTGCGTTGGGACCCGGTCCAGTGAGGTTCATATTTTCCGTGGAGATAGAGCTCATGAGAAAGCTGGAGGCCGGGTTTCCCTGGCGCCTGCCGAGACGTGGCCCGGTGATGCTCTCTGGCCACACAGCCAGCCCGATGCCTGCTCGCCACAGACACCTGGCTCGTGGGTCCCGGCCACAGGAAAACCACGGAGCGCTGCCTTCGAGCTGGCCACCACGGGATTGGCCCCACGGCTCTGGAGGCTGGGAGAGGTGCCAGCCAGCACGGTCCCTGAGAGGTCCACGGGGTGGGCCCGACACAGCTAGCCAGAGTGAGACGTGAGCAGCCTCCCTTGTCTGGGGTCACCTAAACAGAGCCCCCCGGAAACAGCACATCAGCAGGGATGGCCTCTGAGCAGCTGAGGATACTGTCCCAAGTCCCAGCATGAGGGGCGGTGGTCCTCAGACTCAAAGCCAGCTCTGACAAACCCAAGGCTGCCTGTTTCAATGATGTGTGTGTGTGGGGGGGGGGGGTGTCCAGGGAGGCAGGGTAAGCCAACGGTCACCTCCCCAAGGTGGGCTGCCTCTCCTAGGAGCCCTGAAAATCTTATCCCAACCTTCCCTAACGTCACCTGGGGCACGGGCCATCCTGCCATGCCTCTTGCCTGAGCTTCTCTTCACCACCTGGTCTCCTCCGGGAGGGAGTCTGACCTGTCATTCCCCTGCTGGCCCCGCCCTGGCTCATGGGGCTTCAGGGTCAAGTCCAAAGTCACCCCCACCTGCCCTCTCTGCCTCATCTTTCCTGGCTGTGCCAGGTGGGCAGGGGTCAGGGCAGGAGCCAAGCCAGGACCACGGTGAGTGTTGTGACCAGGCCCTTGACAGGTCTCCGCATGTTTCCAGAGCTCTCAGAGAGCTCAGCCGGCTGGGACAGGGCCACTCTGGCCACCGGCTCACAGCCCCACCCAGAGACACGGCCATCCTCACTCCCTCTTCTCTCCCTTGTTTATAGATGGGAAAACAGAGGCTAGCCCCAGGTCCTGGCCAGGACGGGCCAGCAGGACCCTCAGCCCATACACCCTTTCCTGCCCAGATGTCTCCTCTGTCTCTGCAGTATGGCTGGGTGGGGGGGAGACACCGGGGAGCAGGGGGGCCCAGCAGGCTGCCTCATCTGCCCAGGCCTGAGGTCCTAACTGCAGGGCAGGCTCGGCTCTGAGAAGTCCCCCCTTCCCTGCTCAGCCACAGTCCCCCGGAATGGAACGCGCTCAGAGGAGGGATGGCTGGAGATGCTCTTCGTCTGAGGCTTCCCCGCCTCACCTCGGGGCTGGAGTCAGGCCCTCCCTCTGGGGCCTGGGATACCCCAAGCTCCCCTCTATGGGAGGGCTGCTGGGCACTGGGGACAGGTGGCACGCATCTGCTCCGCACCAGCCTGTGAGCCACTGTGCACCCTCCCAGCTGCCAGAGGGCCTTCCACCGTCTGAAATGCAAATCCAGGGCTGTCCTCCTTCAGCCAACAGCATTCCCAGTCCGTTCCCACGTTCCCACGGGGGCAGACAAGCTCTGCTTCCCTCCGGAGGCCCCGGGTGGGGGCAGAGCGCCAGGAAGAGCCCCTCTTTCCCCTTTTCTTGGGGGGAGGGTGGGGCAGCGTGTTCCCAAGTTCCCCTGGCCACTGTCCCCTCTGCTCTTGGTGCCCCTGGGCCTCTCACGCCCGGCCCCTTGCCACCCTGGCGGGGAGTGCTCAGCCGGTGTCTGCCGCTGGGGTCCTCGCACCTGGGGACCTGGGTGTTCCCTGGGTGGAGGGATCTACTGCGGCCTCGTCTGCCGGGGGCTCAGCCTAGTGAGGACAAACTGGCGGGTGGAGGAAATAAACCTCGATCCCCCCCGCAGAGCGCCCCTTCCTTTGGCGCCCGGCACACTGCAGACGTGCTGTAAATATCAAAACAGACGAAATGAACTCATTTTGTGAGAACACAAAGAAAAAGGGGCCGATCCCAGAGGCTCTCCGCGGTGGGCCAGGGGGGCTGGCTCTGGGAGGAAGGACATTCCTGGCCCATTCCTGGCTGGGGAAACAGCCCGAGCGAGGGGCCCGCGGGAGGTGGGGAAGGCCTCCTCTCTGGAAAGGGCTGTGGTCACTGGGCTGTGTGCGGCTGGAGGGGCGGGGAGGGCAGGGGTCAGGGCCGCACTGGGCATGCGGGGAATCCCAAGTGCTCTGTGGAACCTAAGTGCCTCTGCTGAGTGAGGGGAGGGCCGTGTCCCCGGTGGTTCTTACCTCTTACCCCCAGGACCTCAAGGGCAGGGTGGGGAGTGAGGACCGAAGGGCCTGACCCTGAATGAGGGAGGCCAGGAGGGAGATGAGAGAGAGAGAGAGAGAGAGAGAGAGAGAGAGAAGGAGAGAGAGAGAGAGAGGGAGGGAGGGAAGGAGGGAGGAGGGAGGGAGGGAGATGAGAGAGAGAGAGGGAGGGAGGGAGAGGGAGAGGGAGGGAGGGAAGGAAGGAAGGATGGAGGGAGGGAGGGAGGGAGGGAGATGAGAGAGAGAGAGGGAGGGAGGGAGATGAGAGAGAGAGAGGGAGGGAGGGAGAGGGAGAGGGAGGGAGGGAGGGAGGGAGGGAGGGAGATGAGAGAGAGAGAGAGAGCGGAGGGAGGGAGGGAGGGGAGAGTGCTGGCCACCCCTCCTGACCTGTCCTTCTCCTCTTCATGGCACTTTGGGGCACACGCTGCTGTCCCACCTGCCCTTCCCAAGGAGGACGGAGTCACCCAAACTTGGCTTCCTGACAGGCAGCTTGCAAGCCTTGGCCCAGCTGAAGCCCCCCCCTTCTCCCCTGTGAATCCCAGTCTTCCTGGGCTTCATTAGCTCGCAGCTCAGGGGCGCCCCCTCCCTCTCCAGCAGGGATACAGTGCCGTGGAGACTTCCCACAGCCTCCCCGGGCAGCCACCTCGACTGGGGCTGCCCCCACCGGCCCCAGACTGGACCGGCCGGCTGGCTGGGCTCCCAGGTTAACAGACGGATGGTGGGGTCCAAGGCTCTGCTCGCCCCCTGCATTGGGTTCCAAACCCAGCAGCAGTACTGAGGGAACCCGATCCGGACTTTCTCCCCCGCTCTTCCCTGGTGACTTTCAAGGAATCTCACATTTATGTCATCTTGGCAGGGACCTGGGGGCAGCTCGCTCAGCCACAAGCTTTAGGGAGGCCTACCTGCTCCTCGCAGAGCAAGCCGGCGCTGCTTTTAAATGGAGAGAATTACCCAGAGCGTGAAACCACAGGGGCGGGTGTGTGTGTGTGTGTGTGTGTGTCTGACACTAGTTCTGTATTTACACGCTGGCTTTCGTTTTGCTGGGCGGAGGCCCGGGGTTGGAACCCTCACCCCCACCCCCGTCCTCGGCCAGCCGGCTGCTCCAGCTGAGACATCCCAGGCTGCCTCTCCGCTCCCGGACCTCAGCCTCTTTGGGGGAGGGCATGCATGTCCGGCTTGTGTCCGGGGTGTCTGCTGTGTCCTGCTCTCCACTGTCTCAGACCCTGTTGGGCCCCATAGCTCCCCTGCAAAGCACCGAGTCTTCCAATGACCCCTGGCCGGCATGACACACGGTGATCGGGCTGCCAAGATGGGGGCTTCGGCAAATGTCAGAGCCAAGAGACAGGCCCCTGGAGGGGCTTCAGACAAATCTCACCCCGGGTGTGCATGCCAACAGACCCACAGACACACCTTGTTCTGCGCAACAGAACTCTGGGCAGCCGCCCTTTCCTAGGAACCACTGGATAGAACAGAAACGAATTTCCTAGAAATCAACCTTTTTTTTTTTTTTGGTCATTGGCATCTGTGTTTGATTCCTAAGCAAATTATTCCTTCTCTGCTCCTAAAACAAAAAGCCATAGAATTGGGGGAAATGCCTGCCCTCTGCTCTCATTTTCACTACTTCGATGCTCAAGTCCTCAGGAAAAGGAGGAAAGCTGAAGGGACAGGACGGAGGGGTCTGGAGCCGACCAGGACGGAGGGGTCGCAGGGCAGGGATGTGCTCTAAGCTCGGAGGCCTGAGCCAAGCGTGACCCCGTCGATGGCCAGGGGCCCAGAGAGCCAGGTTCCTGCCCAGGGGACAGCACAGCCAGCACGGTCTGGCCACAGCAACCACACCTGGAAGTCATTAGAAGTGCCAGGTTTACAGGCCCTTAGGACGAACATCCCACAAAACAACTTTTATTTATTGATACAAAGGCCAACAGGATGGAGCGCGGGGGTGGGGTGGGGGGACCTGATTTCTCCCCTGAGACTCACCGGCAATGATGTATAGGTTAGAATATTCCAAATGAAAGTGCCCCCACCGGAGGACCCGCCCCTTCCTCTCCTGGGCCACCTGGGGGTTTCACGTTTCAACTTCCAGACGTGATTTCTCAGCAGGCGGTGGTCAGCTGCTCACAGCCCTCTCCTCTGTCCAGGGGACTGCCCTGGGGGAGCTCGGGAAGGCGGGACCCTGGAAGGTTCGAGTCAGTTCTCAGACCCTCAGAGAGTCTCTGAGCCACACTGGAGAGCAGACACTGCTTCCAAAGCCATGGGAGGGTTCTGAGCGAGCTCAGCTGGGTTCTGGTGAGACTCGAGCTTTATTTGGTGCTTGAAGGACAGTGGGGCCACTCAGAGGCGGACTCCCCAGAAAGGAAGCAGCGCTGTGGCGCGGGGGTCTCGGCAGAGCTGAGCGAGCTGGTCTGCCAGGACCACCTCCTCCCCAGGGGACAGTGCAGCCCCTGCGGTCAGGGCCACCTGTCTGGGTCCTTACACACAGAGGAACAGGCAAGCGAGAGTCCTGCTCTGTCCCTGGTCAGCACAGCCACATCCCATGGTGTGCCACCCACGGAGCCTGGGGACACTGCCCCTTCTCCTGGGGGGGACTCTTAGGGGACCCCTCCCAGCACGCACCCCTCCCTCAGGGATCACACTCCACACAGAAAGCCCGGGCTGGCTCTGCCCACGACACACCCGCACATCTGCCCCTGGCTGCGGCCTCTCCTCTTCCTGCCCAGTCTGGGGGCCCACTTCCCGCCAGCACCCACCCTCCTGCGGTCTCCCTCATCAGCCCGTGTTGGTCAAGCGGGCAGATGCGAGCCAAGGGCAGCGGGACCATGTCACTGCCACACCGCACCCTACGACAGCCAGGCCGGGTCCCAAGGGGACTGCCCCTGGAGCCTGTGGGACAGACAGTACGTCCTCCGGACAGAGGAGAGGGCAGCCCAGCCCAGCCTGGGGGTTCTCCCCCACCCCCGCTCCGCGGCCTGCAGCTCGGCCTGCCTCCCAGGGGCCCTGTCCACAGGTGTGCGGCCGCCCACGCCCACCACAGCCGGGCAGCCAGGCCCGGGTGTCACGTCTTGTTACTGCTGGTTTAGGGCGTTTGGGCTGAGACAGGTGTGCTCTAGGGTCACGGTCAGGGTGATGTGTAGGCATGCTGCAGAACTCTGGACCCCGTGAGACACACCAGCCGCCCCTCCTCCACCCAGACACGCAGGGGCTGGGCGTTTGGGCAGTGATGCCTGAGGTCGCGGTCCCTTCTCCGGGGTCACTGTTCCTTGCAACCTCCCGAAGCCCTGCCCCCACCTTGCCCACCTGGCCCGTCCCCACTGGCTCGGCTCCAGCCGGGGGGCCCACCTGGGTGCCTGAGCGCAGCGCGGGGCCGCCTGGCAGGCACGGTGGGAGATGGGCTCTCTGGTCCCCCCGACCCCAGCCCTGAGCCCTGCAGGTGCGCCTGGCCTGGGGACAAATGCAGGACTGAGGCTCTCCGAGCCCCAGGCAGGCTGTCATCTCCTGGGAGGGCACGGCACACTGGACACTGGCTGGTCACTTGAGGTACGTCATTTACTGAGGTAGCTTAGACTGTTTGTGTTTAAGAGGCCAGCAGTGCTGGACAGCAGGAGGCCCCAGGGCACAGTGAACACACATACTGGCACAGCTCAGGGGCATATTCTCGGAACACTCAAGTCCACGGGCTCATCTCAGCTCTGCCTGCTGGGCAGGCCCCTCCAGGCCGGGGTACACGGGCCAGGCCCGGGGGCCCGCTGAGCCTGCCCACACCACGCACCGCCAGCAGCTCCTCCAGTGAACAGGAACGCAGAAATGCCTGTTTGGGACGAGGGTGGAGGAGCGGCCCCCAGAGTCACGCAGGCGTGCGGCCCAGTGCTTTCCCGGCTGACTGCCTCCGATGGACCTTCAGCTCTGACCCTGGTGCCCAGCAGGATGGATTGGGTCACCCGGGACCGACTCAGCAGGTAAAACAAGGCACGGGTCAGAAAAAATTCAGCCGAGTTACCAACCAGTCCAGTGGGGAGCAAAGGAAGGAGGAAGATGGTCTGGCAGCCCACAAATAAAAATTAAACAAACTGGCCTGGCTGCATGGTTGTCCAGGTCGAGGCCCAGTGGCCAGCCAGCTGCTGTGAGACAAGTGCCTTGCGGGGCTCCCTGGTGGCCCCCCAATCTGGGCAATGGGCCTAGCACTGAGAGCCATCACTGAGCCGCACTGGAGGCCGGGGTGTGGCCACCGGTCCCGGAAAGGAGACGAAGGCACGCAGGGCTCCTTGCAGGGACAGACAAGCCCAAGGAGAGAGAGACACTGGGAAGGCGCTGAGGAGGAAAGCAGGTCATGTTCTTCCCTAACAAAGACACACTGCTTCCCAAGTTTGGGTGTTCCGCCCTCTAGAATGCGCTCTGTCCTCTTAACCTAACCTTCCCCGGACAGAGCGTCCCTGCGTGGGACACCCTGAGAGGCACCGAGGGCGGGGGGCGGGGGGCCGTTTCTCTTCGCAGGGAGAGACGGAGCCATGACGATTTCATCTGAGTCGTCTGAATAGACTTCTTCCACACGTGGAGATGCCCCAGGCTGCTGCCCCGAGGGAGGGGGCACGGCTGAAACAAACCAGAGGGAGGGAGGGAGGTCACACCAGCCGCCCGGGGCACCGTCCACCTCGCCTCTTCCCTGGCAGGAAGCCCAAGGCCACGCCCCGACGTAGCCAGGGACAGACAGACCTCAGAACCGGCTTCACACCTGTCACAGGGCCTCTCTCATTACCTCCTTAGTCAGACCCACCTCAGTCTCCCAGCTCAGCTCTGAACACTGTGGCCACTTCCTGAAAGCAAACCACCTGTGAAAGGTGAGGCTGTGCCCACTGAGGTCCTGTGCCTGTGGCTGCCAGCTTCGCGGGCGAGCTCACCCGCCCAGGGGGAGGACGTGGGACCCACCCGGCGGGCACTCATGAGCTCTCTAGCTCTCTGACCACTGGCACACCTGGGACGCCACCCAGGGACCAGATGGGGAGAGGTGACACCGGTCCCCTGGGACCAGATGGGGAGAGGTGACACCGGTCCCCTGGGACCAGATGGGGAGAGGTGACACCGGTCCCCTGGGACCAGGGGTGATGGATGCGGGAAAGGCAGGTCCCCACCCCCGACAGCAGCCACAGAGAAGGGACTTGCTCTTCTTGCTTCGTGAAGAGTAAAACAACCAACGTTGATTTGAGATGAAAAAAATGATAATAAAGAAGGGAAAGAAATTAAGACTCATCACACTGGATACTCGACCTCAGCTTCTCGACTGCAACATTTAAGAAAATCTCTACTAAAGGGGAAACATTAAAAACATCCATTTTTAAGGTTATCAGATTCTTCTTTTCCTTTTTAATCTATCTTTAAATTTATGGGGTTGACATGGTTTGCCCACATTTTTTTTCTCTTTAAAAATTCTTAGCCCCTGGCCAGTTAGCCCAGCTGGTCAGACGCCAGCGTGGTGGGTTCGATCCCCGGTCAGGGCACATACAATGAAGGCACACATAAACGGAAAAGCAAATCAATGTCTCTTCCTCCCTTTCTCTCTAAAAGTCAAAAACTTAAAAAAAACACGGTGACAATCAGAGGAACCCAGGCTTGACTGGCTGCAGACCTGGTTCCTGGGGGAAACAGGCTGCCCCCTACCGCTGTGCCCGCGCTGACTCAGTGGTGGAGGTGCTGAGGCCACTCCTCAGGAGGGGAGGCTGTGCCCACACGTGCCAGCCCCGATCACAGGCTCTCACGGTCACCCCCTGGGGGCTCGGGCGCCCAGGGCGGGGGTCTGGGGCTTTGGCATTTGCGCATCGTCCCTGCAGGCCCAGGACAGCTCATCCCTGTCCGCTGAGCTTTACAGACAGAGGTTCTGGAATGAATATCGAAGTTCAAAGCTGGCTGAGGCCGCTGCGGCCCCCACTCACCAGGGCAGGGCTGCAGGGCGGCTGGCGACCCTGGCCCCCACGGTCTTGGCGCTCTGGCCCAGGGAGTCGGTCCCTCCACGGTGTCCCCACTGCCCCCTTCGCAGTCTTCCTGACCTGAAACAACACGCAGACGCGTCAAACTCGCATGGGACCAGCACGTCCACCATCCTTCTCCCCCAGTTCAGAAAAGCTGCGTCCAGACGGTCATACAAACGTCGGGTCACTGTGTGTGCACCTGAACCCGGTGCCGTGCTATGTGGACACGAGCCCCGAGAGCCACAAACAGCCGCGTCCCTCTGCGGGGCTCCCTGAGTCTCTGCTCCCACCTCCTGAGTCTCTGTCTGACCTGAGAGCAGCACAGACCAGTCCTTCGTGGGAACCGCTCCCTGCGCCCTGACAACGGACCCCACACGGCACCTTCGCAGCGAGACCGCGAGGCCGCATTCTTGGCCTCTTGACCGTCTCGATCTCAGCACAGGACCTGTGCTCATCTTGTGCAAGCAGGGAGCATAGAGGAAGGCTTCCGGGTCACAGTGCCGGGCAGAAAGGTCCGAGGGACAGTCAGAGCCCTAGGTTTTGGGGACTGAACGCAAGGTCCTGGCTGCCACCGTGCATATGCGCGAATGGGGCCCAGCCCTGGTCTGGAGTTCGGAGGGAGCCAGGGTCTGGCCTCACAGATGGGTGCAGTGCCTGGCCACGCCAGGTTTCCTCAGGGACGGTTTTGGACCTCAGTGAACCAGAAAAGGAAAAATGAGCAAAGCTTTACTTAAAAAACCAGCCACCAGGGAGAGCAACGGCCCAAGACAGGCCCACACCCTACGCGGGAGCTGAAGGTCAGGGCCCGTGAGCCCAGAGCCCCAGAGGGTGGCGAGCAGGCGATGCAGGGAACCCCCGATGTCAGTGGGGTGTTCTCAGCTCTGAGCTGCAGGGAGTCCCTCAGGACTCGTCTGCTTCTCCTACAAACTGAGGGACGAGGGACGAAGCCCCTCACACGTGCTTACACGCCCCACGCTGCGGGGAGGGTGGCAGCTGCACCTCAGAGGCCCGCTGCCCCCAGCACCGACACTCGGGTGACCCGGACTCACCGGCAGACGCACCGTGTGTGGCCGAGGCAGAGGGGCTCTTCGCCGGAGCTGTGGTGCTCACCGTCTGACTGCAAGAGAGGCTGCAGCTGACCCCACAGCAGGGCTCCTGGCCCCACAGAGCAAGCGCACGGCGGCTGCACTGCAGCCGAGCCCGGTCCTGGCCCAGCCGCTGTGCAGGGGCCTCGTGTGTCCTCGGCCAGTGTCCTGGACACTTGCTGAGGTCAGGCCTCGGATGCCTCCCTCCCCCGGCTGTGCCGCTGTCCACCTCCTGGCCCTGGCTGGCTGCCCCAGGGAAGGACCCCACCACGGTCATGGGGAACCAGGACCAGGCTGTTTGGATTTGGCTGGCGCTCCTGAAGAGGGAGGCTGCGGACTGGACAGCGATGGGGGCCGCTGTCCGCCACGCAGCCGAGAAGCAGAGGTCGGCGGTGCCGCTGCCTGAGCGTCCCCGGGTGGCAGGCGCTGGCAATGCCCTGATGCTCTCTGAGCCTCACTGTGGGTCCCCTGCCCCCACTGCACTTAGCTGGGGCTCTGAGTGTGGCAGCCCTGGCAGGAATGGCTCGGAGGCCTCAGGACGAGGTCGGCACTGCAGGAGGTCGGCTCCCAGCACCTCCAGAAAGGGCAGCACTAGCACAGGCCGGCAGCCGCTCTCCAAACTGGGCTCCACCAGCTACACGGGGTCTGGTCCTTCTATCTGTCCCTCCCCGTCTGACCAGGATGCGTGGCCCACCCACCTGCACGACATGGGAGCAGTTTCTCACAGGAGTGACTCTTGCTCTGGTGACATGCCAAGGTCCCCTGCACCTGGGCGTGTCGGTGCCGGCATCGCCCAGGCTGCCGGTCAGCTTACCTGTGCCTGACCCGTGCTAGGTGTGCCCGGAGGGCAGACTGGATGAGGGTGATGGCCGCCTCCAGCTCTGGGTCGCCCTCGGCCGGGACAGGGGGGCCTGGCACGCAGGGTGCAGGGGCGTTCTGCAGCACAAGGACGGGGGGGCAGGGACGCTTTGAGCACCCCCGCCCGCCGTGGCACGGCGTCACCCAGGAGCTGAGAACCCAGGTGAGGGCACGGCGGTGCCGTGTCAGGTGGCTCATGCATCCCTCTCTAGTCAGCAGTTTCCTGACTGCAGGTCCTCAAAGCTGAGACCTGGGGTCCGCGAGCTCCCCTCCCTCTCACAGAGAGGCGGTCTAGCCGCTCGCTCAGACCTGCGGCGTCTTTACGCTCCCGCCTGAGCTGCAGGTGGACCTGCTACCTGGTATTCCAGCTCCTGGAAGCCACTGGGCCCCGAGGCTACACCCGCCCAGGCCCCGCACCTGAGGCCCCGCACCTGAGGCCCCCGGCGTGGCCCTGCACCTGAGGCCCCGCACCTGAGGCCCCGCACCTGAGGCCCCCGGCATGGCCCTGCACCTGAGGCCCTGCACCTGAGGCCCCGCACCTGAGGTCCCCGGCGTGGCCTGAGGCTGCCCGGGGAGGGAGCCGGCACAGCACGGCACAGCACAGGGCGGGCGGGCAGGAGGCGGAGACTGCCAGGAGGTGCAGTCTGAGAACCAGGCGAGGCCCGCTCTGCAGGGTTACCTGGGCGGGGCAGCAGGGCTCCCCGGGAGACTCTGAACCACTTGCTCTGCTCAGCAGTAGCTTTGTCCGCGCCAGGTGTCCCCTGAAAGCTGCCTGGAGCACGCAGGCCGCCTGGCAGGGAGAGAACAGAAGATGGCTGTTAATTTCCCAGGAAGGTGGCAGGTACAGCAGGGAGGTGGCGCCCCTAAGGACTGCTCTGTCACAGGACACGGAAGAGAAGCTCTTCTCTCCCCAGAGCCTCCCACGGGGACAGACACCAACCCTGCTGGCCCAGGACACAGCGTCTGCTCAGCGCTGGGGTGCAGCTGCTGACACCAGCCCTCACACTTATCCCACTTTACCCCCCAGCCCCACCCCTAACGTTAGGCAGGGACCACGGTCTCAAATGATCACAGATGTTAGTGATCCTTTGACCTAAATCTCCACGACTTTCTCAACTACAGGTGCATCCGGAACCAGAGCCCGGGTCCGGGGAGAGCGCTTGTTTGAACGGTCCCGCCCCTAGCCCGGCCAGAGCACCCCAGCTCCACACGTCACAGGACCACAGCTCTCGGACGGTTTAGGAGAATGCCCCACGGCACCCGAGTCCTTCGAGGTCTAGACACTCCGTGAGCACAGTTACCAAAAGAAAGCCTCTGTTTTTCTTGAGGGTGAGGTGACAGGAGAGACACAGAAGTGCGGTTTAGAAACAAGTCCAGTGAAGGAAGGCGAGAGCCTCCCTGGGGCAGATGGGCTTTTTTTTTTTTTTTAATGAATAAAGTCTTATTTTATTATTTTTTTCTTCTTCCACAGAGAGACAGAGAGAGAGAGAGAGTCAGAGAGAGGGCCAGACAGGGACTAACAGGAACGGAGAGAGATGAGAAGCACCAATCATCAGTTTTCCGTTGCGACACCTTAGTTGTTCATTGATTGCTTTCTCATGAGTGCCTTGACCTTGACCACAGGCCTTCAGCAGACCGAGTGACCCCTTGCTCAAGCCAGCGACCTTGGGTCCACGCTGGTGAGCTCTGCTCAAACCAGATGAGCCCGCACTCAAGCTGGCGACCTCGGGGTTTTGAACCTGGGTCCTCTGCATCCCAGTCCAATGCCCTATCCACTGCACCACCGCCTGGTCAGGCGCAGATGGACATTTTGACTAACTCAGTAGGTCCATCCTCAGAGGCCAGCAGAGCTATTGCAAGGGCCACAACACTATCGAAGCAGAGGCCCCACGTGGGCCCCTGCCGTCCCCGAGCCCACATGACAGCCCCGTGTGGAGGTCAGAGGCGAGGGAATGGTGGGAGCCGGGCAGACAGCACGCTCCACGGGCCTCTGTGTCCCCAAGCCACTCGTCACTCACTCGTTCAAAGATACTGAACGCTGACCACATGCCAGGTACCCCTCTGCCAACCAGGAACGCAGCGACAGAAGGACAGACGGTCCGGTCCCCTTGTCGGGTAGGGACAGTGCTCTGAGGGAACACACAGGGCAGGGCTGCGGAGGGACAGGTGGGGGTGCTCAGAGAGGGGTCTCTGTGGAGGACTGACTCAGTAGAGACCCGAGGAAAGCAAGGGAGCAAGACATGCACATATCTGGAGCAGGAGACTTTCTGGGTAGAAGTGGAGAGACAGCAAGTGCAAAGGGTCTGGGGCAGGCATGTGCCTCATGCCAGAGGCCAGAGGTGCCTCCCGACTGAGCACCGCAGGGCATTTGACACTGTCACCCTGATGGCAGCGAGGGGAGAGGCTGCAGGAGGCCAGGGACAGTCCAGGCCCCAGACCTGCACTGTCCCTCAGCTCCCTGCCTCGGCACTGCCCGCTGTCGGCTCTCACCTCCCTCTCCAGCCTGGCTCCCCTGCACTCTCCCTCCCCCCCGGGCTGCAGCTCTCTGCACGCTCAGGGCTTCCCCTGCATGACCCTTCTGCCTGGAACGCCCCTTCCTCTCGCTCCTCTGTCCTGTGAGTTCCTGCTCACTCTCGGCCCCGCTGGAGCTGAAGCACTGGCAGGGACTTGCCAGGCCTCCCCCAGAGCCACAGCCACCGCCACCGCCAGGCACACAGCCCTGCACGGTGATGACCTGTTGACCAGTCCGTCCTAATCTCTGGGCCCCGAGGACCCATCAGGTTGCTCAACACAGAACTGATGGTCAGTCAACATGTGAAAAGGACATGTGAATGTGCTAGCGAAGGCAGGTGTGACGTTATGCAAATGATTGTGTTTTTTTTTGTTGTTGTTGTTTTTGTATTTTTCTGAAGTTGGAAATGGGGAGGCAGTCAGACAGACTCCCGCATGCGCCCGACCAGGATCCACCCGGCACACCCACCAGGGGGCGATGCTCTGCCCATCTGGGGCGTCGCTCTGTTGCATCCAGAGCCACTCTAGCGCCTGAGTCAGAGGCCATGGAGCCATCCCCAGCGCCCGGGCCAACTTTGCTCCAGTGGAGCCTTGGCTGCGGGAGGGGAAGAGAGAGACAGAGAGGAAGGAGAGGGGGAGGGGTGGAGAAGCAGATGGGTGCTTCTCCTGTGTGCCCCAGCCGGGAATCGAACCCAGGACTCCTGCATGGCAGGCCGATGCTCTACCGCTGAGCTAACCGGCCAGGGTGAATGATTGTTTGATGTTAATATCACTGCTGTATCTTCAACTTCACCTTGGGGTCTGGTCTGATTTCATGAAAACAAGTACTTAACGAAACCTCTTGAGATATCCCCACACGCACCTTTTTTGAAACTGGTGAGATAACCCTTCCTTACCTCATCTAGGGCAGCCTTTTTTTTCTGAAATAAAGAGACAAGGTGTGAGTTAACATGAGGACCGACTTTTCACAGTGGTGTCCACCTCCTGAGCCTGGCCTGCCGCAGCCACCAGGCGGGGAAGGCGGCGTGGCTGCCGTGAGCTCTGGACAAGCTGTAGCCTCCGCCCCGGGCAGGCAGGCCCCTGCTCCTCCTCTGGGAAGGTGGCAGGTGCCTCCTGCTCCCCAGCAGGGTCCCCCCCCCCACGCTCCCAGGTGTGGTGTCTGTCCCCTTGCCCGGGCACGTGTCCACCCTGTCTCTCCACGCTCTCCTGGCGTGTCTCCTGCACCCAGCACAGAGCCGGCCCCTCAAGGGGGACTCACGACAGCGGGTCTGGTGAACAGGGACACAGAGTGGCCCCTGCGGCCCAGCTGCAGGTCTTCCCGGGAGCCCTCACCTGGCGCCTGTACCTCTTCCACCGGGCCTGCAGGACCCTGGCGGCCACCTGTCTCCGCTCCTCCAAGCAGGCGCCAGGTGGCCAGGACGAGGCCTCCTCGCTGGCGTCGGGCTCAGTGTCCTCCCGGGTCTGCAGGGAACCGAGGTACAGAGGTGACCCCACTTCTGGAAGGTGGCAGGGTACCCCTTGCCACGACACAGACTACACGTTAACTCAGAGGAGAAATCGGTGCTCACCCGCCCGGCATGCCGGATGCCACTGGGGAGACAGCACGTGAGCTGGGGAGCTGGGCGAGCAGGGTGTCCTGACCCCCAGCTCTCCGGAGCCCTCTCCTCGGGCGCCGGCTCCGAGAGGCAGCTCAGCGGCACGGGCACATTCAATGACCCGCCTTTCAGGGGTCCCCCTTTGGTCTGTCACAGGCGTCCCCAAACTACGGCCCGCGGGCCGCATGCAGCCCCCTGAGGCCATTTATCCGGCCCCCCGCCACACTTCTGGAAGGGGCACCTCTTTCATTGGTGGTCAGTGAGAGGAGCACTGTATGTGGCGGCCCTCCAACAGTCTGAGGGCCAGTAAACTGGCTCCCTGTGTAAAAAGTTTGGGGACCCCTGCTTTAGACTAATGCTGTCTTACAGAAGTGGGATGTCTGGGATTCAAGACAGTAGACTCCTAGCTCGGTTTTTAAGGTAGAAAGAAGCAAGAATTGCTACTGGGATGATCAAAATAACACTAATCTGTGCCACCTACGAGTCCACATTTATTATCTACAAGGACACCTCTCAACAAAAATGAAAATAGTGGCCTATTTATCTTATGTCAAAAATGTAAGCTCAGCGGAGACACACAGAGAAAGCCCTCACGGAGAGATGCCCAGAGCTGGTGAGTCAGCCTCCTGTCCCAGCACACAGCCACTGCCCATCTGAGCTGCGGGACCCCGGCGGGCTGCAGTGCCCCCCGCACGCCCGTCTCTTTTGGGGCAGCGGTCACGTGTCGCCAGAACCCCCGGCACACAGCAGTCACCCACGGGCGTGGCTCCTCCCCATCCTAACACATCTCCAGAGCTTCGCTCAGCTGAGAGCCAGTCCTGTCCCGTCCTGTGTCAGGCGAGCAAACAGGTGAAATCAGAGACTCCGACAGCGTGGGCAGACGGTGGGAGGGCACACAGCCTGACACAGGTGCACACACCTTGTGGAGAGCTGGCTGTCCCCGCACCTCACCTACAACCACTACCCGCACTCGGGCTGACGGCAGCCCCCCACCCCGCGCAGAAGACACGCACGCTCCCAAGCTGTCCCCTCTCCTGTGCGTGGAAATGCCTTCACGCAGGGCAGACCCAGAGCCGGCTGCTCATTGTAAGAGCTTGAGACAACGCTAAGAGACAGCAAAGAAGTGCTCAGCCCCTGCCCCACGGGGTGGTCCCTGCCGCACGGGGTGGTCCCTGCCCCATGGGGTGGTCCCTGCCGCAAGGGGCGGTCCCTGCCGCACGGGGTGGTCTCTGCCCCATGGGGCGGTCCCTGCCGCAAGGGGCGGTCCCTGCACGCACAGGGTGGTCTCTGCCCCACGGGGCGGTCCCTGCCGCACAGGGCGGTCTCTGCCCCACGGGGCGGTCCCTGCCGCACGGGGCGGTCCCTGCCCCACGGGGCGGTCCCTGCTGCATGGGGTGGCCCCTGCATGCACCTCTGTGGGCGAGGTCTTCCTGAGGCACAGGGACCAGACCAGCCGTGACCTTTCTGGGGGAGAGGGATCTGTGTCCAGCAGACACAGGTCACGGGCACCTTCCACATCCGGGAGTGGAGAGCTGCTCTACCCTCCGAAAGGGTGGACAGTCCCCACTGGACGCCCCACCATGCATTAGCTGTCTCCCCTGTGCTGTCCTGTCTGTGCTGTTGTGAGCATAGCAGGAGCCTCCCTGGCCCACCCTGAGTGGTCAGTGGAAACCAGGGACTGACCAGCTGTCCCTGTCACTGACAGGGAGATGCCACAGCAGATACTATGTCATTCTGACACCATGTCCTTGAGCTCAGGGGAAATGGGGAGGCTGATGGAATGTGATTCCTAGGAACGGAGGGAAGTGCCCCCATCAGGCCCTACGGACACGGCCACACTGCCTCGCATGTAGTGGACGATTTAGGTCCCCAGTTCTGAAATCTGAGACGGTGGCAGAGCCTACAGAGACGGTGCCCAAAGGCAGGAGGTGACCTGCAGTCTTGTGCTGGGCCCCTGGGCAGTCACTAAGGGACACAAGGGGACAGGACTGAACTGGAGTCCAACTCGAGCCCAGGGAGGATGTCAGCGCTAAGAAGGCCTTTCCTGTCCCCCAACTGCATGCTCCTGATAGGACAAACTGGTTTCTCACCCCCTTCAGAACCCCCAGAAGACCTCTGCAGGCCGGAAAGCGGAGGAGCCTCCTAGAACCAAATGGGTCCCACACACAAAGCCTTAGTTCCAATCCTGCTGGGAGTGGGGAGTATTTTCTCCCTGAGGGGAAAGCTTTGAACATACAGAGACGTATACATTCACTCGAGTGGGGCCTCCAGGACTCAGGGTGACCTGGAGCAGACAAGCCACACGCCAGGGGACCTGCCACTTCTGTGCCCATGAGCGCCCCCCTCTGAAACAGACGGCGACACCCCCCGAAGGCGCCACGTGGCCGGACCAGACACGCCCATGCCACCCGCGGGGCTAGGCAATCCCGGCCCTGGTGTCGTGCCCGCCTGGGCAGATGGCACAGGCACTCAGGTATGACCGTCCTGCAGCGTGGTCACTTCCCGGACACCGGGCAGCGGCGCTGCAGGACTGAGCATGTTGTCCGAAGCCCCGGGAAAACCTCATGAATACGTCCACACGGAAAACACAAAGCGTTTCTTCACTGAAGAGAAGAGACTCGCGGGAGGGGCCCCACCCTCCCGGCGGCCGGCAGGACACGTGGGAGCAGCTGGCCGCGCAGCGTCAGGGGCTGTGGTGTGCTCTCCACAGGGCCGCCCGACGGCCAGCACTGGGCCCCGTCTCCACGCTCTGCTCCAGAGCCGAGCTCCGGCACGTGTCCCCCTGTCTCTGGCACCAGAGAGGGCACACGTGGTGCCACGTGCTCCGAGGAGAGGCCTGGACACCAGGAGTTTGGGCGCACCAGCCGCCGTGGGAACCGGGGCCAGGACGAGGAACGCCCACTGCTCAGCCTGCAGCCGCCAAGCTGCCCTCTGTGGCCAGGGACAGTCTCTGCCAGGCCCCTGGCTGCCGACACAGAAGTCACTGTCGGAAGCAACAGGACTTCTTGGCTAAAAAGTGTCCCAGGTAAAGAAGTGCCGTGTGGTGGGCCCCGGCTCAGACCTCCAGAAGCAGAAATGCCAGAGCGGGGAGCACAGGCACCAGCCGCATGGACTCCATCACCTCTCACGCACGCTCACTTGGGGCCCACCAGACCACGTGGCCTCCCTCTCCCACGGCCACCAGGCTGCTCACTGGGGCACACCAGACCACGTGGCCTCCCTCTCCCACGGCCACCAGGCTGCTCACTGGGGCACACCAGACCACGTGGCCTCCCTCTCCCACGGCCACCAGGCTGCTCACTGGGGCACACCAGACCACGTGGCCTCCCTCTCCCACGGCCACCAGGCTGCTCTCGGGGCACCCCAGACCCCATGGCCTCCCTCTCCCCCAGCCACCAGGCTGCTCACTGGGGCACACCAGACCATGTGGCCTCCCTCTCCCACGGCCACCAGGCTGCTCACTGGGGCACACCAGACCACGTGGCCTCCCTCTCCCACGGCCACCAGGCTGCTCTCGGGGCACACCAGACCATGTGGCCTCCCTCTCCCACGGCCACCAGGCTGCTCTCAGGGCACACCAGACCATGTGGCCTCCCTCTCCCACGGCCACCAGGCTGCTCTCGGGCACACGGCAGGGTTTCAATTTTTATTCACTGATTTTAGTGAGAGAAGAAGAGGGGAGGAAAGAGAGAGAGAGTCAGGAACATCAATCTGTTCCTGTATGTGCCCTGGCCAGGGATTGAACCGGCAACCTCTATGCTTTGGGATGATGCTCTAACCCAGTGGTTGGTACACCACAGCTCGCGAGCCACATGCGGCTCTGTGGCCCCTTGAGTGAGGCCCTTCCACAAAATACCACGTGCGGGCACTACCTCGATAAGGAATGTACCTACCTATGTACAGCAGTTTAAGTTTGAAAAATTTGGCTCACAAAAGAAATTTCAGACGTTGTACTGTTGATATTTGGCTCTGTTGACTGGTGAGTTTGCTGACCACTGCTCTGAGCTATCTGGCCACTGCTAAAGCCACAGGGTGTTAACACTTCGTTATCTGTTGTTTCTGTTAACAGGTACCAGGGTATATACCTGCCATCTGAAAACCCATTGCCTGAAACCCAGGATTAGTGAGCAGGCACATTCCAGCCACCAGAAGTCCAAGTGCAGGCAGCGCTGCCCCAGCAGGGACCCCTCAGGGCCACCAAGACCCCCTCGTTCGTATCAGTGAGGCAGCAGGGGCCGGCACAGGGAGGCTGGTCTGCCTACACCTGCCTGTTGCCCGCCGCCCCCGAAAAGCCGACACTGACCAGCCAGTCAGTCCAGAACTCTGGGACTCAGGGCACGATCTACAGAAATCAGCGTGGCGGTGAGAGGAAACGGGCGTGTCCGGGTCAAGGACAGTCGGCATTGTGACGTCTCCGCTGCGTCCCTTACCTCAGGGGCCACTTCCATGGGGTCTTCCTCTTCCTTCTTAATTGCTTCCAGGTCCTGAAACTTCTTGGTCAGCGCCTGAATTTCCTCTCTAATGTTGAGAAGAGGGAACAGTCATTGCGCGGTACCAGACGTCCTCGTGTGACAGTGGGGACGGCAGCCGGAAGGGTGGGCAGGGACGCCCCTCCCGGAGCAGTGTGGCCCCTGCCGCTGCCCACTGCACGCGCGACGGGGCAGCTGCCATCGGCGTCAGAGGGGACCGAGGGACCCTGCGCGTCACTCTGGTCAGAACTGAAAAGGTCTGGCTGCACGGGTGACGCACAGGCACTGGGCGGGGGTTTCACATGAACGACAGGAACGGAAGGAACCGTGCGCCCTCGCAAAAGACTGAGGCGAAGTGACCACGTCTCCTCTGCACACCTGCCCTTTCGGATTCCACTCTAGCCTTCAGACCAAATCTTCTCACGCTTCTTCTGAAGACTTTTCTAAATTTGTTTCATTAATCTGTCTTACTAGTTATTCTGAGTGCTGATATTTTGGCTCAGATTTCTGTTCCATTCCTTGGGAGCACTTTTTATCGCCATAAGACTCACCGTTTTAAAGGACAGAACTCAGTGGTGGTGAGTAAATCCATGATGCTGTACGGCATCACCACTGTCTGACTCTAGATCCCGGGGGGCTCCCCCTCACCCCCCAGGAGCCCCATACCTGTCCGTCATGCCCACTCCTGTCCCAGCCCCTGGCCACCGCTCACCTGCTTCCTATCTCTACGGCTTGGCCTGCTCTGGACATTTCAGAATCATACACTATGCGGCCTTTCCTGTCTGCCGCGTTCCCCTGGACACCGGCTTTGAAGGTGTGCAGGGGGTACTGTCCCAAAGAGCTCAGTGACACCTGGACCGGCCCGAGGCTCAGCAGTGGGCACAGCCGGGGTGGAGGGTGCAGGCGGGCGAGGTGCCCCAGGCCAGCTCTCTAGCACCGGCCCAGGTGGAGGGGGCGGGGCCGCCCAGGGCAGGAAGAGGGGGTTGGGGTCCTGTGCTCTCCGACGGACCCCCCCACTCACCTCAGAGCCTCCTCCCTGGCCCGCCTCTCCTCCTCTCCTTCCCGCACGCCCTGCAGCTCCTTCTCCAGGTCGGCTCTGGTCCGCAGCAGCTGCTCCACTTCCACACTGAGCACAGAGCCAGAGACGCCTCAGCACTCAGTGCGAGGAGGACTACTGTGAGGCCCACGGCCGCCGGGCGGGCCAGCCCCCTCACTCGCCACCGTGGACAGACCCCGGGGGCAGGGGGAGGAAGAGCCAGCGACAGGCGGTGCGGGGGGCACAGTGCTGAGTAGCCAGGTGCACTGAGGTCCCTGCTCTCATGACCACAGTGTCCCACGGGGACAGGCACTAACTGCCCCAGCAGTCCCAGCTGGGGACCTCCTCGTGTCTCAGGAGAGCTCCAGGGCCGCCTGAGCTGAGGCTGTGAGGACACGGGGGGGGGGGCTCCCCAGGACCTCCACTGCTCCCACCTGGGCTTCCATGTCCCACAGGTGACATGTGGCCACAGAGGTGGAGACCTATCTGAAGCTCAGTTCTACGGCTTCTGTCACCGTGACCTAATGTCCCTGGTCCCGTGAAGCTCATGAGGTCACACAGTGTGAGTGGTCCGCAGAGCAGGGCGCATAGCAAGGGCCCTGTATATGGAGCGGTGATTGTGGCAGGAGCTAGCTTGAGCGGTCACCAGAGGTAACTTTCCTTTCAAAATGATCAGCCTAGTTTTGGAAACTGCCTAGAACACGGACTTCTACAAAGAACCTATCAGCTCAGGTAGATGCACTATCGGACGCTAACTGCAGGTGAGGGGCAGGTGGGTGTGAAGGGTGTGGTTTTCTGCTGTAACTGGAGGCAGGGGGCTCATGCCACGGTGCAGCTGGGGAGTCCCTCCCCCGGGGCTGACTGTGCACACCAGTCACCAGGGGTCTCAGCAGGTCAGTCCCCCCCACTCAAGCTGCCTTTATTTCACAACCAAAATATATGCTTTAGACTCCTCTAAAAATATTCATGCAGCCCTGGCCGGTTGGCTCAGTGGTAGAGCGTCGGCCCAGCATGTGGAAGTCCCGGGTTCGATTCCCGGCCAGGGCACACAGGAGAAGCGCCCATCTGCTTCTCCACCCCTCCCCCTCTCCTTCCTCTCTGTCTCTCTCTTCCCCTCCTGCAGCCAAGGCTCCATTGGAGCAAAGTTGGCCCAGGTGCTGGGGATGGCTCCTTGGCCTCTGCCTCAGGCGCTAGAGTGGCTTGGGCAGCAATGGAGCGACGCCCCAGATGGGCAGAGCATCGCCCCCTGGTGGGCATGCTGGGTGGATCCCGGTCGGGCGCATGCGGGAGTCTGTCTCTGCCTCTCTGCTTCTCACAAAATACCAAAAAATAAAAATAAAAATCATGCAATCACTGCTGCGAGCTGCAGGTCCTCCCCGGAGCCCGAGAGCGCCGACGCCTGGCAGGGACAGAGCTAACAGGAAGCAGGGCCTCCCGCAGGGCCACCTACTCGCGCTGCTGCAGCTGGGCCTGCAGGGCCTCCCGCAGGGCCACCTACTCGCGCTGCTGCAGCTGGGCCTGCAGGGCCTTCCGCTCGCCCTTCAGGCTCCTCACGGCTCCGCGGAGACGTGTGCTGTCCTCGGGGTGCTCGCTGTCCTCCTGGCGCTCAGACCGGGGCTGCCCGGACACCGGGGAGCTGGGCGCGTAGAGAGCCAGGGTGTCTGACTTGACCACGTCTGAGGCCTCCGGTTTGGGGATTTCCATCGAACTTATCTTCTGGAGAAAACAGAGGCGTCAGTCAGACATCATTTCTAGAGACCCCCGTGGACGTCAGTCAGCACTGCTCACTTGGCGAGCTCAGCCCACTGGGCCTCTGGACCTCCACAGGGGGCCTTTCCTTCCTAACAACCTTTATTTTAAAAATACCCACAAATTTTAAAAAATTAAGTTTTCTGCTTCTAACTATATAACATCATATTTTCTAAACTGTCTCTTCTAGGCTGACTCTGCTCAGCCAAACTCTGAGACAGCTCTGAGATTTACCAGCTGCTCAAAAGGTCCTGACACTCTGACCACTGTCAGAGTCAGACTGATGACCGGTCCGCAAATTCACCAGGCGGACAGAGGAAATGTTCTAAGTGTGGACGCACAGGGTCCTGCGGACGCAGATGTCGGGGGTCGGCGAGGAAAGCCCCCGGGAGCAGCAGGCAGTAAAACCCAGGTGCGGACGGGAGCTGGGGCTCCGGAGGGGCCCAACCCACTGTCCCGGTGCTGCACGGCACGGCCCTCAGCTCCCGTCCACCTCCGGTCTGTGCATTGTACTCAGGGCCCCCGTGGTCAGTCCCTAACTCCAGGAGCAAAGCCCCTGGCCTGTCCTCATCTTCATTAGCCGCCTGGCCACCCCCCAGACTCCGGCAGGTCCCGAGGAGCGGGGGACGCTGATGCGCGCACCTTCTCCAGCTCTGCGATCCGCCTCAGCAGCCGGGGCTTGCTCCACTCGGTGTAACCTAGCGGGAGAGCGGGCGTGTGAAGATGCCCCGTGCTGCCCCAGTGGGCCTGTCAGCCAGACCCCCGTCTGCAGGGGCCCGAGGGCTCCCCTCCCCAGCTGGCACGTGTGGCCAGCGGCAAGGTCGGCAGAGCCACAGCGAGCAGAGTCTCGTGCTCCAAAGGGCTCCTTGGCAGCGAGGGGGCCACTGGAGTGGCCGACCCGTCCCTCGGGCCTGTGGCACCAGCGGCCCAGGTCAGCAGCAGCCCCTACAGGATGCCGCAGCGCTGTCCTCCAGGGCCCTGGGTACCGGTTTGTCCAGCTCAGCAAGTGGGTGGACCTCAGGAAGCAAGTGACGCTTCCCACGGCTGCTCACACCCGGGTCCCCGTCCTCAGAGGGGCCTCCAGGCCCCTCTGCTGCGTGTGCCCCGACCACGCCCACCCTCGTCACTGCCCACCGCTTCCTGCTGGCTGGTCCCCAAACGTCCCAGGACACGCAGGGCCTCTGCGCTCACTGCTCTCCTGCCTCAGGTGTCCAACCGATGACCGGCACAGCTGACCCTCACCGCTCAGGCCCACGCGGGGGGCCCTCCTGGATGACCCTGTTCACAGGTCCACCTGCTGCGCCTGCTGCCTCTTCACACCGTCGCCCCGCCTGCCCCTCCCCCCGACTCATGCCCTCCTGCTGGCTCCTCTCCCTCCTGACACGTCACCCCCACGAGGGACGCCCGTGTGCTTCCGGTCACTGCTGTCTCTCAGCGCCCGGGACAGTGCTGGGCACACCGTGGGTGCCGTCAGTTCTGAACTACATGGAGCACAGTGTGGCCCCATGATCTGTGCGGTGGGGAGGTGGGGAGGGGCCCACGTTGCCCTCAGTGCCAGGACGTGGCCCCCCCGTGTCGCCCTCAGAGCCGGGACGTGCCCCCCACCCCGTGCCCCCTCAGCGCCAGGATGTGGCCCCTCCGGGCGGGTGCCCCCCACCCCGTGCCCCCTCAGCGCCAGGATGTGGCCCCTCCGGGCGGGTGCCCCCCCCGTGCCCCCGGGAAGGTACCCCTCGTGCGGGGGAGGGTGGGCGAGCAGCTCAGCACGCGGTCCAGGTCCTCCTTCAGGCTCCGGTTCTCCTCCGTGAGCTCCTGCACGCTGCGCGACAGGTTCAGCAGGGTGCTGCTCAGCTTCCTCTGCCTCCTGAGGCCGGCCTTCTTCTCCACGGGGGGCCTGGGGACCACAGGACCGAGGCTAGCTCCTCGCCGGGCTCCACAGATGTGTGTGCGCGGGGTGGGGGTGGGTGTCACGCGGGGGCCCGGGCGGGCTGCAGGTGAGCGTGAGCCACACAGGAGTCACGAACCAGCCCCGCGTTCACAAACTGTCCCCTGAACAGAGCTCCACGATTCCTGTTAGCAAACCCCTGTGGCCAATCACTGCACTGTCTATGCGACGTTCTCCGTAGAGCCGCTCGTCTGTGCGCTGTCTGCTCCCTGAACACCTGCCTCTCACCCCGGAGTCGACTGCTCCGGTGACCCTCGCTACCCCGGGCTCTGCCCACTCGCTGCCGTCCACCTGTAACCCTGCTCAACCCACCACAGACACGGGCAGAGTGGCCAAAACCCAGCTCGGGTCAGACGAGGCAGCACCACTGCCCGCCTCAGTCCTCACGGCCACTGTGTGCCGGGCGCTATTGAGTGCACGCTCTTCGTGCTTTGGGGTT
Source organism: Saccopteryx bilineata (assembly GCF_036850765.1). Lineage (NCBI taxonomy): Eukaryota > Metazoa > Chordata > Mammalia > Chiroptera > Emballonuridae > Saccopteryx > Saccopteryx bilineata. The sequence continues at coordinate 197,912,879 of NC_089493.1, read as the reverse complement.
CTCTGTTTACAACAGCCCCCCGAGGGCAGCGTGTCCAGTGCCCCTGGAGAACGGCCGTGGGGGCCATGGGCTCAACATCACACATCCACTTCAGGCACCGAGAACGGGGTCTTAGACGCGTCTGCTGACAACGCGGCAGGGGCCGCGGGAACCTAGCTCTGCCTCCCCAGGAGCACCCGCTCTGTCTCCAACCACTCGGTGCCCCTTCACGGGAAAGGGGGCGGAGCAGAAGGGAAGACCGTGCCGGTCCCGTGGGAGTGCCCACTGGTGTCCGGCACGTCCTACAGGCAGCGAGCCACACGGCAAGTGTGCCGTGATCGCTGCTCCCAGTTTGCTGACGGCAGGATTCGTCTGGAAGGGGACAGGGAACCTAGGTGATAAGGAGACCCTGGTGTCTCAGGATTCGTCTGGAAGGGGACAGGGAACCTACGTGATGAGGAGACCCTGGTGTCTCTCCTAACAGACGTAGCTGGCAAATGACCTTGTCCCCGTGTCTTGGAAACCAGAGCTTACTAACCCTAAGCTGGGACCATCGGTGCTTGGACAAGGACCCCACAGGCGATGTGCTGTTGGCAGTGAGCTTGGGGCAATTGTGTGTGTGGGGGGGTGCGTCTGTAACCACGGCGATGGGAACATAGCAGGCAGCCACTAAGGAGTGAGGCAGGGGGCACGCTGGGAGTTTAACACAGAGACAGGACACGGGCCGCAGCCCCGAGAGTATCGTACTTCCTTCCTGTGGTTTCCAAACTCGCCAGCAGTGTCTGGAGACGATGGATCTGTGAACACCAAACGGGAAGGCATTCAAGATCCAGCGAGCCCAGGACGCCTGTCCCTGAAAGACCTGCCATCGGATGCCAGCAGCCACCTGCATCGAGAGGTAGGCGCCATGACTCACGCTCACGCCGACATGGGCGGGCTGAAAGACCTGCCGTCGGACGCCTGCATCGAGAGGTAGGCGCCATGACTCACGCTCACGCCGACATGGGCGGGCAGGGTCCCCTCAGTGCCCCTGGACAACTGACCCTCACCCTCTCCTCCGGCCCTGTCCTTGCTCTGGGCAGAAGGGCACCCACCTCCTCATAGTACGTCTCCATGGCGATCCTCATCTCTTCCAAGTCTGTGGTCTTCATATCGGCCTGCAGCTTGCTGGAAGCCCAAGACCAGTGTCAGCACGCACTGCCCTCACTCCCGGCAGGAGCCAGGAGGTGCCCCGGACCTCAGAGCAGGACGGACTCCAGGAGAGCCGGGCTGAGAGGGGAGGCCTGAGCGACCCGAGCCAGCTGCTGAGCTCACTTGGGACTCCTTCCAGACGGACAGGAGAGCTGTTCACGCCCACAGGGCCCTTCCAGGACGGACTGGCCACTTCCCGGGGTGGGAGCGGAGGTGACAGACTCCTGACAATGTCCTTTGCTAGTGAGAGGCTGTCATTAGAGCCGGACACCTTTGGAATAGGTGGGATCTGTGTAAATGCCAGAGAACTATTTTCCTCCTTGCACTGTCAGTATAAGTCTCCATTCTCAGCTGCTAACAGACTTTAGATAAAGGCAACTTACAGAGAAATGAAAGTTACAGAGTTCAGAATCCCGAAACAAAGAAGGGGGAACTCCTGGTTCAAGAGGAGACATGGGCAACAGACAGCAGACCTCACATTTCCTTAGCTCAACTCAAACCCCGCTAGGCAAGGCTGGGGCAGCCCCACCAGGGCAGCAGAGGACGTGCTGGTGGAAGGGGCAGTGGGGGACAAGGCTGAGGACCTGGGGTGCTTCTGTCGAGACCCACAGAGTTCAAGCCGGAGGAAGAGAGTGAGCTGCAGAGGGCTACGGAGAGAAAGCCTGTCTTCAGTGTGACAGGGACAGGAAGAGGTTAAAGGAAAATACTGCTCCTTCCTGACACCTGTAAGAGGCAACGAATAATTTCCTCTTCTTTTGGTAGAAAGATGAAGTTGGGACCAGGATGGCAGGTGGGAACTAAAGCTGCCGTCTGAGAACACGGAGACAACACTGAACTGAAATGAGGCAGGGGCACCCGCTGACCCCACGGCCGCAGGGGGACAGGGGCGCCCGCTGACCCCACGGCCGCAGGGGGACAGGGGCGCCCGCTGACCCCACGGCCGCAGGGGGACAGGGGCGCCCGCTGACCCCACGGCCGCAGGGGGACAGGGGCGCCCGCTGACCCCACGGCCGCAGGGGGACGGGGCGCCCGCTGACCCCACGGCCTCAGGGGGACAGGGGCGCCCGCTGACCCCACGGCCTCAGGGGGACAGGGGCGCCCGCTGACCCCACGGCCTCAGGGGGACAGGGGCGCCCGCTGACCCCACGGCCTCAGGGGGACAGGGGCGCCCGCTGACCCCACGGCCTCAGGGGGACAGGGGCGCCCGCTGACCCCACGGCCGCAGGGGGACAGGGGCGCCCGCTGACCCCACGGCCTCAGGGGGACAGGGGCGCCCGCTGACCCCACGGCCTCAGGGGGACAGGGGCGCCCGCTGACCCCACGGCCTCAGGGGGACAGGGGCGCCCGCTGACCCCACGGCCGCAGGGGGACAGGGGCGCCCGCTGACCCCACGGCCTCAGGGGGACAGGGGCGCCCGCTGACCCCACGGCCGCAGGGGGACAGGGGCGCCCGCTGACCCCACGGCCTCAGGGGGACAGGGGCGCCCGCTGACCCCACGGCCTCAGGGGGACAGGGGCGCCCGCTGACCCCACGGCCTCAGGGGGACAGGGGCGCCCGCTGACCCCACGGCCTCAGGGGGACAGGGGCGCCCGCTGACCCCACGGCCTCAGGGGGACAGGGGCGCCCGCTGACCCCACGGCCTCAGGGGGACAGGGATACTTGCTGACCCCACGGCCTCAGGGGGACAGGGGCACCCGCTGACCCCACGGCCTCAGGGGGACAGGGATGCCTGCTAATCCTGCAGCCTCAGGGGGGACAGGGGCACCCACTGACCCCACGGCCTCAGGGGGACAGGGATGCCTGCTAATCCTGCAGCCTCAGGGGGGACAGGGATGCCTGCTGACCCCATGGCCTCAGGGGGACAGGGATGCCCGCTAATCCTGCAGCCTCAGGGGGGATGGGCACACCCGCTGACCCGCGGCCGGGCCATACCTGATGGTGCTGTCCTTGTCTTTGCACTGCTGCTCCAGCTTCAGAATCCTCTGCTTCAGCCCGTTGATGACCTGCCATCAGAACAGCACACCTAAGGATGACCGCGTCCACGTGCACGGGCTCCTGGAGACTGACCGTCCTGCCCCGGCTACCCCGGCTACCCCTCCCAGCTGACCCTGACCGGGCAGCACCCACAAAGCCTCCCACCAGTGCACATCCGCCCTGACTGCCCTCCCTGTTGAATCACCAGCTCCTCTGCTGGACCACAGGTGCAGCCAAGAGGACGGCTGCTGTCCCACCCATGCAGGGCAGGGGTGGAGGGGGCGCCGGGCGCACATGGAGCAGCCCTCCCCTGTCCCACGCCACACTCTCCCCAGGAGGACGGCGCCTGTCCCACCCACGCAGGGCAGGGGCGGAGGGGGCGCCGGGCGCACATGGAGCAGCCCTCCCCTCAGTCACACGCCACACTCTCCCCAGGAGGACGGCGCCTGTCCCACCCACGCAGGGCAGGGGCGGAGGGGGCCCGGGCGCACATGGAGCAGCCCTCCCCTCAGTCACACGCCACACTCTCCCCAGGAGGACGCCGCCTGTCCCACCCACGCAGGGCAGGGGCGGAGGTGACCCCGGGCGCACATGGAGCAGCCCTCCCCTCAGTCACACGCCACACTCTCCCCAGGAGGACGCCGCCTGTCCCACCCACGCAGGGCAGGGGCGGAGGTGACCCCGGGCGCACATGGAGCAGCCCTCCCCTCAGTCAACGCCACACTCTCCCCAGGAGGACGGCGCCTGTCCCACCCACGCAGGGCAGGGGCGGAGGGGGCCCCGGGCGCACATGGAGCAGCCCTCCCCTCAGTCACACGCCACACTCTCCCCAGGAGGACGGCGCCTGTCCCACCCATGCAGGGCAGGGGCGGAGGTGGCCCGGGCGCACATGGAGCAGCCCTCCCCTCAGTCACAGGCCACACTCTCCCCAGGAGGACGGCACCTGTCCCACCCACGCAGGGCAGGGGCGGAGGGGGCCCGGGCGCACATGGAGCAGCCCTCCCCTGTCCCACGCCACACTCTCCCCAGGAGGACGGCCGCCTGTCCCACCCACGCAGGGCAGGGGCAGAGGGGGCCCCGGGCGCACATGGAGCAGCCCTCCCCTCAGTCCCACGCCACACTCTCCCCAGGAGGACGGCGCATATCCAGGGACAGAGATGCCAGCTGGAGCCAGTCTGCGCCGTTACAAATGCGCTTTCTGCGGGAATCCTGGTCAGCCCTGTGCACAGGTGTGGGATTTCTGCTGCCCAGATGGTGGTGACGAGTGCATGCTCCATCGCAGGACGCAGCCCCTTGGCCGGGCGATCTGGCAGCGTAACTGTGCACACACACTTCTGAGCACAGCTCTGTGGTCTCACATCCTTTAAGCACATTTTCCTGAAGGTGTCGACGCAGCGGGATTGCGGTTTGAAGGCTTCTCCTCAGTTTCCCTCCCCGATCAGGGAGCTAAAGTGTGTGCAAGGGCCCTTCTCCTGGACCTTTGGGGCCGTCCCAGAAAGAGCAGGGTGGGCACGGGGTGCCCGTCGCTCGACTCCAGTGCACCCCTGGGCCTGCGGTCTGGTTCCTGTGGCCTTTGTGTTGTTGCTTCACAGCGAGAAGCCACACACACACACACACCACACACACAGCAGGACAATGTCTTCCCCTCCAGCAATTACTGCTGGGGACCTAGGGGGCACCAGCCCCAGCCCCAGTCACTCACTGCCAAATCAATTTGGGCCAATCTCTAAAAAATGGGGATTGAAGTTCCTATTACCAGAAGCCAAGTGACATTATGCACCTGTGTGAACTCTACGAGGATTGAGTCACTATCATGCAAACACGGCTTTCTTGGGGAAACACGCCGGTTCCGTCCCAGGCACGTGAGTGCATACAAGGTGCCGTCCTCACACGGAACTGTGACCTGCTCGGTGCAGGTCAGGAGGGTCTTCGCACATCCTTGCAGGCTTTTATCACACATTTTATGTTACCAACCCCGTTAGTCACACTGTTAGCTTTGTTTCATTCTTTGCGGTCAATGCCCTCCAAATTGTATCCCTTCCAGTTTTCTTTGTAGCATTTCAGAGTTCGGAAAATTTATTTCCTTGACTTGTGTTCTGTTTATGGCGGAACTTGTTCTCCAGCTCTGATACTTTATTGCCACAGCACAAATTGTATAATGGTTCCAGTGTCCATTCCATCCTGTCTGTTACGTGCTGGTAAGTAACACAGAGAGAAGCCTGAATGTGCTTTAAGGGTTTTTCTACCCCTGCTTTGCTTGTCTTAAATCAGGCCCCTTGTTAAATATGACATGTTTTCTTAGGTGTGGTGGGTGGACAGCCCTGGGATGGCATTTTCTACAGTAGACACGCCTGCGGGCAGCGTTTTCTACAGTGGACACGCCTGTGGGCAGCGTCTTCTATAGTAGACACGCCTGCGGGCAGCATTTTATACAGTAGACACGCCTGCGGGCGGCGTCTTCTACAGCGGACACGCCTGCGGGCGGCGTCTTCTACAGCGGACACGCCTGCAGGCAGCGGCTCGGCCCCCAGGGCCCCCCGGCCCCTGCAGCAGCATCGCGAATCCCCGTGGCTCTGGGGAGGGTGGTTTCGGGACGCTCTGAGTCCTGTACCTGCTGCCCCTCCTGTGTGGGTGCGTCAGAGAAGAGACAGCTGTTTGTACACTGAGACTTCGGCAGACAGGTGACCCGTCCTGCGGGAGGTCATACTCACCCAGCTGGTCTCAGGCCTTTTCTCTGCCAGCGTCCAGGCGAAATCCGAGCCCTGTGGTGAGCAGATGGAGACACGAGAATGTGGAGTCCAGGTTCTCCCCCGCCCCGGTGTCGGTCAGGCAGCTCCTGCTCCTCCGGCCAGGGCACCCCCCCTGCAGGACCGGGGACTTACCCGGGACGGGTCCAGAAGCTGCTCTATCTGCCGGTCCTTCCTGGTGTTTTCCTCCTCCAGGCGCCGAAGCTTTGTCCTCATTAGGTCCGCATCGCCTTTCTGCACGTGCAACGCCTGCCGGGGGGGGGGGGGGGGGGGGGGGCACTGAGCAGTGCGAGACTGCGCCGTGGCCATGGGCCTCGCCCGCACGGGTCAGCCGCACCTGAGGTTGCTGGGAAAGGTAAGAAAGCTAATAACGGGCCTGACCAGGCGGTGGCACAATGGATAGAGCATCGGACTGGAACACGGAGGACCCATATTCAAGACCCCGAGGTCGCCAGCTTGCACGTGGGCTCATCTGGTTTGAGCAAAGCTCACCAGTTTGAGCCCAAGGTCGCTGGCTCGAGCAAGGGGTCACTTGGTCTGCTGTAGCCCCCGGTCAAGGCACATGTGAGAAATCAATCAATGAACAACTAAGGTGTCGCAACAAAGAATTGGTGCTTCTCATCTCTCTTTTCCTGTCTGTCCCTCTCTGTCTCTGTCACAACAAAAACAAGAAGAGGAAGCTAATAAAAGAGCTCTGCTTCTGAAACAGGGGGGCTCTCGTTTTCCCCATCCTGCTGCTCTCGTAGCTCTGGGCGTTGTGGGGAACAGCAGACCAGCCGAGACCTCAGAGGTTCCTGAAACTCCCTTGTCACCACACGTACCCTGCATGGGGTACCAGCCTGGACAGCCAGTGGGCACAGCCGAGAAAAGCCTCCTCCCTCTAACAGGGAAGGGGCAGCTGAACACGGCAGAGAACACACAGGCGAGAACTGCTGCCCCCCCAGCAGACAGAGCCCGCCAGCAGAGGCCGGACGGGGAGGCCAGACGTCCTCCACCAGACAGGCTGTAGCGGCTGCCCCGCCCTCCTCCTGGGGGAGGTGTCGGTGGTCAGAGGGGGCCCACTAGAGGGCCAGGGCTTTCCATTGTCCGATGGCAATGAAGCCACACACACACACACAAAACAACACAGGGAGGCTTAAATCCTAACCTATCAACAATTACACTAAAGGTAAACGATCTGAACAGGGCAGAGAGAAGACAGAGATTGCAGAGTAGATTAAGAACATGACCCAACCACACGCTGTCCAAGAAACCCGTCTTAAACAATGAGAGAGGTGGGTCGAAAGTAAAAGGCTGAGAAAGAAATGCTACTGAAATGTGAAACTAGAGTAAGGAGGAAGCTCTATTAGTGGCAGATAAGGCAGACTTAAGAGAACAGAAAATTACCAGCTCAGAGAACAATGTTCCACAAAGATCATAAGGGTCAATCCATCAAGAAGACAGCCACCCCAGTGTGTACCCACCAAACAACAGGGCTGCACACATGGGAAGCCCAGTGGACAGAACTGAGAGGGAGGCGGGAAAGTGTGCAATTGAGATGGAGATCTCAGCGCCCTTCCCTCAACAAGTGACAGACAGCCAGACAGGCCGTGAAGGTGCAGAAGTCAACACCACCGGCCCCAGCAGGTCCTAACTGACGCTTACGGAACACTCGCCTCTCTTCAAACGCCCACGGGACATACACAAACAGGGACCACAGCCGGGCCTCAGAAACCTCAGCAGATTCAAAAAATGGGGTGAAATCACACTGAGTGTCTGTGGCCACAGTGGGATCGAACGAGAGGTCATCAACAACCAAAATAACAGGGAAACCTTTAAACTCTTAGAAACGAAACAACACAATCCCAAATCACCACAAGGCAGAGTCCTGAGGGAAATGACATCAGGAAGTGACAACACGCGGGAACCTGTAGGACACAGCGAAGCAGCTCCGAGGGGGACACTGTGGGCAGAGGCAGCAGCCGGACAGGTCCGAGGAGGGCAAGGTCTCACACCATGTGGCCCCACCCACGTGACGTCACCAAGATGCCAAACACGGAGCTGGAGGGACTGCCAGGGGCCGCGGGGCTGAGGGACGGCGGCAGGGAGGGCTCTGAGGCCCAAGTGCCCATCTGGACGGCAGCGGTGGTGACACGAGCCCACGCGTGGTGACACACGGTACGGCTGTCACTTCCCCGGTGTAGACGCTGCTTCGTGGGACAGAAGAGGTAAGCGGCGGGGGTGACTGGGTGAGGGAGGGCACAGGGACCTCTCTGTACTATCTCTGCAGCTTCCCGGGAACCTATGATGTCGGAAGCCGATCGACTGCTGGCTGACAAGGTCACAGCAGGAGAAGATCCACATCCACAACTGCTGACTGACAAAGTCACAGCAGAGAAGACCAATGGTTGCTGGTTGACAAAGTCACAGCAGAGAAGACCAATGGCTGCTGGTTGACAAAGTCACAGCAGAGAAGACCAATGGCTGCTGGTTGACAAAGTCACAGCAGAGAAGACCAATGGCTGCGGGTTGACAAAGTCACAGCAGAGAAGACCAATGGCTGCTGGTTGACAAAGTCACCGCAGTGAAGACCAATGGCTGCTGGTTGACAAAGTCACAGCAGAGAAGACCAATGGCTGCTGGTTGACAAAGTCACAGCAGAGAAGACCAATGGCTGCTGGTTGACAAAGTCACAGCAGAGAAGACCAATGGCTGCTGGTTGACAAAGTCACAGCAGAGAAGACCAATGGCTGCGGGTTGACAGAGTCACCGCAGTGAAGACCAATGGCTGCGGGTTGACAGAGTCACCGCAGTGAAGACCAATGGCTGCTGGATGACAAAGTCACCGCAGTGAAGACCAATGGCTGCTGGTTGACAAAGTCACTGCAGAGAAGACCAATGGCTGCGGGTTGACAAAGTCACAGCAGAGAAGACCAATGGCTGCTGGTTGACAAAGTCACAGCAGAGAAGACCAATGGCTGCTGGTTGACAAAGTCACAGCAGAGAAGACCAATGGCTGCTGGTTGACAAAGTCACAGCAGAGAAGACCAATGGCTGCTGGTTGACAAAGTCACCTCAGAGAAAAGGCACAACAATACTTCCCCCTTTGACCTTTTGAATTAATTTGGCCTTATATCCCCCCTTTTCTGGGTGTGTGCTATCATTGATGGCACAGGGATAATAGTACCGTGCTTTCCCTGTAGATTCGTAGTAATGTCTTTGGAAATGAGATAGAGGGTGTTAGTTCCACAGAAAAGCCTGTAAGCCCCTTGAACTGGGCTCATAGACATAAGAGGCTAGCTATGATATCCCTCGTAAAGGGTTAAGCTTGTAGAAGAATTCCTTCTTATTAATCATGTTAGAAAAAATAGATTGTGACTTATGAATAGGTAGGAAACAGTAACTATACACAGAAGCACCTTTCAGCCTTCACTTAATTCATTACTTTACCTCCCTAGCCTTTTCATGTGGTAGAGTAGAGAAACTTTCCTTTCTTCTTGCATACCTGACCTGCAGGTGGTGGAACACTCTAAGAAGAATAAAGTTAGAACTTAACTAGTGTATGAATATAGTAAATAAATAAAATTTGACTAGACAATAGAATCTTAGGTAAGGTAGAGTTATTAATCAGTACTGACCTTTTAGAAGTTTGTACCAATGTTGTTATTGCTGCTCAAGTTATTGTATAACTGTACTTTGAATGACTTACCACCTGATTTATAGCTTATAGAAATGAATTAACTGTTACCTAGAAATATGTAACCATAGTGAAACAAAAACAATTATTAATCAATGTATTCTGAATACCATGTGATTGTAACTTAGTGTATGTGTATAAAAATAAAGCTAGACCAGCATTTGGCAGAGATGCCTGGCAGTGAATGTTAAAGAGAAAAAGGAATCCGGCTCTCTCACTCGATTCGTGCCAACGCCGTCTCTTCTTGTGGGACCCCTGGATTCCCCCCTGGGTTGGACTCCGGCACTATGACAATTTCAGAACAAGTTTTTCACCAAGGCCGACGTGGGCTGCTCTCTCACTGTACGCTGGGCACCGTGCAGAAGCACTTCCTTGGGTTATTTTACTGAATTCGCAATGACAACCCTATGACATGGAACTATCATCACCCCCATTTTTCAATGGGAAACTGAGGCATCACCTTAGAAAAACCCCTCTTGATGCTCAGGACCCCAGAGCAACAGCGTCTACTGAAAACGCAGCTGTCTTCTCCGAGCGCAGGAGCCTGTGCTGTTTCCAGCTGGAAGCCCAGGATGGAGGTGTGAATGGAGTCAGTACAGTTTTACCCAGAGCCTTCCCAGGGCGTTTACTGCAACAAATACTCAGTGTGGGGACCCGCAGAGTTTATTTCTTAGGGCCTCCAAACCACAATAACAATTTTCTCTACAGGGCCCCTAATAGTCATCCCACATTTGTTTAAAATCTCTGGGGACGGGAGTGTGCGGATTCAGTGGGCAGCATGTTCACTGCGAGGCAGCCCTGTGGACGGGCATCCCTCTGGGCCGACAGAGAAGTGTGAGTTGCACAGAGGTGCCCAGCCCGGTGCCCCTCAGGTGCCATGGCTGCCCGCCTCCTCGTTACACTCTGGGCGTGCTGGCTGCCAACGCCCTGCTTAGCCTCCGGTACACAGACTGACCACAGTCCCAGCCAACTAACATTATGGAAGAGAATGGACCCTGGTCATTTCTGCAGGGGTGCAATTATATGTGTGGCTATTAAAGACCGGTGTGGCAACGGTTGTGATGAAGATGATGAGGGTGGTGATCAATCTCAGTGCGATTTACACTCTAGGGGGAGGGAGACAGCGTGGGAGGCAAATAACCTGGATGGAAGTCCTGGTCCTGCTCCTGGTTAACCTGGGACAGACCACGAACGTCTCTGAGTCTCAAGGTCATCGCCTCATAATAGGTGTAACCTATGTCACAGAGCTCATAGAGGTCAGCTGAGACAGGGCATGTGAAATGTCCCAGAATACTGAAGAAATACACAAACAGGAGGCTATGGGCACGAGGCCACCGAATGACCGTAGGTGTCCTAACACACAGGGACTCAGACGGTGCCCTCGTCCTCCCCGGCGTTCGCAGAGAAGCAGAGTGCAGGTACCGGGCCTTCCTTCGCCAGGGTCCGCAGCCCGGGTGCAAGCCCAACGTCAGCCTAACGTGGCTCTGTCCCGGCACAGACCCTGACTGTCCCGTCCACTGGTGGGAAGGCTGTCGCTGCTTAACATCAACAAAGAACGGACAGAAACAGTACCTTCTTCAACCCGATGATCTCATCATACATGTCTTCCTTCTCTCTGTAGACAGGGGTCCCTGGGACGTGACCTGGAGGAAGACACACAAGCCACAAGCCTCTTAGAAGACCTGAAAAAGAGAAAAAATTCTTGGCTATATCTTAAGAAAAATCTGGGAGTTGATAAGATTTTTCTTAAAAAAAAAAAAGCAGAAATATTTCAGTTTTTTTAGATTGATTAGGTCCTGTCCCCAGAAGGAAGCAGAAAACGGCGGTGATGTGGCGGGAAGAGAGAGAGAACGCAGGACGGGAACACAAGATGTGAATGCAGCCGGGGTGCAGGCGGGAATGCAAGATGTGAACGCGGCCGGGCCGTAGGTGGGAACGCAGCCAGGCGTGAATGCGGCCGGGGCGCAGGCGGGAACGCGGCTGGGCCGCAGGCGGGAACGCGGCCGAGGCCACAGGGCGGGTCAGAGCGGGGAGTCAAGGACTAGTGATGTGTTTCGATTTTAAACAGCAAACAAAACAAAAGACAAACAATGCTCCCAGCAGATGACGCCCATTCCGATGCCCAAACTGTGCACTTGGGTTCCCTGACACTAACACATCAGGACTCGAAGGTATTTGAGCTTAACTACAACTCTTAGCGTCAACAAGACTCCATGTTTAGGGAGGCAGGGACAAGGGAGGCCTGGGATGATGGCACTGTCCACCTTGTCACTGTCTACCTTAGGGATGCCACTTCCCGGGGCAGGGGAGGGGACATGGACATTCAGGGTCTCTGTCCTCTGGACACTCGTACAGGAAGCCCCAGATCTCACCCCGATCTGTGGTCACGCCTGTCGCCCGCCCCACACTCACCGTTGCTGGCAGAACGCCGGAGGTTGGACCTCTTCATCCTCAGCGCCTCCGCCAGGTAGTCGGGAGAGCTGCTGGGGGCGTGGGGGCAGGCGCGCTCCAGGGGGAGGGCTGACTTCAGGGGTTGGGTCAGACTCCCTGCTTGGAAGGTGCGTATGGGTTTAATACGGCCGGTATGAGCAAAGGACCATGGAGGCTTTGCCTGTAATAATCAATCTCCTGGCGTGAAGAAAGCATGTCCATCGGGAGGCTGCGGCTGTCAGCGGTGACCAAGGGTTACGACAGCTGGCTCTCAGAAACAGGAGAGCCCTGACGTCCGCCTCGGCCGCGCCCGTGGGCAAGGGTTCCCGTCACGGCCGGTTTCCAGCTGCCAGTGTGCTGTCCAGCAGCTCACAAAATCCCCAGCAACCTAACAGCTCTGCAAGCCAGGGGCGCTGGCTCCACACGGCGCCACCAGCAGGGCCAACGTTAGACGCAGAGGGACGGTCACACACGCAAACCTCCAGAAACCAGGCTCATGTGCCACGTAAGAGCTAGGAGGCCCAACGTCCTCCAGACAGGGGTTTCCAACCGCAGCAGGGTGGGCAGCTCTTTCGCGGGCCGGCACAAAAGTTTTGGCTGACTGGAAGTGGTCCGCAGATACGTGGTTGAAAACTACTGTTCAAGAAGATTCATAAAAATCTTCCCAACAAGTCTGATTAAAAACGAACTCAAACTGCCGCCCGCAATGTCTGCCGCCCCCCTCTTGAGCCAGGAAGGTCTCTCTGGGGGACCCGCGTACCTTGCTTTGAGCTGCCCGGCCACAGCTTCCGGGGGGCTGAGGGCATTCTGCTATCGAGGGGCACGCTCGCTGTGGTCCGCAGAGATCGCCAGGACGTCACTTTTCTCGGTTTAGAGTGATACGGCGACTCTGAAAGCCAGTAATGGTTTTAGAGGGGCAAACTACCCAAGCCCCCTTAACCCACGTGCTTTAGGACAAAAATGGTAAGACAAAATATTCACAAGGGCACAACAACTCTTGATAAAACCATTCTGACAAAAACAAAAAGTATGATTTTGATATGTAAACATTCTTATGTTTGTTCAAATTTTATTATAAAGAAATAACATAATGGGAAGTTTATTTAAAAATATGAATATGTAGCACCTGACCAGTAGGGGTGCAGTGGACAGAGCATTGACTGTAACACTGAGGACCCAGGTGTGAAACCCCGAGGTCGCCAGCTTGAGCATGGCCTCGCCAGCTTGAGCGTAGGGGTCACCGACTTGAGCGTGGGGTCATCGACATGACCCCATGGTCACTGGCTTGAGCCCAAAGGTCGCTGGTTTGAGCAAGGGGTCACTGGCTTGGCTTGAGCCCCTGGTCAAGGCACGTATAAGAAGCAATCAATGAACAACTAAAGTGATGCAACTCCAAGTTGATGCTTCTCATCTCTCTCCCTTCCTGTCTCTGTCTCAACATATATATATATATATACATATATATGTCATAATTCTACCAACATTACAATATTTAATTCCCCATTCAACTTTTTCCAGATACACATATATTTTTACATAGTTGCCAACATAGTAAATGCAACTTTGTATATTTTATACTTAAACATGTAAATATTTTTTCACATTGCTAGGTACTATACTAAGTAACAACATTTAGAACTTACTACTAAACCATCTAGAGGAAATAAAAACAATTATACCTTTCCAGGGTGTTTTTGAGTTTGTCATCAAAACAAGGGAAAGGTTTAAAAAATATTTTTTAGTCAGGGATTTCATCTCTTTAATTTTGTAAAATGTAACAAATTTATGCAAAAACTATGTATTTATAAAACATGACTATATTTCTTTCTTTTTTTTTTTTTAAGTGAGAGGAGGGGAGATAAGAGAGACAGACTCTTGCATGCACCCCCGGTCTGGGGCTGATGCTCAAATCAATCGAGCCACTGGCTGCGGGACGGGAAGAGGGAGAAGGGGGAGAGGGAGGGGAACAGAAGCAGATGGTCACTTCTCATGTGTGCCCTGATCTGGGATCAATCTTGAAATGTCCACAGGCCGGGTCAACGTTCTATCCACTGAAGCTAACTGCCAGGGCCTGAGTTTTCAAAGAACAAAACACTCTGGGTCTCTCCCAGAACAGCAGGAAGGCACAACCTCTAAAAACCATCTTCTGAGTGAGACTGGAGACTCACAGGATGGGCGCCTGGTCCTACTCACTCGGTGCTGTGGGAGGAGGCTTGTGGGAACTGTTCCTCTTTGCTTTCTGAAAGAAGGAAGAAACAAAGAACAGCGTGTTGAGCCTCCTCAGGCAGCCCCCGGCCCCAGGCACAACGCACTGGCGGGTCAGAGCGGTGGCGAGTGTGAGGACAGCGAGGGAGGAGACTGACTCAGCAGGGACCACGCAGGGTCCGAGGAAAGCAAGGGACACGGGGCCCACCGTGCGCCAGGCTGAGCGGGGCTCCCCAGAGTCCTGGTGGCACTAGTCACAGCGCAGACGACACGGGGCCCCCGCCTGTGCCAGGCTGAGCGGGGTGCCCCAGGGTCCTGGTGACACTAGTCACAGTGCAGACGACACGGGGCCCACCGTGCGCCAGGCTGAGCGGGGCTCCCCAGGGTCCTGGTGGAACTAGTCACAGTGCAGACGACACGGGGCCACCGTGCACCAGGCTGAGCACAGTGTTCCCAGGGTCCTGGTGACACTAGTCACAGTGCAGATGACACGGGGCCCACCGTGCGCCAGGCTGAGCGGGGCTCCCCAGGGTCCTGGTGACACTAGTCACAGCGCAGACAACACAGGGCCCACCGTGCGCCAGGCTGAGCGGGGCTCCCCAGGGTCCTGGTGACACTAGTCACAGCACAGATGACACAGGGCCCCCCGCCTGCGCCAGGCTGAGCGGGGTTCCCCAGGGTCCTGGTGACACTAGTCACAGTGCAGACGACACGGGGCCACCGTGCGCCAGGTTGAGCGGGGCTCCCCAGGGTCCTGGTGACACTAGTCACAGCACAGACGACACGGGGCCACCGTGCGCCAGGTTGAGCGGGGCTCCCCAGGGTCCTGGTGACACTAGTCACAGCACAGACCTGGAGGGTGTGGGACCCTCAATCCGGACTGAAGACCCTGTGGTGGTGCACCCGCCCACCCCCTTGTCCTCAGGCCTGGAGGGCAGGGCTGGAACTGGCCCCAAGGGCGGACTCAGCCCGCTGAAGCCCCGTGAACAGGGCGAGGAGGGCAGGGCCGGTGGAGGAGCCGGCCTGTTCAGAGGACTGTCGGGGGTAAGAAGGATGCCCAAGGCAGAGCTGGCCCCACTGACGGGGCGGTCCCTCCTTGAGGTCCTGTGGGCAGGGAATGACACGCCCTCCCGCTGTTTCCTCATCTGCTTCACCCCAGACAGACCCCTCTCCTGGGCTTCCAGCAGAGGCACTGATCTGTCCCTAACAAACTGGATTTCACCCAGACACCTTGGGCCCATGCCCTCACCAGGGTGGAGGGACAATTCCTATCCCTGCAGTGGCCCTCACGCCACACAATGGACTGTGAAGCTGCCCCGAGCCCACAGAGCTGGGGACAGTGGAGGTTTGCCTGTATCAGACACGCTTGATGGGCTGCAGTTTGGCTGGAATTCTCCCGGCTGGAAGGTGGCTTGCTTCTCTCTCTATTAGCACAGTTAGCAGGCCTCACTTTCCAAATAAACCCCAAGGGTCGAGAAGTGGCCGAAGGGTGGCTTTGGACCCCAGACCTGCCCAACCTGCTGCCTGTGCTTCCTCGGGCCAGCGCCCGCCTGGGGACCTGTACCAGCCAGGAGGTCACTGTGCAGCTGCAGAAAGCGTCCTTTCTCCCACAGCTGCTCTGTCCTCCTCACCCTGAGCCCTGCTTCCTCCCTTTATGTGTCAGAGTTCTGGGGGGGGGGGGGGAGGTGAGCCTAAACCTCATGCCCAATAGGAACTTGCCATCTGTACTCTGCTCAGGACTGATTTCTAGATAAAAGCTTTAAAATTATCATCCCAGTTATGTTGGAAGACTTGTCACTTTTGAAATGCTGAGTAGCACCTGGAATTTGTATTCTGGGTCCAAACAGAGCCGTGGCAGGGAGCACCCCGCTGCACACGCGTGGGTACCGTGTGGGAGGGAAATCACTCACCCCTGGGGACACCCGGTGGCCTCCCAGCCACACTCACCGTCTCAGAGTCGGAGTCAAAGGTAATCACAGATAGACTGTCATCTCCCTGCAGAATGAGAGGCAAACACTGAAACTTCGAGGCACCTGCTTGGCTCCCAACAGTCACACTCTCTCTCACACACACACACACACACACACACACACACACACACAGTAATAGCCCATCCACACTGCTGAGGCAGAAATCCAGAAACCCCGACCCGGAGTAAACTCGGAACATTGGCAGCAGGCCGCTCAGGTGTGTCAGAAGACGGATGGGGACACTACAAACACTCCTCCCCTCGGGCTGCTCTGGTCTGTCATCATCACAACCTAAGAAGCTACTTTTCAAAGAGGAAGGAGCAGCAGCTGAGGTTGTACAGACAATGAGCAGGCCTTCCAGATGGGGCAGGAGCCTGTGCCTTGAAGGACAAGCAGGAAACTTCAGCTGCTCCCAGGGGCCAGCTGCACGGGAGCCCTCCCCGGAGTGAGCTCCGCTGAGCACTGCCAAAGGGAGCAAGGTTCCCTTTGCCTGGAACCTTCCAGAAGCTTCCCGCTGGTCCCTGAATAAAATTCAGACTTCCTTTCTGCATGGTTTGCAAGGCTCTCTGTGGTCAGGCCCGTCCACGCCCTCTCTCCTGAGGACAGACCCCAGTGACTTTCTTTTTTTTTTTTTTTGCATTTTTCTGAAGCTGGAAACAGGGAGAGACAGTCAGACAGACTCCCGCATGCGCCCGACCGGGATCCACCCGGCACGCCCACCAGGGGCAACGCTCTGCCCATCCTGGGCGTCGCCATGTTGCGACCAGAGCCACTCTAGCGCCTGAGGCAGAGGCCACAGAGCCATCCCCAGCGCCCGGGCCATCTTTGCTCCAATGGAGCCTTGGCTGCAGGAGGAGAAGAGAGAGAGAGGAAGACGCGGCGGAGGGGTGGAGAACCAAATGGGCGCTTCTCCTGTGTGCCCTGGGCAGGAATTGAACCTGGGTCCTCCGCACGCTAGGCCGACGCTCTACCGCTGAGCCAACCGGCCAGGGCAGACCCCAGTGACTTTCTTCAAGGCCCTGGAGCACGCTGCAGCTTCCCAGCTTCCCGCCCCAGGAGCTTTGCACCGGCTGGTCCCTCTGCTCCAGATCCTCCAGCACTTGGGGGAATTGCCCAGAGCAACTGTTCCTGACACCCAATCTAAGCAGCCCTTCCAACCCACCTCTGTCGCAGGCCCCTCGCTTTCGGACAAGGCTCAGTGATCTGTTGATCGCCTCGTTCTCCCCCTGCTGGAATGCAGCTAATCCGCAGACATCCAGCAGGGAAACCTCGGCGCCAAAAACACTGGGTAGAGAGGGAGGGCTGAGCGACGGCCCTTCTCCCAGCTCCTCCGGGAAGCCTTCTCTGATCAGTGCTGGGCAGGGCCCTGTTCTGAGCCTTGAGTTCCCTCCCTCACACCCGGGATGGCTCCGCTACTGGACCCAGTCCCTTGCCTCGCCCGGGAGACACCGGGTGGGCGGGCATTTATTTACACAGTCACCCGGCGGGCCGCGATCGATGGCACCGCACACACCTGGCCTCGCAGGCGCCGAAGCGAGAGCGCTGCGTCCAGGAGGGCTTCCTGGAAGCGGCGGCCTGGGCCAGGGCGGGCGGGGTCCAGAGGCGCTGGAGGCTGGGCGAGCGGCGCCGAGGTCCGGCCGGCCGCACGCACGCGGACGGGGGCCGGAGGTCCGCTCTTATGCGGTAACAATCATGGCAGCTGTCACCGGCGGCCGCCGGCCATCCGCCCCATCCTCCGGCCCGCGCCCCGGCCGGCAGACCCTGCGAGCTGGAGGAAGCAAGGAGGCCCGCCCGCGCGCCCACACGCTTACCGTCTCCGAGGCCAGATCCCCGGTGCCCAGCGACATGGTGGCGATGCTGCGGGCGCCACGGTCCGGTCCGGTTCTGGGGCTCCGCGGGCCGCCCGGCGGCCTGCAGCCTCTGGACCCGCCCTCGCGCCCGCTGCGACCCCGCTGCCATGGCAACCACGCCGGCCCGCGGAGCCCCGGATGTGGCTCGCCAGGCCGACCTGCGCATGCACGTGCGCGTGCGCGTGCGCGTGCGCCGCAACACTCGCGGGCCGACCGGTCGCCCTCCCGGCGGTGTGGGCCGGAGAGAAGCCCGTTGAGCTGAACAGGTAGCCGCCGGCGCTGAACAAATTTGCAGGCTGCATCCGCGTCCTTCCTCTCTACAGGCTCCGCTGGTCACCAGAGCAGGACACGACTAAGTATTTATTAGGTTCACGCTGAAAGGCGCAGGGGCTGGTGCCCTGGCACAGGCAGGCTGCCAGCTCTGAACGTCTGGAGACGTTCAGAAAATCCTCCTCCTTGACCCCCCGTCCTTAGGCTCTAGGGTTCTGATCCAGCCACAGGGACCAGAACAAAAGAATAGTCTGTACTGTGCTCCATGCGTATGACGAACTTCATTTGTTATCATTATCAGCGAGGATGATTTGCTCTTTCTCTTCATACAGGTGTCCAAGCGCAGATACTCTGTTTCCGCCCCCTTGCCTTATTTTTCCAGTCACCTGACGTTGATCATCTATCTACGGGAGCATTCCATATCTGGACTGTCCGCTTTGTGGGGCAAGGGCTTTGATTTGCTCACTGCTTGTTGTGTGTCCCTCCCTTGAAACAAGGTCTGGTACACACAGCAGGTGCTTGATCAACAGGTAGTTGAGGTACACAGCAAGTCACACGACTTCTCTGGGCCTCTATTTTCTGTGCCGGCTCTGCAGTGAAGAAGAGGGCTGTCGGGAGGCTGCAATGAGTCCACCTCTGTTAGGTGCTCAGGCCGGTTGCTTGTTTTAGAGTGACTGCAATGAGGGCCCGTGTTATTATTATGATGTGGTGACCACAGCAATGAGCCCTCCCTCCAAGTGGCGCAGTGTACTCTAGCAAAGGGAATGCCTGGCAGGTTCGAGAGCTCTAGTTCTGGCGCCAGCACCTGTACTATGGGACTACTACCGGTTCTCAGTTTCCTCAGCTGTATCACAAAGGGGGTGAGCCACTCGGGGATGGTCCCAGGAGCAGGCAAGGCTGAGCTGGTTAGCGGTCAGGAGCCCAGGTTTTGCCGCCTTGCTGTGGTCTCCTTGCCTGTCGCTGTCACTAAAGGAGAGAACAGAAGTGAAACTCAGCACAGTGCCCGATACACAGTAACCACCTCCAACAATGGAAGCTACCAGGCAGCCCTTTGCAGCTAGCTAGCTAGTCCGACTACTTGAATGGCATTTAAAACAGCAAATTTTAATTTCTTCTGAAATAATCCACTTACTCACTGGCACGCCTCCTCTGCTCTCTGAAGCCCTGTTTCCCGAGTGCTGTCAGGAAGGAGCTGCACCCTGATATCTGGTTCTTTATTTAGATGTTCTCTGGTGCATCCTAAGAGAAAAGAAACTCTATGCTCTTCCCTGAGCCACCACCAGAGTTGTTTATAAAAGATGAATCTTTCCAGGCCACTCACCTGCTCAACAACTTGCATTTGCTTCCTCAGGGTGTTGTCTGTGTGGCACACCAGGGCTTTCTAAACCGAAGGGTTACGTAGTAAATCACGTATGCACGCGTACCTCGCCCACTCCCGGGGCTGCGCAAACTCCCTGTCCTCCCTGAACCCGCTGTTTCGATTATTTTCTCTCATGTTATTATAGAGACAGTACCTTTCTGCGACTTTTTATCTGCCGTTCCAAATTCTAAAAACTTCTGAAAACTTTCGTAACTCACATTGTTGGCAAAAACCTGTCCTGACTTTCAATTCATTCGTCAACAGCAATCTGCGTTGAGGCGGTCTAGTGTTTGTGCCACGCGCAGTGTATGTTAGTGTGATTCCCTGCACAACTGTAAATGCATTGCATTATGGGGTGCAGCATCAGACCTTGCTGGGATTGTCATCTCTTACCCAGCCTGTGTGTACCGCATAACTTTCCTAAAATCTGAACTCCTCTGAGATCTGAACCATTTGTCCTCAGAAATTTCTGGTAAGGAATTGTGGGCCTTATGATGTATATATAGTATTCGGCTCTGGAGCCAGACTGTCTGGGTCCAAATCCAAGCAGTGCCAGCTCACTCGCTGTGAGACCTCAGGAATGAGCCTCAGTTTCCTCATCGGAGGGGATGGCCATAGTACCCGCCCTCCTAGAGTTGCTGTAGGATCACCCAAGTTTATATTTAAATGAAGCACTTAGCACAGTGCTAGCTAAGAGATTCCCCCTTCCCAGGACTTACTGAATCAGGGGAACACTGACACCCCCATTTTACAAGAAGGAATCCCCAGTTCAGAGAATGTAACAGTGCAGTTCAAACTTTCTCACCCAAGTGGTTTGAAGAGGCCCGGAGGGTGAGGATCAGGAAGAGTGGTTGTCCGAAGTGGTTTCCCCTATCAAAATGAATGTTTTTGTTTGTTTGTTTGTTTGTTTTTTTCATTTTTCTGAAGCTGGAAACGGGGAGAGACAGTCAGACAGACTCCCGCATGCGCCCGACCGGGATCCACCCGGCACGCCCACCAGGGGCGACGCTCTGCCCACCAGGGGGCGATGCTCTGCCTCTCCGGGGCGTCGCTCTGCCGAGACCAGAGCCACTCTAGCGCCTGGGGCAGAGGCCACAGAGCCATCCCCAGCGCCCCGGGCCATCTTTGCTCCAATGGAGCCTCGGCTGCGGGAGGGGAAGAGAGAGACAGAGGGAAAGCGCGGCGGAGGGGTGGAGAAGCAAATGGGCGCTTCTCCTGTGTGCCCTGGCCGGGAATCGAACCCGGGTCCTCCGCACGCTAGGCCGACGCTCTACCGCTGAGCCAACCGGCCAGGGCTCAAAATGAATGTTTTTAAAGCTCCATTTTTATTTTTATACCCTTAGGAATTCTGCTTTCTATTTCCTTATACCTGGTGTTTCCCTCCAAATGTTGCTGAAACACTGATTCGCCGTAAAGATGAGCCATGTTTTTTATGTTTTTATCCACTGGCCTTGAGAACCCCCAGCACACAGCTGAGGGCCCCAGTTTTGAAGTCAAACGAACACGGACTTGGCCGCAACCACGACGACACCCATTCTGTCCCCCGCCCCCCGCAACAGGCGACCCAGACAGGAGGTCTCTCGGCTAAACAAGCCACGCCCCTTCCGGGATGGCTCCACCCCTTTTAGGAAAGCCCCGCCTTCCGGGCGCGAGGCTGGTTGGACGCTCAGGAATGTACCATTAAATATCCCGGAGGGGGGACGGTCTGGGTCGGGGAGAACGGTTGGAGTCGCCTTGTCTCCAGAGTCCTTAAGATTGAGCTCGTTCCCCACGTTCGTCCCTTGGATGCTCCCGCCATGGTCTTCGGGGAGCTGTCACGGTTCCCCACGCCTGCTGTCCCCCGTCCTCGCCCCCTGAAGCCCCGACAGATGGTGCGGTCCAGGGCGGGGCCTGCGGGCGGGGGCGGGGCCACGGCGGCGGACGTTCGCGGAGCTGGTGAGCCGCTAGCTGGGGAGGGGTCGCGGTCTCTGTGGCGGGCGCGTCCGGGTCGGAACCGCGGGCGGGGGCCGGGGGAGCAGCCTGGGCTCGGCGTGAGCGGTCCGGGCTGGGTCCCCGCGCTGCCGCAGCCCTCCAGCCCACTCCGCTTGTGGGCCTTCTGCTCGGCGCCCGCCGTGGGGTCCACAGGCCTCATACTGACCCCCAACTGCAGGGGGCGCTCTTCCTGGGGGGGCCTCACCTCGCCCGGGGTGTATAGACGGATGGACCCTCGGCCTACGCAGACCTCCTGACCCCGGCAGACCCACTGGTCACCCCCCCCCCCCCGGTCTCAGAGCCGCCCCTGATCCCAGGCTGTTAATAGATGACCGCACTGGGGGTGCACATTAATGCGCTTGCACGAGGGCACCCCAGCCCCGCCCTCAGGTGCACACTCGGCCCGGTGGGGGGTGGGGGTGGGGGGCCGACACGCACACCCCCCTGGCCGCAGCGTGGTCGAATGCGGACCCGCTTGCCCTGTACACGTGGCTGCCCCGCAGCGTCCCCACGCCCCTGACTCTGGTGGCCCACCCGCACGCAGCCCAGGTGAGCATCCTGCTCTCACCCGCCCGCCAGGGTCCGAGGTGGGCAGCGTGGAGCTCTTGCGGCCTCATGGTTCCCACCAGCCCGACTCCCTGCAGCCCCTGGGCCAGGACTCAGGGCCCTGCTCGTTCTTAGAGCATCTCCATCCAGCCCCACCCCAGCCCCGGGCTTTGCTTCCATCCCACTTGGCTACCTGGCAGTTCTGGGGCCTGAGCAGGCAAGGCAGCAGCTTGTGACTAGGGCTGATGGAGGGCTGCTGGCCCTGGTTTCCTTTGTAGGACCCCCCCACCCCCACCCGGCGTCGCCATGGACCCCGAGTGCTTCCGGCTCCTCCCGGCCCTATGTGCTGTTCTGGCAGACCCCAGGCAGCCCGTGGCAGACGACACCTGTTTGGAGAAGCTGCTGGACTGGTTTAAAACCATCACGGAAGCAGGTATGGGTGAGGGTGCTGCCTTTGGCTTTCTCCTGAGGCCAGAGGATACCCATCTGGTTGGTGGCCTCGGTCCTTCCCCAGCTACTTGGGAACACTGAGGGGGAGTGATCAGGAGTGAGAGCCGGAGCTTGACCTTCTGGCCGATTCCAGCCATGACTCAGGACTCCGGTTCAGTATATGTGGTGGCTGCGGAGGGCGTGGGCAGACGTGTTTCTGTTCTCAGTGCATTATTATTTTTGTTTGTTTACTCAGCAAACATTTTTTTCCTTTCTCTCTCTGATAATGAAAGTAATACCTATTCTTTACGCAAAACTTTGACACCACCAAGGAGTAGAGAGGAGAATTAAACCGCCGTCTACCTCTGTCCTGCCAGCCCTTCTTTCCCCCTAACACATCATAAAGCTGTATTTTTCTTATCAAATGAGGTTGCACTATAATACGTGGTGTCTTGCGTTTTCTCCCTTCCCGTTGCAGCGGGTGTTTTCCGCGTGGCACACGTGGATTTGTTGACTGTGTGGGTCACTGTAGTGTTTAATGCAGCACTTCTGTTGTACTTTAGTTCCAGGCATTTCATCATGATATTTTTTTTCTTGGCTCACAGATTGTTATTTAACTTGTTTTTTTAGAAAATTTACTGATTTTAGGTAGAGACAGCAAGAAACATCGATTGGTTGTTTCACTGACACATAGTTTCACACTTGTCCTTCAAGGGTCTGTCGTTCTTGCTCATTTGTTCGCTTCGTTTCTGTGAGGTGTGTAAAAATCTCACTCTAAGATCGTGAAGTCAGCAGTTTTTCTTTGGAAATCTTTTTCATCCTCCCCCCCCCTTCTTGGAGTTAGGTAAGGTCTGAGCAGGCTTAGACTGTTAACACACCTTCTGGGATTGGTCTCTGAACAACAACCTTCTTTTCTTTTTTTTTTTTTTGGTGGAGATGCCGGGGAGCGAACCCGGGGCCTCATACAACGACCTTCTTTTCTAATGCACTGAGGATGCTTTTTTGCTTTGAAGTCAGTTTTTTGTCTGCTGTTACTCTTGCTGCACCAGTTTTCTTAAATGTAGAATTTGCCTGCTGTCTCTTTCCACCGCTGTGTCCGGGCCAGTCCATGTGTCACATCTCATCGTCTCCTCTGAGGTGCTGGCTGGGGCCCCTCGTTTCATCTGAGCAGCTCTTTTGTGTCATGGGTTGAGTTTACTGTTGTATTTGAGCCTGTTTTCACCACATTCTTCTGTATGTCTCCCATGTTCTGTCTTTGCTCCTCTTTCCTTATTTTTCTGCTTTCCACCGGATTGGTAAAGCTTTCTAGTTTTTCTCGACTTTTTCTTCTGGCCTTGAAGTTGCGTGTTACACACACACACACCCGGAAATGAGAAGTGAGGAAGCAGTCAGACAGACTCCCACATGCACCCGACCGGGATCCACCTGGCACACCCACCAGGGGGCGATGCTCTGCTGCAACCAGAGCCATTCTAGCGCCCAAGGCGGAGGCCACAGAGCCATCCTCAGTGCCTGGGCCAACTTTGCTCCAATGGAGCCTTGGCTGTGGGAGGAGAAGAGAGAGATAGAGAGGAAGGAGAGTGGGAGGGGTGGAGAAGCAGATGGGCGCTTCTCCTGTGTGTCCTGGCCGGGAATCGAACCCAGGACTTCCACACGGCAGGGTCGATGCTCTACCACTGAGCCACCCGGCCAGGGCCTCCATGGTGTTCCTTTTTTTTTTTTTTTTTTTTATAGAGTCAGAGAGAGGGAGGGACAGACAGACAGGAAGGGAGACAGATGAGAAGCATAAATTCTTTGTTGTAGCGCCTTAGTTGTTCATTAATTGCTTTCTCATATGTGCCTTGACCATGGGCCTTCAGCAGACTGAGTGACCCCTTGCTTGAGCCAGCGACCTTGGGTCCAAGCTGGTGAGCCTTGCTCAAACCAGATGAGCCCGCTCTCAAGCTGGCGACCTCGGGGTCTCAAACCTGGGTCCTCCACATCCCAGTCCGACGCTCTGTCCACTGCGCCACCGCCTGGTCAGGCTCCATGGGTGTTCTTTAGTGACTTCCCTGTAGGTGAACTCAATAGAAGAGTCGCAGGTGGTGGAGAACCTCTGTCTTCTGTTCGAGGGGTCTGGGGATCTGAGCAGTTACTCCAGCCCAGCACCATCTCCCAGATGATCGTAGTCTGATGTTTTTTTGAGTCTGTCTTGTTTTAAAACCCTTCAGAAGTCATTCCTAACTTTTCAAGTTGTTGACACTTTTTAGATTTGCCCACGTCTGCTGGTCTCTGCTTCTTGCTCCTCCCCTCTCCCTCCCTCTGTCCATTTCCTCCTTACGGAAGCTCTGGCAGCCGGGGCCCCTCATGGGGGCCTCTCCTCCGCCTCCCCCCACCCCAGGTCTGTGAATAGCAGTGTAGATGAGTGTAGAATTTCAGGTGCCGGGCTGGTACACTGGACTTCCTTGCTTTGAGTGCTCTCAGTTTAAAGAAAAGAGTGTCTTATTTGAGAGGGGAAAATAGTTTCTTGCTTAAACCTGGATCTTTTCTGCATGATCGGCAAGACAAAACATCTTTTCAAAGTTTGTTGGCCATTCGTCCTTCCCGTCTGCGCCCCCAACCTGCTGAGGTGTTGGCTTTCTGGTCTGTTCCCCATGTCGAATTAAGTTGTGAATCCTTCATTGCACTTGTTGCAAACATGTTCTCCACTTAGACTGCTAAACCCCAAGGCTTGAGGGAGTGGGGTCTGGGAGTTGCCGGAGGAGCAGTTTTGGGGGGTCTGTGTGGTCCTGTGCCCCTGGTGATGCGCCTCCCGGCGGGGCCCGTGCCCAGGGTCCAGCCTGCTGCTGCTACAGGACAGTTCCTGCCTGGTCGAGCTGCTGTTCCAGGTGCTGAAGCCCCAGGACCTGGGTTCCGGAGTCCTCTCCTTCGGCCTCCGCCTCGCGGGCATCCTTGCAGCCCAGGAGGACTGCTTCCAGTACCTTCAGGTGAGCCGGGTCCTCCCACCCGAGCGGCCTGCCCACAGGTGTGTGGCTTCTTCTCCTGCAGGCATGTAAAGCAGGAGTAGCTGTTAACCACCACTGAGCCTCCAGAATGGGGCTTCCCTTCGCCCCATGTCTGGTAAAGGGTTTGAACAGGGCCATCCGGGTGGGTGGGGGATACCTGGAGGTGGGTGGTGCCCTGGCAGACCCCACAGGCCAGGGTCAGCAGTCCAGGAGGCTGTGGAGACCACTGGGGTCCTTGAGCCCAGAACGTCCTGGCCAGAGGTGGGCCTTTGTGGGTGAAGCTGGTGGTGCTGCTTTGGTGGAGGGTTTCTGAAGTAAACTGCGGCAGGACTGATGGGCCTTCATGGAGAAGCCGGCCCTGGGGGCTGCCCCGTGGAAGCACGGCGGCCTGGCCTCTGCCTGCAGCCTGTGAACAGGCGCCCTCGAGGTCTCGCCCAGTGGGAGGGCCATCTCTAACCTGCCTGTCCCTGGGCGAGGGACCCGGTCCCCACTTCCTTCTCCACTTCCAGCAGGGGGAGTTGCTGCCTGGGCTCTTTGGGGAGGCGGGCCCCCTCGGGGGAGCAGCCTGGACCGCGCCCACGGTGCGCAGCGGCTGGATCCAGGGCCTGCGCTCCCTGGCACAGCACCCCAGCGCCCTGCAGTTCCTGGCCAACTTCGGTGAGTGCCCCACCCGCCTTTCAGCCTTCCCCCTGTGGCCTCGCCTCGCCTCCTGCCGTGTGGCCCCTGGGAGGCCCCTGCACCTTGCTGGGCCCTGTCCTCTTGGAAAGTGGCCGTGATAGCAGGGGACTGTTGTGAGGAGCACAAGGGTGCCCAGGGGTAGAGGCTTGTAGGTTACATCCAGCAGGGGCCCAGGGGTAGAGGCTTGTAGGTTACATCCAGCAGGGGCCCAGGGGTAGAGGCTTGTAGGTTACATCCAGCAGGTGCCCAGGGGTAGAGGCTCGTAGGTTACATCCAGCAGGGGCCCAGGGGTAGAGGCTTGTAGGTTACATCCAGCAGGGGCCCAGGGGTAGAGGCTTGTAGGTTACATCCAGCAGGGGCCCAGGGCTAGAGGCTTGTAGGTTACATCCAGCAACAGCAGTGGCTTTGGGACTAAGTAGGAAGAACCAGGTTTCTGTGGGTTTAAAGCCACAGTAAGGACATGGTGCTGCTCACCCTGCGAAGCTCCAGCTCTGGTGCTCTGGCTCCTGGGCAGAGGGCGCTGGTGCTCTGGCCCCTGGGCGGAGGGCGCTGGTGCTCTGGCCCCTGGGCGGAGGGCGCTGGTGCTCTGGCCCCTGGGCGGAGGGCGCTGGCCCCTGCGGGCCCCTCGGCATCTGGTGGCGTTCCGGCTCCTCCCCTGAGGCTCTGGACTCGGCTTGCTCAGCACTGGCCGGGCCGCTGCGGTCTCCTGCACACCCCGTCCCAGCCGAACCCTGTTTCCTCTCCCTCCCCAGGGGCCCTGGACACCGTCTTCTCCCTGCAGGGAGACTCCAGCCTGTTTGTGGCCTCGGCAGCTGGGCAGCTCCTGGTGCACATCCTGGGTCTGTCTATGCAAGGCCACCCCAGGGGACAGCCCAGCCCACAGGCTTGTGACTGGCCGGCGTGTGCCCAGAAAATCATGGGCCACATCGAAGAGTCCCTGGGCTCCAGCACCACCCCACGGGTCACGCAGGCCCTGAACGTCCTGACCACCACGTTCGCGCACTGCCACAGCCCCTGGACGCAAGGCCTTTGGGTGCAGCTGAGCCCCCTCGTGGCCTGTCTGCTCGAGAGAGACCCCGTCCCCGCTGCACACTCGCTGGTGGATCTCCTCCTCAGCGTGGCCCGGTCAGGTCCCCAGGGGCACCGCCTTGGCGGGGGGGGGGGGGACTGGGGCTCTTCCTCGGGACGCCCTGGGGCGCTGGGGGGGGGACTGGGGCTCTTCCTCGGGATGCCCTGGGGCACTGGTGGGGGGACTGGGGCTCTTCCTCGGGACGCCCTGGGGCGCTGGGGGGGGACTGGGGCGCTCGTCTTCCTTGGGACGCCTTGGGGCGCTGGTGGGACTGGGGTGCTCGTCTTCCTCGGGACGCCTTGGGGCGCTGGTGGGGAGACTGGGGCGCTTGTCTTCCTCGGGACGCCCTGGGGCACTGGTGGGGGAACTGGGGTGCTTGTCTTCCTCGGGATGCCCTGGGGCGCTGTTTCCCCGGGCTGTGTCTCACCTGCTCCCCAGGAGCTCTGCCCAGTGGTGGGAACGCCCGAGGGGCTGTGCACTCAGAAGGCCCTTCGGTCTCCACTGGGAATGCGCAGCCACCGCGGGGGTTGGGGGGACAGTCCCCCTGGGAATCGCATGGACTTTGGTAGCGGGGCAGGAATAACGTTCTCTTTCTGGGTCTTCCTCTGCAGTTCTCCTGCACTGAGTTCTGACTGTGGCCTGTGGGTGATGCTGGCACAGACGCTGGGCTGTCTGAGCCCCACACAAGCAGGGCCGCTGGCTCTGGGGATCCTGAAACTGCAGGACTGGTGAGCACGGGGTTCATGGTGTGGGGCAGGCAGAGGGTCTCGAGTGTGACCCTGTGGTCTGGGAGCTCCAGGGAGCTCCAGGGGCCAGAGGACAGTCTGAGGCTGCCGTCTGGGGCCTGCCAGGCAGAGTGTCGCCAGGAGCGTGTGGTTGTCGCTGAGGCCTTGGTGTGGGCTGTGGCTTCCGTGCTTTCTTCTGAGACGGTGACTCTTTCCACCAAGAGCTTTACGGGCTCTGCAGGGATAAGACAGGTTCCTGGAGCCTCCACCCAGAATCGGTCGGGTTTGTGCCCAGGACTCACCCCTCTGCTACCCTCTGCCCCCTCCCAGTGGCCTTAGGTGTGGGCTCTGGACCACCATCATGTGTATACCCCAGGGTGGGCACTAGGGGCTGTGGGGCGGTGCAGGGACCCGGTGAGCAGGAGCAGCTGGACAGCTCCTGGCAGGAGAGGGAATCTGTCCCTCCTGAAAGTGTGCCTGGGGCCCAGAGAGGCGGGAAGGATGAGGATGTCATTCTGGAGTTCCGGGCGGTTGCATTTGGTCCAGGCTGGGTGAAAGTGGCCTCAGGCCCACTCCCCAGAGGGGCAGAGGAGCCTGCCAGCTCAGGGCTCTGGACGTTCAGAGAGGGAGGTGTCCAAGGGGCGGAGGATTGGGTGGCCAGACTGGCCTCACACCCTGGTCCGGGCTGACCACACGGGCAGACTGCCTTCCAGGACATGGGAGGTCATGTCTGGGCTGAGTGGAAGGCGAAGCCTCCGGGGACGCTCCCGGGGTGGGGCCCTGTCCCCATGGCCCTGAGCAGGCACTGTCCACCAGGGCAGGTGTGTCCAGACTGCCTTGGGCATCTCCTAGCAGCCCCCACAGTGCCACGCTGCCAGCCTGGGCACCTGTCGCAGGGCCTGCAGGGAAGCTGCTTCTCCAGAAGCGTCCAGCTGCCGGGCGCTCCCCCCTGGCCCCAGACCTGCAAGGGCTGTCAGGGGAGTAGCCAGCCCTCCTCAGGTCAGGCAGCGCGCACCATGTTCTCTGTTCTCAGCCCACAGGAGCTGAGGACGCAGGCCTCCGATGTCCTCCTCCAGCCCCTGGCCTGCGTCCTGCAAGCTGCCGCACAAGCCCCCGGGCCCCCAGGTACTATTGGCATGGGAGGACGGAGCCTTGGGGTCAGGGCAGGCTGGTGGGTCACGGGTACTCGCCTCCCCAGCTTCGAGTGGACACGGCGGGCTGTGGGCCACTGTCCATCTCATGTCCTCACCCCAGAGTTAACGGGCAGTGTGGCCGCCACTGGGCAGTGTGGTGGCTCCAGAGCATGAGATCTGTCTTCCCCGCCCGGTCCTGGCAGGGTGGTGGTTCCTTCCCCCTCCCGGTCCTGGCAGGATGGTGGTTCCTTCCCCCGCCCGGTCCTGGCAGGATGGTGGTTCCTTCCCCCGCCCGGTCCTGGCAGGATGGTGGTTCCTTCCCCCGCCCGGTCCTGGCAGGATGGTGGTTCCTGAGCCCGACGGGCAGATGGGCCTGGCCCTTGTCTGCCAGGCCGTCTGGGTCCTGAGACTTGTGCTCTAGCCACACGACGGGGAGGATTCACAAAGGGGACCCGGTTGTGCCGTGTGGTCCGTGTCGAGTGTAGGGATGACCTTCTTGACCAGCAGTAGCCAGCCCAGGGTTGGGCTGTGGGTCAGCGGGGACTCGACCACGTGAGAGCCCTCAGACAGGTTCAGAGCCCAGCTCTGGTTGGCTGGACATCACCCCGGACGAGCCACCCACTCGGAACCTCCGGTCCTCGTCCCTGCCACGGGCGGTGGCGAGGCCCGTGTGGCCGTGTAGGCTGTGCCTGCTCACTGGGAGCTTTCTGGTTCGACCTGCAGGCTTGCTGGCCGGGCCTGTGGGGAACTCGGCAGTGGTCAGTACGCTCCTGTCCTCCAGGTCAGCCTGTGTGGGTCTCCTGTGCCAGACCCTGGCCCACCTGGAGCTGCTGCAGCCCATGGTAGGTATGCCCTGGCCTGTGTCCCCAGGACGGGCTGCAGGTGTGTGGCCTGCACTGACCCTCTCTCCTCTCCCAGGCCCCCTCGCCCTGGCCCCAGGCGCCCATGCTTGGGGCTGCGGTGACAGTCCTGCAGTTCTGCAATGGCTCAGCCGTCCCAGCCTCCGATGTGGGGAGCCGCCTCTGTGTGGTCCTGGCCGGCTGCGTCCGGGTCCAGCGAGCGGCCCTCGATTTCCTGGGGACGCTGTCTCAGGGGGCAGGTGAGCAAGAAAGCGTTCGCTCGTGCTCCCGGGGTTTGAGCGAGCCCCACCGCCCCCTTTCCTGGCTGCTCAGAGACGTCCTGTTCTGTTGTCCTCTGCCTGTCCTCTCAGATGCGGGCTTCGCTGCGTGGGGTTCTGTCCCCGCTTCCTGGGACTGACGCATACCGTCCTGGGGCGGGGAGGCCCTGGTGGGGGGCGGGGGGTTTTACACCCCCCACCCCCCACATCTGTCTCAGGCCCCAGAGAGTCGGTGACGCAGGTGTTTGCCATCCTCCTGGATTACCTCAAGAGCCCCGACTCCAGCCCCACGGTACTCGCCCGGGGCCGGGGACAGGGAGGCGGGAGGCAGAGTGGGGGGACCCTGCCAGCCCCGATCGGGGCCAGAGTCGCTTCTGAAGTGAGTTGGGAGGGGCAGGCGGCTACATGGGGTGTGGCCCAGGGCCCCGCCTGGCTGAAGGGAGCACTCTGGGGTGCCCTGGGCCTGGGACAGCCAAGGTCCAGGCTCATCACGGCTCTCAGGGGAGGTGACCTGAGTGGCCCTAGGCTTGGCGACCCGTGTTTCCTGCACACAGACCCCTCTCCTAGCTCCGTGGCTGCGTTGGGCCCTGATGGGTGCAGTGAGGGCCACAGGCCCCTGAGTGGCAGTGCAGAGGGGACACGAGGCCTGAGGACCCCCGGGGCGCTGAGGCAAAGGCGCGGGTAGTTTCTTGTGTCTCGGGGCAGAAATCGCGTCTCCCCAGGAGTGCGGTCTCCTCCTCTCGTTGGGAGGCCCGGTCTGCTGCTTGCTGAAGCCACAGCCTTGTGAGAACGAAGCCCAGTGTCTCCTCCCTGCAGCCCCCATCCAGTACCCAGGGCGGGAGCAGGAGCACAGGGCGGAGGCAGGGCAGGTGGGCGGCTGCCCCTCCTGGCCCTGCAGCCCCGCTCTGCCTGCCCAGGTTCTGAAGAAGGCCTTCCAGGCCACACTCAGGTGGCTCCTGAGCTCGCCTAAGTCCCCCGGCTGCTGCGACCTGGACCCTCACACCCGGCTGTTCCTCGGAGGTAACCCGGCCCTTCCCAGGGGTCCCGGGAGGAGCCGTGGGGCTGGGGGCAGCGGGGCCGGGGCGGGAGGTGGGTGGGCATGGCGGGGCCACTCTGAACCGCCCTCCCGCCCCAGAGCTTCTCCCTGTGCTGCAGAAGCGGCTGTGCAGCCCCTGCTGGGAGGTGAGGGACTCGGGCCTCGAGTTCCTGACCCAGCTGACCAGACGCTGGGCCGGTGAGTTCTGGCGGGGCTGTGGGGCGGTGGGCCCGGCCTCGGCACCCCGATTGCCTCTGGCTGGCTGTGGGAGCCAGGGCTGCTGAGGCTGCGGGCGGGGGGAAGGGGGCTGCCCTGGGGGGAGGGGGAGGCGCAGGCTCAGCCTTGGCTCACACTGGCTGTGGTGGCTTCAACCCCCAGGGCAGGCCGGCTTCAGACAGGCGCTCCTGGCTTCCGAGGTGCCCGGGCTCGCCAAGCAGCTCCTGCAAGACCCTGAGAGTTACGTCCGAGCCAGCGCAGTGACCGCCGTGGGGCAGCTCTCCAGCCAGGGGCTGCACGCCAGCCCTGGGCACCCAGAAGGCCCACAGGTAGGAGGCGGTGGGGCCCGGGGCCAGCAGCCCACCCCTGACAGCTGTTTGGATGCCCAGCACGGGCATTCTGTGGCAGGGGTCTATTGGGCATGTCCCCGATGTGTCCCACTCAGCCTGTCCCCGATGTGTCCCACTCAGCATGTCCCCGATGTGTCCCACTCAGCATGTCCCCGACGTGTCCCACTCGGCATCCCAGACCCTGTCACTTGGCTGCGGTCACCCTCAGCGACAGCTGAGCACACGGAGGGTGAGGGGCCGTAGCCGAGCCCTCGACCTGCACGGCGGGCTCCGTGGGGCTCTCCCTGCGTGCCCTGGTCAGCCTCCTCCTCTCCGTCCCCCAGAAGAGCCTGCTGCTGGACCTGCTGCACATCCTCTCCGCCGACCCAGAGGGTTTCCCCCGGAGGGCCGTCATGCAGGTCTTCACCGAGTGGCTGAGGGACGGCCATGCGGAGGTCGCCGAGGACACGGAGCGTTTTGTGGCCAGGATGCTGCAGGTGGCGAGCCAGGACCTGGACTGGGAGGTCCGGGTCCAGGCCCTTGAGCTCGCGCTGGTGTTCCTGGCGCAGACCCTGGGCCAGCCCGGCCCCCACTGTCCCTACGCTGTGACTGCCCCCGAGGCGGCCCCCCCTGGCCGTCTGGCCCGGGCCCTGCAGGCACTCTGCCGGGTGCAGCTCTTTGAGTTTGCCTTTCGAGCCTTGTTTGACTGTGACCGCCCTGTGGCCCAGAAGTCCTGCGACCTTCTTCTCTTCCTGCGGGACAAGGCCGCTCCCTACGATGGCCCGCAGGAGGCAGGGGGCAGCCCCGAGGTGGTCTCTCTGGAGGCCACCTTGCAGAGGTGGCGGGCGGGTGAGCAGGGCCCACCTCTGGGGCCCTTGGAGCCGGAGGCCGTGCTGGCCGTGCTGAGGTCCATGGACCTGGAGGGCCTCCGGGGTGCGCTGGCTGAGAGCAGTGACCACGTGGAGAAGAGCCCTCAGTCGCTCCTGCAGGACATGCTGGCCACTGTGGGCATTCTGGGGGACAACCAGGCTGACTGCTACTGAGGCGGCCCTGTGGTGACCTCCCTGCCCCTGCTGCTGGGCCTTGTCCATTTCTCAGGTCCCGAGGGCTCCGGCGCAGCCTGGCTGTGCAAGGTGTCCTCCGGGAAGCCAGGACCAGGTGAGACCAGCAAGGTCAGAGTCACATGGTGTGATGTATTATTAGTTTATTTTCTACTAAAAATAAATGTCACTTGACAGGAGCACTGAGTCATACCATGTTCTAAGAGCGCCCAGGCTGGTGGGAGCTTGGAGAAGCGTCTGAGGAGGGATCTTCCTGTGGGACAGCCACGTTTCCTGGCCACGGTTGGGTCTCCCCTTGGGCCCCACTAAGCCTGCGGGATGACCAAGTGTCAGGAAGCAAATGGCTACGCCTGGAGAGGTCTGGCTTTAGACCTTGGCCCCTCACAATAGTGATCCCAGGTCCAGCCAGGCCTGGGTTTCCAGCCTGTGAATCCTCAGAACCACCCCAAGTTTGTAGCGACTCAAAGCTCACTGCCAGGCCAGCTGAGCTGCCAATGGGAGCATCTGGGGAGCTGAGATCCAGGCCGGTCCCCGGCAGACAAACAGGTGCCCCAGCCTGGCCCTGCCATTCGGGGCAGCGTGACCCTGGGTAAGTCACCTCCTCTAAGAAGCCGTTTCTCCACCTGCAGAATATGGGTTTTGCTATTTGCCTCCCAGGTGTATATGACCTGGTGTTGTTCTAAAGCACCCGGCTCGGTCAGAGAATAAATAGCTAGGTAGATTTAAAAACCTTAGAACTAAATGCAAATACAGCATCATCATTTGTGGGATGCAGCAGAAGCAGTGCTTAGAGGGAAATCTGTATCACTAGAGTGCGTAAGTTAGAAAACAAAACATCGAAAATCAGTAAGTTTCCACTTTAGGATAACTAGACAGTGAAGAGAAATTAAACCCAAAGTAAGCAAAAGAAAAAAACTAATAAAAATTAGTGCAGAAATAAAATTGGAAACAAAATCAATAGCATCATCTAAACCAGGGGTAGTCAACCATTTTATACCTACCAGCTACTTTTGTATCTCTGTTAGTAGTAAAATTTTCTAACTGCCCACCGGTTTCACAGTAATGGTGATTTATAAAGTAAGGAAGTAACTTTACTTTATAAAATTTATTAAGCAGAGTTACAGCAACTTAAAACATAGTAACAACTTACCAAGTACTTTATGTCAGGTTTTCACTAAGTTTGGCAGAATAAATCTTTATAAAACGACTTACTATAGTTAAATCTATCTTTTTAGCCTGACCAGGTGGTGGCGCAATGGATAGAGCTTTGGACTGGGATGCCAAAGACCCAGGTTCGAGACCCTGAGGTCGCCAGCTTGAGCGCGGGCTCATCTGGTTTGAGCAAAGCTCACCAGCTTGGACCCAAGGTCGCTGGCTCGAGCAAAGGGTTACTCGGTCTGCTGAAGGCCCGCGGTCAAGGCACATATGAGAAAGCAATGAATAACTAAGGTGTCGCAGTGCACAACGAAAAACTAATTATTGATGCTTCTAATTTCTCCGTTCCTGCCTGTCTGTCCCTGTCTATCCTTCTCTCTGACTCTCCCTCTGTCTCTGTAAAAAAAAAAAAAAAAAAAAATATATATATATATATATATATATATATATATATATATATATATTATTTATTTATACTTTGGTTGCTCCTCTACAGCCCACCATGAAAGCTGGAACACCCACTGGTGGGCAGTAGGGACCAGGTTGACTACTACTGATCTAAACCACAGGCTTGGTTCTTTGGTCAATAGATCAATTTTTCTGATAAGGCTCTAGCCATGCAGGAAAGAAGACAAATCATTAGTATGGGAAATGGAAGACAGGATGTCTCTGCAGGGGCCGTGAAAGCAAAGGACAGTGAGCAACCCTATACCCACAGCTCTGATAACTTAGACATGTGGGCCAGTCCCTCAGAGGACACACAACTTGCTTAACCCCGCAGGAGAAGAAATAGATAATCTGGATAGGCCTGTTGCTACTAAGTGGAATTGGTAGTTGTTAACCTTCCAAACAGAAAACTCCTGGCCCAGACGGGTTCACTGGTGAATTTACAGAATGTTCGAGGAAGTCGTGGTAGCCGTTCGTTCTCTGCAATTGCTCAGAGGCAGAAGGAACATTTCCCGGCTCACTCAAGGAGGCTAGCATCATGCTGACACTGAACCCAGACAGAGACAGTCCAAGAAATGGAGACCACTGTCCCCATAACCATAGGTGTAAAAGCCCTTAACAAAGTCACAAATCCGACAACGTATAAAAAGAATTCTCCACCGTGATCAAGTCGGGTTTATCTCAGGTGCCCAAGGCTGGTTCAACATCTGGACACCAGGGGTGAGAGATGGGCTGGGAGGCCCAGGCAGGGAGAGTCTTGATGGGTACAGCCCAGAAGTCACACGTGATCGTCATCTGTGTCCCCTGGCCCAGACTTCTAGCATGTGGCACGCCCAGCAACGACGGGCTGTGGGGATGCGGAAGGCCACGTGTGCAAGAGGCTACACTACACGGACGGCCACTTGGGGCGGCCACGCCACGCAGCAGGTCCCTCGTGGTGCTGTTGGGGGGGCAGGGCTCACCTTGGTGTGTGCTGCCCGCTGCCTCTCAACACCTCTTAACAGCTGCCAGGTGGGGGGGTCTCCTGGGGAGGAGCTCAGTGGGGACCCGCGGAACCAGGTGCGTCACCCCACCCGGGGCATACGCCCTGGGGTCTCCAGGCAGCTTCTGGGCAGGCGTGTAGCTGGCATGCCGCAGTAGCGCTTAGTAATCAGCCTGAGCTTCCTGCACTCCCCGGGTTTGAGGGGTGGGGTGGGGGGGTAGTTAGTTTGATCTCATTCCCACCCTAAGAGCACAACTCTACAGGTTTTCAGCTTAGGGTGGGCAGGTCTTCCGGACGCCCCCCACATGGGCAGGGCTGGCCCCGACTTCTATTCCTTCACCGTGATGACACTGAATAGGTATTGGACAGAAGGGCACCGACCAATCAGAACGGACTCGGGCTGGTCTGTCCAATCAGGGTGCAGCAAGCTGAACATCGGCACTGTTGCTATACAGATTTCCCAGGGAAAGCAGGCTGAATCATGGGCCAACTAGTTCACTGCAGACCCGCTGGGTAACTACTCAGAGCCACGAGGGCTGGAACATGGCTGTGTTGACCTGATGGTGGGGGAGGCCGGACCTCTCAGGCCCAAGCCCCTCCTAGACGGCTCCTAGACGGGCGTGGTTGAGCGCGGGCGCTCAGCTCAGGGCGGACTCGGCGCTGCCCACCGCATGTCCTACCAGGCAGTCACCCTGAGCCAGAGTCCTCAGTGAGCCAGGACCGGAAAAATCACAGATCGTGCCCTAATGCATGCAGTTACCCAGGAAGTGAAGTGTTTCCAAACAGGTGTCCTGGGAAGGAGAACAGTGCAAAGGTACTATGTAGCCGGGCACTGGCCACACCACCTGCCCCTGCGTGTCATGGGCCTTGGGCAGGTCACCAGCCTCCTACCTGGAAGCTGGGACTAGTAACGACTCAGCATCGAGGGCTCCCGGAAAGCAGAGGCGGGCCCTGCAGTGCATCCCTGGTCCCAGCACAGCCCTCAGCATCTGGGGGACACATGCCGGCTGCATCAGGGCCCTTGAGAGAGGCGATGTCAGTTAGCCACCGCTGTGTAACAAATAACCCCAGAGGTTCCCATGATTTGAAACAACTTTTATTATTATTATTATTTCTAAGGGGTCTGGGGGGCCCCTGGCTGCTCTAGCTCTGTGCATCAGCAGCCCGGGGGGGGGGGCTAGCTGGTCTAGGGAGGTCTGGGTAGGATGGCTGGCAGACCCAGGCTTGCCCACGTGCGGTGGCAGTCAGGAGAGCAGGCAGAGGGTGCATGTCCCTCGAGGCCTGAGCTCAGAACTGGAGTGTCACTTCTGTGGTGCGTCGCTGGATGCAAGGGTGAGGAAGTAGGGCACAGGCGGTTCAGGGAGGAGGAGGAATGGGGTCGCTTTCTCAATTGGCCCACCACAGCAGGGTGTGGTGGGGGGGGGTGAGCTAGCATCCGTCCTGTCCCAAGAAGCCAACCTGCTCAGAGGTGGGCAGCTGGGCCTTGGTGCCCAGGGAGCTATTGAACTGCCTGGGATTGGGCTTCAGTGAGGTCAGAACGTGACCGTGAGCCCTGTGCGCGCCAGGCCCACGTCTCAGGCAGCTTTGCAGTCAGCACAGGTTTGTTGAGTGACTGAATGAGCTAAGTGTGCTCCTATAGCTGGTGGCCAGAGGAAGAGTCCCAGAGCCGCCTTCTTAGGGAGCAAGCCTAGATCAGGGTGGGGAAGGGTAGCTTTACTCGTGGGAGCCCCCACTGGCTGCCTGCCCAGAGACCTGGAGTCCCCTCTGTGGAGGGGGAGGCTGTCTTCCCTGCACTATCTGTTCCTGTCTCAGCCCAGACATGTCGCCATGGAAACCACTTGCAAACACGCACGCAGCAGGCAGAGGCAGCGCTGGTGTGAGGGAGCCCACCTGTGTGTGACCTGTGTGTGTGTGTGGGGGGGGCGTGAGGACCCCGGTGCGCGAGTAACTGGGAGGGAATCGGAGCATGTGTGCGTGCGTGTGCACGTGGGTGCGCTCTGAGTGCACGCACGGGAGGGAGGGAGGGGTGCTGGGCGTGTGCAGGGATGGGGTCCTCCTGCTATGCTCTGATGTGTGGCGGCACTGCCATCTCGGCCGAGCGCCCACTGCGGAAGCCACACAGATGTGGCCGCTGCCCCAGCCCCCCGTGGGCAGCTAGGGGCCAGGACAGCCACTGACCAGTAACTGTAAGTGGGGCGGGGAGCAGGAGGCGAGCGGCCTCTGAAACCCGTGTGCAGTGGGAGTGGTCCAGGCGAAGGGGGCGGTGCTGCAGGCGGAGCCCCCGCCCCCGCCGGGGGTAGGGGTGGAGAGGCTGGGTGGAGGCAGAGGGCGGCGGGGGTGGTGAGGGCGGCCGGGGCTCACGTGCGCCTGTCCCAGCTGGGGCTGCAGGGTGCCAGGAGAGGGGGCTGACTCCTAGGCAGAGGGACCCCGCAGGTAGAAAGACAGTGTGTGGCTGGGACAGACAGAGCCAGGAGGGCGGCTGCTGGCGAGCCTTGGGCTGAGTGTCAGCAGGTCACCTCTGTTCTGGGGGGCCTGGCTCTGGGCTCTCACCTCCTTAGGGTGAGGACCGTCCTGGGTGAGCAGGGACCACATTTAGGTTTCCAGTGTTGCGTGCTAACCAGGTGGCGAGGAAGGGGCTGTTGCCCCAGGCTGGACACCGGCTTACGCTTCCAGTCCCTTCGCGACCGCGGCCGGGGTGGGCGGGTGGCGAGTCAGCTCTCCCAGCCTCCCACTAACACCCAGTGCTAGGACAGCGCACAGGGCATTTCTCAGGTTCAAGTTCTCTGCCCCCCCCCCAGTAATAAACCAAAAAAATCCTCGCAGCCACGCGTGTCCACGTGGAGGACGGGGAGCCAGAACCTAACTCGTAGGGATTTATCCCAAGGGGTTGACGATCGGATACGATACCTACGCAACACCGACCTACGGAAATACTGAGAAACGGGGAAAACCGCACTGTCCCAAACCAGGCGTTTCACCCATGAGGCAAACCCCTGCGCAGACGGTGTGGGAGCCCCCGCTGGCTCTGACCGGGAGGGAGAGGTCGCCACGCCAACCCAGTAACAACAGACTTCCAGGAGGAGGAAAAATCGAAGGATGTCTGATAAGTTCGGGTTTCCCTCTTTCTGGTTGTATTATTATTGTGTTCTTTTTTTTGTTTGTTTTCTTGTTTTCTCAGAATTTTCCAAATCTTCAACAATGGGCTTCTGTTTGTTGTAGCAGCATTTCCCGTCCCTCGCAGTTTTGGGGACATCGGTGATGAATCCCTCAACCATCCGTGGGGCATTTCTCCAGAAGGAGGTGGGCGGGGCAGGGACATGGGCTCAGAGGCAGCCCTTCCGGTAACAGTTTTCAGAGAAAAAGGGCAGCTTGGAGAGAGCCTCCACGTGGGGGCTGGATGATAATGCGGCCTGCATGGTCCGGCTCCTCCCTGAACTTGGAGTCCTGTCCTGCTTGTGGGGGGCGGGGGGGGGGGGGCGGGGCCTCCAGGCTGGGGCCCCACTCCCAGCTGGCCACTGATTGTGCGGCCTGGACGGGAAGCCACTGACCGGCCACAATTACCTGGAGACAGAAGAAATGGTGGCCCTCATTCAAGGTGTCCCCAGCCCTTTGGCCCTAGGCAGGACCCCTGGGGAGAGGACAGAGGGACCTTATGGAGCTGGCAGCGGTGGCCAGCTGGGTGGGGTGCCAGGGAGGAGCCACAGGCCTCCCAAAGCACGTGGGGGCAGCCTCTTCTGGGAGGTGAGCACCCAACCCAGCGAGAGGGAACCAGGAGATTCTTCCCGGCCACCCAGGTGACCACGGGGTGCCTGTCCCCCTACCTCCCCTGTTCACTGTGCCTCTTGGGTCCTAACTCAGAGCCCAGCACAGAGCCAGGGCTCAGAACAGCAACTGCTTGAACGAGTACCATCTGTCTGGGTCCCACGGACTGGGGACACCGGGGCTGACTGCCCTGCTCAGCTGTAGGGGGAGGGGACCCCGGGGCCCTGCCTGCTGCTCTGTCCTCTTCCCAGTCCCGGTGAGTGAGCTGTCCTTCCCTGGGGCCAGCCCAGCTGCACATCAGGCGGGGAGGGGGCACACTGAGAGCCTCAGGTCCCGGGAATCAGCTGTCAGGAAGGTGTCCGGGTGACCCTCGGGCTGGGGCCTGTCTGCTAGCTGCTGCTGGGCTTGGGCGGCCAAGGTGTCCCTGACCCCAGAAGGGGTCTCAGCCTCTCGCCTCACCCTGTGGGAATGTAACCAGCGCTATCCCTCCAGGTCCTCCCCTGGCTGGGCGGGGGGTCTGTTGGGGGACTCTCATGCATGTCCAATCCTGCTTCAGCGACCAGGCCAGGAGGGTAGAGCTGCTGCTCACAGGGCCCTACGCACCTGCTCTATCTGGTGTATGGACCAACTCTGGCCAGGGGTGAGGGCCCCCCAGCCCTCAGCCTGGCCCCCTCCTCCGGCTCCAGCACGTCCTCTCTTGGCTTCTGAGTTACAGCTGTCACTCATTCCTCCCCTGACACCACATCCTGAGGCAGTGTGGGCCTCCATGTCCCCACTAACCAGTCACCCTCCGCCTTCCCCATGCAGGAAAACCGCACTGCTCCACAGGATGGCTTTGTCCAGGGAGGACCCAGAGAGCCCCCAGTGCTAAGTCCAAAGGCCTTTCCCCACCCTGCCCCTCCTGAACCCCCCTCCTCATGTAGCCGCCTGCACCCTCCACGGGGCTTGCGGGGTCCCCACTGTGGCTGAGTACACAAGGTTTCCAGAGCTCAGGGCTCACCTGGGGCGCTCCTGGTGAGGGTGCTGACTAGTTATCTTACAGGTGTGTCATGAGGCTGAAGAAATAATACACAGGGAGCATTTAGCATATTGTGTCCGGCACATAAAAAGCTAAGCATGGCCCTGGCCGGTTGGCTCAGTGGTAGAGTGTGGGCCTAGCATGTGGAAGTCCCGGGTTCGATTCCCGGCCAGGGCACACAGGAGAAGCGCCCATCTGCTTCTCCACCCCTCCCCCTCTCCTTCCTCTCTTTCTCTTCCCCTCCCGCAGCCAAGACTCCATTGGAGCAAAGTTGGCCGGGCGCTGGGGATGGCTCTGTGGACTCTGCCTCAGGCGCTAGAATGGCTCTGGTAGCAACAGAGCGATGCCCCAGAGGGGCAGAGCGTCGCCCCCTGGTGGGCGTGCCGGGTGGATCCCGGTCGGGCACATGTGGGAGTCTGACTGCCTCTCCGTTTCCAGCTTTGGAAAAATGCAAAAAAAAAAAAAAAAAAAAAAAAGCTAAGCACGGGGTTATCACATTCTAATAGCAGACACCAAAAGAAAGGGAAGTTCCGGGGGCAGAAGTGACAGGGCCAAGGTGAGTAATACGCTGGAGGTTTTTTTTTTTTGTTTTTTTTTTTGTATTTTTCTGAAGCTGGAAACGGGGAGAGACAGTCAGACAGACTCCCGCATGCACCCGACTGGATCCACCCGGCACGCCCACCAGGGGCGAAGCTCTGCCCACCAGGGGGTGATGCTCTGCCCCTCCGGGGCGTTGCTCTGCCGCAACCAGAGCCACTCTAGTGCCTGGGGCAGAGGCCAAGGAGCCATCCCCAGCGCCCGGGCCATCTTTGCTCCAATGGAGCCTTGGCTGAGGGAGGGGAAGAGAGAGACAGAGAGGAAGGAAGGGGGGGGGCGGTAGAGAAGCAAATGGGCACTTCTCCTATGTGCCCTGGCCAGGAATCGAACCCGGGTCCCCCGCACGCCAGGCCGACGCTCTACCACTGAGCCAACCGGCCAGGGCCAGGCTGGAGTTTTAACCCTGAGGCTAGCTCTGGTTTACCTCTCTCACCTGGGGCCCTTACCCGGCTCTGCTGGTTTACAACTAATCTCACCTGCATAGCTCTGAGATCACGCGCTCCATCCACTCCCAGACAGACGTCCCCAAGGTATTTCTGAGAATCAGGTGCGTCCTAGCGCGTGCTCCCCACACGTGTTCCGCGGGTCAGCAGAGAGCGGGTCTGTAAGCCACGTCTGGAGAGGAGGGGCTCCTGCCAGCAGACTGCCCTGATGTGATCCTGCACCTGCTGTGTCCG
The DNA here is from genome assembly GCF_036850765.1 of Saccopteryx bilineata. Lineage (NCBI taxonomy): Eukaryota > Metazoa > Chordata > Mammalia > Chiroptera > Emballonuridae > Saccopteryx > Saccopteryx bilineata. Next base: position 197,871,295 of record NC_089493.1, on the reverse strand, counting down.
AAAGGCCGGCAGGAGGGGGTGTGGCCCCTTCTGGGCCTGGGGGCCTCACACTTTCCACCTAGTTCCGCCTCGGTCCCTGCCCCTCCGTGCTGATGTCATGCCGGGACCTCCCTGATTTTCGTGGCCCACGCTAAGTGCCCACGCTGCTCAGCCCACACCCACACTGCCTCTGCGGGCTCGTGGGGCTGCGAGGTAGGGGTGCGGCGGCGCGGGCGCAGTGGGGACCCGGGCTCGGGACGACCCGGCGCGCGCGGACGGGAGCACGGGGCAGCCAGGAGTCTCCGGCTACGAGGTAGGGGCGCGGAGCCAGGGGCGCCCAGCCAGGGACACCGGGGGCGCGGGAACCCGGGCGGGACCAAGAAGGGATCGCTGGCCGCGGTGGTGGGCAGCGCCGCACCCCAGCCCGAGCGCGCAATGTCCAGGAGGGACACCCTGGCCGCGCAAGCCCTGAGGACGCCCAGGAGGCGGCGGGGCGCAGGGCTGGCGGGGACACGGTGGGCGCCCTGGGGCGGGAGCGCGAGCGCGAGCGCTGAGGAAGGTTTGGTGCAGCGCAGCGCTCGGCACCGCGGTCGGGGCTGCCCCTTCCGCCCCCGCAGACCGGAGGTGGGCGGGACAGGGAAGTCTGGAACACAGCGGGGTCTCGGGGCGACCTCCAGGCGGTGGGCTCTCCAGGCACAGGCGGCCCGGGGCGCTGTTGGCTCTCCCCACCAGGGAGCCAGCAGGCAGGGGGCGAACCCGGCAGGCGCCGAAAGGCATTCCCTGGCGTGGGCAAGTGGGGTGGCTTGTCCCCCAGGGGCCTGAGGCTGTCAGAGAATCTCCCCTAAACCAGGGCTCCTGCCCGGCCTGCGAGTGTGACCCTCAGAAGGGGGCCAGACACAGCCCTTTCCTGTCCTGTCACCAGGAAGGAAACAGGGTCACGGGAGGAACTGGGGGGCTCACAGGTGAGAGCAGCCTCAACAGGAAGCCAGGGTCTGAGCAAAAGGAAAAAAGGTGAGAGGTGTGAAACCTCAGGCCCTCTCTATAGCTCTGTCTTCATGGGGCCACTCGGACCGCCCGGAAGGTTCTGGCCAACAGTTGATGAATGAACAGCGGTGCAGCTGCCCGGAGGGTTTGCAGAGCGCACTTAGAATAACAAGAATCAGAGCGTGCTTTCTTGCCCAAGGGCTGGGGCATCTGTCCAGACAGAGAGGGGAACACGTGCCCCGGGCTGCAAGGTTTGAGCACAGCCAGCCCTGACCACCTGGCTGGTCAGCCTGCGCTTCCTGCTGGGATGCCCTCCTCAGGGGGGGAAGTGGCCAGGACATGCCCGTTCCAGGCCTTTTGGCAAAACAGGTGTGAGCTCCTCAGAGAAAGGGAAGGCGGCTGAAGTTTGACCGTGGCCCCCGCGTGAAGAGGGCCGCATGGAGCCCTCACGGCTCTTGGGAGAGGGGACGTCCCACCTGTGTCGGTGTTAGACCAGTTTTTGCTTCTGAAACCCCTTCGGCACATTCAGCAAGTTTTGGCTCCGGTGTGAGACACGGCTTTGCAGGCGGGGTCTGGCTACTGCCCTGTTGTGTGGCTGAGGCCTTGGTGTCCTCATCTGAGACATGGGGCCGTAGTAGCACCTGCAGCATCAGACGGTTGTGAGGCAGGTGCAGCTCAGGTGCGTGGCAGGTGTCCCGCGTCCTGACATGCAGAGGAGTGTGAGGGATGGTGACAGAGCCGGAATGGGGACAGCCGGGAGCCCAGTTTGAAGCTTTCCCTTCTGGAGCATCTACTGTAGCCCAGATGGACGGTGGGTGAGTGTCGGAGAGGGCTGCGAAGCGCCTGGCGTGGACAGTGGCAGCTCCCTCCCTCCATGGCACGGCTGCTGGGGCACGGCCTCTGTGTGAGGAGTGGCTGGTGCAGAGATGACCCGGCTGGGGCACGGCCTCTGTGTGAGGAGTACCTGGTGCAGAGATGACCCGGCTGGGGCACGGCCTCTGTGTGAGGAGTGCCTGGTGCAGGGATGACCCGGCTGGGGCACGGCCTCTGTGTGAGGAGTGCCTGGTGCAGGGATGACCCGGCTGGGGCACGGCCTCTGTGTGAGGAGTGCCTGGTGCAGGGATGACCCGGCTGGGGCACGGCCTCTGTGTGAGGAGTGCCTGGTGCAGAGATGACCCGGCAGCAGGAGAGGATCAGGTGGGGTTTCCCTTAATGGCCCAGAAAGATGAATGTGGCCACACAGGCTTCTTATTCTTTTTTAATTTTTTTTTTTTTGTATTTTTCTGAAGTTGGAAATGGGGAGGCAGTCAGACAGACTCCCGCATGCGCCCGACTGGGATCCACACGGCACACCCACCAGGGGGCGATGCTCTGCCCATCTGGGGTGTTGCTCTATTGCAACCGGAGCCATTCTAGCGCCTGAGACGGAGGCCATAGAGCCATCCTCAGCGCCCGGGCCAACTTTGCTCCAATGGAGCCTTGGCTGTGGGAGAGGAAGAGAGAGACAGAGAGAAAGGAGAGGGGGAGGGGTGGAGAAGCAGATGGGCACTTCTCCTGTGTGCCCTGGCCGGGAATCAAACCCGGGTCTCCTGCACGCCAGGCCGATGCTCTACCACTGAGCCTGGGCCCACATGGGCTTCTTAAGAGGAAATGCCGAGTGGTCAGGCAGACAGCTACATCCTGGACCCTGGACAGAGTAGGTTCTGCGTGGAAGGACAGAGGGGCTCACACACCCTGTGCCCAGTTTGCAGCCTCGTGTCCCGTTGACCCACCAGCTCATACAGGTGCAGAGTGGATGTGGTCACTTCCTTCGGGCTCTCGGGGCTTCTCGGGTGGCCGGTGGCCGCAAGAATCGGCTGGAGCAGGGTGTCGTGGGGTTTCTCTGGCTCGGATGGCCTGGGCACGCGTGTGCGTGCTCACCATGGAGCTCACGGGTGTGCACGCAGCTGTCCCAGGGGCGAGGGTTCAAAGAGGACGTGGTGGTCCTCAAAGTGTGGTCCGGGGACCCTGTGAAGTCAAAACCATTTTCACAAGAGTACCGAGGAGCTGTTTGCTGTTGCCACGGACGCCGTGTGTGCGACCCAGGAGGAGGCAGGACTTTGTTCTTGTTTTCCCTGTTCCATGGTTTCAAGTTCAGACACTGAGTGTTGAGAGGCGGGACCCTGGTGAGTGACAACGAGAGGGGCCCTATGATCAAAGCCTGCAGAACCGCCGCCGGCTGTGGCTCCCAGCCGCCTCCTGGGCGAAAGTCTCTGTGTCTTGGGTCCCTCTGGGCATCAGGGTCTGTCCTGGCCGGTTTCCTGGGAGAACTCGCCTGCCGTGGCCGCACCCACACCCACACCCACACCCTGTGACTCGGTCCTCCCCGAACGGCTGGGATGAACCCGAGGTTTGCGCACCTGGGCTGGATGGGGCAGAGCCCTTGAACCTTTGGTAAAAAGGCACATTCCGTTTCCTGAGGCTTTGCCTGGGTCCGAGGTGTTTCCTGGCCGTGCGCACCTGAGGGGGTCTGTGGGAGGCAAGGGGGAGGGGTTCCGGCAGGAGAGACCCCCTGGGGCAGGAGAGGCCCCAGAGCAGGGGCCACTGCGCAGGGAGTCCGGGGACCGTGGGTATCCTGGCGAGCCGTGCAGCCCTGGGCACGTGGCCTCCCCTCTCTGAGCCTCAGTCTCCTGGGCTGTAGGATGGGTGAATACTGGAAGCTGCAGATCAGGTAGTTGTGGGTTCTGCCGAGGTGTTGGGCCCGAAAGTCATGTTGGGGTTTAGGGGGACGGTGGCCCTGTGAGGAGGGACATTGACCGGCTGCTTCGGGCAGTTGGTCCTGTGTCCCTCCCCTGTGGAAAGCCGTGACACCTTTCCCCGTGTTGGGAAGGCTTTGGGGTGCTCCAGGAAGCAATTTATAGGCTCCTCTCAATGACAGAATGATTCTGGGGCTGCTGTGACACCAGGGAAATGTTTAGAGGTGACTGTCGGGGGTCAAGCCTCTCCTGCCAGCTGGGGGCGGCAAGGGTGTCGGGGAGCCGGAGATCAGGGGTGAGAGCAGCACATGAGCAGGGTCACGTGACCCGCACCCAGACACAAAAACAGGCTGGTGAGATGCACGCGGCATCGGGCACTCAGGGCTGAAGCCAGGCAGGAGCGGGCACCTCCGTCCCTGTGCTGGGTCCAGCATGCTCAGGGCGGGCAAGGTGGGGGGTCCTGCCCCCACGCCCCTCAACACCTGGCCCGGAAGGAGACAGGCTTCCTGGAGCCCCGCCTGTCACACACGTGCACCCAGAGTGGGCACAGTCATCACCCCTCACCCAGTGTGAAGGCCAGGGCAGCCAGGGCGGCTCCGCGGACCGCCGGACAGGGCCACCGCCCCCTCCCCTCAGACCTCACCCTCTCAGGAGCCCCGCCCACCACCCTCTGGAAAGAGTGCCTGCCCTCCATTTTGCCTTTTCCTCACTTGGTAGCAGGATCACCTCTCACACATGAGACGGGATGTATCGTATATTTCCATTGCCTTTTTTTTTTTAATTTTTATTTATTTATTTATTTATTTATTTATGTATTTTTCTGAAGCTGGAAACGGGGAGAGACAGTCAGACTCCCGCATGCGCCCGACCGGGATCCACCCGGCCCACCCACCAGGGGCAATGCTCTGCCCCTCCGGGGCGTCGCTCTGCCGCGACCAGAGCCATTCTAGCACCTGAGGCAGAGGCCACAGAGCCATCCTCAGCGCCCGGCCAACTTTGCTCCAATGGAGCCTTGGTTGCGGGAGGGGAAGAGAGAGACAGAGAGAAAGGAGAGGGGGAGGGGTGGAGAAGCAGATGGGCGCTTCTCCTGTGTGCCCTGGCCGGGAATCGAACCCGGGACTTCTGCACGCCAGGCCAACGCTCCACCACTGAGCCAACCGGCCAGGGCTCCATTGTCTTTTATTGTCGGCCATGTGTCAAGCTCGACAGACCAGGGGCCGCTGTCTGTCCTGTCCACGGGTGCTGACCACACCCCGCGGATGAGCGGGCGGTCAGTGAGGATCGTTTGAATGAATGCATGTGGGAAAGCCCAACCGTGGTCCTGCGCTGGGACCCCCTGCCCGGCCCCCTTTGGGCCGGGGGATTGTGTCTCTTGGGGTTGTTACAGCTCTTGGGGTCCACCCTCGCCCGATCCGCTGGACCCCGGAGCCTTCCCCGATGCCACGTGGCTTGGTCCGCCTGTCGGAACATCCGATGTTTTTTTTCTCCTGGAGTCCGGTGGGGGGGTTCCTGGGAGGGAGGGCCTGCTGCTCGCAGAGAGCCAGCAGGTGCGTGAGAATCACCGCGTTGCAGACCCCCCCCCCCAACCCAACCCGGGGTTCTTGTGAACCGTGTGGCGTTGGTTAAGTGAGGTTCGATCTGCCCTGCCTCTGTTTCACCCTCCTGAAAATGGGGTTACCTGTACCTGCTCCAGGGCGTGAACGCAACAAAACCCCACCTGGAATGTAGGGGGGGTGTGGATTTGGAGCCTCCCCCCCGCCCCCCCGCAAACATTTTCATTGGCTGCCTATGACTTAGAACTTCAGGGGCTGACGGGCTGTCTGTCGGGGTGACCTTTCTGAAAAGCAGTTTGTGGATGCAAATCAGGGTTCTGTAAACACCTGTCTTCTCTCCGGGGACTCACCCTGGGGCGCGGCACACAGGGACGTGTGTGTGTGTGTGTGTGTGTGTGTGTGTGTGTACGTCTGGGTACGGAGAGGCCCACGGCGTCCTTGGGAAGCGGTTAAGAATGGTGTTTTAAAAATAGAATCTTTAAGGAGCTGGGGAAGTGCTCACAGCCTCTCACGTCCAAAGGATGCAAAGTTCCGTTCTTGCTTGGACCTGAAACTTGTGAAGTCTACGTTCAGAAGAAAAAACACAGTCTCTGTGATTGGGGGACTCTCCGTGGGGAAGCCCTGGCAGTCCTTAACTCGGGGAAAAAAAATACACGTCTGTGTAATTTTCCAGAGCAAAATCGATACGTCAGCTATCTCTGCTTTCCCTGGCCACACGTGTCTCGGATCTAGGCACGTACATTGTCACACACCTGCCACACGCCATGCACACACGCACACACGCACGCGGAAGTACACACACAGTTGTTTCCCGGAGGAACGTCTGAAGTTGGGGTTCGCTGAGGGGAGCCTGGGCTGGTGTCTCCCTTCTTCCCACAAGCACGAGGCCGGGTCCCCGGGCCCCAGCTCGGCCGTCACCACACACCCCACCCTCTGGAGACGCGGTCTGCCCGCCTGGCTTGGTTTTCTAAATGAGGACCTGGGCATGCGCTGCTCTCTTCTGGGGTCTTGTTTCCCTTCCCTCTGCAGGGACTGGGGGCCCCCTTGTCTGGCTCTGGCTCGGGCTCCCTCTCCCTCCCCCTCCCCTGTCTGTGAGGCTCCCCCCAACCCGGGACCCCCCACTCCCCGTGACCCTGTGTCGTTGGACACAGAGAGGACGTGGGGGGGCCCCCAGCAGGCGCCGTGACCAGTGCCGCTGCGCAGTCGGTGGTGGTAGCTTTCGGGGTGCTTCCCGTCTACACGGGGAGCCACCGGTGTTGGTGAGATGGCTGTCCCTGGGCGGCCAGCCCTCTGTCCCTCTCCAGGGGCTGGCTCCGTTCCCGCCGGGCCTGTCCTCACAGTTAAAAGCTCTTTGTTGCTTGGACGCAGCTGCCCCTGCAGAGCTTTCCCGGGTCGGCGCGTGCCCCGTGCTGCTGTGGCAGCGGCGCCTGGGCCTGGGCACCGCGAGGGGGCCATCCTCCTCCCCACGTCCGCCTGCCCGGCCCCACGTCCGCCTAGCCTGGCCACGTGGGCCCGGGGAGGGTGCTGGCCCGTGCCGGGAGAGCTTCCTCCAGGGGCTGGGGGCCCCCAGCCTCAGCAGGGCTCGGCACAAAGGTGGGGTGCTCTCCCTGCTGGGTGCAAGTGCGGCGTCCTGGGGGGCCCTGGACCCTCACGAGCCTCCCCCCCCCGAAGAAGAACAGGCACATGTTCTCAGCCGTCCACGTTCCCCCACAGGGCACCGACGGGCTGGCAGGTGTCCGGACTCCCCCTCGCTGTTGCTGACGAGGCCGGACCCCAGGACAGAGCCAGACCCCCACGCCCATCCGAAGGGAGCCCTCCGCGGCCGCTCCGATCAGCCTGCAGGAAGGAAGGTTCTAGAAGAGATCGTGGCCAGCCTCGTCCCCTGGGGGTGCATGGGCAGCAGCAGGAACCCCCGAGTGCCAGGACCACCATGCTGCAGTGCCGGCCGGCCCAGGAGTTCAGCCTCGGGCCACGGGCTCTGAAGGACGCGCTGGTGTCCACCGACCCGGCCCTGCGGCAGCTCTACGCGTCCACCTTCTCCCCGGCCGAGAGGTTCTTCCTGGCCGAGGCCTACAACCCCCGGAGGACCCTCTTCAGCGCACCGCTCATCCGCACGGCCTTCGACTGGCTCCTTAGCCGCCCCGAGGCCCCAGAAGACTTCGAGACCTTCCAGGCCGCCCTGCAGACCACCAGGTAGGCGCCAGCCCGGAAGCACATCTACCTGCAGCCGATCGGTACCAGCCAGGGCAGGGACCGTGGGGTGGGGGTGTGTGGACCCTGCTTCCCAGAGGGCTGGGGGGAGGGGTACCCCGCAGGGCCAGCAAGAGGTGAAGAGCTGTAGGGTACGTCCTGAAGCCATCAGGACCCCGCTGTGGGGACAGGGGCCTGAATCGAGCTAAAGGTGGGTGTCTGGGCCAGGACCCCGGGCAGGATCTGAAATGCGGGGGGCGGTGCTGGTGGGCTTCGACTAGGGGGCAGGGTTCTCCGCTCTGACGGTGTTCAGAAGCCCCAGCTTTGGGCCTTTCTGCGTGCCAGGGGCAGGTGGCCCAGTCTGGCAGAGGAGCACGCGGGAAGGTGGGGTCCCAGCTTTGGAGAGCTGAGCTGAGAAGTGCTCAGTGTGTCTGACCAGAGCGGGGCAAGGCTGGCTCTGCCCCCTGCAGGCTTCTCACGGGCAGTCCCCATCACCCACGGCAACTCCGCCCTCTCAGCCGTTCCCCATCACCCACGGCAACTCCGCCCACGGGCCGCCCCCATCACCCACGGCAACTCCGCCCACAGGCCGCCCCCATCACCCACGGCAACTCCGCCCACAGGCCGCCCCCATCACCCACGGCAACTCCGCCCACAGGCTGCCCCCATCACCCACGGCAACTCCGCCCTCTCAGCCTGCACGCTGGCCTCCAGACAGCTCCCAACCATCCCGGGCTCCCCCTCCCCCGCTAGCGGCTCAGCTTGTTAACATGCAGGTCCTGGCTCAGGTCCGGGGTGGCCTAGGGTCATGGCCTCTCGCTCACAGGTCTCCCGGCATGCACCCTGGGTCCGTGTCCTCCGTCCTCCTAAAACGCGGCCTGGGTTTTTACACCCTCCCCTGGCTCCCGGCTGCCCTGGGTTGGCCTTGCCCACCTGTGCCCACCCGTGTGGCCTCACCTTGCACCCTCCCTGCGTCCCTCTCCCTGATCCTGCCGGGCTGGCTCCTTGCAGGATGAACCCTCACAGGGTCTCTAATGGTCTAACCTCTGCTCACCGGTCCTGCGGGGGCAGCCTCCGGGACTCTGGCCTGCATGCCTGGCCCCACCCCCCTCTCTAGCTCCTGCCTCTCACACTGTGGTTGTGATCACTATCTCCCATTTTCCTCTCTTTTCTTGGCCCTTTTAAAAATGATGTGCACAGCCTGACCAGGCGGTGGTACCATGGATAATGTTGACCCAGGGCGCTGAGGTCCCAGTTTCGAAACCCCGAGGTCGCAGGCTTGAGCGTGAGATCATAGATATGACCCCACGGTCGCTGGCTTGAGCCCAAAGGTTGCTGGTTTGAGCAAGGGGTCACCGCCTCGGCTACAGCCCCCCAGTCAAGGCACGTATAAGAAGCAATCAATGAACAACTAAAGTGACATGACTATGAGTCGATGCTTCTCATCTCTCTCCCTTCCTGTCTGTCTCTGTCTCTCACTTAAAAAGAATGATTTGCATAATGTCTCCTTTCTGCCTGGCTCTGCTCTGTGAAGGCAGGTCCACGGCAGCCTGGCTGGCCCGAAGCCAGTGCGGGTGGGGACCCTGGGGGCCCGGCCACAGGCAGGCGGGCGCGCGGGGCTGACAGTGCTGCTCTGCCTCAGACAGCAGTGAGGGCCTGGTGGCCGGTGCCCTGCTGGACTCCCTGCGGAGCTGGGCGGAGGCCTTCTTCCTGGGCCTGCAGGTCCGGTGCCTGCCCTCGGTGGCCGCAGCGACCATCCACTGCACCTCGCGCCCCCGCCGGGACTCGGACGGGCTGCAGCTCCACACGGGTGAGTGCGGCCGCGCGAGGCCTCCGCCCCTGAGCGGCGAGGCCCTTCCTGAAGGCCAACAGCAGGAGGAGCCCCGAGAGGGCAGGGACCTCTCCCCGGCCCCCTTGTCGGGTGGGAAACACCTATTTCCCAGCCGTCTGAGGGGGACTCGGACGAGCACCACCCCCCGGAGCGTCTGCAGACTGGACCACCTGGCCCGGTGCTTGCTGGGAAACAGGAAGCTCGCCAAGCTGGGGAAACGGCCCCGTTCAGGCCACCGGAGGCGTCTCCTAAACACTTTGTGTCTAGAAGACCCCCTCCCTCCACGTCCCCCAGGGCCCGGCCATTGGCCGAGTGGACAGGCCCAGGTGAACTGGGCGCTCGGGTCTGTAGGGAACACGGACTCAAGCGCAGGGAAGTCCCAGAATGGGCCGGGCGGTACGTGTGGACTGACGCGCCATCCGCGCCCCCCACTCCGGACTCCCGTGGACGCTGCGTCCTCCCTCCTCTCCCCTTTCCCGTTCCATTCTCTCTCTCTCTCTCTCTCTCTCTCTCTCTCGCCGAACCTGCGATGCCCTCGTCCTCACGTGTCGAGGTCCTGCGCTCCGTCATCTCGCTCCTCAGTTCTCTGGCTTCGGTGGATTCTCCCCTCCAATGAGCGGAGTCCCTTTTCCACGGTCCCCAGTTCCGCGCTCAGCCTGGGCACCCCCGGGCGTCGCTGCTGGACGGTCCAATCCGCGTTGTGGGGTGTTCCTGTCCAGGGCGCCGCGTGGCTGGCCATCTGGGTCCTGGCGAATGTCCCTTGTCCACACACCCACTGTGTCGGGTGTGTCTCGTTTCTGGGACGTGAGCCGGGCATCTTGTTGTTGGGCGCTGGGGAGAAGTGCTCCTCCAGAGAGTGTTTAATTTTCCCTCCAGAGGCACCTAAGGGTGCTGACCGGGACAACGATGGGATGCTTTTTTGGGTCACCATGATGACCCCCAGGGTATGGCCCTCTATTGGGGTCACCATCCACCTCCCCCATCTCAGAAACAGCTCAGCCCCACCCCTTTTAGCTCAAATCTTCCCTGATTCGTTTTATCTGGTATCTGGTGTAATTTTTTGTTTGGTTTTCTTTTTGTATCTTTCCGAAGTTAGAAGCAGAGAGGCAGTCAGACAGACTCCCGCATGCGCCCGACCGGGATCCACCCGGCATGCCCACCAGGGGGCGGTGCTCTGCCCATCTGGGGCGTTGCTCTGTTGCGACCAGAGTCATTCTAGCGCCTGAGGCGGAGGCCATGAAGCCATCCCCAGCGCCCGGGCCATCTTTGCTCCAATGGAGCCTTGGCTGCGGGAGGGGAAGAGAGAGACAGAGAGGAAGGAGGGGGAGGGGTGGAGAAGCAAATGGGCGCTTCTCCTGTGTACCCTGGCTGGGAATCGAACCCGGGACTTCCACACGGCAGGCTAATGCTCTACCACTGAGCCCTCCAGCCAGGGTGGTAGCTGGTGTTTTAAAAGTCATATTTATTGACCACGACTGACACCTGGAAACAGTCTTCTTTTGGAGCGTTAGCGGTCCTGTGCATCCTGCTGGGTGCATGGTGGCACCCCCGTGACCAGATGGGGTTCAGGCCCCGGGACCTCCTTCATGTCCCCTGTACCAGCTGCCAGTCTCCCACATTGTAAGAAGCTGTTCTGCGGTTCACACGGTTGCCTGGTGATCCTTCAGCGGGAGGACCGGCCTAAATGTCCTCACGTGCTGTCGGGGGGCAGCTGGCATTGTTTTTAGGGTCGGCAGGGATCTCCTGGCTGGGGCGGGTGCCACCCGGTGGTGGCATGTTCTTTTCCTCTGAGACCTGTCCTGGTCTCTGGGCACAACCCTGCCCCATCCCTGAGGGCCTGGGTGGGTCCAGGGGGCGATGGCTGATCCCCTACCCTCAGCCCCCAGCCTACGTCCCCCAGCTCCTCCGTGCCACACGTGGTCCATGTCCCCAGCTCCGCAAGGCCACCTGCCTGCCTGGGCCCAGCGTCCGTCTGCACATTGGTGGCACCTCTGACCCCTTACAAGGACCGTCTTGGTTGGGTCCACTCGATGGTCCGGAACGGCCTGGAATTTCATCACCTCGGCCAAGTCCCCTCCCTCCACCACATGAGGGAGCACATTCACGGGGAGTAACAGGATGGGGGCGTCTCTGGGGCCACCGTGCCCTGGCGGCAGGGACACAGTCCCTCTGAACACCAGTCTCGTCGTGCCATGGCCTTCCAGGTGTCCCGACTCAGGTCTCTGGGCATCTTGGACCAGGGACCATGTCCAACCCGGCTGTGCTGACAGTTCAGGAAAGGGAGGCCTGAGGTGTTCCTTGTCCTTGTGACCCGGGCCGCCTGACCCCGTGTCCCGGGCCGTGTGATCTCGCCCCTGTGATCCCGGCCTGTGGACCCCGTGCCACATGGTGCAGCCCAGCTGCTGGGAGTCTCAGTCTAACGGTTTCTTGCAGAGCGTCCCTCGCTAGCTTGTGTCCGACATTGGGAAGGGCTGGTCGGAGGCAGAGGAAGAGGGGGGGCCAGGTTTGTCTGCCTTGGGTCTGGGGGCCTCCTCGAGTCCCCCCTTACCCCCCGCCCCCACCCCCACCCCAGACGGCATCCTGTCCTTCCTGAAGAACAGCAAGCCACGTGACGCGCTGTGCGTGCTGGGCCTGACGCTGTCGGACCTGTACCCCTGTGAGGCCTGGCGTTTCACCTTCAGCGCGTTCCTGCCCGGGCACGGTGAGTGGGCCCCTCCCGGCTGCCACGCGAGAACCCCGCCCTGGGAGACGGCGTGGGTGCTTGCTGGCAGCCCCGGTCCTGGGCCCTCAGGCCCCCGTCACAGGGACACGCCAGCAATGCTGGGCCTGCAGGACCCATGTGTGCGCCCCCGCCCCGGCCCCACCCCCACCCCCACCCCAGCCAGGCCGCCCCCAGAGCCACTCTCTCTGCCTTCCCCCCAGACGTGGGTGTCTGCAGCTTTGCCCGGTTTTCGGGGGACCTACTGCAGGGGGCGTCCAGAGCCCCGGCCCCAGCCCAGGCGGATGACCCCGCCGCAGGCCAGGCCATGTGCTTCAGTGCCCTGGGGATGGTCCAGCGCTGCAAGGTGGGTGGGAGGAGAGGGGGACAGGAAGGCGGGGCTGGTGCCGGGAGCTCCGTCCGGGAAGCTGCTCGCTAAGGACAGGGGGTCAGACAGACCCAAGGGGACGGGCGCAGAGCCCCCCGTGTCCAGCCAGTGACACTGTCCAGTCCTCGCAATAAGGCGGCCTCCAGACCGACTACTGCCGCCACCTTCCTCCCTGCAGCTGTGTGGCCTGTGTGATTGGGGCGAGGGCTGGAGGGGACACTCTGACCACGTCCAGGCCACCTGGCCTCACCCAGGGGGTTCAGGGTCCCGGTGGGGCTGCCTGCGTGTCCCGAGGCTGCGCTGGGTGAGGGTAGAGGTCAGGGCTGCAAGGACAGGGGTGGGCCTCCCCTCAGGTCACGTGCCACGAGCTCTGCCGCCTCCTGGGCCTGGGGAGCTGCCGCTGGCTGCGCTGCGTCCTGCAGGGGGCGCTCAGCCTGGACGAGGCCCTGCGGCGGCCCCCGGACCTCTGCCCCGTCTGCCTGCGGAAGCTGCAGCACCTCCTGGGCTTCCGGCTCCTGGAGAGGTACAAGGTGAGCCACGCTTCCGGGGGGAACGGAGGCGCGGTGCCCACCCCGTGGGGTCCAGAGCCCCAGGCTGAGGGTAAGGCCCGTGTTGGGTCTGGCTCCCCCGGTTCTCACCGATCTCGTGGACAAGCACGTGGAGTCCTGAGCCTAGAACAGGGGTCGGGAACCTGTGGCTCGCAGACAAATCTTTAATAAAAATAATGTTAAAAATATAAAACATTCTCATGTATTATAATCCATTCATTTCCTACTGCTCAATGTTCACAGTTGTGGGTGGCTGGAGCCAATCACAGCTGTCCTCTGGGACAACACTACATTTTTACTGGATAGTGTAACGTACACGGGTTGTTGTATGGCTCTCACGGAATTACATTTTAAAATATGTGGCGTTCACGGCTCTCTCAGCCACACAGGTTCCCAACCCCTGGCCTAGGAGGAGGCACAAGGTGCCTAATGAGCCTGCGTGGCCGTGCTGCCCTCTGCTGGCGACTTGAAGTACTGCAGGTGGATCTCATATTTTTGGGGAGGATTTGTTCAAAAACTCAAAAACTTGAGTTCAGAGGCACATGGTGGGTTTTTTTGGTCCACCTCAGGATGAAAACACAGAGTTTAAAAAAAGTTTTCAGCCTGACCTGTGATGGCGCAGTGGATAAAGCGTCAACCTGGAACACTGAGGTTGCCGGTTCGAATCCCTGGGCTTGCCTGGTCAAGGCACATAGGGGAGTTGATGCTTCTTGCTCCTCCCCCCTTCTCTCTCTCTCTCTTTCCTCTTTCTAGAAAGAAATAAAATCTAAAAAAATATATTAAAAAAATTTAAAAAAAAGTTTTCACCTAAATAAAGGCAATAAAAGCCTATCCACCAGGCATCCCCAAACTATGGCCCGCGGGCCGCAATATGGCCCCCTGAGGCCATTTATCCAGCCCCCACTGCATTTCTGGAAGGGGCACCTCTTTCATTGGTGGTCAGTGAGAGGACCACTGTATTTGGCAGCCCTCCAATGGTCTGAGGGACAGTGAACTGGCCCCCTGTGTAAAAAGTTTGGAGACCCCTACTAGTATCCACCAAAGTGCGGTGGCTTCATTTTAAAACCAAAGGTTTGAAGCCAACAGCAGCTCTGAGTGAGTCCTGCTGTTTGAGGTCCGGGGAGGAGGCAGGCAGCCTGGGTCACCAAGCGCGTGGTTTGAGGACAGTCCAGGCTTCGTGGACGGCCTGGCTGCTGAACTCAGGCATGGGGTTCTCGGACTTGGGGGTCCCTGACTGGCTTAGGCTCCCGGGAGAGGCTGCTTGGTTGGGGACCCCGCCTGCAGGCCCCAGGCCGCCTCTCTGCCCAGCTCCGTGGTCGATGAGACAGGAGCGGGGAGCAAGCGGCCTGTCCTGTTGGAAAGGGGCCCCCGGGCAGCCCCCGGGTGGCTCACAGCGGTCCTCAGTGTCCCCCCCAGGCTGGCTGCTGTCACAGGTGGGGTCACAGGGAAGCAGTGTCGGATTCCCATGGTGCGTGTGCAGTGAAGGGAGGCCAGCTTGGCCCGCAAAGGGGGCTGGGCGCTCGGTGACGTCCTTCCTCGGGCCTGTCCACAGTCTCTCACGAACCTGGTGAAGTCCCTGGTGCCTTCTTCTTCTTCTTCTTTTTTTTTTTTTTTTCTGAAGTTGGAAACGGGGAGGCAGTCAGACAGACTCCTGCATGTGCCTGACCGGGATCCACCCGGCACGCCCACCAGGGGGCGATGCTCTGCCCATCTGGGGCGTCGCTCTGTCACGACCAGAGCTGTTCTAGCACCTGAGGCAGAGGCCAAAGAGCCATCCTCAGCGCCCGGGCCATCTTTGCTCCAATGGAGCCTTGGCTGCGGGAGGGGAAGAGAGAGACAGAGAGGAAGGAGAGGGGGAGGGGTGGAGAAGCAGATGGGTGCTTCTCCTGTGTGCCCTGGCCGGGAATCAAACCCAGGACTCCTGCATGCCAGGCTGACGCTCTACCACTGAGCCAACTGGCCAGGGCCCTGGTGCCTTCTTACCACCAGAGAACCAGCCCCCTGAAGTGTCAGGCCCTTTCTCCTCGGGTGTCATCTGTGTGACTCTGGGGCTCAGTGGAGGAAGGGGGCTCCAGCCCCGAGTGGACAGGGCGGCCACAACAGCTGTGCCCTCTGAGAAGGGAAGCTACCCCCATGGTCCCTGGATCCCTGGGTGGTCCTGGCTCTCAGTTCTGGCCTGGTAGTCCTGGGGACAGCCCCCGAGGACCCTGATAGGTGATGCAGCGGTGACGCGGGCCCGGCCGGGAAAGGTCCCTGCTGTCTGTTCTTAGCTGCAAGAGCCTTGGTTCCCGGAGTCCGCCCGTTTCCACAGTGCGCCCGCTGTCCCTGAGGGCTGAGGGGGGCACAGCCGGGGTGTGTCCCCACACAGACGGGGCAGGTGCCGGGGTCGATGTAGCGAGAACACAGGACGCGATGAGAGGTTGAGTATTCGTTCCCTTGTGCTTTCTCTGTGATTCACGACGGCACGGTCAGCTCTGTGCCTCAGCAGTGAGTCGTGACCGGGCTGCACAGCGGACTCCATGAGTCATGGTGTCTGCTCTGCGACATTGGCCTGCCGTGTGCCCTGGGCAGCTGGGAACAGGGGTCAGGGGCCAGGGCACGTGGGGCTGGGGACGTGGGCCCTGTAGCTGGTAGGTGACCGGACAGAAAGCTGCCTGTGTCTCTCCCTCCCAGAGACTCTACGCCTGGACGCAAGCCGTGGCTGGGACATGGCCCGGCCGGGAGGCGGGGGAGCCGTCGGAGCTGGAGGACACCCCACCCCGCAGCGCGGACTCCGGCCTGGGCTGCGAGACCGACTCAGAGCCCGGCACCAGCCTGTCGGAGCCGCTCACCCCCGACGTGTGGGCCCCTGCCCTGGCCGAGCTGGTGCCCGAGGACAGGCTGGGCTCCCCGGGTGCCCCGGAGGGCCCGCTGCTGCCGGCAGCCCCGGGGGAGGCCCTCACGGAGCACGGCTGGTGGCTGGCCATGTGCATCCAGGCGCTGGAGAGGGAGGTGACCGATGAGGAGCTGGCACGGCTGGACGGAGCCGTGGACGCCCTGGCGCGGTGGGAGATGTTCACGGGGAGGCTCCCGGCTCCCCGGCGGGACCCGGCCTGCGGCAGAGACGGCGCGGGGCTGCGCAAGGCGCTGGGGGACAACCTTTTCTCCCTGAGGAAGAGGCTGTCTGCACGCAGGCTGTCCAGGCCGGCCTCTGCTCCCTGTCACGGAAAGGCGGAGGACAACTAGCCCAGCGGAGTGTCCTGTCCAGTGTCCTCCCTAGGACAGCAGTGCCTGGCCCTGCCCAGGGCCCCGGGGTCAGGAGGACATCCGTCTTCAGCGGCTCTTCAAGCCCGGTGTCCTACCAGCCGCGCGCTCCCAGGCCCCACCCGGCCCTGCAGGGCGGCCCTGGTCCCAGCCTGGCCTCCACCGTGGGTGGTGGGCATCTGTGGACCCCTCGAGTAGCCACAGCGGGGGTGACGTGGGCCTTGCCACTGCCAGCGTGGCCTCCGAGGCCCATGACAGGGTCTCCCTCAGAGGGAACCCAGGGGCTTGGCTTCTGTCTACAGCACCCCCTACCCCCACCCCAGAAAGGGCGGCTGTCTGCGGAGCCAACATTCTGGTCCTTAGGGGCTCTATGTGGACGTGTCCATGACCAGCTGGATGGCCACCCCCCGCTGCAGTGTGTCCTGTGACGATACCACAGGAGAGGATGGTGTCTGACACGGGGGCCTGGTTCCCGAGACCCCCCATCGTCTGTCGTCCTCGGCAGTGGCGGCACGACCCCACCTCCCCTGCCCCCTCAGCCCTGCCTCCGTTACCCGACGCTGTTCTGAGCGCACGTGTTCAAGGATCTTCCTCGTCCGGCGCCCCGGCCTGCCCTGGGGGAGCCCCGCAGAGATGCCGGTTCTGACAGCCCGAGTCCTGGGGCGTGATGAGCGGGTCACAGCTGTTTCTCCCATCTGCAAAGCGGCAGCGCCCATGTCTGGCGGGTCGCTCACACCGTCTGGGGGGGGGGGCGGCTTCTAAGAAAAACAGTACAGAATACCTAGGAGGAGGAGGGGCCCCCCTGAGCACGGCGGCCTGAAGCTTCCGGGCGACACCAGGCAGGAGGACCCTGGGTCCCGTCCCCGCGGGAGGAAGCGGACACGCAGCTCGCTCTCTGGTGCCCGGTGCTCGTCTATCACAGAGGCAGCCCAGGGACCCGAGGTAACTCCCGGGGGGGGGGGACGAGATGGCGAGTGGGCTCTGCAGAGACAGGCTGGGGGGAGGTCACGCCGGGGTCCACCAGGGCCGCAGATCACCCCCAGTCTGGGGCGCTTACAACCCCGCACGCTCTCTAGCTCGGGAGCCCGTGATGCGGGCAGGATGGCCGTCCCGTGGCCGGGGCTTCCTCGCGGCGTGGCGTCGGCCTCCGCAGGCGGGATTTTGACCGCGCGGCGTCCACCGCACTCGGGAAGGGCAGTTCCCAGAGGCCGCCAGGCTCGCGGGAGGACGGTGAGGTTGGCCGGCCCAGGAGAGACGGGGAGACACGCGGAACAAGCTGCCCCCTCAGAGTCCAGGGTGGGCACCGGCCACGGCCCCCGCTACCTGACTGGACCCGTTTTCCGGTGTCCTTCTGTCTTCTGTAAAAATGCTGACCGCTGGACCAAGGTAAGGCCGTCGGGCTCTCCGAGTGAGCGTGGTCCCTTTTCTCGTTTAAAACTTGGCTTACGATTTTATGTGGCCACGACCGCTTTCTGACAAAGAGCCTGAGCTGACCGGCTTTCTGGGGGCCCCAGGCACGCTCCCACGGGGCAGGGCAAGGACAGTGAGGGAGGAAGAGGGGGTTTCTCAGGTCCACGCCCCACAGACAGGCCTGCAGGCCCTGGGACTGAAAAGCAGCCGCGTTTAAATGACTATATATATATATTTTTAATTTTTTTTTATTTATTCATTTTAGAGAGGAGAGAGAGAGGGAGAGAGAGAGACAGAGAGAGAGGAGAGAGAGAGACAGGGGGGAGGAGCTGGAAGCATCAACTCCCATATGTGCCTTGACCAGGCAAGTGCAGGGTTTCGAACCGGCGACCTCAGCATTTCCAGGTTGACGCTTTATCCACTGCGCCACCACAGGTCAGGCCTAAATGACTATATTTTTAAAGAAATCCTTTTCACTTTCACCCTGGGAATGTCTCGTGCACTCTTATTAACTAACTAACTAACGTGACTGCTTCTCTGGGGCCGGAGGGAGGGGGCCTGAGGGTCACGCGTGTGCCGCGGGGGGGGGGCGGTGAGGGCCACATTCTCGGCACGCCTGTCTGTGCCCATGGCCTCTGGCTCTCAACTGGGGCGCATGTCCCAGAAAAGCCCTCCCGAGTGGGCAGGGACGTGCCACGAAGGGCAGAGCCCCCCCATGGCCGTGGACACAGTGGGAGCTGCTGTGTGTATGTGGGGGGGGGGGGGCGGGAGCGTTCTGGAAAGAAAAACTCAGGAACGCAGATTTCCTGCAAACGTACAGAGATGACGCTCACTTTCTCGGCCCCATTTCTGTCTCAAGCCCCTGAGGGTCCCGGCACAGGTATCCGTCCGAGCTTGCCGACGGGACGGGAGCCGGCCGAGAAGGCACCGGCTCGGAGTGCCTGGGGCCACGCCCTCCCCTGCTGCCGCCCCGATGGACGCGGGGCCGACCGACCAGCGCGCCCTGGGAGTGTGAGCGCGCCCGTGCTGAGCAGCCACGCACCCTGCCCACAGCCCCGACTTCCTGCTTCCTGCCTCTCCGCTCTCCCTCTTCCTCCCCTGGGCGCACAGGCGGCGTCAGATGAGTGACAGGGCGTCAGCCCGAGTCCCCGCCCGTCCCGCACCCACCCCAATGTAAGCCCTGCAGGACAGGACCGTGAGCAGAGCTGGGCCGCCAGCCCCCACGGGCCCAGAGCACGGGGCAGGGCTGGGGGGCTATGCTCCTGCTCACAGTGACCCCATGGGACATCTGGGAGGAAAGAAATTCCCAAAAAGGCTTAAAGAAAAAAAAATAAATAAACAGGCGTGGGCTGAGCCAAGCAGCTAACGTTACAGCTATGAGTCCAGATTTATATCTCACCGAGTTCAAAGCAGGGGCCACAGTGCCCTGGGGGCGCGCGCAGAGAGAGGGTCCACGCACGGCCACGAGGAGCCGTCACGCTGCAGACCAGCGGCAGGCAGAGCGGCTGCTGGACTCGGCCCTGGCCCTGGCCCCGGGGGAGGATGGGCATCTCCCCTGCAGGTGCCCGCGCCCTGAGCGGGCTCCGATGTCCTGGGAGCCCCGACGTCGTCAGCCTCGGTTCCCGGGCGCCCTGCCAGGAAGAAGCCCCTCTGTCGTGGCCAGGGCGGAGGGTGGGGGTGGGGCCCCAGGCTGGCCGGGTGTGCGGCCCGTGGCCACAGGCCGTTCAGGCCGGAGTCTGCTCTGACTCAGCCCCGTGTTCGGGTCTGTCTGAGGACGGCGTCTGGTCGTTCTGAGCAGCCAGTCAAGAGGCGCCCAGATGGGATCCACACCTGGTTCCTGGGCAGCCCGCTGGTCCGGCTCTGCCCGGTCCTGATCAGACTGGTGGCTCGGGCCGCTGCTGCCCCTTCACCCAGAATCCCCGGAGGTCCCTGTGGCCGGCTGGGTGGCCAGCGCTTGGGGGCGAAGGTGCCAACGTAAATAGCCTGGGCTGCCAGGGCTCCACCGTCTGGTTTGCACAGAGAGGGGCGAGGCCCAGAGGGAGTGTTCTCATCCCGGGAGGAGCAGGGCTTCCCGAGGGGGCTCGTGGACCTGACAAGCGGCCTGTGGGCTCCCCCGTCCGGCCCGCGGGGTCTCGAGTGGAGCCGGGTGCTTCCTGACCCCTGCAGGACAACCGGACACACAGAGGAATCCAGTTCTGAGGAACGAGCGGACTTGGGCCCCTCAGAACAACAGGCCGGCAGAGCTCAGCGCTGTGGAGTGACCCCGGAGAGGCCGCCCGCTTTGCTGTGGGGGCCGAGCCTTGTCAGTCACAGGGGAGCGGCCTGCGGAGCCACCCGCGTCCGGCAGCGCACAGGGGACGACAGCAGGCGTGACAGAGGCTTAGTGCTAAACTCGGCTTCTTGAGTACAGAGGTCAGCGGTTCTTTTAAAGGGCAGTTCCTGGCCCTGGCCGGTTGGCTCAGTGGTAGAGCGTCGGCCTGGCGTGCAGGAGTCCTGGGTTCGATTTCCGGCCAGGGCACACAGGAGAAGCGCTCATCTGCTTCTCCACCCCTCCCCCTCCTTCCTCTCTCTCTCTTCCCCTCCCGCAGCCGAGGCTCTATTGCAGCAAAGATGGCCTGGGCGCTGGGGATGGCTCCTTGGCCTCTGCCTCAGGTGCTAGAGTGGCTCTGGTTGCAACAGAGCAACGCCCAGATGGGCAGAGCATCTCCCCCTGGCGGGCATGCCGGGTGGATCCCGGTCGGGCGCATGCGGGAGTCTGTCTGACTGCCTCCCCGTTTCCAACTTCAGAAAAATACAAAAAAAAAAAAAAGAGGCAGTTCCCAGGAAACAGCTCTTACGTGTTCTGTCCAGTCTGCCCACCTCCAGGGCTCACTCACTGAGGGCCTGCAGGCAGCAGCCTGTGTCCTTGGCCACTAAAGGCAAGGCCCCCAGGAGGGTCAGCAATGCCCAGCACGCCCCACCGCCTCTGCAGGGATGCCAGGCTCCCAGCCGACTAGCCGGCGACGACATCGACCCAGCTCCACACGAGGCCACCCAGACGGCTGTTCCCGGGGCGTTTTCATCAACACTTTGCTATAAGGAGCCGGGCTGGCCGGCGTCACCAGGTTCTCTGCCCCTCTGTCCCCTGAGGGCCGCGCTGTGCGCTCATCACAGCGGCGTGCCTGTCCAGGGGTCTCCGAGGCGGTGGCCTGTGCTCAGGGAGCCGTGCCCGCCCAGTCCTAGCGTTGTGGGCCCACCCACCTGCCACGTGGACAAGCAACCGCAGAGCTGAGGCCCCCGGCGGCCTCGTGGGTCTGAGCCGCCCACAGCCTCTCCTGGGCAGCCCCCTTTGGCAGCAAAGGCGCCTCCTTCTCCCCATTCCCGACACCCTGAAAGAAGAGGCAGGTTTCAAACGACGTGTCTCTGCCGGCCAGGCTGGGGCAGCTGTCCGAGCAGGGGAAGCGGGTGGCCAGGAAGCTGGGCCAGAGGAACCCTGGTCACTCCTCCGCTGCAGCCGGTCCGTGGGGAACCCGGGTCAGCACGCGACGGGCCTCTTGCTCCAGTTGACAGGAGCCACGGGGTCTGGGGGAGAGCGCTGGGGTCCGAGGGGTCCGAGGGGTCCGGGGAGGGGAGGAGAGAGCCCTGTGCTTGCAGACGGGAACCCGAGTGCCCGAGGCGGGAGCGCACAGGGGCTCCGTCTGTCTGTCCTGAAGACGAACGGGGTGGGGGCGTCGCTTCCACCCTGACGATGACAGTGAGCCTCCCCCTGCAGAGGCCCCTTTCAGTGGACGGCGGGCAGGCACGGGGCCGGTGTCTGTGGGAATGTGGGAGGTGGAGGTCGACTCAGTGAGTCACCACCTTGCTTCCCGTCCTCGGGCCGGCCCTGCCTTGGTCCCGTCTGTCTGTCCCGAGCCCACCCCGTCAGGTCAGAGCAGGAGGGAAGCCTCAGGAAGCTGAGGGGTGCCCGGGGGCCCCACACCCCCCCTCCCGGCCCGGGACCCCGTACCACAGGCGCCCCAGTGGGTCTCTTTTTTTTTTTTTTTTTTTTTTACAGAGGCAGAGATAGACAGGGACAGACAGACAGGAACGGAGAGAGATGAGAAGCATCAATCATCAGTTTCTCGTTGCGCATTGCGACTTCTTAGTTATTCATTGATTGCTTTCTCACATGTGCCTTGACTGCGGGCCTTCAGCAGACCGAGTAACCCCCCGCTGGAGCCAGCGACCCTGGGTCCAAGCTGGTGAGCTCTTTGCTCAAGCCAGATGAGCCTGCGCTCAAGCTGGCGACCTCAGGGTCTCGAACCTGGGTCCTTCCGCATCCCAGTCCGACGCTCTATCCACTGCGCCACCACCTGGTCAGGCCCCAGCGGGTCTCTTGATGGCACCGACTCACCCCAGCCCCGCGAGCGGCAGGCACAAGCTGCCCGTCTAAACGTCCAGAAGCCCTGTGGAGACCCGGCCGCACCTGGGCACCTCTGTGCTGAGCGGGCCCGCAGCTCTGACATCCAGGCTGAACTCCGTGCAGCTCCAAGTCTCCACCGCACGTCCCTGCCCTTCTCCTCCTCGGCACTGACAGGGTGGGGGGGGGCGCCCCACGTGGGAGGGGGGCGTGCCCGACGTGGGACGGGGGGGGCGTGCCCCAGGTGGGACGGGGGGGCGTGCCCGACGTGGGACGGGGGGGGGGGCGTGCCCCAGGTGGGACGGGGGGGCGTGCCCGACGTGGGACGGGAACTGGAGGGACGAGGACGGAGTCCTGGAAGCCTGACAGGAAACGAGAGGGTTTGTCACCAGGACTAAGCAGCTGTCCCGCCGACGCTGTGTGGAGTGCGCTGGGGTCCATCTTACGGCGGCCCGTGCCGTCAGCGTGATTCTAGACACGGGATGTCCGGCTCCTCTCCACAGCAGGTCATCACAGCAAATGTTAGCAAGCTGATAGGAATCACATACAAAGCGTGCTGAACCAGCCTCTATAGCCAGACACGCTCTGTGGACACGTCACGTCGATATAAACCTGGATGTGGGATTCAAAACTGGCCGTCACACGCATGGCCGGCCATCGTGGGCAGCATCGTGCTGCCGTGACCTTCCCAGGCTCGTGTCATCCGTGACGGAAGCCACCGCTGCCGTCCCTTCTGCAGGGTCTGCTGCGCCCCCTGTGCAGCGGCGTGACCTCGCGGCAGGCCACACGCCACAGCGCTGACGGGTGACCTCAGGACACCGCGGTGCTGGAGAGGGTGGCGGTGGCCCTGTGTGGGGACCAACACGCCATCCGTTTTAGTTGTCGCGAACGCAGTTAAGGAAAGGACACGGGAATGGTTTTAAATCAATTTGCATCATGGCTCCAAAGGTAACTAACTCTCTCTTGGAGTCTAGAGCTGAACAGGTTCAATAGAAATTTATCTTACATTAAAAAAACTTTTTCCCCATTGATCTGAGAGAGAGAGAGAGAGAGAAGCATCAACTCGTTTCACATAGTGGTGTGCTCACCGATTGCTTCTGTATGTTCCCTGGCCAGGGATCGAACCTGTGACCTTGGTGCACTGGGACAATGCAATTCATTGAGCCACCCGGCCTGGTCTTAAGTTTTTCATAAACTGGCTTAAAAAAAAATAATTTAGCTGGTAGAGCCTAACAGGAAAGGCGATGCTCTAGGACGGATGGGAGCTCTGAGGAGGCATGCAGCACTGCGGGTCACGGTCAGGTGTAACAGCAATTCCTGCCTGTCCTCGGCCATCTGACCCCGACAGCCAGGAGGGCTGGCGAGCCCGCTGCCTGCTGTGTCTCTGTCCCCGGACCCCTGACCCCCCTCCCCGCCGGGACATCCGAGCACTCACCACCTCTGGTGACGTCCTGCTTCTTCCTGCTGCGGTCTGGGGCTCGCGCCTCGGAGCAGCTGGGCCCTCCCGGGGCCCGCTCAGTGGGGTGTGGGTCAGGCCCAGCCCGGGGCTCCGAGGCCCGTCGGGGATACAGCAGGCAGGCACCTGACCGGGAGCAGCTCTGGGTGCCCAGCCTCAGCTGTCACCCTGGCAAGAAGGGGCGCCGGCCGGGGTGCATCTGTAGTTGGGAGCCCGCTTGAGGTCCACGCATGCTTCCACCCGCAGAGAGGTCTCGTTTAAGAGGCCGCCGTGAACACTAAATACCCAGCCGCCACATTCTAGAGAGTTCTGAGGGGAGAGAGCTGGCAGTCAGTGTGAGGACCCAGAGGAGCTGGCCCTGGTGACCGGGGTCTCCGCATCAGCAGAAGACAGGACACGGAGTGGGGTGACAGGTGCAGGCAGGAGGGGTGTCTCCACGCTCCCCTGGGCCACTCCATCCACACTCACAGCCTCGTGTCCCCCTTCCCCGAGCACCAGCAGACAGCGTGTCCTGTGTCCCAGGCGCCCTCACACAGCCGAGCCAGCTGCTCCACCCTCTTCCCCAGGCGAGGACCCGACCCTCTGCTTCGGGGCCCAGCTTGGTGCCCCCGGTGCAGCTGGGAACAGCGGCCAACCAGCCAGCCGCTGGCTCAGCAACCGCCGGGCGGGCACCCCTGCTGCTGCATGCGGGACCACCGCTCCGGGCTGGGTTCCGGCTCTGCTAAGCAGGGCTTCCTAACCCAGCCAGGGGTCACTTCACAAGGAAGTGGCCGAGCACGTCCGAGGTCCCTCCCGGAGGAAACGGCACCAGAACCGGGGTGACAGGCCGAGCGAGGACGTCCTCTCCTCACGCAGGAGACAGAAGACGACCCGCCACGGTTCCCTCTCAGGGCGGGGGCTGCCGGTCAGGGCGGGAGCTGCGGCTCAGACGTTGTGAAATACAGGCCTTGTCGGCTAAACACAGGCTCCCGCCGGCCCAGATCAGCCCCGGCTCTGCGAAGCCCCTCGTGATCGGACGGTGGCCCGAGCTGAGAATGAATCCCTGTGGTGTCCAGCTGTTCCTAACGGAGACTGGAACCCAGAGAGCTCGGCCCTTAGCCCCCAGGAGAGTGAAGAGCTTGTCGGGGGTATTTTCCCGGGGGGGGGCGGGGTGTCTCTGCCTGTTACACTTGTGGTCAGTTAAGCCCCACACGTAAACAGACAGCACAGTGCCCTACCCAGGCAGTGGACACTGAACCCACATGTGTGTTCCTCTTTCTAGAAGAGTCTGGAGCACGACAAACCGTGCCGAGAACTGGGAGTCCAGCTGGTTGAGCTGCGTGTGAAGGTGTCTGCATTTCGTGGCTGGGGCGGCGACCCCAGGGGTCACGGCGACAGAACCCCCCAGGCCCCTGTCCCCTGGCTTTTCTGGTCTCCTGACCTGTGGCCGGGCAGTGGCCGGGGCCCACCGCTCCCCCAGGCTCTGCGGACCCTGACCTGTCTGTGTGCGTCTGCAGGTGCGTCTGCCGTCACGGCCTGTTGGGAAGCTGGGCTCAGGGGCCTGCGTTCAGAAGTGTTCGTAACAGCTGCCCTGTGTTGTTTAATATCGTGTTTGTGGAAAGAAACGCCGTGATGATCAGGTAACGAACCTCCGAGTAAAATCAGGGGTGTAGCATTACTTGCTCTGAATTTTGGGGTCTCAAATTCTGACATAGTGTTGGTTTTTTGGATGCTGAATGGTATTTTCTATGAAGCAAAGAAAAACTAAGGATTTACTTTAATGGACGTGCAGAGAACGAAGGTGGTTGTATCGCGTACACCGGACATTCGGAGCGGTGCTCACCGGTGGGCAGAGGGCCGGCCGCGAGCAGACACACGGACACTCCCGTGGCGATGGACCTTGTCTTCCCCACCAGCTTCCTAGTGTCCGTTCCTGGGACCCCCGTGTCCATCAGTCATAACTAATAATCCCGTTTCAAGATTAATTTCTGATCTTGGAGTTAAAATTACCTGACCTTTTTTTTTTTTTTTTTTTTTTTTTAAATCTGAGAAGTAAAAAAAAAAAAAAGCTTACAAGAATAAGAATGCTATAGATCTCTACAAATCAGAAAACTATAACTTGCACCTTTGAAACAATTTCTTTACAAACAGAACAGTTAAAAAGTACGTCAGCAAAAACCCTTATATGTAAATAGTAAGGCCATGAGAAAAAGCATCTTATTTTGAGGAAGTTTATTGTTACATTTTTGCAATAATAGGATGAGGCACAACTATCTCCTGCTTCTCCACCATCTCAATTAAAAAAAAAAGACAATAATCAAGGATAACAGTGAAATTAAGGTAAAAAATTACAAAAGCTGAAAGTTTTAGAGACAAAAACGACTACAGTCTATGTGTAGAAAAGTTGTAAATGGTTTTAGTTTAGCCTTGCAGACGGTCCTCTTCTTCTCCGGTTGTGCGGCGAGCCCCAGAATTCAGAGGGATCCCAGGCTCAGCGAGGAGCCCGCGGGGTGGGGGGCCGAGCTGGCCAGGTCCCGGCCTTCAGGCCAGCCCAGCCTGCGTTCGGTCAGCTCGGCGCCGTCCCGGGCCCTCCTGCTTACATGGGAGCGAGCAGGCAGGCACGCGTGCCCGACGGACTGGCGGCAAAGGCACTCGGGGCCACCAGCAGGTGTGCCGCCCGCGACGGTGGCACCTCGCCAGAACCACGCTTCCCAGTCGGCGAGGAGCAGCCCGAGCCCTCACACCCGGCCTAGGAGACCCGCCGGGGAGCCCCCACTGCCACCGAGGGCAGCTCGACCCAGACCCAGACCCAGACCCAGACCCAGAGCCAGACCCGCCCCGCCCGGGCTGCCTGTGCCCCCGCCCTCTGAGCCTTGCTGTCACCGCGACTCCTGGATCCCAGTCCCTCGGCGTATGAACAGCCACAGGAAGCACTACAAAAACAGCAACTTCTTCCCAGCCAAAAAAGAATAAAGAAAAAAAAAAGAAAAAGAGCCAAACCCCAGCGAACACGCCACACAGCCTCAAGCACCAGTGGGAGAGATGTCCTGTCGTCTCCTCCTCTAAACCTCAGGGATAACAGATGACTTCCCGCCGGTCACAGGATTCAAGTTTCTCTGGCTTGCTGACACGGAGCCAAGAGAGGTGCAAAGGGGCACAGGAGGGGCCAGTGTGGCCCTGGGACAGGGCCCTCGGGTGTAGGATGAAACCACAGTGACGCTCTGGGGCCCGCTACGGAGGAAGCCTTTCCTTTTTCTCAGAACGCTAGGGAGAGTGCTGACCACCGGACAGA
Organism: Saccopteryx bilineata; assembly: GCF_036850765.1. Classification (NCBI taxonomy): domain Eukaryota; kingdom Metazoa; phylum Chordata; class Mammalia; order Chiroptera; family Emballonuridae; genus Saccopteryx; species Saccopteryx bilineata. Next base: position 197,844,631 of record NC_089493.1, on the reverse strand, counting down.
CGGCAGGCAGCGGAGTCACACACGGTGGGGACCGGGGGACGAGGTGCACTTTTACAGTGTGGCACCTGGCAGGTTAGTGGCCGGGAGAACTGGGTGCCGCAGAGCAGCCCTGTCCACGCCCCGCAGCTGAGCACCCCGGGGGGACAGCGGGCACGTGCTATGTGGACATCACAGGCTGGAGCCCGGGACACGCCCCTGGGTGGAAAGAAGGGCTGAGAACGGGCCGGCTGTCCAAGGCACTGGGGTGGCGGCAGTGTGCAGACCCTCAGGTGTGCACAGGACGGAGGGCTCCCCGAAGGTCAGGGTCAACGAGCAGCTGTGCACTCCCCAGCTGTGCTGCTGACCCCGTGGCTCCAGGAGCCCGGGAGGACAGGAAGCTCCGACTGCTTCAGCGCGGGCACCTGCAAGGCCAGCTAGTTGGACTCTGCCAGTGGGTGGGGGAGGGCAGGGCGGGTCGGAGTAACCAGTACCCGTGGGCGTCGGGGGAGAGGGACATGCCCTGTCCACAGGGCCCGAGAAGGTGCCAGTGGGAAGAGCACACCGTAGCGCATTAGGGCAAGGCCGCACCCGTGGCGCCCGGGAGGCCGGGGCCGGGACCTGGGCTTCGTCTTTCGGCCTCACCGGGGGCTCTCAGGAAGCTGGTGCGGGAGTTTTAAAAGGCAACTCGTTCACTTTGGGAGGTGGCACCGAGATTCCCGGTGGGGCGGGGCGGGACCGTGTTTAGCAGCGTCAGCATCACTCGGTCTCCTACTAGCTACCGTTAGGCAGGGCTTTGGGGTTAGTCTGTCTCAGGGAAGACTTGCGAGTTGGCGAGAAAGCGTGTGCAAGGCCAGCTGTCCTGTCCTTGGAGAGGGCGCGCATGCACTCCTGGGCGCGCCGTCAGAGGGAACGAGGTCTCCGTAAGGAAAGCCGTGCTGCTCGTGAGCGGAACGACCCAGAGCGCTCACCGGATCTCAGTAGTGTGCCATCCCCAGTAGCTCATCGAAGGCCGTGTCCTCGGCCCGGGCAGTGGGTGGCTGGCCGCCGCACCCCCGCGCGCGCGGAGGGTGCTGGCTGTGCGCGTAGCCGCGTGCGCATGGATCCGCTTGGGGCCCCTGGGCAGCGCGCGCACGCGGGTGGGCGGCGCCCTCACTGCAGCATGATGTCCTTCAGGTTCTCCTGCAGGATCGTGTCCTTGACCGCGTGGAACACGAAGCGGATGTTCTCCGTGTCGATGGCTGTGGTGAAGTGGTGGAAGAGCGGCTTGCTGCGGTTCCGGCGCCGGCGGTCGAAACACTGCACCAGGAAGCGCTGCACGTCCTCCAGCCGGTGCGGGTCGCCCTGGAAGTCGGGGAAGTGCTTCCGGATGCTCACGCTCTTGACCTTCTCCACCAGCAGGTCCATCTTGTTGAGGAACAGGATGATGGACACGTTGAAGAAGAGCTTGTTGTTGACGATGGTCTCGAAGATGTTCATGGACTCCACCAGCCGGTTGGTGCGCCTGTCCTCCATGAGCACCTGGTCGTACTCGCTGGAGGACACCATGAACAGGATCGACGTGATCCCGTCAAAGCACTGGAACCACTTCTGGCGCTGAGACCGCTGGCCGCCCACGTCCACCATCTTAAAAGGGATTTTCTTAATAACAAAGTCATGTTCCACAATGCCCTTGGTGGCCTTCCTCGCCAGCAGAATGTCTTGCTTACTAGGAACGTAGTTCTGTAAACACAGGGGAGGAGAAATTTAGGAGAGGAGGTCGGTGAGGACCCGAGAACTCGAGGATTGAGGACGGGGCAGGAGGGAAGAGTCACGCGCGCTCTGAGAGAAGAACCAAGTACCAACAGCAGCTCTGAGCTGTACAATTAGAAACGTGCCAGGAAACAGCGCGAAGGAAGCTGGAGAGCGCGTTTCAGAGTGCATGCGGGCCAGCGGTGCGCGGTCTCCATGGAAACACCGCGTCCCGTCCTCGCCATAGGAGACGGAAACACCGCGTCCCGTCCTCGCCATAGGAGACAGATACACCGCGGCCCGTCCTCGCCGTAGGAGACGGAAACACCGCGTCCCGCCCTCGCCATAGGAGACAGACCATCGTCTTCTGTTTCTGCACCACAGCTACTGGACGAGTTCTAGCTCCCCGAGCAGAGGCATCCCTTACTACACACTAATGTCCCTCAGGTCTGCCCTGCAGTTCACGTTATTCCTGAGAAGCGCTTCAGGTCTGTAGCAGCTCGGGGGCAGGTGCGGGACGTCTCAAAGCCCCCCAGTGCGCACCGCTCTGGACCCACAGCACCGCCACATGCAACGCTTATGCTGCAGCCCCCCCCCCCCCCCCCCGACCAAACGGGGACGCTGCCACCCCAGGACTGGCCACCAATTCGCAGGGCAGACAGGGGCCAGAGAAGACTTCAATCACACTGCGGATGGACAGGAGAATTCAACAGGACAAACAACCCAGCTATTTCTTTTTTTGTGTGTGTATTTTTCTGAAGCTGGAAACAGGGAGACAGACAGACTCCCGCATGCGCCCGACCGGGATCCACCCGGCACGCCCACCAGGGGGCGATGCTCTGCCCCTCCCGGGCGTCGCTCTGTTGCGACCAGAGCCACTCTAGCGCCTGGGGCAGAGGCCAAGGAGCCATCCCCAGCGCCCGGGCCATCTTTGCTCCAATGGAGCCTTGGCTGCGGGAGGGGAAGAGAGAGACAGAGAGGAAGGGGAGGGGGAGGGGTGGAGAAGCAGATGGGCGCTTCTCCTGTGTGCCCTGGCCGGGAATCGAACCCGGGACTTCTGCACGCCAGGCCGACGCTCTACCACTGAGCCAACCAGCCAGGGCCCAACCCAGCTATTTCAACACGAGAAAGAGAAAAAAAGAAACGTAAGTGACCTGGACCGATGGCCACACACGAACTGGATGAGGGACCGACTCGCCCTCTCCGAGAAAAGCAGCGTCCCCATGACACATCAGTGAGACAGCCGGGGAGCCCCCAGCTGACTGGATGGGGCTGGTACTAAGAAGTTCCTGCAGTTCTTTGGGAGTGATGATGGTACTGTGGTTTTCAATTTGGGGGGCTCCACCTTTCAGTGAGACACTCTACGGAGCTACTGATGAAATAATATACCAGTGACTGGTTCCTGGGGGCGGGGGTGGGGTGGGGTGGGGTGGGGCTGAGGCAACAGGACACCTGGACTTCCTTACACTCTGCCTGTGTCTGCGTTTGCAGGCAAAGTGACAACGCCCGTCTCCTTTAGGGGGGTCCGGGCAAAGGGGCTCTGACAGAAACGCGACCTCACACATTCATTTAGCGGTGGGGCGGTCTGCAGACAAGAGTGTGGGAACGCCCCCCACTGCAGCGAGGACCTCCTCGCTCCGGAGCGGGCCTTCCCCGCCCCCCTCCCCAGGCAGGGGCGCGACCCCTCAGCACTGCTCAAGGTCATCGGACTCAGGGAGGCTCCCGAGCACCACAGCGAAGCAGGCCTCCCCTGAGTGGCTCCGGTTTCCACACCAGCGTGTCCTGATCTGACGGCAGGTCCCCAGGGCGGGCTGGGCTGTACTCACCAGCTGGCCGATCCGGTCCAGGTTGTCCAGGAAGTACTTCACCGACTCGCCCTGTCAGGAAGGAAGAACACACACAGCTCAGTCATCTTCACCACGGGGCTGACCTGGCGGACACACACGCTCACGGAGGTGCCAGTGTGATCCCACCTCCGAGAGAACGGAAAGGCAAAGTGAGAAGGCTAAGGGTGAACAGAGACTTTTTTAAAGTTAGTGACACTTTTTTTTGTTTGTTTGTTTAGGTTAAAAACTGCAGTTTCTCTATCCTCAACCCCAAGATGCAAACTCAGACTGGTTTCCAGACTGTCCTGTTGAGCCGTGGGTGGGGGGCTGGCCCTGGAAGCAGGCTAAGGACGCGAGGGCCACTAGCTCCAGAGCAGGAATCACAGACCCTGTTCCTGTGAAAGTTCTGCTTCTGCCAGAGGGGACCCACTGATCTCCAGACGCTGTCCTTAGAGACGGAGCCCTTAGGACAGCGGTTCTCAACCTGTAAAGCCATCGGAAAATACATAATGCACATCAGGTATTTACATTACGAATCATAACTGTAGCAAAATTACAGTTATGAGGTAGCCACCAAAATTATTTTTTGGTTTGAGGTCACCGCAACATGAGGAGCTGTATTGCGGGGTCACGGCATGAGAAAGGTTGAGAACCACTGTCCTAGAAGAAGAGGCAGGTGACCACCTGCTCCAGCCTCCGGAACACACTCCAGCCGGACTTCACGTCGGCACGAGCGGACCCGCAGCCTTCAGTCCGGACCTCCCTGGTGGAATGCCGCGTCTTCCTTCAGCCCAGATGTCCTCTGGACTGAACGCCGACCGTCTGTCCCTGTCACCCTCAATCACCCAGGCCCTGTTTTGGGAGCCGCCAAGCCCCCGAAAGCAGCGGCACTCGCAAGGGGCAGGGAGCGTCTAGGGGACATCCGAGCGTCGCCTTGATGAGGTCAAGCAGAGCACACAGACGGCTCCCGTACAAGTGGACGCTGAGAAATCCTGGCACTGCCGCACAAGGGACGCAGAGCTCTGCGATGTCACTGCCCCTGACCCTGAGGGAGGGCCTGCCGGTGAGGACGTCCTGGGTCTGTGTCCCCCACTGTGGCTCTGTGGGGGGGCTCCCGGGGAAAGTCCCCCGGCACCGTGTCTCAGAAAGCAGAGTGGCGCGGCCACGCACAGGCTGCCATTCTGGACTCTGAGGGGGGCGAGGTGAGTGGGGACGTCCCCGGCGACAGCCTGAGTCTGACCTCACAGAAAGAGGAGGAGCCGAAAGGTGGAGCGCCAGCTGACCTCTCAGCCCACGTGTCCCGAGCGGGACACTTCAGTGAAGAGCCAGCCTTCCCACTGTAAAAGGGAGGCTTTTGGATGATCTGTGGTTTAAGAGGACAGAAACACACATTTCTCCCTGTTTGGGCACAGAGGACGGCGAGCAAACACATTTTCCTCCTTGACGTTAAGACGCTGTGAGTGGTCCGACCCCCGTCTGCTCTGGAGAGGGGAGTGGCCACCGTGGGAAGGCTCCCACCACTCCGGGAAAACGCCTCGGTCTCCCGCAAAGCCTCGGGCCCTCCACGTGGCTCTGGGAAGCAGGGGAATCGGTGATCCAGCGGTGGGGAGGCAGTGCCTCCCTCCCATCCTGCCGGCTGCCGCCAGTATTGTTGCTTTGCACATCCCGCCTCCTCCCTCGCCGGACAGGAAACAGCTGGTGAGGCACAGAGCAGCCCGGTCTGACTCCTCCTTCCTGAAATTTGCTCCTACCCCTGGCGGCCTCTCACTCGGCCCTTCGGGGCTTACAGGAATCGAGATGGCCTGACCCTCGACCGTGCTGCGGGGGCACGCTGGCAGCAGTCTGCACGGAGACCCGAGTCACCCCCAGGGCCTCCACCATGAAAGGACTGGTCGACAGTCTCACCGAGCTGGCTGGCTGCTCAAGCACACACATCGTGTTAGTTGGTGAACGTAAGGGGATCTGCAGTCCCTGAAATGTCCAGGATACAATCCCAAACTCCTTGCTACACGAGAGCCAGGAAAATGGCCCTTATCCTCAAGGGGGAAAGCAGTCCGCAGACACCAGCTCAGACAACCCGGATACTGGACTTACTAGACAAGGACTTTAAAGCAGCGAGGGTTACGTTCCATTAGGTAGTAATGTGCTTCTAAGGAATAAAGACGTTCAAAAGAATAATCGGAGCAGAACCAGAAATTTTAGAACTAAAATGTACAGTATCTAAAGTGAAGAATTTACTGAATGGAATGAATAACAGACTGCAGATGGCCCAGAAAAGCAGGGGCCTCTGACATTAGAAGACTAGCGATGACGGAAGATTAACACAAGAAAACAGCAACTCTGGGGTCTGTGGGGCAACTTTTCAAAAGGTCTGTTATACCTTCATTGGAACCCAGCAGCAGAGAATAGGGAGAATCAGACAGAAAGAATGCTTGTTTAAAAAACAAACAAACAAATAAACCTAGTTTTCCCAATAAAAGACAAGTTTACAAATTTCAAGAAGCTCCACAAATGCCAAACACAATAAACCTGGAGAAAACCATACTCAGGATGTTACAGACACACTTCCAAATAACCCGTGGGCCAGAGAAGAAATCACGCTTTTCTGGTCTGACACGTCAAGAGCTCTTGTTCTCACAACAGGGAAGAGGCTGAGTGCACGGAACAGCAGCCGTTCTTCTTAGACTCACCGGAGAACTGACTTTAGAGGGCAAACTGTGCCCTCTCCCCACCCCCACTAGAGACGGGCACACACAACACAGAACTACAGCCTGTCAGGAACAGAGGGGGGGGCCCACAGCAACCGACATGTTAAGTCCAGCTTTCAACAGAAAAGCACAGACGTGCTGAAAGGCAAAGAAGCCACAGTGTGAAGAGACAAAGCGAGCCTCAGACGTGGCAGAGGTGTGAACAGATTCGAGGTTTACAATACGGCTGACACGGGAAAGGCGCTCTCATGGAAAGCGTGGACGGCGTGCGAGACAGACAGGTGCCCTGAGCAGAGAAGTGGACTCCCAGGGACCAAGAGGGAATGCTGGAAACCCAGCAGCACAGGCAGCAGCCTGACTTGTGTGTGCCTGGTGTCTGTGTGAGTGTGTGAGCGTGTGAGTGTCAGTGTGTGTGAGTGTGTGTGACTGTGTGAGTGTGTGACTGTGTGTGTGTCTATGTGTGAGTGTGTGTGTGAGAGTGTGTGTGACTGTGTGAGTGTATTAGTGTGTGTGTGTGAGCGTGTGTGTGAGCGTGTGTGTGTGTCTGTGTGAGTGTGAGTGACTGTGTGTGTGAGTATGTGTGAGTGACTGTGTGTGTTAGTGTGTGTGTGAGTGTGTGTGTGACTGTGTGTGTTAGTGTGTGTGAGTGTGTGTGTGTGACTGTGTGTGTTAGTGTGTGTGTGAGTGTGAGTGTGTGTGTGTGTGTGTGAGTGAGTGTGTGTGGCATCTTGTGGGACTGAGCCTTGAACCCATGGATCTGATGCTGTCTCCAGACGGACAGTGTCAGAAGTGAGTTAAGTTGCAGGACCCCCAGCTGTTGTCTGGAGAACTTGAGAACCGCTGGGTGTGGGGTGGACTCCACACTTCGGGTCACAGGAGTGTCCTGTGTGAGGGTACAGCAGACACAGGAGTGTGTTTTCTAGTACAAGTCAAACCCAACAATAGATGAAAAAGGATAATGCCTCCAAGACGTAGAAAATGAAAAACCATTTAAACCAAATGAGGAGGGAAAAAAAACCCCCGTATTTTAATAGCTCCAGAAAAAGCATTTGATCAAGGTCAACATCCACTCATGGTTAAAAGCTCATCAAACTATAGAAAACGGACTTTCTCAATCTGATCAAGGGCCTCTATGAAAAACCCGCAGCTACCACCATGATTAGCGATGAACTACTGACTACGTTCACCCTTAGACTGGGCACACGGTCAGATGCCCACTCTTACCACCTTCAGTCAACACCGTTCGAGAGCCTGGCCAGCACAATACAGCAAAAACATAAGCAGGCAAACACAGAAAAGGCGTAAGGATTGAAAAGCAAGAAATGAGACTGACTTTGCAGATCACATCTCCGATTGCACATGAAATCCCAAGGAATCTGTAAGAAAGCTCACAACAGAGCCAACAAGGGGGCGTAGCAAATTCACAAGATACAAGGTCCATATACAAAAAATAGTGTATTCTTGTACACTAGAAGGGAACAATTGGGCCCTGGCCGGTTGGCTCAGTGGTAGAGCGTCGGCCTAGCGTGTGGAGGACCCGGGTTCGATTCCCGGCCAGGGCACACAGGAGAAGCGCCCATCTGCTTCTTCACCCCTCCCCCTCTCCTTCCTCTCTGTCTCTCTCTTCCCCTCCCGCAGCCGAGGCTCCATTGGAGCAAAGATGGCCCTGGTGGGCAGAGCGTCGCCCCCTGGTGGGCGTGCCGGGTGGATCCCGGTTGGGCGCATGCAGGAGTCTGTCTGACTGTCTCTCCCCGTTTCCAGCTTCAGAAAAAAAAAAAAAAAAAAGAAGGAAACAATTGGAAGATAAAAATCTGAAAAGACTTATTCCGCTTCGCACTAAGAAATAAAATATTTAGGGGTAAAAAAATTTTTCTTTAGCTATACATTTTGTCTTTTGAAATGATTCTAGATGCACAGGAAGTTGCAAAGACAGGAGAGAGAGACAGAGAGAGAGGTCCAATGGACCTGTGACCCCGTTCACCCCAACACTTCATCTTACATGGTGACAACATCAATCAAAAGCAGGACCCCACACTGGTACGATGTGTGCACACAGTTCTAGGTGCTTTATGACGTCTGTAGGTTCAGGGAACACCCACTGCCTCGCTACCGAGACAGAAGTGATCACCACCGCCAAGATGTCCTCCCAGCTGCTGCTTTACAGTGACACCCACCCCTTCCTCTCCCGCCCCTCAGCCCTGGCCACCAGCAACCTGACTCTGTCTCTCCAGCTCCTAGTCATGGACCTGACTTTTCTAGGTGGCACTTTAAATGCAATAATAATACAGCAAGTGACCTTTTTCCACTCAGCAGAGCCCTGAGGTCCGACCACTGCTGTGTTCCGGTAGCCTGTTCCTTTTTATTGCTGGGTAGTACACCACAGTGCGGATGATCCACCCTTCATTTAGCTGCTGACCCATCTAGAGACATCGATGTCCATGTTTCGTGTGGATGTAGTTTTCACTTCTCCGGAAAAATGGTCAGGAGCCTTAACTGCTGGGCCATGTAGAAAGTTATTACTGTTTAATTTTGAAAAGAAACTCTTGGTTTTCCAGATGGGCTGTACCGTTTTACGGGCCCACCAGCAAATGTCTGAGGTCTAGCTTCCCTGCCCGGCAACCAGCCTTTGGGACTTCCATTCGATCTGCTCTCATGAGTATCTCAGCGTGGTTTTGTGTTCCCTCCATGGCGAGGGATGTGCCCGTGCTGCTCTGCCACCTGTCTGTCCTCTCAGCTGAAATCTCTTCCTGTCCTCTGCCCAGTGTCTACTGGATGATCGTGACCGTTGAGTGTCCAGAGTTCTTTGCCTAGTCTGGATAAGTCCTTCATTAGAGAGGTGGCTGGTAAGCACTTTCTGTGGCTCAGGGTCAGAGGGTCTTTTGTGGAGCAAAAGCTCTGAATTTTGATGACACCAAAATTGACGATGACACTCTTCTTCTATGGCGAGGACTTCCAGTGTCCTCTCTGAGCACTCTCCACCCGCGTTAGGTGCCAAAGACTTGGCACAGTGTTATCTTCTCACCGTCTTACATTTAAATCTCTGATCCGCCCTGGCTGGTTGGCTCAGCGGTAGAGCGTCAGCCTAGCGTGCGGAGGACCCGGGTTCGATTCCCGGCCAGGGCACATAGGAGAAGCGCCCATTTGCTTCTCCACCCCTCCGCCGCGCTTTCCTCTCTGTCTCTCTCTTCCCCTCCCGCAGCCAAGGCTCCATTGGAGCAAAGATGGCCCGGGCGCTGGGCATGGCTCTGTGGCCTCTGCCTCAGGCGCTAGAGTGGCTCTGGTAGCAATATGGCGACGCCCAGGATGGGCAGAGCATCGCCCCCTGGGGGGCAGAGCACCGCCCCTGGTGGGCGTGCCGGGTGGATCCCGGTCGGGCGCATGCGGGAGTATGTCTGACTGTCTCTCCCCGTTTCCAGCTTCAGAAAAATGAAAAAAATAAAAAATAAAAAAAATAAATCTCTGATCCAATCCGAGTTAATTTTGTACAGAGTGTGAGATCCGGGTCAAGGTTCTTCTTTCCTCTCCTCTGGACATCCAGCGGCACTGGCTCTATCTGTTGAAAGGCTGTCTGTCCTTCCTCCCCGGAACTGCTCTTGCAGTTTGGTCAAAAATCCCTCGGGTGTCCTTGTGTGGAGCTACCAGTGGGCCTGTCTCTTTGCTGCTACCGGCGGCTGAAGAAGTCTTGAAGTGAGGCAGAGCGAGTCCTCCCACTTTATTCTTCATTTTCACAACTGCTTTGGCAATGCTAGCGCCCCTTCTATAGAAACATTTTACAATAATTCTACTTCTATCCACGAAAGATCCTGCTGGGATTTTAATAGGAGTTGTGTTAGCCCTGTACATAAATTTAGTGGACGGACATCTTTACTACGTTGGGTCTCCTGATCCATGAACATGGGATGTCTCTGATGTGTTTAGATCTACTCTGATTTCTTTAATGAGTGATGAGTGTCGTGTGGTTTTTAAGCACACAACTCCAAACAGAGTTTGCTAAATATATACCCAAGTGTTTCCCCTTTCTGAGGAACAATTGTAGATGGTTTTGCATTTCAAATTTCTTTGTGTTCATTGCTAGTACATAAAAATAAAATAGATTTTTTTTATATTAATCTTGCTTATATCCTGTCACTTTGCTGAACTGACTTTATGACTTTTTTTGGGGGTGGATTCCGTGGTATGTTCTGTCATCTGACAATTGGAACTTCTTTAATCTGTATGTCTTACATTTCCTTATTATTTTTCTTGCCTTCTTGCACTAGCTAAGAAATGCAGCATATTTTTTTAAGTAGAAAACCTCTTCAGTGGAAACTAGAGCACTAGTACAAACAATTCAAAACCTAAATAAGTGAAGAGATATGCTATATTTCTGAATTTTGAAAGACTCAGTATTGTTAAGAGGTCAATCTCCCTAAACTGGTCTACAGAGTCAATGAAATCGCAATCAAAATCCCAGCAGGCATATTTTTTGGTAGGAACCGACAAGCTCCTTTTTAAAAACGTATTTTAAAAAATGACATAGCCTGACCAGGCGGTGGCGCAGTGGATAGAGTGTCGGACTGGGATGCGGAGGACCCAGGTTCGAGACCCCAAGGTCGCCAGCTTGAGCGCGGGCTCATCTGGCATGAGCAAAAAAGCTCACCAGCTTGGACCCAAGGTCGCTGGCTTGAGCAAGGGGTCACTCGGTCTGCTGAAGCCCCCGGTCAAGGCACATATGAGAAAGCAATCAATGAACAACTAAGGTGTGGCAACGAAAAACTGATGATTGATGCTTCTCATCTCTCTCCATTCCTGTCTGTCTGTCCCTATCTATCCCTCTCTCTGACTCTGTCTCTCTGTCTTTGTAAAAAAAAAAATGACATAGACCCAATTAAACACTTCTATAAAAGAAACACTTGATGATACAGCCTGTTCTGAAGGCCTGCTATGCAGGGAGCCGAAAGAGAACCAGGTGTTGGTGGGAGAAAAGGCGTGTGAACTGGACGGAACGAGGACCCAGGAACAGAGGCGCAGAGAGACGGCGCACTGCTTTTCGAAAAGGTTGTCAGAGTTAACTCCACGGCGGGCAGAGGGCAGTCTTTTCCATAAACGGTGCTGGAAAAACCAGGGGTTCGTCCGGGAAAGGAAAATAACACAGACCCTGTCCACGGCACATGCAGACACGAGCTCAGAACGGGTCACAGATCTCTGTGTAAAAACTGAAACAACAGACTTCTGCAGAACTTTAGGATGACTCCACCAGGTGGCCCATTAACAGCCTCTGACCCCCCCCCCCCTCTAGCGTGGGAGGAGCCCCTGGCTAAGAGGGACAGACCTATCTCCCAGGGGCGCCCTTCAGAGAGGTGTGCCTGCGGGCCTGGAAGGAGGTGGAGCCGGTTGTGAGAGGAGGGGCCGAGGGCAGCTCCTGGGGGCTGGGAGGGGTCCCCGGCCGACAATGGTCAGTCAGTCAGTCAATCAAGCAAAGGAGATCTCAGTCAACAACTGCAAGAAGATCCTACCAGGGAGGGGTGAGCTGGAAAAGGAGCCCGCGCCCCGGCCTCAGCCTGGAGACCTGAGAGAGCGGGAGAGAGCCGTGGGCACCGGGACGCTGAGCAGGACATCAGATCGGTGTGGGGGTGTGACCTGTGACACTGGGATTGTTTGTTCCCAGCAGCAGAACTCAGACGTTTCTTAAGGCAAAACCCCACAAACCATTAAACTGCAGCTTCACTCGGGTGTCCTCAGCTCCAACGGGCCGTGCGCTCAGCGGGCACTGAAGCATTGTTCAAAGCTGACCTGAACGCCAGCCCCAGTCGGGATTTCCTCCGGGAACTCGGTGCTGCCCAGGGCCTACCGAGAAAGCCCCCCAGGTCAGAAGGGCAGTAATAAGGCACCCCCACCCCCCACACACACACAGTCACATCTGCGTTACGACCGTGGAGGGGAAGCACTGGGACCGGAAGGCCTCTTGCCCGGGCGTCCGTTACCTCGCTCAGGACAGCAGGACGGGCCCGCAGCTGGTCGTCTCAGCTCTGAAGGGAAAGCCCGGGCATTTTCACTCACTTATTCAAATAAAGTAAACCTCTGCCCACGAGCCACACGCGGCTTTGTGGCCCCTGGAGTGTGGCTCTCCCACAAGATCCCACGTGCCCGCGCTACCTTGATAAGGAATGTACCTACCTGTATAGTTTAAGTTTAAACAATTTGTGGGATTCAAATAATTTAACAACTGGTACTCTGCTCTAATGATTGTTTGAAGTATAAAAAAAAAAGATATACTGAAAAGTAGTTTATTATTTCATGCATTTAATACTTAAATAATAAAAATAAAAGAGGTACACAAACTAGATTATACGTTATAAGAGTTTTAAAACATTAATGAAAAAATATTAAATACATGACAAAAAACAAACTGTTATTTAAGATAAAAAAAAAATTGGCTCTCAAAAGAAATTTCAATCATTGTACTGTTGATATTTGGCTCTGTTGACTAATGAGTTTGCTGACCGCTGTCCCAAACGATCACGAGTCACCATATAGGACATGAAAACGGGGGAAATTAGGAAACACAAGAACGCGCACGCATGTAGACATCAGGGACGGCATGGTATAGGGTCCTGTGGCCCCTGGGGCCCTGAGCACACCCCCCCCCCCCCCCCCCGAGGGGACGCGTGAGGAAGGCACCCCTGGTCTCGTCCCTGCGGAGAACCTCTGCCCGAGGACTCCAGCGGCATCCTCGCCGCAGCCGGCACCCGCGCAGCCGCTCGCGCACTGAGCGGATGGACACAGGGCGCGCACTGAGCGGATGGACACAGGGCGCGCACTGAGCGGATGGACACAGGGCCGCGCTGTCAGACCACAGCACACCGAGGGTGGGGCCAGGCTGAACACAGGAACCAGCGCCGCGCCCCAAAGGCCACACGCTGGGTGAGCTCTGCACCCTGCGATCACGCGGAGTCCCTGCGTGCCCCGCGTCAGCCTCGTCAGCCCTCCCACGGACACGAGGGCGGGGTCACTATGCTCCCACTTTACAGAGGGTGACACGGAGGCACGGAGTGGTCAGCTTGCCCAAGTCGCAGGTGACACGGCTCCTCAGTGCTGTGTCGGCACCACAGGTGGGCAGAACACAAACGGAAGGGAACAATGAGCCCAGGTCAGCCTGGGGGGCGGCGGAGTCTGGACAGCCAGCCAGGGGACGCACAGGGCCCGTCGGCCACGCCCATGGTCCTCACGCAGGGTAGGTGTGGCCATCTCTGGCTCTGTAGCCTACACCGCACACGTTTTCCACGGGCCGTAAGAAATATTTCTACAGTTTAGTTTTGAAATAGAGCCAGGGCGAGGAAGAAGCCCAGTGCGGGGCGCCACCCGACAACCCTGGGGGCCGGTGCCTCCGGTCGGGTACTTTTTCAGGAAAGTGTGCAGCTTTCACGAGAGAGCATCTTCCCACCACTCTGTTAAGAGCCCCACGACTGGGGGCCCCTGGCTCTCTCCCACCCCTCCTGCCACCCAGCTGCTGGGCTGGAGGCTTCTTCACGTGACCATGGACATGTGACAACGACACAAAGACTCGGTCTTCACCGTGTTCTGCAAGCAGAACACAGTGGTCCTTGCTGGTGGAGGGGCCAAGGTCAGGAGGAAAGGCCTGAGACGGGAGGGGGGGGGCTGAGGACAGACAGGTCCGTGGGCTTCCTGACGGTGTGTGTGTGTGTTGGGGGGGGGGGGGGCTCTGTCCCTTTCTCTGTTGGTGCCTTGGGAACAACTAGAAACAAGAAGAGATGACTAAACACTGAATTGTGAATTATCCAGGGTTTCTCTCACTTTTATCCAAAACTCTCAGGCTGACTTCTGTCTAAGTAGGGCTGCCCCCTGTGGGTCCACCTTGTAGTTATCCCACTTTGTACACGTCCCCTGTCAACCCACAGGGTGACAGGCCGCCAGGGACAGGCCACGTCAGCGCCCAGAGCATGCTCCTCAGCGAACACTGAGTGAATCCGGTCAGCCCCACGGCCCTCCCCAGACACAATGGGCAGCTTCGGAGCCAAGAGAGCCCATCACCCGAGTCCACGCCGGCCTTCCTCACTCCGGGCAGTTTGTTCTTTATTCCCAAGACACATCTGTGACACAATGGCCAGTCCTGAGGACGCTGCGTCACAGCCTGTGAGAGTCCATCCAAGCACACGCCCCACAAGGGCCGGCAGAACAATCTTTTAAAACCTGTCACTGTCCCTTTAAGACTTCCCAACCCCCAGCCTCCAAACCCATGGTCACTTCCTTGTGCAGGCAGCTTATCCGGAGCTAAGTTTAGCTGCACCATTCCTGACCCCTCCCTCCAGGGACGTCCCCAAGCCTTGGCTGGTGGGGCCTTCCCCAACAGACCACCAGGCTCTTGCTTGCAGGGACCCCATGACTGAGGGCTGTCAACCCCCCAAGGGGGCAGGAGGCCCTCCTGACGACCGTTTCTTTCTGGGGGGTGCACTCCTCTGATGGAGGCCTTCCCCACTCCAGCTCCTCTCCCGTTTCCCGTCCTGACGAGGCTGCCCGGTCAACCGCACAGTCCGTGACTCATTTTGGGACAGCTTGTTATTTTGGACCCAAAACAATAAAATTTAAACGGAGTCACAAACACAGCGCAGACCTCACAAAACCCAACCACCCCATTTCCTCCAGCACCTGGACCTCAACCGTGAGAACCCCTTCTGAGCTGTACTGACCAAGGTTCAGGGGCAGCGCTAGCCCGGCTCAGCGGGCTCCCTGGGGACAGCCCGCTGCCCACGCCCCGTCTCCCTGGGCTCAGAGCCGCGTTCAGGCTGAGAGGGGGGCCGCCCCCCTGCCCGCAGGGTCTGAGGAGGGCTGCAGTGAGGACGGACCCCACAGAAGGACAGGGACAGCGAAGGGAGCGTCTCCCCCTCACGCCTGCTCCAGGGAGGGGCCGGCAGAGCGCCCTGCAGCCACTGGGCCGCGGCCAGCTGTCTGTTCAGTGTCCAAGGACAGGAACGATCCCCACTTCACATGCTGAGCTCCCCACCCTGCACGCAAACAGAATTTCACTGGATTTGCAATTTGGCAACTCCTGGGCCTTCCTTCACGGCTGTGAACGTGCTGAAAGCCCCTCTCCTGAACAGTCCCCAGGGCGGCTACCGGACACAGGACAGCTTGCCGAGAGCTCTGCCTCATCCTTCTGGGAGGCCAGTCGGCTCCGCAGATGCCACTTAACATGCAGCTCTGTCACTGCTGCCGCCCAGCAGGGGGCCACCGCTAGGCCTGACCGGCACTCAGACTAACTCAGAACATCACACACGTCCATAACCCCGGCTCCGTCCCCCTCTCACAAGTGCAACCTCCACCTCTGGCCGCCCGCGGAACACCGACTGCAGCGTGGACACCTGTGCCATCCTGATGTGCCGAAGGCGCTGCTTCACAATGCCAGCCAGCTCTGGCTCCGAGGCCAGGGAGCCGGACACGGTGCACGTCCAGCAGTGAGGAGGGCCTTGCACAGTGTCAGCCGATGAACACGCAGCCGGACCCTGGTCTCTGCCAGGTCAGGAGTGGCCGTGTGGCCCAGCACAGAGCCCTCACGCGGCCCAGGGTGGGGGAGTGCCCATGCCAGCTTCTCAGGGACAGTGAGCCCTGCCACTGTGTCACACACTTGACAAATATCATCACATTTACTCCAAACACGGTGCATGACTGTTTTCCTCGCCGAAAAAGCCAGAGCTTAGAAGTGAACCTGCCCGAGGTCAGAAAACCTGCTCGACTCCAAAGGCCACGCTCTCACCCACTCACCCCGTGGGCACAGCTGAGTCACCAGGGGAGCCGGTCACCGAAGACCACACATGAGAAGTCAGAACGAGGACAGTAATCCATCCTGACGTGGCCTGGCAGCCAGAGAGGAGACACCCAGGGGCAGGCAGAGCTGTGAAGCCAACCGCTGCCCCTCGCTGGTGGAGGAGAGCCAGAGAGGAGGGTCAGGGTGCTCCCCCACCTTGATGAACAAGGGGGACCGAGAGGGCTCAGGGCCGCCTCCCCGTGCCAGGGTCTGAGTCACTGCGGCGGCTCTCCGAAGCAAGAAGCGGGCAACGCTGCTTGTGGAACCGTGGGAGCTGCGGCTAGCCGGAGGGAGGGAGACGGGGGGCCGGGGCAGCAGTGCCCAGCACTGCTCATAAAGGGCCCTTGTGCTCTCGGCCCAGCGCTCAGGGCTCCAGCGCCCGGGCCACAGCCCGCTGACTCAGCACTGCCCTCCACAAACACTCTGACCGTGTGCCTGCGGGGGAGGGGACCGCAGGTGGCCTCAGGAGACCCCTCCTCTCCTTCCATCATCGCTTCTGAAATGTCCTGCCGACTGACCGGGAGTTAGCGAGGTGGGGGTTTGGGGGGTACGTGCAGAGGAGACGCGGTCACCAGGGACACTCGCAGGGACATGGGCATCACCGAGACACGAAGGAGCGGAGGGAGAAGGGGGTGGGGCTGCCCGACGCGGCTCAGACACGGGCTCTGCGCGCACGCGCGCGGCTGGTTAGCTTCACCTGGTGGACAAAACCCAAGTCCTGGGAGGGGAGGCCATGGGGTTTCTTCCTTCAGCCCTGCCAGCTGTTTGAGTCAAAGCCTCGCCCCCAGAGAACCCCCCCCCCGCCCCCGCCCGACCCTGTCCTGTCCTGTCCTGTCGGGCAGGCGGGCAGGAGGAGGCTCCCGCGGGCTGACCTGTTTCTCAGCTCCGAAAGGCCCTGTGATCTAATGCTAGCTCAGAACAGAGAGCGACTCCAAGCTCTCCTACCCGGAGGGAGCAGCTACGGGGACATTCCCAGTTCCCAAGAGAAGCACCACAGAGAAGGTTCTGGAAGCGGGCACCCGCTGCCGCTGCCCGGGGTTGTTGCACTTAGTACCGAATTGTGCCCCAAATTCCGTCCTTTCAGGAACTGCCTGCTCTTCCTTCACCTGAACAGATCGTCCTGGTTTACCTCACACAACACAGCAGGCTGAGCACACGCTCTCGGTGGAGATCCTTTAAGAGCAGCGCACGGCTCACGGCAGGAGGCGAGTCTGGGGAAAGGACTTCTGGGAAACAGACTTGCTAAGGAACATGGCGATGAAACTCAGTCAGTGACCGAGACCCCCAGGGCACCCCGTCTGCTCCCTCTGCAGCCGCGCAGAGGACGGGCAGTCAATGGCCCATCAGCGTTCTTCCTTCAAGAACTGGCGCTGGCCAGAGAGGGAGCTCAGAACTTGGACCCTGTGAGCCAAGCGCCACCTACGGAGATGCTGCTGGTGGAGCGCCCACAACTGCATCAAACTCCCATTCAGGCTGCTTTTGGGGTGCCTCCTTCGAACAACATAGGGGTTTGTCCGGGAGCAGAGCCAAAGGCCAGGTCAGCCACCCACAGCCAGGGGCAGCGGGAGCCTCCCGGACAAAGGGGACATTTGAAAGGTGTCAATAAATGGCTTCTCAAAGCAAGATGTTTTCCACCTTCCCCAACGGAGAATTTTGCTTGGGATTTCCAAAGATCTGTTTTGAGCTCAGCAGAGAAAAGAGTGAACTGTATGTGGGGTTATTTCACAAGATCGTACTGCTTAGAGCTCAGGAAAGACAATATTCTATCACATTCTGCACTAAAATGAGGAGATGGAACTTCTTTTTTAAAAGAGAACATTTATTGAGAAGCTTAGATTTACTTTAAAAAAATCCTCTCAAACCAAAAAAGCAGTTGCTTGGTGCCTGTCCTGAGCTGGGCTGAGGAGCAGCAATGGGAAAGAGGGAAGGAGGAAGGGAGGGAGGGAGCAAGGGAAGGAGGGAAGAAGAGAAGGAGGGAGGGAGAGAGGGAGGAAGGAAGGAGGGAGGGAGGGATGGAGAGAGGGAAGGAGGGAGTGAGGGAGGGAAGGAGAAAGGGAGGGAGGGAGCAAGGGAAGGAGGGAAGAAGAGAAGGAGGGAAGGAGAGAGGGAGGAAGGAGGGAGGGATGGAGAGAGGGAAGAAGGGAGTGAGGGAGGGATGGAGAGAGAGAAGGAGGGAGCAAGGGAAGGAGGGAAGAAGAGAAGGAGGGAGGGAGAGACGGAGGAAGGAAGGAGGGAGGGATGGAGAGAGGGAAGGAGGGAGTGAGGGAGAGAAGGAGAGAGGGAGGGAGGGAGGAGGGAGGGATGGAGAGAGGGAAGGAGGGAGTGAGGGAGGGATGGAGAGGGAAGGAGGGGCAAGGGAAGGAGAGAAGAAGGGAGGGAGGGAAGAAGGGAGGGAGGGAGGGAGGGAGGGAGGGAGGGAAGGAGGGGGGCAGCGAGCCCCGGGAAGCCTGCCTTCCGGGTGCCCCAGAGTGGGCCTGGGAGGACAGCTCACTCCTCCCTCTCACTAACACCATCATCCAACTCAATGTCGGAAAAGACTCGGCTCCTGTGTGATGTCGGGTAGGAAAGAAGGGGATAAATAAAACACTGCTGATGGTAAGAAGCACCCCAAAAGGGCAAAGCTTGAGTTCTCTTGGAAGCGCCATTCACATGGTGATATTTCCTTTGAAAAAGCGGCACAAGCGTGATCAGAGCAGCGTCATCTCAGTGGTCCAAACGTCCACCACACCATGGGCGGGATCAGAACACGCAGATCCTCCACACGATGGAACCAGCGTCCAGGGATGGAAGTGACCGGGAACCTCAGCAAACCCGGACAGGCAGGGCTCGGTGGGAAATGCCCAGACGCCCCGAGGGATGGCGGGCGAGTGCGGGAGGGCTGCCGCCCCGGGACCTGACGGGGATGATAACGGAAATGCTCCCAACGGGTTGATGGGGGGATGCACAACCTGGTCAGTTTACCGAAGTTGCTGAACTGCACACGTTTAAAAAGCTGCAGGAAAAGAACCGTTTCCACGAAACCAAGTGACTTATGCGAGAACGCCCCAGTTTGCCCGCAGCGGGGGTCAGCCCTGCGCCTCCCCGGCAGCTCCGCCTCCCCGGCAGCTCCGCCTCCCCGGCAGCTCCGCGTCCCCGGTAGCTCCGCCTGGTGCAGGTTTAAGACTGCTTCGCGGGCTCAGAATTTTCAGGGCAGATAAAGCCCTGGCTGTAAAGTCTGGGGCTGCTTTCGTCTTTGTTAAAACCGCAGTTATTTAACCAAACAGCAGCAAGAAGCAAAAACAGTCCCCAAATGATGATCCCTAAAGGGGGCGCTCTGGCCGTGGCGGGCGGGGCCGGGCTCCACGCACCTGGAGAGTCTGCACCTGACCTTTGCCCTGTGCTGAGATGACAAAGGCAAAAGCAGATTTTTAGCTCAGTATACTTCTAGTCCGGGGACAGCGTGTCCTCTGACACCGCATCCTGGAAGGGTGGTCCTGGTGGGAGCAAATGACACCTCCCCCGGACAGCCAGCACTGCCACGGCGGTGTTTTACCCATTTCTGTTATGTTTCTTTACTGTCAAAATCCTTTTTCACAGAAGACTAAAAGCCTGCCCTTGTTTAAAAATTAGGAGGAAACCTCCCCCCCCAAAAAACTTTACAATGTGCCCTTATGAAAAAAAAAAGGGGGAAATCATTATCCTTACAACTTATTAAAACATGTTGGCACCTGATGGAAAATAGATGAGGATGTCTGTCTCACAACTTTTCTGAAGTTGAAAAGATTTCCAAACAAAAAATTAAAATAGCGATTGGAAACACTGTGCTGTGGACACGTGTCCACGTGCTATCTGACTGAGGCCAGTGGTCAGCAGTCTGTCACAAAGCCCGCCAATCAAATGCCCACTCAGGCTGTTCCAGGACAGTCTCTCCGGGAGGCAACACCCAGCTCCTTCTTTTTAGGACTGTGGTAAAAACACATTATATAAAATTTACCATCTTAATCATCTTTCAGCGTACGGTTTAGCAGTGTTAAGTAGCAGACTCGCGTCATCCAAAACACATTTCCAGAATTTTTCTGTCTTGAAAACCTGACACTCTGTATCTATTATACACGACAGGTCCCCGTTCCTCTCCCGGGAGCCGGACATCACTGCTGTCCTTTCTGTCTGTCCTGCCTCACGGGAGTGCATCCCGGGGACTTCCCTGCGGATCTTCCAGGCTCCTCTGTGCTGTAGCAGGTGCCCGCCTCCTTCCTCCTGAAGCTGAACACCCTCCCAGCGTGTGGATGGAGACCACACTGTGCCCGTCCACTCTTCCGTCGATGGACGCCTGGGTTGCTTCCACCTCGTGGCTATTGTGAACAGTGCTGCCGTGGATGTGGGTGTGGAAATCTCTCTCTGAGACCTTGCTTTCCATTCTTTTGTGGATGTGTGCCCAAGTGGACTTGCTGGATCCTGTGGGGGTTCTAGTGTTAATTTTGGGGGAACCTCACTTCTTTTTTCCACAGCAGTTGCACCATTTTATAATCCTACCAGCAGCACAAAAGGGTTCCAACTGCTTCTCATTCTCACCAATACTTGTTCTGTTTTTTTTTTTAACAGTAGCCATCCTATTGGGTGTGAGTTAGTATCTTGTTTTCATGTATGTTTCTCTGATGATTACTGATGACAAGCTTCTTTTCATATATTGCTGACCATTTTTATATATTGTCTTTGGAGAAATGTCTATTCACATCCTTTGTCCATTTTTTAAATAAGGTGATTTTTGTTGTTATTGAGTTGTAGGAATTTTTTTTTTTTGTATTTTTCCGAAGCTGGAAACAGGGAGGCAGTCAGACAGACTCCCGCATGTGCCCGACTGGGATCCACCCGGCACGCCCACCAGGGGGCGATGCTCTGCCCATCCGGGGCGTCGCTCTGTCGCAACGGGAGCCACTCTAGCGCCTGGGGCAGAGGCCAAGGAGCCATCCCCAGTGCCCGGGCCATCTTTTGCTCCAATGGAGGCTTGGCTGCGGGAGGGGAAGAGAGAGACAGAGAGGAAGGAGAGGGAGAGGGGTGGAGAAGCAGATGGGCGCTTCTCCTGTGTGCCCTGGCCGGGAATCGAACCCGGGACTTCTGCACGCCAGGCCGACGCTCTACCACTGAGCCAACCGGTCAGGGCGAGTTGTAGGAATTTTTAAGGACTATATTCATCTTTTTTTTTTTTTTTTTGACAGAGACAGAGAGAGGGACAGATAGGGACAGACAGACAGGAAGGGAGAGAGATGAGAAGCATCAGTTCTTCACATTGTGGCACCTTAGTTGTTCATTGACTGCTTTCCTCATATGTGCCTTGAGCGGGGGCTACAGCAGACCGAGTAATCCCTTGCTCCAGCCAGTGACCTTGTTAGTGTGTAAAAATGCAACTGAGTTTTGCTTGTTGACTTTGTATCCTGCCACTTTGCTGAACTCAATAATTAACACTAACAGGATTCTGTAGACTCTTTAGGGTGAACAGAGATAATTTTACAGATTCTTTTTCAATTTGGACGTCTTGTTTATGTTTGCTGAATTGCTCTGGCTAGAACTTCTCATGCCTGTGTGGGACAGAACTGGAGAAAAGGGGCAGACTTGTCTTGATCCTGATCTCAGAGGGGAGTTCCCAGTCTTTTACCATTTACTGTTACTACGTAGAGGTAGTTCCCTTTTCTTCACTGGTTTGTTGACTGTTTTTATCATGAAAGGTGTTAAACTTTGTTAAATGCTTTTTTTTGCATTTGAGATGATCATGTGTTTTGGGTTTTTTGGTCCTTTTTATGATATGTATATTACATAGATCGATTTTCATATGTCGAACCATAACCTGCATTTGATCATGGCATATAATTCCTGAAACATGCTGCTGAATTTGGTTTGCTAGTATTTCATTGAGAATGTTTTTTTTTTTTCTTTCTTTTTTTGTGGCAGAGACAGAGAGAGTCAGAGAGAGGGACAGATAAGGACGGACAGACAGGGAGGGAGAGAGATGAGAAACATCAATTCTTCGTTGCGGCTCCTTAGTTGTTCATTGATTGATTTCTCATATGTGCCTTGACCGTGGGCCTTCAGCAGACCGAGTGACCCCGTGCTCGAGCCAGTGACCTTGGGCTCAAGCTGGTGAGCTTTGCTCAAACCAGATGAGCCTGCGCTCAAGCTGGCGACCTCGGGGTCTCGAACCTGGGTCCTCTGCATCCCAGTCCGATGCTCTATCCACTGCGCCACCACCTGGTCAGGCTTGTTGAGAACGTTTACATTATTGTTTGTAAGGGTTATTAGTCTGTAGTTTCCTTTTCCTACATGATCTTTGTCTGGCCTTGGTGTCAAGGTAGTGCTGGCCTCACAGAATAAGTTGGAAAGTGCTCCCGCCTCAATTTTTTGGAAAAGTTTGAGAAGGGTTGCCTTTGCTGTAGGTTCCTTTTTAAACGTTTGGGAGATTTTTGATTACTGATAACTATCCTTACTAGCGAGAGGTCTTTTCAAATTCTCTCTTTGTACATGATTTAGTAGGTTTTGTGTTTTTAGGAATTTGCGCCATTTCATCTGGGGGGCTTCATTTGCTGACGTACAGCTGTTCACAGCACTCTCTTCAAACCCTTTTTATTTCTGTAGAAGTGGTCGTAACATCCCCACTTTCATTTCTGCCCTTAGGAACTTGAGTCTTCTCTCTTTCTGTCTTCAATTCTGTCAATCTTTTCAAAGAACCAGAATTTGGTTTAATTCATTTTCTGGACTGTTTTTCTATTCCCTAGCTCCTTCATCTCAGCTCTTTATTTCCCCCTTCTGCTTGGTGAGTTTAGTTTGTTCTTTTTCCAGTTACTTGAGTTGTGAAGTTAGGCTGCTGATTTGAGATGGTCCTTGTCTTTAACCCAGGGGTCGGGAAACTTTTTGGCTGAGAGAGCCATGAACGCCACGTATTTTAAAATGTAATTCCATGAGAGCCATACAATGACCCGTGTACGTTATGCATTATCCAATAAAAATATGGTGTTGTCCCGGAGGACAGCTGTGATTGGCTCCAGCCACCCGCAACCATGAACAGGAGCAGTAGGAAATGAATGGATTGTAATACATGAGAATGTTTTATATATTTTTAACGTTACTAATTTTTTTTTTATTAAACATTTGTCTGCGAGCCAGATGCAGCCATCAAAAGAGCCACATCTGGCTCGCGAGCCACAGGTCCCCCACCCCTGCTTTAACGTGAGCACTTACAGGCACGGGCTCCCCCCTTCAACGCCCTGCCCACCGTGGCCCCTGCGTCTGGTGAGCTGTGTTTTCCCTTCAGTCCTGAGCGTTTTCTAATTTCCCTTGTGAGTTCTCCTCGGACCCACTGGTTGTCGAAGAGTGTGTTAATTTCCACGAACTTGTGAAAATTTAACTTCTGTTACTGATTTCTCATTTCATCATGTTGTGGAGAAGATACATCGTATCACCTCCATCTTTTACAATCTCCTGAGACTTCCTCTGCGGCCTCCCCCGCGGTCGGTCCGGAGCGGACCCTGGGCTGCTGCTGCGCGGCGGCTCCGTCACGCCTGTCGGACCTACTTCCTGCGCTGTGTCGGGTCCTTGCTCCCCTGGGTCTCCCGTCCGGTTCTCCCGCCCATTGCTGAGCGTGGGGCACGGAAGTTTCCAGGCACCGTCGCAGAACTGTTTCTCATTTCTCCCTCTGCTCTCTCAGCTCACACCTCTTATAGTTTGATTGTCAATAGGGGCATCAATGTTAATAACCCTAGCTTCTTGTTGCAGTAAACCTTTCATTACTAGATCACATCTTTCTTTGTTTCTTGTAGCTGGTTTTGATTTCAAGTTGACTTTGATATTAGTGCAGCCTCCCCTCCCCTCCCCTCCCCTCCCCTCCCCTCCCCTCCCCTCCCCTCCCCTCCCCTCCCCTCCCCTCCCCTCCCCTCCCCTCCCCTCCCCTCCCCTCCCCTCCCCTCCCCTCCCCTCCCCTCCCCTCCCCTCCCCTCCCCTCCCCTCCCCTCCCCTCCCCTCCCCTCCCCTCCCCTCCCCTCCCCTCCCCTCCCCTCCCCTCCCCTCCCCTCCCCTCCCCTCCCCTCCCCTCCCCTCCCCTCCCCTCCCCTCCCCTCCCCTCCCCTCCCCTCCCCTCCCCTCCCCTCCCCTCCCCTGGTTCCTATTTCCGAGGATTAGCTTTTCCCACCCTTTCTCTTTCAATCTGTTTGTGTCTCTGGGTTTCAAGTGAGTCTCCTGTAGACAGGGCATAACGGGACCACGTGTCTTGGTCCACTGTACCGATCTCTTTTTTTTTATACACAAAGGGAAATGAGAAAGAAGTTTAAACATTTGACCAGAGCAAACCAACTAAGCCCACACAACACAAAAAAGACAGTAAGGCAGGACAGGAGGGATAAAAAAGCAACAAGGTCTCCTTTCAGACTTAACAATTCATCTGTCCTTTTACCAAATCATTCTCTAATATGAATAAAACCAAACTGTAAGAATAAAAACATGTCTAAAGCTCTTATTTCCTTTTTTTTTTTTTAAAAAGGACAGTGTTGTACATATTTAGGAATCTCAACGTGCCCTGTTTGGGTCTTGGTTCATGATTCACGCAGAGTGGCTGGCACAGTAAGCACTCAGTGTTTGGGAGTCACTATTGCTACTATTCTCAGGAGTATTCTGAACGCAGCATGAATTGTCTAATGTGGCTTATTGACATCCCCTTCCGGTTCGGTGGTAAAACACCTACATAATTTGGACTTCTATGTTACGAGTTCCTGCTACTCTATTATGAATCACTAACATTTTAGAATTAAAGTGACTGAATAGATAATGTACAGATTTTTAAAAAATTAGTAGGGAGAGGGCGCACTGGAGAAATAAGCTGCCTCCCCCCCCTTACCCCGTTTCTCCTCTCGACAGGTAACCCCTGTATCTAGTTTCTCGGGTGCTAAGGTTTTCTGTTAAAAGGCTTGATCAAGTTACCACTCTTCAGGAGCTAATACACTGCCTTTTTTTTTTTATTTTAAAACATTGTTTTGGGTTAAGATCTCACCATGTAAGTCAACTGGAATGAGACCCTGTTCTTGAGAGACTAGGCTCCCACAGGAAGTTATGTAGGATAAAGGGCGGCTAAGGGCTAATGGAGCGGAGGACACCGCCCACACGGCCTCGGGTCTCAGCCCGCGGTCAGCAGAGCCCTGGGCCCCGGAGATGATCCGCCCATTGGGTCCCGGCCGCGGTCAGCAGAGCCCTGAGCCCCGGAGACGATCTGCCCATTGGGTCCCGGCCGGCGGTCAGCAGAGCCCAGGGCCTCGGAGCCGATCCGCCCATTGGGTCCTGGCCGCGGTCAGCAGAGCCCAGGGCCTCGGAGCCGAGCCGCCCATTGGGTCCCGGCCGCGGTCAGCAGAGCCCAGGGCCTCGGAGCCGAGCTGCCCATTGGGTCCCGGCCTGGCCTCGAGCCAAGCTGCCCAGAGCCCACGGCCAGCAGAGTCCAGAGCCTCGAGCCGAGCTGCCCAGAGCCCATGGCCAGCAGAGCCCAGAGCCTCGAGCCGAGCTGCCCAGAGCCCACGGCACTGACAGACGCAGCAGAGAAGCAGAACTGCTCCACCCGCGTCCTTCAGAAACCTCGGAAACCCCACGCCCGGCCACAGCCACACAGCCTTTCTAAAGTGCCAGGTCGTCTTCGGAAAGGACACCGAACATTCAGTTCCACCTGTGAGCTAAGGCGGGAGGACCCTGGACTTCAAATCATGTCAGGAGTGGAAGGGACTTCAGAGGTTGGGCAAGGACTCCCAGACAGGCTGGGCATCTGAAACACCTATGCACACCCCGCACAGAGAGGCCCCCCACCCCACGAGACCGCTGGACCAGATGGCCGAGGGGCCCAGGGCCCGGGTGGGCACTCGGAGAGGTCTGCAGAGCTAAGCGCGAGGGCGCTGGGTGCCTGGCACAGCACCTCAGTCGCAAGTGTAGGAACTGGGCTTTCCCACGCTTCACTGGGACTAGTACTAGGGATGGCTCTTTTAGAGAGAGAGGAGTAACCCACGGGTGGGCAAAAGTAGGTGTGCAATTGTGAGCACATGGAATAGAGTTTATTCTTGTATTATCATTTATTTATTATATTACTTATTTGTATTATTTGTCTTATTACTATTGTGCCATGGTGACATTCTTTTGGATTAATAAAGCTATTTTAATAATCACGACCTGCATGTCTTGTGTGTGTGTGTGTGTGTGTGTGTGTGTGTGTGTGTGAGAGACAAGAGAGAGGGACAGACAGGAAGGAAGAGATGAGAAGCACCAATTCTTCGTGGCAGCACCTTAGTTGTTCCTTGATTGCTTTTTCATATGTGCTTTGACCAGGGGGCTACAACAGATCGAGTGACCCCTTGCTCAAGCCAGTGACTTTGAGCTCAAGCTGGTGAGCCCTGCTCAAACCAGATGAGCCCACGCTCAAGCAGGCGGCCTCGAGGTTTTGAACCTGGGTCCTCCGCGTCCTGGTCCGACGCTCTATCCACTGTGCCACCGCCTGGTCAAGTTGCACGTCCTTTCCCATGCAAAAACTGTGCACCTACTTTTATCCAGCCCTGCATTGTGACTTATCCCCAAATCACTGGTGTGGCAACTTCAACAACCCAAGCGTCCTGTGGGACTTCCGGGCAAGATGGAGGCATTGTGAACGCGGTACTTGCCTCCTCCCACAACCACATCAAAGTATAAAGCCACCATCACTCAGAACCGCCCGAGATCTGGCTGAATGGAAGTCCTACAGCTGGGAGTTAAAGAAGGTACATGGAGGCTGGTAGGAGAGGCGGAGACCCGGAGCTGGTCCCACACTCACAAGCGGTGGATACAAACTGGGGGGGGGGGAGCTCTCAGCTGCAGAGGTCCCCCCTGAGGGGCCAGGGGTCCCAGCCCTACACCAGGCCCCCCTGCCCAGGGTCCCAGTGCCAGGAAGAGAAGTCCCCATAACTTCTGGCTGTAACAACCAGCTGGGATTGAGGCTGAGAGAGACGGAGGCTGCTGGAGTCCCAGGCAGCTCCTCTTAAAGGGCCCAGAGACGGACTCAGACTCACTCCCTCTGAGCTCCAGCTCTGGGCAGCAGCTTGGAAGGCACCAGAGACGTACGGGGAGGAGCTGGACTGTCCGGCATCAGGGCGAGGGCCAGAGGGCAGCCTTCTCCTGGACAGAAGTGCTGGCGGAGGCCGTGTTCCTGTGATGGCAGATGGGCACCATACCCGAGACTCCACCACCCTGCTCCCACTCTTCACCCCGCCCCGCAACTCCCCGAGCTCCGCCCCGCCCCTCCCCGAGGCCCTGCCCTACCCCACGACTCCTCGAGCCCCGCCCCACCCCGCCCCACCTTCAGGCCCACCCAAGCAGTTTCCAGTGGCTTGTTCAGACGAATGACTGGTCTTGGCTCATGTTTCTGATTCTCTGAAAACCTCTCAAACACGCAGCATCTGGCCTCAGTGAGCCCTGCAGCGCTTGCTAAGTGGCCCCAGGACCCGTGCTGTGGCAGCCAGCCTCACCTGGGCACCTCCAAGTCCAGCTCAAGGAGCAGCCATCTGCTCATCCCTCTGTAGCTCGTGCTGGGTGGCCCCGGGCAGAACACAGGTGGGCTGACCTCCCGGGAGGCTCCAGGGCCAGCACACCCAGTGGACAGCTTCGGACCGGTCAGAGCACAGCCACCCAGCCACCTCTCTCCTTTCCCTCCCCCTCTCTCTCAAATCAATGGAAAAGACAGATAAATAAACAAATAAGCTCCACATGTCAAGGACGGGATAGTATGTGATATATTTGGAAAAAAGTTCCATCGAAAGGGGTCTGAATAAAAAAGTGCTAGGGCTAGAATGCAGACAACTCAATGTGAATGATGTTGATGACCAGCCGACAGACTGCTTTAATGGAGTATTATTATGCTGGCAACAGCTCTGTGCCTTTCCTTGACCTCAGAGGACTGTCACAGACGCTGTTCCATCCGGATGACCCGCCTTCACTATAAGGAAATGTGGGCTCTGAGGCAAAGGGCTAAGGTTAGTGGCAGAGAAGGGTAACTCTGGCTCCCGCTTAGCTGCTGCCTCCTGCCCACCCACGGCCACCCTCTCCGTCCCAGCCGCCCCCAGCCCTACCCTAGGATGACCCCTGGGAGGGGCTAGCCAGCACCGGTCTTTCCTGGCTGGGGCGTGCTTCCACAGTTCTACAGATGCCAGGGCACCAGCAAAGGGAGGGAAGGAACACACAGTCACGGCGGCTAACCCCGGGGGGGGGGGGGCACGAAGGTATCCCGAAACGGAGGCACAGGATCAACTCGGAAAGGTGAGAATTAGGCGGGAGCCGATGAAAAGGAGAGAGCCGGCCAGCAAGAGCCTGGATGAAACACCAACACTCAGCGCCCGCCGGCGGGGCTGGGGACGTGGGCATTTCAGAAGCACTGGGGATGGCAGAAGCCGCCCCAGACTTCCTCGGCGTGGAGCCAGAACTCTAACGAGTTACGTTTGGCTGGAAACACGTCTGTGAGACATGCAGGCTGGTCCCATCGTACTGCTTGGGAAGTGTCAACTCAGAAATGAGCCCTAAAGAATGCGTTAGGTTGCCCCAGAATGAGGTGAAACCCCGACGGCCACACACCACAGCCAAACTGAGTCGTCCCCCCCCCTCCCCACATACACACACCAGGCTGGGCAGGCGCCACCAGGCTGGGCAGGCGCCACCAGGGTCTGCGGCTGCCAAGGCATGTGCCCCGCCCACACGGGTCTCTTACATGCCCCGCCCACACGGGTGTCTCACATGCCCCGCCCACACGGGTCTCTCACATGCCCCGCCCACACGGGGGACCTCTCACACGCCCCGCCCACACGGGGGACCTCTCACACGCCCCGCCCACACGGGCCTCTCACACGCCCCGCCCACACGGGGGGCCTCTCACACGCCCCGCCCACACGGGGGGCCTCTCACACGCCCCGCCCACACGGGGGGGCCTCTCACACGCCCCGCCTACACGGGGGGCCTCTCACATGCCCCGCCCACACGGGGGCCTCTCACACGCCCCGCCCACACGGGGGTCTCTCACACGCCCCGCCCACACGGGCCCCTCACACGCCCCCCCCACACGGGCCCCTCACACGCCCCACCCACACGGGGACCTCTCACACGCCCCACCCACACGGGGACCTCTCACACGCCCCGCCCACACGGGGACCTCTCACACGCCCCGCCCACACGGGGGGCCTCTCACACGCCCCGCCCACACGGGGACCTCTCACACGCCCCGCCCACACGGGGACCTCTCACACGCCCCGCCCACACGGGGTCTCTCACACGCCCCGCCCACACGGGGGGTCTCTCACACGCCCCGCCCACACGGGGACCTCTCACACGCCCCGCCCACACGGGGGGCCTCTCACACGCCCCGCCCACACGGGGACCTCTCACACGCCCCGCCCACACGGGGTCTCTCACACGCCCGGCCCACACGGGTCTCTCACACGCCCCGCCCACACGGGCCCCTTACACGCCCCCCCCACACGGGCCTCTCACACGCCCCTCCCACACGGGCCTCTCACACGCCCCACCCACACGGGGACCTCTCACACGCCCCGCCCACACGGGGGGGTCTCTCACACGCCCCGCCCACACGGGGGGTCTCTCACACGCCCCGCCCACACGGGCCCCTTACATGCCCCCCCCACACGGGCCTCTCACACGCCCCTCCCACACGGGCCTCTCACACGCCCCACCCACACGGGGACCTCTCACACGCCCCGCCCACACGGGGACCTCTCACACGCCCCGCCCACACGGGGTCTCTCACACGCCCCGCCCACACGGGGGGTCTCTCACACGCCCCGCCCACACGGGGGGCCTCTCACACGCCCCGCCCACACGGCCTCTCACTGCCACCAGGGCAGCCCGGTCTTCAAGGGCTTCACAGCTAACCTGGACCAGGGAAGGCACAGAGGCCCAACTGTGAATAAAAATTCCCACAATTAAAAGTAAAAAATAATTCTTTAAAATAAGTTTCTGCCATTATAAACTTATAAACTTAAAGAAACTGAAAGAGAACCACCGAGGCTTGTCCGGTGGATAGACTGACTCCGGGTTTGAATTTCCCGTGTGTTCTTCGCACACCTGAACGCTTCTCTTTCCAAACGGAAACGGGGCTCTCCTCCCCACGCTCTGCCCGACCCACCTGCACGTGACGGAACAGCGGCCTCTCTCTGTGGCAACACACAGCTGCCCTCCGCTCTGCTGACCATGGCACAGCCGCCTGTTGTGTGGTCAGGGCTCTAATTACCCCACTGGGGGGGGACATTTAGGTCATTACTTTTTGTTTTTGCTCTGACAAGCAATGAAACCGACATTCTTTACAAATAATCTTTGCCCATTCATCTACTGTACTTTTCACTCCATTAGACGCACTATTTCCCCCCCAAAAGCAGAGGGGAAGATGCCTGTGCATCCTTATGAAGCGAAAAATACGGTAATTATTATTTTCCCTTTCCAATACTTATCATCACTGTACGTTATAAGAAAAGCGCATGAAAGATAAACGTCGAACTGAATGGATAAAACGGCAGCCAGCAGGGTCGAGAAGCGGGGCAGGACCAGCCGCCCGCTCCGCCGTCCAGGGTCCACCGCCGTCCAGGGTCCACCGCTGTCCCGACGCCGGCGATAACACCTCCTGCCGCCTCCTCGCAGCTCCCACACACGCGCACGCGCTCCGCAAGAATGTGGCCGACCTGTCAGGCCACCGCGCGGCAGGGACACCCGGCGTGAACGGACGCGCATGGTGGGCGCTCTCGTGCTGCCCTGGGCTCCGCGTCCCAGCGCTCGCCGAGGGCGCTGTCCTGTGCCCGTCTCCCTGCGGTGCTCAGGAATCAGAACAACTCCTTCCCCTGCTTCGCGGCTGGACTGTTTCACTTGGGTGGTTTCCACTGGTGAATATTGTGCTCGGGACACTCATGTGCGTGCCTTTACGGACAGCTAGGAGCGGGACCACTGAGCCGCGGGGACGCCCTGCCTCCGCTTCAGTCAGTTAACGCCAATCTGCTTTCCTGACCTGGCGCACCAGCCTGGGCGCGAGTTCCTGTTCCTTCCACATCCTTGCCAAGTCTGGGAATTGTCGAGTGTTTTAATTCTGCAAATCTGGCGAGCATGTAATAAAACTCATTTCCTCCTCTCAGGGATGCCTGTTCAAGACTTTAACCCATTTTTCCACTGAGTTAATTGCCTACTGCTGGTGAATCTGTAGGAGTTCTTTCGATACCCTGGACACATTGCCTCTGTGGCTGTCGGGGCTGGGCGTGTTCTCTGCGCCCACGGCCGCCGCTGTCTTTGGATGAACCGCCATTGTCCGTTTGATGCAAGTCTCTTACTAAATCTTTTCCTTTCCTGCCTGCACCTTTGAGGACTTGGGGAGCTCTTCCCCGCACCGGGACAATGACGTTCTCTCACATGACCCTTCTGAAGGGTATGTTCCTCTGCTCTGCCTGTTTCCGTCTCTAGTTCCTGTGAAATCGGGTGTGTGTAGGGGTCCAATTCCATTCTTCTCAATGTGGTCCCACCCATTTACTTACCGAATTCTCCACCAACACCTCGGACTGTATTAAAGTTGTATTTTTTAAAAAAATAAATCTTAATATCTGATTTTATTAGACAAGGGGTGAGCAAACTCTTCAGGAAAGGTCCGGATGGTAAAGATACTAGATACTAGGCTTTGTGGCCCAGAGACAGTCGTCTTTATAAGCCTTTTAAAAACATGAGAAACATTCTCAGCGAGGGGTCCCAACAAAAACCAGCCACGTGAGAGCTGGCCCTCCGGCCAGGGTGCTGACCTGGGGAAGAAGTCCCTCCCACTCTGTTCTCTTTCACCTGCGGCTGCACAGCCCTGAGTCCTCAGGGAGAGCGAGTCAGAACCACTCCGGGGAGAAGCAGAAACCAGGGGTGAGCGGGAGTGCAGGGCAGCACACTTCCTGACTTCAGAACTCGCTACAAAGCTGCAGTAATCAGAACAGTGTGTCAGGGGCATCAGGAGAGGCATCCAGGCTTACTCAACAGAATGGAGAGTCTAGAAACACACCCAGCACGCACGGCCGACTGGTTTTCGTCAACAGCGCCAAGACCTCTCTCAACGGGGAAGAACAATAGATGGTCAACAAGTGCGGCTGGAACAGCTCAGCGTCTACATGCAGAACAATGAAGCTAGCTAGCCCCCAACCTCACTCCACACCCCCCAAATTAACTCAGGGCGGATCCAGCTAAAATACCAGAGAACCCCCTAACTGTGAGAAGAAAGGGTCCCAGTAAGCCCTCCCGACCGTGGATCGGGCAATGAACGCTTAGATTCGATGCCAAAAGCATGGCCAACAAAAGAAAAAAAAAGTGATAAAATTAGTCTTTGTCTCTCTTGTTCCGAACCCTCCGCCCGGAACCACCCTCCTCCCGCTGAACTGTGTGTAACCCTTGTGACTCCTGCAGCGAGGACTTGCTGATGGCCACTCGCTGTCTCAACACTGACCGCGGCTTTACAGAATTCCAGACCCTCTCTGGCGGAGGCCACCTTGAAGCATCCCCTCTCTCCAGCTTCTGTCGTAGCTTCGGGGGAGGGGGGAGAGCTGTCCCAAGTCGCTATGTTTCTCGGTAGCTGCGTTCAATAGGAGACTTTCTATCTCCGGTTTCCTGTGGTTTCACTATACTAGTCTTGTTGCTTCCTACATTTTATCAGCCATTCCCTCTTGGCACGTGGCCCTGCCCCGGCCCCCCGCCTTCCGTCCGTAACTTCCACTTAACCATCTCTATCACATCCCCTCCCTCCACCCACCGCCCCTCCACCTCCCTTCCCAGTTTCCCCACTTCTGTCTCTGTCTCTTGTCCCCCCGCCCTTCCTACATCCTCCCCGCAGCTCTGGTTCCACCGACTGCCTGATGTACCCAGAGTTTTAAAGTTTGGTTTCTGTATTTTTTTTAAAACTCTAAAAGTTCTAGTTCGTCCTTTTAAAACATTCCACGCCACACTGAACAGTTCCCAGTTTTTCCTGAAGGTATTTTCTAACTTGTATTTCTTTTATTATTTTTTTTATTTATTTTTATTTTTTTGACACTCTTTCTGATGAAAGGCAGTGTCTTTCTTTTTTTTTTTTAGAGAGGAAAGAGAGAGGGAGAGAAGGGAGGAGGAGCTGGAAGCATCAACTCCCATATGTGCCTTGACCAGGCAAGCCCAGGGTTTCGAACCCGTGACCTCAGCATTTCCAGGCCGACGCTTTATCCCCTGCGCCACCACAGGTCAGGCTAACTTGTATTTCTTTTAAACACATGAAGTATGGTTGTTTTAAAATCTGTGTCTGATAAAATCCAACTCCGGGAGACTGTGGACCTGTTTCTGCTGCCTGTTGTTTCTCCTGATTCTGGGCAACGGTGCCTGTGGCCTGGTGACTCTGGCCGGCTCTGGGATGCCCCGTCCTCACACGGCATTTGCGGGGAGCCGCCAGAGTTCAGGCTGCGGTGTGTGTCCCAGGTGTCCACATGCTTCCACCAGGCACTGAGGCACGTTACCTGCTCGGTGTCACTTTGCTCTAAATTCACAGCGCTGGGTTCTTGGGCGGCTCCTGGGAACCTGGGCCTGCGTCCCCAAGGGGAGCTGGCCCCCAGGTGGCACTGTGTCCTGCTCTCGCCCTGCTGTGGGTCCACTTATACCCTCCATGGTTCCAGCTCATTACAGAGGCGTCCCCTCTCAGATTCCTTAGCCTGGGCCATCTTAAACCCCCACCTCCTTCCGAGATCCTGAAGAGTCCATTACACATGGCAGCTGAGGGGTGTGGGTCAGGCCACCACACACCCGTCTCAGGAAAACGGACCTCTGAGGCGCTCTCCGTCGTAGGGTCTGGCCCAGGGGTTCCTGACCATCTTGTCCGGCCTGAGATGCTTTCGTGAAGGGATTTTTAGCATTTTAAATGATTTTCGGCACAAGTCTCTAAATAACTAGTCTACTGTAAGCAGAAGCTGGACATCTTAGTTGTTACTTTAGGATAAAATCCTTGGAAAGTGAAAGGCCGCCAGGGGACAGAACACCCCCATGCTGACACTGACACAGTCCGAGGAACCGAATCACGCTGCCTCCCGACGCCACGCAGGACAGCCCCGTGTCCACCACCCCAGTCGGCCCAGGACGTCCCTCTGGGCAACACTAACAAGCGACTGAGGCAAAGTGGCCGGGTGCTGCTTTACTCTGCTTTCCCACCGCCGGCTGGGGAGTGGGAAAGGAAGGCTGGGGGGGGGGGGGGGAATCTTGCTGCTTCTTTCCCGCAGAGAGAGGGGGAGAGGGGGAAGGCCCTCATCTCACAGACACTCCCACTCCCACACACTGCAACTGCTTCACACTCTCAACACATCAAAACCCCCCTCCTTAGAAGTCGCACATCCCGCCCCCTTCATTTGTTATTTGCTTCTTTTTTTTTTTTAATTTGCATTTTTAAACTTTCTTTATGCTGGCGTTTGCCAGACACAAGCTAAAAATGTTTACCCGTTCAAATCCTGGAGCATTTCTGTTCGCCCAACCCCCACCTCGAAATAGATCACATTTCCACCGCAAGCCATTATGTCACCGGCGTACAGACCTCCAGACGTTAAAGCTTTATTAGCAACTTTTCCACGAGGGTCTTTGTTAAATGCCTAACACTTTTTTTTTTCCCCCTCAAAGAGTAGATTTTTGAGGTCTGTAAGTATATAATACTATGCGTGATTAATGAAACCAAGGGGAAAGGCCAAGATCATGAGCAGGAACACTAAGTTTCTCACCAGTACGTGATCCAAGAATAGCAAATACCTCCGCTTCCTGCTTCTGTGTCCTCGGGCCAGAGCCGCCCGGAGGAAGCTTGGTGTGCCCACCCCGGAGCTGGCGGCCAGACAAGCCCGGGGCCTCGCACACCCCTCGCACACTGACCCCGGCCAGGCCCTCCTCCTCCCCGAGCCTTGTCACTTGGTCACTCCGAGCAAATGGTCTCATCATCAAATGGGGGGCTGGGCTAGGGGACAGGTACCTCAAGTCCCTTTGAAGAAGGCTGGGCTCTGCCTTGTGTGTCACAGGAGGAAGTCAGTGTAGTTGGACAGGTTAAAGACTCACACAGGCACCCTACCAAACCTGAAATGAGCAAGTCCTCTCTGACCTTCCAGTATCTGAACTGTACCTCCGTTTGCTCTAGAAATGACTCCCTGATGTCTTGACACTTCTGACCTATCCTACAAGATAAAAGTGATGCAGGCTCCCATCTGGATGTATATGTGTGCACGTATGTGCATGTCTACCTATTTATCTAAATACACATATGCGTAAAAAACTGTTGATACCTCCATCCCATGAACGACTACTCAGAAATATGCGTGTGTATGTGTGTGTGTGTGTGTATGTATCATTGGGACACAGACACAAATTTGGATGGATTTCAAGGGCATTATGGTGACAAATGTCAACCTCGACGTGTCACATACTATACAACTCCCTTTATATAGTCTTCTTCAAACAGCATTTTAGAGATGGAGGGGAGGTGACTACACAGGGGCAGGAGGGAGGTCCCTGGGGTGGGGACACTTCTGCGTCTGGACGGCAGCGGTGGACACAGGAACCCACACAGGAGAATGAGACAGAAGCGCCCACAGTACCAATGTCACTCTGTGGTTTTCACAGGACACTGTCGCCGTGTAAGATGTAGCTGTGGGGGACACAGGGTGAGGGAGGCAAGGGACCTCTCTGCACTCACTATCTTTGTAGTCTCCCATGAATATGTAATTATTTCAAAGTAAGTTTTTTTTGTGTGTTGGAAGAACGAGCACCTGGTGCGGGGTGAGCAGAAACCTGGAGAAATGTGTCCCCAACAGACAAACAGAAGCAAAGGGCGTCGGCAGCGGCTCACAGGGGACGACCATGAGCGGCCAGTAAACACAGGACAAGACGCCACGGTCAGAGGAAGCTGTACTTGTCAGGAGATACGACTTCCAGGAGGATAAAGAGGCGGCCAGGGGACCCTCCCAGAGCCTGGCGAGCAGGTGTGCGGGCAGGAGCGTGACCTGGACCGGGCTGGGCTGGCCTTGGTCTCTGGATGCCGCCCGCGTCCCCTGCTAACTGCAGACCCGGCGGCACGGAGGGAGGGCGCTGCACGGGGGTCTGCGCTGCCCTCGCCTGGCCCTCTGCCTGCCACGCTGTGCTCTCGGCACTCCTGATGCTGAGACTGGAGTGCGGCTTCTCAGAGGGGCTGGGACGGGTGCTCCGCGCCGTGTCTCCTGGACGGAGCAGGGGCCTCGAGGAGTAAGACAGCAGATGCGTGGGGACAGTGACGCTGCGAGCACAGGGTTTCCTTCCACCTCGCTCCAGGGACGGGTCCCCACTCGGAGCAGCCTGG
This sequence comes from Saccopteryx bilineata, assembly GCF_036850765.1. Classification (NCBI taxonomy): domain Eukaryota; kingdom Metazoa; phylum Chordata; class Mammalia; order Chiroptera; family Emballonuridae; genus Saccopteryx; species Saccopteryx bilineata. The sequence goes on along the minus strand of NC_089493.1, from coordinate 197,808,238 downwards.
CAGCCACTCCAGAGAAGAGAGGCGGGCTCTCCACCCGTGTCCGTTTTATACTGTAAAGAGCTGGGCTCTGTGTTAGCCGCCAGGCCGAGGCCGAGGGAACCCCTTGGCAGGCTGGGCGGTGACATTGGCTGACCTCCCAGCTCCTTGCCAGTTCTCAGCCACACAGGCCTGCCCACTTCTCATCGTCCATCACCTACCACCTCGCCAGCCTGAGCCACTGTCATCTGCCACCTAGAGCACTGCAATCGTGGGCCCGTTTCTGTTATTGACGCAGCTGCCAAAATGATCCTATCAATTTCTAAGTCAAACCATGTCACTTCTCTCCCGAAAGCCGAGTCCCTCCCAGGCCCTCGGCACCTTCCTGCTCCGGGACTCCTCCTCACCACCCCCCACGCTCCCTCACCTCAGCCTGACTGACTCCCGTGCTACACTCAGAAACACAAAGCTTGCTCCCACCACAGGGCCTTTGCACTTGTTACTCTCCAGGGCATGAACACTCTTTCCTCCCCTGCTCTTCCCCCAGACACCTAGAAGCCTCCTTCAGGGCCCTTCAGGGCTTCCTCACATGCCCCTCGGGGAGGCTGCCATAGAATGAACACCAAACAGCCTGAAACTGTACGGGCACGGGGCCTCTGACCACCTCCGTGTGTGGTTTCCACGCGTGGGTTTGCGCTGACCATCCAAGCTCTGGACATGGGTCAGTCTATGCAAGGGAGGAGGGGGCCTGGGCCGACACGTCCACCGTCGTAAGAGCAAGACTCAGAACTCAGTCGCAGGGCTGCATCAAACCGCGGAGAGAACAGAACATGCAGCCTGGCTCTGTGGCCCAGCTCCAAACTCGGTCACCACGTGAGAAGGGGACCCAGACATGGGCAGAGCCGAGCATCTGCTGCAGAATGTGTGTGACCAGCTCTGCCCACCCAGGCTCCCCTCTGTGCACAGGCTCCCCCCCAGCTCCCGCCTCACACGGAACACGCCTGCTTGTGTGCATGAGCACCGGCCCACGTGCACACACACACGCACCCCCCCCCACTTACTTGCTGTCGCCTCCTCTCGTCAGAGCGCCAGCTCCACGGGGCACAGGTCTGTTTTTGTTTGGTTGCTACTGTCTCCCGGGATCTGTACGAGTGCCCGACACATGGTGTCTGCTGCACAAATATTTGCTGAATGAATAAATTCCACGAAATTAAAGACCCAGGTCCTAGGGCACAGAAACTCTTCATCAGACACACGGTGTGTCTGCGACGGAAGTGTTCTTTGCTCCACCAAGGAGTTAGAACCACATGCAGAACCCACGCTGCCCTCCCAGACTCCCACGGGCCCCACCCGAAGGACCGCCCCGCCCCGCCCTGCCCCACCCCCGCCATCGCAGGCAGAAGGTCCCCAAGGGCCCCTGGCAGCGGCTCTGGCTGCTTCTCCGGGATGGGCGCAGCCTGAGAGGCACGTTGAGCAGCCTCCCCGTAGCTGTGGCCACGTGACCACGCCCCGGCCGGCGAGCTCCACCGGGACCGCTGCAGGGTGCTCGCAGGGAGTCGCCCCGAGAGGAGGGTGGACGCGTCTTCCGCACCAGCCCCGTCCTGTCTGGGATGCACTCTGAGCACTCGCCTGAGGAGGAAGCCAAGCGTCAGGGCCCCGCACAGCCAGGGACAGACCTGCGCAGGATCCCGCCTGTCCTCCTGGACGGGTCACCTCAGAACTTCTTCATGGGTGTGCATGCGGGGGGAGGGGGGGACAGTCACTGCTGTTCTGGGTTTCCCGCCAAATCCAACCAAACCGCACAGTGACAGTGGACACCCAGGCACACTCAGCATCTGCCACCAGCAGCAGGACACCACCGGCGTCCCAAGTAGAAAGGATGTTCCTTCCGGAACATCCCAGACTGCACCACACCAAAGGAGACCTCAGAGGCTGAGGGCACCGTCCTCGTCACACTTTCTGGGGGTTCTCCTGTCTTCTCTGGTCTGAACTCTGGAACTGCAGCATTGTAAACAGTCAAGTCTTCAGGGTATCTCAGTAGCAGAGTAAAGAGGGAAAAGATTACCACTCAAGCCAGGGTGCCTCAGGGTAAGACTCAGACAGGAAAGGAGGCGGCCAGACCAGTCACAGCCCTCAGAGACGGCGGGAAACTCGAACACGACCCCAAACAGCCCGTGGACACGAGCTGCCATCTGCCAGGCAGGCAGCTACCTCTGGTCTTACACGCCATCACCCAGCTCCCATGAAACTTCCCTGAGTCACCAAAAGTGACCACTGTAGGGCTGACGTCCTTCCTAGGGGGACAAGGGACCAGTCACAGAACACGCACAAAACTGCCCTTTCAGTATAAGTCACTTTGTTTCACGTGGCCTCCAAGAAAGATACAGTCACTGTTGCTGCTACAAGTCACCCCACCTTCCATTTGGCCCAGCCCTCCCAGCGCCTCAAACGTTTGGGGAAAGTATTTGGAAGACTCCATTAAAATAACAGCAGCAGAGACACAGGCAAGCTTCCAAAGGAACACGCGTCTGTGAGGTCAAGCCTGTTTGAACTGACTGGTGTGCTCTTTGCTGAAGCGAGAACCGCCACGCGGCGCAAGCCGGTGTTTGTCTCAGGAACGCAGAGGAGCGTCGGGGGCACTCCTGTGTGCCAGGGCTCCGCCGAGGCAGCACCAAGCCCGCGAGTGTGCGCCCCTGTTCCCACAGCCCTGAGAAAGCCCCTGTCCATTGCGCGAGGGCCGGGGAGAAAGGGATCGGCCCCGCTGACCCCAGTGGCCCTCTACATTAGCATGTTCCTGTCCACGGGGTTGTGAGGCGGCAGCACCCACCCACTGCGTGATGGTAACTTCCCTCCCTGTCTAAAACTCAGCCTATTCTGCCAGCAATCTCCAGCCATGTGAATTCTAGGACTCAATTTCTTTGAACATGACAGGAAAAGAATTTGCTAATGGCAGAATCACTTGACTTCCAGAAATCAAGAAACACTGTGCTGTCAACATAAACACCCTGCTCTGAATGGGGTCTGCAACCCTACTGTCGTCGAGAGCCCAAGGAGAACGAAGGCTGTTTCAAGAAGGCACCCGGCCCTGCCACTCTGAAATACTGAAACGATGTCAAAAAGGATTCACAGCTCTGAGTTTGTGTTCACAGCCAAGAAGCGTGAAGCAGAAGGGTAGAGGAGAGGAAGCGTGTGCCGTGTGCCGCTGTGAGAGGTCTCCCGACGACGCCGGCACAAGCAAGTGCTCAGCTGGTGACCCGGCCATGGGAGGTCAGGTGAGGGCTCTACTGGGCTGAGCTGCCAGGACAGCTGGTTCAGGCCTCCCTAACCTACAGAGAAGCTGCCCCTAACTTACAACAATGTTGCGAAATGGTCTGATCCACCCTCACTTAGGGAACAGGAGGGAAAGCAAAGTTCCCCAACAGTGATTTCCCAGCCTGCTCACTCAGCATGTTTGGGGGGGGGGGGAGTCCAATGATGAATCTGAGGAACCAGATAACAAGCAAAGAGCTGGGCAAAAACCAGTAGCGGTCAATCATAGGACATGATGAGGTCAAGTCTCCAAACCACTGCTGCCCTGGTTCAAGTTCAGCGTCTTAAACGGACTTGCGCAGAGCGCACCGTCTACCTGCCCAGCTACCTTCGTGCATCCTGTACCGGCCTCGCCCTGCTCCTGCCGCCACCCCAACCACGGGGCAGCCAGAGCACAGGTGACCGAGCCCAGGGAAGCCCGGAAGAGCGTGGAGACACCGTTCAAAGCATACACAATGCTCCCACCTCATGCGCCACCCTGGTCAGTGCCCAGCCGCTCAGGTCCCTCCAGGCAAGTGGTCTGAGCTGGGGGGGGGGGCTGTCACCGGTTACGACAGCACACGACAGGGCAGGGTGCAAGGCTCTGCGGCCTGCCCATCTCTCCGGGGCAGCACCCAAATTTTCTGTTTCTAGATTCATCCTCTAAATGAATCTAAGTGACCAAGATGACCAAGCGTTTTGAAAGTTCCAGACCTTTGGAAGCAAAGAATCTGGACGGAATAGCGTGGAGGGTTGAGACGAGGTTCCAGGGTGCTGACTGGACACATGCATGTTCTGGCCGGCAGGCAGCCCGCCCACTGAGAAGCTGTGCTGAGGACGTGTTCCTTTCCGGCTATGAACAAGATCTAAGACGTTGGAGCCTCTGAGTTCCACTGACCCTTCATGCGTCCAGAGTCCTTCCCAGTCCTGAACAAAAACACTGACCCCCGCCCGCACGAGTTAATTCTGCCCGGTCTCTAAGTATTTACATAGCTTAGTCTGCCTTCGTGATGTGTTTCTGTTGTTGAATTTTAGGATGTAATGCGATTTCCAGCTTGCCTGGACTCGTACGGGCCTTCAAGGACATCCCACCCAAGGTCACCGTCGTGTGCCAGTCCCGTGGGGGGCAGGGCCGGGGGGAGGACTCACTCACCAGCTGGAACTCGCTCCTGCGGCTGAAGGCCTCCCTGATGCCGGAGTCCCCCCAGAGCGCGCTCAGCGCGGGGACGTACAGCTGGAAGGTGACGGGCTCCACGGGCAGCCCCGCCTTGTTCTCGAAGGCCATGAGGAACATGCCGTGCTTCTCGTTCTCCGAGTGCTGCCACGGGATGCCCAGCTTGTCCCGCGCGTCCACGAGGACCTTCGAGCCCTGGGAGACGGCAGAAGTAGAGAGGGGTTAACTGTGCTCCAGAGACGAAGCCACCGGCGAGAGCCTCCGTCTGGCACCGCCCGTCAGACAGCAGGACACTCACAGGCTGGCCCACGTGCAACCATGGTTCGTCTCAGCTCGCTGGGGCAGGGCACACGTGCCGTCACTCCCAGAAACACGCCGGTGTCCCGACATGTGCAGACGTACCGCGCAGGGGGCCTGCTCCCTGCAGCCGTGCGTGCATTTGGAAAGGGCCTGGAAGGGGCATGCCGAAGGGGCAAGAAGTTGTAACGAGTTGGGCAGAGCCAGCATCGGAGAACAAACCGCACCAGCAAGCAGCAGTGACCGGGATGACCACAGCCAGCCCAGTGCTGTCAATCGCTGAAGTCCGGCAGCGCCTGCACAGCAGGACTAAGTGGGAGAACACGTGCGGGCAGGGAGGGCACCAGACGAGGCCGGGAGGACACGTGCGGGCGGGGAGGGCACCAGACGAGGCCAGGAGGACACGTGCGGGCGGGGAGGGCACCAGACGAGGCCGGAAGGACACGTGCGGGCAGGGAGGGCACCAGACGAGGCCAGGAGGACACGTGCGGGCGGGGAGGGCACCAGACGAGGCCAGGAGGACACGTGCGGGCGGGGAGGGCACCAGACGAGGCCGGAAGGACACGTGCGGGCGGGGAGGGCACCCGACGAGGCCGGGAGGACAGGTGCGGGCGGGGAGGGCACCGGACGAGGCGGGGAGGACAGGTGCGGGCGGGGGGGGCACCAGACGAGGCCGGGAGGACAGGTGCGGGCGGGGGGAGGGCACCCGACGAGGCCGGGAGGACAGGTGCGGGCGGGGAGGGCACCGGACGAGGCGGGGAGGACACATGCGGGCGGGGAGGGCACCGGACGAGGCGGGGAGGACACATGCGGGCGGGGGGGGGCACCAGACGAGGCCGGGAGGACACGTGCGGGCAGGGGGGGGGCACCGGAGGAGGCCGGGAGGACACGTGCAGGCAGGGGGGGGCACCGGAGGAGGCCGGGAGGACACGTGCGGGCGGGCGGGGGCACCGGACGAGGCCGGGAGGACACGTGCGGGCGGGCGGGGGCACCGGAGGAGGCCGGGAGGACACGTGCGGGCGGGCGGGGGCACCGGACGAGGCCGGGAGGACACGTGCGGGCGGGGGAGGGCACCGGACGAGGCCGGGAGGACACGTGCGTGCGGGCAGGGGCACCGGACGAGGCCGGGAGGACACGTGCGGGCGGGGGGGGGGGGGCCACCGGACGAGGCCGGGAGGACACGTGCGGGCGGGGGGGGGGCACCAGACGAGGCCGGGAGGACACGTGCGGGCGGGGGGGGCACCGGACGAGGCTGGGCCACTGTCTGTGCTGACGAGGAGCGAGCCTGCCTTCTTTTCCTCGTGTCCTCACTGTGAAAAGTAAAGCGAGTGTTTTCCTACGGCGCAGACGGGGGCACGGGACGGGGCGAGCCTGCACAGAGCACCCTGGGGACGGCGCCCACACAGTCCTGGGGACGGCGCCCCTCCTCCCCCCGGAGGTCGGCGGGTCTGTGTCGCTGTTTTCAGGTTTAGTGCATCAAGACCAGCAGCATTAGCATCTCAGGGGCTTTCTGAGCACGTCTGAGGGGACACACTGCGCCATCAATTCTGGGACAGCCAAGGGACAGTGGGGCCCTACCCTGGAAGGTCGCCAGAGCCCCAGCACAGACAGCAGCAGGACACTGCCCGGCTGGCACTTTCTTTTCTTTTTAAACTAGAGACAGTATCTTTTTTTAAATTATTTTTATTTATTCATTTTAGAGGAAAGAAAGAGAGAGAGAGAGAAAGAGAGAAGGGGGGAGGAGCAGGAAGCATCAACTCCCATATGTGCCTTGACCAGGCAAGCCCAGGGATTTGAACCGGCGACCTCAGCATTTCAGGTCGATGGTTGATCCACTGCGCCACCACAGGTCATGTATGGCTGGTACTTTTCTTAAAAGCACAAAACAGTCTGACCTGTGGTGGTGCAGCGGAGAAAGCATCAACCTGGAATGCTGAGGTCACCGGTTCAAAACCCTGGGCTTGCCTGGTCAAGTCACATATGGGAGTTGATGCTTCCTGCTCCTTCCTCACCCTCCTCTCTCTCTCTCTCTCTCCTCTAAAATGAATAAATTAAAAAATAAAAATAATAAAAGCACAAAACAAAACCCAGCTTCACTGGACGAGCAGTTACACAACATACCAGCCCCTACTTCCGGCTCAGGACTCCCTGGCTTGGAGGGCAGTGACCCCAGAAAGCTCCACTTCCGACACGGACAGAGTGAGAAGCAGCGCCTTCCTCTCGTCTCTGCCGCAGTCGACCACATCGTTTCTGCCAGAACCCGGGTCGGGATGGTGACAGTGACCAACGAGAGCCCGGCCACCTCTCCCCAGACCTGGAGGACCAGACCGTCTGCTTCGAGAGGCTCTGAGGGCTCCCTCCTCAGGGTCCACACCCGGCTGCCAGGGCTGACATGCCCAACCCTGCTGACCAGTAGGGAAAGGCAAGGCTGAGACAACCCTCACTGGAGATGGCTCTCCATCTCCCACCCGCTGCTGGGGGCGGGTGACTTCCGACAAGTGGCCACAGTGGATTAGGACCTGTCCAGAGGGGAATCAGGACAGAAAAAACAAACAAACCCTCAGCTCTCCTTGCCCTCTGCCCCACTCCACCCCTGCGTCTGGGTCCTTCCAATCTCCCCACGTCCTCTGACCGCACCGTGACAAACCCCCACCTGCCCGGAAAGACAGTGTCGAAAAGGTGCAAGAACCCAAGGAAGATGTTGTGTGTTGTCCATGTCACGCAGAACAAAAGGTATGTGAGCGCACAGAAGGGCGAGACATTTCTCTGGTGACGTTCTTGGCAAAGGGTCACAGTAACTTTGGGCACATCAGAGAAAGGCTGCCCCCACCTCAGCAGAAGGAGCCGGGCCAGGATTTCCACCCCACCTGCCCCGGCCAGGTGCCCAGCCCGCCCACCACGAACGACAGCCCTGCTTCATACGGCTCACACAGCACACCAGTCTGGCACACGGACCTCTCTTCACACACTGGGGAGGGCAGCCGCACAAGTGCACAAGTTCAACTGTCCACTTCTGTACATCGGAGATGAAGGCAGGAACCAAAACTGACTGGAAGGCCTGAGCCATCATTTACCAAGACTGCTTTTATTTTTTTTTAAATTTATTTATTTTTAAAGATTTTATTTATTCATTTTAGAGAGGAGAGAGAGAGAGAGAGAGAGAGAGAGAGAGAGAGAGAGAGAGACAGGGTGGGGGGAGGAGGTGGGGGACAGGAAGCATCAACTCCCATATGTGCCTTGACCAGGCAAGCCCAGGGTTTTGAACCAGCGACCTTAGTGTTCCAGGTCAATGCTTTAGCCACTGTACCACCACAGGTCAGGCCTACCAAGACTGCCTTTTTTTTTTTTTTTGGTATTTTTCCAAAGCTGGAAATGGGGAGAGACAGTCAGACAGACTCCCGCATGCGCCTGACTGGGATCTACCCGGTACGCCCACCAGGGGGCAACGCTCTGCCCCTCTGGGGTGGGGGGTCGCCCTGTTGCGACCAGAGCCACTCTAGCGCCTGGGGCAGAGGCCAAGGAGCCATCCCCAGCGCCCGGGCCATCTTTGCTCCAATGGAGCCTCAGCTGCGGGAGGGGAAGAGAGAGACAGAGAGGAAGGAGAGGGGGAGGGGTGGAGAAGCAGATGGGCTCTTCTCCTGTGTGCCCTGGCCAGGAATCAAACCGGGGTCCCCTGCACGCTAGGCCGACGCTCTACCGCTGAGCCAACCGGCCAGGGCCCCAAGACTGCTTTTGACGCTGCATAAACCAGGCCTGATTATTGGACGGTGTGGCTTAAAAATTAAAAAAAAAAAGGTTCATCCGAAGGCAGCCTGTGTCCCTTGGACACTGCCAACCAGGCCTGCTTGGAACTGTTCCAAATTAACTTCGCCAAAACACAAAGAAATTCTCTCTCTGAAATCCAGGGAGACTAGCAAAACTGCTGACGAACTCTGAATGATACCACTGAGCTCTACTGCGTTTTCTGTATCTTGTTCACCTCATTAGGAGGAAAAAAGGCAACAAGAAAAAAAATGTTTCGCTTTTGTCCTGTTAAATTATCCTCATCAAAACCTACGGGCGGCAACTTTATTCTGAATATCCGAACTGATCTAGGGGCGTTTTCTGCTAAGAACCTGAGCCCACTTCTTCCTTTCTAGAGAGAGCCTGAGGTCTTTGGAAATGCTATGTTTCCTGTTCCTGTGCAGAGCTGAGGGTCACACCTATTGCCATGGTTACAGAGAGCTGCTAATGTCTTCAAAGTGGGATACTCATCTAGCAGGCATAATAGAATAAAAAACAAAACCCCAAAACATCTTGCCGCTATTGTTTTCCAATTAAAACCCAATTTCCTAAAACACAAAAGCAAAACAAAAAAACAAACCTAAATCCATATATAATAGCACTTAAAAGAAAAAAAAAATTAAGGCAGAGGACAATTGACTTAAGTCTTGTAAGGAAAACCCCTGTCAGTAGTGTTACTAAAGTATTTTTTCCATAATGATACATTTTATCCAGTCGCCCAAATATACACAGTTACAGCCTTAAGCAGTTTGATGACTTCATCTCAATACCATGTAACACTTTAAACTGTTCAAATAACACATTTTTAAGACAACTTATAAATCCAGCAATTTAAACTTATAGTCAAAGAATAGATTCCCTGTCTGCTGAGGACGTAGATTTGGGGGCAGGAGGGGGGTGTCAGTTTTATTGGATGAAGACCAAAAACTGCAAATCCTGTTATCTCATTTCAAAATATATTTTGTTAGTTTAGCCCCCTGATCAAACCAAATCTTCGTAGATGAGCCATTCTTTACTAAACTCTTCCCACAGTCACTACTAACGCTAAGATAGATATGAAATGCTGGCAGGCCGCATTTGCTTTTTCTACAGAAGGAAACAGTTACATTAAGAAAATCTGAAGGTCCTGAACGTTCACCCGTTAGACAACAGGCGAATGCACTTGGAAAGCTCTGTTTTTGTTTTCAAATCCACTAGGCTGAGTTGTTTGCCTTTGGCCACCATCCAAATAAAAGAAATGTGCCAGAAATGTAAACAGGACACATTTCTTGAAGTTAGCGAGTCCAGCAGCCCAGGCAGATGGCTCCTCTCAGTTTCTGGCCTTGAAGGGAGGTACCTTTTAATCCAGAGGTTGAACAAAGAGCGGGAAGGGAGTGTGGCCTGCGGACCCACGGTCGTCAGGGCACGGTGGCAGAACCGGATGGCCTCCCAGTCTGGTCCCTGCCCAGCCCACTGCCCCATGAAGCTTTCGGGAACAGATGCTGTTCCAATGGGGCGAGCTGCTCCTCACCCCACCCTCCTCGAGGGAAGTCCTCGGCTGGTGGCTCTCGTCATGGTCCACAGGGGCCCGCTGGGCGAGCTCGCACTACGGTCACGTCACGGGAGCAGCGCCGCGCCTGCTGCCAGGCTGGGGCAGAACGCCACAGTCAGAGGTCACAGCTGTGTCGTGGGGCAGCCGGAAACGGCACCGTGGGCGAGAGGGGCGGGCCAGCTGAGCCTGGAACTGGCTCTATAAGAAGCAAGGAGCGACTAGAGGGCCGGAAAGGCACTTGACAAGCCAGTGCTCTGGCCTCAGACGTGGTGGTGGCTGCAAGGGTCGGGGTGAGTGCAGGTGGGGAGGGACCAGGGGGCTGTCCTGTGAGATGGCCCAGAAGGCAGCTCGCTGGCCGGCCGGGGCAGAGGCACGCCGAGGTTGTCCAGCAGAGGACCACCAACCCACCGGCTCTCCCAGCTGAGTCCGGAGGATGGGCTGGCGTGGGAGGCGGAAGATTCTGGTAAGTTATGACCAGTTACACTTAACGGAACAATGGGGTGAGCACGGCAAGCCCTTCAGGAAATAGACGGAACTGTCAGAAAAACCCTGGTTTAAGAAGTGCACGCGGAAAACTAGTATCAGCTTTTCTCTAGCTGTCTAGAAAAGGCTGGTTCTCCCAAATGTTCGATCAAAGGGGGAGGGGTTCAACATCGGTTTAGAATTCCCCAGGTGTCCTAATGGTGGACGGCGGTGACCCACGCCGGTGTCCGAAACCAGGACCAGCAGGGCAGCCGAGCCCAGGGCACACTGCTCCTCTCCCGCTCTCCCCCAGGTCAGGCGGAGGTTAGCCCTGGAACCTACTTGGACTAAGCGTTTCCCTAAATGTCCCAAAGACAAACACGGTGGGAGGGAAAGGAAACCTTCCCGGGAAGCCCAGAAACTAACTACTCCACAGATCTGCGGAGAAACAAACACAACACAGCATTCCAAGGGGAAGCGGCCCGCAGACGCCACAAACAGGTGACAGCATCGTTAACGCATCCATTCCAGGGTCTCCACATCTAAGTCTGGACCCGCGCCGGGACATGGTTTAGTGAACACTTAAGAATGAAATAGACGATCACATCAAACACCTGAGTAAACTATACCCAGTCAGAGGTAGGTAAGTGTCTCACAGGAGGTCTGTCTCACTCAAAGCAGACATCCATCTAGAGCAGGGGTCCCCAAACTTTTTACACAGGGGGCCAGTTCACTGTCCCTCAGACCATTGGAGGGCCAGACTATAAAAAAAAACTATGAACAAACCCCTATGCACACTGCACATATCTTATTTTAAAGTAAAAAAACAAAACGGGAACAAATATAACATTTAAAATAAAGAACAAGTAAATTTAAATCAACAAACTGACCAGTATTTCAATGGGAACTATGCTCCTCTCACTGACCACCAATAAAAGAGGTGCCCCTTCCGGAAGTGCGGTGGGGGCCGGATAAATGGCCTCAGGGGGCCGCATGTGGCCCGCGGGCCGTAGTTTGGGGACCCCTGATCTAGAGGGGTATGGATGAGTATGTACACACATGCACACACACATGCACACACACGCGTGCGCACAGGCGTACTGGGCGCCAGCGGACGGGACTCGGAGAGGCCTGGCCAGCCGCCTGCACCGTCTGCTCCGAGGCTGGCCCTTTCTCAGGCCCCCAGCTCACGTCTCACAGAGAGGGGCCAAGCGTCAGAAGTGCACACAGAGGGTCGGGAGTCGGGTGTGGGAAGAACTGAGAGTGTGAGGAAGCTGTGACACGGGTGTCCTTGGGGACAGTGTTGCTGGACTGCATTCACGAAACCCGATCTCGGCCATTGTCAGGGTCACTGAGGGCCACTGTCAGGTCTGGGGACCACAGAGCTGCCACACTTTTCTGACCCTAAACACACGGATGCGGGTCAGTGGATAACAGTCCTGGAGAAAGACGGCCTTCTGACTTGTCTGCGGGTCAGGTGGGCAGAGGAGCGCCTGGCGGTGGGCCCCCCTGTGCGGTGTGCACTAGACCCCCATTCCTGAGTAACTGCGGCTCCAACCTCACCTCGCGTGGCGGCCTTGGCAGCAGACTGTGGTCAGGAAAGGCTCTGAGGTCACCAACCTGCCACCTTTCTGAAAAGCCTTCCAAGTCTGATCAAGGGGGGTTGCATGACCAGGTTGAGGATTCGGACGTGCATAAAAATTCATTCTCTTCCAACAAGCCCTAGAACAGTGGTTCTCAACCTTTCTCACGCCGTGACCCCGCAATACAGTTCCTCCTGTGGCGGTGACCCCAAACCAAAAAATAATTTTGGTGGCTACTTCATAACTGTAATTTTGCTACAGTTATGATTTGGAATGTAAATACCTGATACGCATTCTGTATTTTCCGATGGCTTTAGGTGACCCCGCTGGGGTCGCGACCCACAGGTTGAGAACCGCTGCCCTAGAAGCAGAGATGCCCCAATGCCAGGTTATCCCGACCACACCGGACATCTGCCCCGTGAACAAGACTGCTGCGGAACACGTGCTTAACAGCCGCCAGTGCCCTGCACTTACAGATGAGCCCGCTGACAGTGACTCAGCGATTCGAACGCTGCTGGTGGTGTCTATTTCTGAACCTCCACTCTGTATCTCCATGGGTCTATCTGGGGGTGGGGTGGGGGAAGAGGCAGGAGGGGGGGAGGCCTGCCTGCTGCCTGTTCTCACCCAGCTGACAGCAGGCACCGAGGCTAGAAGCAGATCTGAACTGACCTCTGAGGACCCAACCTCTCTGCTATTCTCTCAAATGGTTTTTTTTTTTTTAAAATCAGTAATTAAGTCTAGAAGCAGGGCGACGCTGTGTGCCCGGCTAAATTAGAGGAAACTTCGTGAGCTCACACCCTACGCCACGAACAGTGAAAGCCTTCACTCATCCGCGGTGTCGGCCGCAACGACCTGGGCTGGGCTGGGCTGCTCCGTCTGGGGAGGCCCCCAGCCACCCGGAGCTCTGAGCGCCGGACCTGTGGCCAGTCCGAACTGCAATGTGTCAGAACACAGACGGGATTTCAAAGACTTGGCGTGAAAAACAAAAATGGCAGTTTTTTTAAATTTGTAGACATTTGATGACATGTTGACATGATCATAGTTTGGATGGTTTGCGTTCTTAAAAAAATATACAATTTTACCTATTTCTTTTACTTTTTAAAATTAATGTGGGTAATTTAAAGGACATTATGTGGTTCACATGACATTTCTGTTGGGCAGCACAGCTGCGTGGGAACATGTCTTAGAATGAAGTTTGTTTCTTTTCAAAGACAAACATATCACTTTTTTTTTTTTTAGTGTAGGAAACATGGAAATACACAGAGAAGCAAATTAAACCGACAAAAATATCACCATGTAGAAATAGAAATTTTTGTTAATATCTGAGAATGTTAGGTCTCATTTTTTTTATTACAGTTTGCATTCAATATTATTCTGTATTAGTTTCAGATGAACAGCATAGTGCTTAGGAAATCATGAACTTTACAGAGTGGACCCCCTGTCCCCACCACCCCATGTCTCAAGTATGCACCTGGCCCTATACGCAGTCATCGCGATATTACTGACTGTATTCCCCATGCTGCAATCCAGATCTCTGTGACTGTTCCTTTTTTTTTTTTTTTTTCTTTTAAAGTGAGAGGAGGGGAGATAGTGAGGCAGACTCCCACATGCACCCTGACCGAGCTCCGCTTGGCAACCTGTTTGGGGCCGATGTTCAAACACTGAGTTATTTTTAGTGCCTGAGGCTGATGTGCTCCAACCCAGCTATCCTCAGTGCCAGGGGCCAGGCTCAAACCAATCAAGCCACTGGCTGTGGGAGGGAAAGAGGGAGAGAAGGGGGTGAGGGAGGGGAAGAGAAACAGATGGTTACTTCTCCTGTGTGCCCTGGCTAGGAATTGAACCCCGGACGTCCACACGCCGGGCTGGCACTCCATCCACTGAGCCACTGGCCAGGGCCTCTGTGATTGTTCTGTAACTACCAATTTTCACTTCTCAGTCCCTTCACCTTTTCACCCGGCCCCCAGTCCCCCCCCCCAGTCCCCGACAGCTGTCAGTCTATTTTCTGTTCTCAAAAGTATCACTATCTAGAAATAATTTTTTTTAACATCTCAGAGTGTTATCTCATTCTTGATAGAAATTCTCTCTTTGTGTGTCGACCTTAACATTTTATAAATCTTTAAAACCATCTCTAGCCATAGATCATTTTCCTGTGTCATTCATGACTATTTCAGGGTTTCGGGATCTGCACTCGCTGCAGAGTGAGTGACCTGGCGTGGCTGAGCTGGTCCCTGTGACCGAGAGGGTGGAGTGTGACCACCCTGGAGGCCCCATGCAGGCACCTGCACATACCTGACCGCTCTCCTGTGACAGATTCCTGGAAGCCGAATGATGGAATTGCTGGGACGACAAGTTATGCACACATATTCTGAGGCTTTTGGTAAATGATACCAAACTGCTTTCCAGAAAGGCTGTACCAATTTACCCGTTTATATTTGGTAAACTTTTCATTTTACCAAAATTGTTTTTTTCCCTTTTAACGGGTCTGTGTGCTTCACTAGAAGGAGCTCCTGCAACCTCGCGGACAGACCGCTTCCTTGCCCAGAGGAGCGATGGAAAAGCCAGGGAAAGAGCCCCTCGCTCTGCGGCTCCCTGGGCTCTGTCCTTCGTGCCAGGACTCGGGCTGGTCAGCACCTGTCTCTACGGAGGGCCCAGGAAGAGGTCAGGTCGCTGAGAGCGACTGTCCTAACCCATCGGCCCTCACAGGGGAGCGGAGAGGAGGCCTTTGCGGTTCTCAACGTGGATTTTCTGAGCCGGCTCAGACGTGGCCTTCTCACTTGCCCCGCCTCCCCCTCTGAACACAAGGGTGCCGTGAGGGGCAGCGCCTTCTGCTCCCCGCAGAGGGTCGGCCGGCCGTGCACGGGCTCTGCCACGCCTCTGGCGAGGTGACTTCAGGATCCTGTGCAGGTCACCACGGCAGGTGCCAAGGGACCGACTGGCCCTTGGAGCTCGCACCTCTCCTGCACGCTGGCCCTGGCGGCAGCCACCCTGCAGGCCAGCGTGCAGACGGGCCCAGGGGCCTGTCCTGGGCGCAGACCTCACTCCACGGGTGCCCCGAGCAGGCACCGAGGAGCCTGCAGACAGGTCACGAATATGGCGGTCCCCCCCCCCCCCCCCCATCCAGCCGCCCGTGACCTTCAGATCTCTAGAACGTGACTACTTCCTGCCACTCTCCCCTGGCTCCGGCTCTGGTCCGGCCCCACCGCTCTCACCCGGACTCCTGCAAGGCTTCTAGCTGGCCTCCTCATGTCTGCACTTGCCCCTCCAGTCTGCTGTCAGAACAGGTTGCCACCGCATTCCTCTGCTCAACTCCTGCCTCGGTCTCCCTCTCCTCAGAGTCAGAGCTCGGTCCTCCCTGAGGAAGGCCTGGAGGGCCTAGGTGACTCCCTGGCCCTGTGACTTCTGACCTCCTGTCCTCCTTATCTCCCCAGCCTGCTCCAGTCTGCCCACAGGGCCTCCGTGCTTCTGCCGGGACTTCTGCCTGCTGGTTCCTGGGGCCTGAACCCCTCCTGCCCCAGAAGCCACATGACTCACTCACTCACCTCCTCTGCATCTCCGCTCAAAGGTCAGCTTCTCAGCAAGGTCTTCCCTGGCCATCTTATCCCAAATCGCCATCGCCCCCACGGCAGGCCGTGACCAGCCGCTCGGGCCAGCACCCTGCACTTTCCTCAGCTATCTGCTTTCCATCTCTCCTCCACTGGAAGGGAGGCCTGTGAGGGCAGGGCCCTGGTCTGGTCTGCTGACTCCGGGTCACCCGGGCACATACAGTATGTGGCGCCCTTGGTGATAAGGGTGCCGGGGTCTCGGGTCCCTCGTGGGCCACACAGAGGACAATCCTCTCCCCCTCGCAGGCCGCAGCGAGGACACCCAAAGGCACAGAGGCTGTCCATGTGCCCACACAGACCCACAGGACTCAGACCAAACACCCTCAGTCACTTCCGTGACCCTTGACCGGGAATCTGACCACACGAGGAATTGTGGTTGAGGTTAAAATATTAATATTGGTCCATGCTTTATTTGAAAGCGATTTAGTTGTGTGATGGGGTTGGAAATTCCTTCTAAAACTATCTCCTTTTCATATATAAAAGGGAAAAGGAAAAAAAAAAAAAAGCCTGTTTACAGGAAAAGTTCAAGTCCAGAAACAGCTCGATTTACTGCGGCGTGTGAATCGGAACGGCAGAGTGGCCGGTGGCATTCAGGTGGAAGCCACTTTCCCATGCGTGCTGCAGCCTTTCCGGAGCACGGGGACGCGTCGCCCGTGAGCGAGCCGCTGCGACTCTTCAGAGCACGCAGAGCCTGGAGCAGCTTGCCGGCACCGCACCTTCTCCCAGTCCACGGAGCCCGCCCTGCGCTCAGTTCCTCATCATCGGGAGAAGGGCTCACCCCAGAGAGGGGCTCGCCCCCGAGTGGGAGGAGAGCTCTACAAAGAGGCTGGCCGAATGTCAGGGCAGCGGGTGAAATCAGAACGGAGGCCGTAAAAGTCACCACCACCACTACCAGGGCGCCATTTCCTCCGGAGGAGCTTAGCTCAGGGCACTGTTAAGAATGATGTGATAGCCTGACCTGTGGTGGTGCAGTGGATCAAGCATCAACCTGGAACACTGAGCCCGGTTCGAAACCCTGGGCTTGCCTGGTCAAGGCACATAGGGGAGTTGATGCTTCCTGCTCCTCCCCCCTTCTCTCTCTTTCTCTCCCCATCTCCTCTAAAATAATAAAAAAAAAGAATGATGTGATAGTGATAAACACTGGGTCCCCGGAGGCAGATGCCAGCAGGTGCTGGAACGAGAGCGGAGGGCGCACAGGAAGCAGGGCCCCGGGAGGCTCTCACTGGCCGAGAGGCCAGCAGCAGCTCAGCCTCTCAGACGGTGGTCGGGAGAGAACCAGAGGAAACAGACGTCTGGCAGAGTCCCGTGAGGGGACGTCACCCTCCTACAGTAGCACTCGGTCAGGAAGCCCAGGCCCCACACTCCTGGGCTGGGCGGAGGGGACGGGGCCCAACGGGGTCAGGGGGCAACGTCAGACCCAGAGAGGAAGGCTCGGGGCCCACCCGGGTGGGGCTGGCCCGGCTCACGCCGAGCACCAGGGCCAGGCCAGTGCGCGTGGCACAGGGAAGGGCCGCAGAGCGGCCGGGGCGGCCCCCACGGCGGCAGGGAGCCCGAGACGAGCAGAGGTGGACCAGGTCCCCAAGGCGACGTCTCCAGAAGTCAGCGTTCTGCGAGGATTCCTTTTAAAAGCACGTGGGAAACGAGCTCAGAGTAAACTGCACCTGGGAGTGCGCTGCCTGACCGCGCAGGCTGCGGAGGGGTGACCAGCACGTCAAAGCAACAGTGCTTCCCACCCGCAGCACCTCGTGGAATCACTGCTCCCCTCAGAGTGGGGCTCTGCGTCCTGACCCTCTGCACACAGCCCAGCAGGACCTCACTTTCAGAAAAAAAAGTTTTATTCACTGATTTCATAGAGAGAGAGAGAGGAAGGGGGAGAGAGAGAGACAGGAACATGGATCTGTTCCTGTATGTGCCCCGACCAGGGATCAAACCAGCCACCTCCGCACAGCGGGATGGCGCTCTAACCACTGAGCACCCCAGCCAGGGAGGGCGACTCACTTTTTTTTTTGGTATTTTTCCAAAGTTGGAAACGGGGAGGCAGTCAGACAGACTCACACATGCGCCTGACTGGGATCCACCCAGCATGCCCACCAGGGGGCGATGCTCTGCCCATCTGGGGCATCGCTCTGTTGCAACCAGAGCCATTCTAGCGCCTGAGGCAGAGGCCACAGAGCCATCCTTAGCGTCCGGGCCAACTTTGCTCCAATGGAGCCTTGGCTGCGGGAGGGGAAGAGAGAGACAGAGAGGAAGGAGAGGGGGAGGGGTGGAGAAGCAGATGGGCGCTTCTCCTGTGTGCCCTGGCCGGGAATCAAACCCGGGACCTCTGCACGCCAGGCCGGCTCACTTTTTAAAGAGCACCTTCTAGCAGAGCCACACTTTGCTTCCTGTAACACCGAGTGACACCTGACCTGTGCCGCAGAAAGCACCGGTGACTCAGAGCAGGGGGACCTCCCAGGAAGCTTCCGGAAGGCTGCCGGCCGCCCTACAACCTGGGCCTGGCGTGAAGACTGGCGGGCGCTCGTCGGAGCGCGGCTCAGACTGCTCTCCTAGGGCCTTTGCTACCAATTCTAGGAATGCTATTTCCAGCTCTCAGTAAGTCAGCATGCCTCCTTAAGGACTCACATCTGCTTCTCCTCAAAGTCACGGTAAATCACCCAGACAGTGTTTTTCTTAGCTTTACTTTCTTTTTCTCCTAAAGGAACAAGGACACTCGCATAGAGGCTCTAGACCTTGGTTCCTTGGCTAAAACTGGGGGGTGACTTCAATCTCCTGGTCCGTCGTGCCCAATTTCTACGATGGCACTTCGCCCAGGCCCTGTGAAGGCACCAACAATGATAGCGGACATCCAGGTCCACCACGTGTCGGGTGGTGAATACAGAAACAGAACAAACCAGCCAACCCCCCCACGAAACCTCCACCCGACTGATGGTAGTGGCGGTTAACGTGGACAGGCACTCTACATTTTCACACGGGTTTTGGATAAATGCATATAAAGTCAGAAGAACGCTGTGGCCTTTGAAATGGAATGGCTTTTATCCTGGTAATAACCTCTCGTTATATAGTTCCTGTTTCCTAGCTCTGAGATGAAACAAAGTTTGAAAATGATAAATATCAGCGTAAAAATCAGAATACTGTAGGACAGGGGTCTCAAACTCGCGGCCCGCCGAACAATTTTGTGCGGCCCGCAGACTAATCCACGAAGTTCAAAATATTTTGGATAAAATTAAGTAAGCCTAGGGGCCTACTTGTATTTTTCATTTCTCTAGCATCCTAGCTAGATATTAGCTTAGTTAACAGCAGTTGTGATGCGAACTACAGTTTCTGGTCGTTTTGTGACACTGAGTAAACTGCATGTACGATTGTGCTTGTACTGATTTTTTTTTGTTTTCAACTGCAGTGAGAAAAGTGTTGCGTAACAGTTGCCTTTTGTAGACCTAGTGCGGCCCGCCGAACGGCTGTGATCTTGCTCTGCGGCCCACATGCTGAGTTGAGTTTGAGACCCCTGCTGTAGGATGATTAAGAAAAAAAAATTTTTTTTTTCATTTAAAAAGGCGGTGGTGACATGCCCATGAGGACAAAAGAACACCTGTAAAGTCCCTGGCCTGCCCCGGGCCACTGCCACCTGTCCTCCACAGGGGAGCGGCTGTCCTCGGTCAGGGAGGCTGGTTTAAAGGGCTCGCGGACACTAAGGAGACACCGCTGTGACGTACGGGAAGTGCACCTGTGACGAGGGACCTACTGTCTCTGCTGCCCTCGGGAGGAAATGCCGAGGCCGAGTGACAGTCCCTCGGGTGAGTGCCTGGGGGGGCAGGGGGCCCGGGCCGTGGGGGAACCTGGGGTCAGTCAGAGGCTCCAGGCAGGGATTCCAGGCCACGCCACAGGGCGGGGCAGAGGCGGGGCATCGCCCAGCTGGGTGCGCTCAGGACATGGCTGCTTCAGTGACCACCTGGCCTCCTGACCCAAGCAAGCTGACCTGCCTCTAAGAACGCCAGCACCCTCAACTAAAGACAAGTGAGGCACCTCTCAACATCGGCCCAGTTCACAAATAAAGCCAGGGTCAGAAAGGGAGACTTCTCAGAGACTTCCTCGGCAAAGTCAAGTTACCTTCTCAGAAAGCCCTTACCCGAGACCGTCCTACTTAAAAACACAAGCCCACCACAGAACTCCGTATTTCCTTTTCCCGCCTTCTTCAGGGCCCAGAATGTCAGGGAATTTCAGAGTGGGCGGGAACTCTAGGGAGAGCCGCGTCCAACCGTCCTCCAAGTGTGAGCTCCTTAGGAAGACAGCCTGGTGTGCGCCCATCAGTCCACGTGTGACAGTTGTGGGAAGGGCTCCCTGACTCGGCCCGCAAAGCCCGTGAGCCCCCTCCCTGTGCTCCCCCGGGGCGCCCACCTCCCCCCGTACCTGCGACATGGGCACCGTCTTATCCCTCGGGCCCAACACACGGCAGGCACTCCGCACTCTGTGTGGGTGGCAAGGACGTCACGTCACCCTGTGGCAGCCCCTTCCGCCCACCCAGTTCACCGAGGAGCTGCCGGCCACCAGCAGAGGGGCGGGTCCCGAGGACAAGGCAAGGCCAGACAGACGGGCCTGCCCTCTGAGGCCTCTGTGCCACCAGGGAGCACGTCGCCGGGAAGCAGAGTAGATGAGGCAGTCGAGCCCCAGGGACCCATCCTCTCAAGAGCTAAACAGTCCAGAGGCCTCGAAGGTGCCACCGTAAGGACAGGAGGGCCGGCCACGCGGGAAGGGGCAGGACCAGCTTTCCCAGGGGAAGGGAAGCAGAGGCCTGAGCTTGGCGTTGCTGGGAAACCGAGCCCCAGGGCAGCGAGGCGGGAGCCGGGTGAGGGAGGGAGGCCGTCAGCGGAGAGGTGAGGGAGGGAGGCCGGCAGCGGAGAGGTGAGGGAGGGAGGCCGTCAGCGGGGGCTTCGGCAGCCGTGGCAGCCCCCTGGGCCGCTGCGAGGTCTCCTGGACTGCTGTCTGAAAGCGTCGTCACGTTTAGTTCAGGAAGGGGAGAAGTTTAATGTCACGGTGTCGTTCTATGGAACAACCTCCGAAGGCCTGGCCGGGCTCTGAGGTACGGCGTGGAGACCACAGTGAACGAGTCTGCACAGCCCTCACACGGGGAAAAACCGACCGCCGTGCGAGGTGACGGAGGCTAGCTAGACCAGCTGCCCCGACCGTTTCACAACACACACAAAGACCGAGTCATCGGGTTCTAGATCTGAGATGAGTATCGTGTCACATGCAGGTCACACCTCAATAATAAAAGTGAGTGTGCCGACGCAGACGCACAAGTGGTCCGCGGGGGAGCTTGGCGTTCTGGGTGGTTACTTATCCACAGACGCAGGCGAGGACTTTTCAGACTCATCCACAGTCAACAGGACAGCGGATGGAGGACTTGTTTACGTAACACGGGTCCTCATCTCTCAGCAGGGGAATCTGGGCAGAGCAGGGACCTTAGGAAATGCCCTGGCAGTCACCTGTACAGCTTGAGGTCATCTGGGGCCCCGCACTCTTCTGAGCAGGGCTTTCGGAAGCAGCCCCGTGACTCAGCCTGACTCAGGAGGGCAGCGACGCCTCCCTGCACTCCGACTGGGTCTCAAGTTACACAACAAAGGTGTCTTCTGTGCCACCGGCAGCCGAGGGACCGCGGCCTGCCCAGTGCGGGAACAGGGACAGGCGGGACCCTGTCCCCAGTTTGGAATGAGCTCATGGCTGGGGGGCCGGCTGGCACACTGAGGCTCAAGGCCAGCCCTTCCCGGTTTTGCCCGGCCTGAGCTGTGGGTGGTTCTGAGACGTGACAATCTGCGTTTTACTTAATGGTAAGAATGCTGCCCTTGAACCCCAATCATGTGAGACATTATCCTCCAGAACGAAGGCCACCCTTGTCCACAGGACACCTGTGGTACAGAAACCTGCCGATTCACCCTCCCGACCCTGTTGAAATACAGTGTGTCTGTAAAGTCATGGTGCCGTTACAGGAAAGCAACAAAAGACGATAGAAATGTGAAATCTGCACCAAATAAAAGGAAAACGCTCCCAGTTTCTGAATGATGTGGCAGCATGTGCGCATGTGTAGATGATGACGTAACACCGTGTATACAGTGGAGCAGCCCACGGCCATGCCAGTTGAGATGTGGACGGTACAGAGGAAAGTTCAGTGTGTTCTGTGGCTCGCCAAATTCGAATCCATGACCAAAGTGCAACGTGAATATCGGCACGTTTATAATGAAGCACCACCACATAGGAATAACATTACTCGGTGGGATAAGCAGTTGAAGGGAACCGGCAGTTTGGTGGAGAAACCCTGTTCTGGTAGGCCATCAGTCAGTGACGAGTCTGTAGAGGCTATACGGGATAGCTACCTAAGGAGCCCTAAAACAATCTGTACGTGAGCCCACATCGAACTGCACTGAATAGGGATGAAACCAGGAGAGTTTTCCTTTTATTTGGTGCAGATTTCACATTTCTATCATCTTTTGTTGCTTTCCTGTGACCGGTCAAAAGTGCACCATGACTTTATGGACACACTGTATTTTTAAAGCATGAGTCAAAAATAATAAAAAAAATTTAAAAAATCCCAGAGACTTGATTCCTAAACAGCAGCCTAAGGACTGCGGCCCTGGCACCTGTATTGTATCGGGTGCTGTGAGTGACCCAGAGGGGCGGCGGTCTGCAGGAGGACGTGTAGGCTGTTCCACATGCCACACATGAGGGACTGCGGCATCTGCAGTCCCTGCTGCCCGCACGGGGTCCTGGACCCAACCACCCCGGACACCGAGGGGCGGCTGTACTCAACTGTCACGACTCTGTTTTGAATTTTATCCGTCAGAACTTCCTGGGGGTTTGTTTCCTCTCTCATTCCCACGTGACACCCCCGGTGTGCCTCCTGGCTCACAGAGCCCAAACTGTCCCCTCTGGCCGGCACAGGAAAGGTCTGCCGGCGCCGATGGCCCTGGCTCCTTGGCCCCACGGCAGATGTATCCGCTGTTCCGACTCCCTGTGAGGGGCGGTCAGAGTTCTCTCCCCCCAGATGAGTGCGTCTGGGCCCCGGATGCCTGTTCGAATCACCTGGGGGCGTCTGCAACGTCCTGGTGCCCTGGCTGCACCCCCGGCCAATGGCTTCTGGGCTGGGCCCACGGGGGGGGGGGCACTGTCCCAGTGCTCCTCAAGTGCTGCCCCCACCCGCCCCGCTGCCGGCCTGAGGGGTCAGGCTGGCAGGGCCACACTGGGGACTGCACAGGAGCTCCAAGTCCACGCATGAACCAGGCTTTCCACGTTCTGCACTGACGGCTTACCTCAGGGGCCCTGCGCGGCCTGCAGAGCCTGCCCCCCCCCCAGACTCCATCCTCCAGCCACTTCCTCTCTCTGGCTTTCACAGCCCAGGAGGCAGGATTCCTCTGCTCTAGCAAACTGGGGCCAGGCCCTGGGCAAAGGGGTGCCACCCTGTCATGGGAGCCCACCAGTGTCCCTGGGCAAAGGGGTGCCACCCTGTTGTGGGAGCCCACCGGAGTGTCCCTGGGCAAAGGGGTGCCACCCTGTGGTGGGAGCCCACCAGAGTGGCCCTGGGCAAAGGGGTGCCACCCTGTTGTGGGAGCCCACCAGAGTGGCCCTGGGCAAAGGGGTGCCACCCTGTTGTGGGAGCCCACCGGAGTGTCCCTGGGCAAAGGGGTGCCACCCTGTCGTGGGAGCCCACCAGAGTGGCCCTGGGCAAAGGGGTGCCACCCTGTCGTGGGAGCCCACCAGTGTGGCCCTGGGCAAAGGGGTGCCACCCTGTTGTGGGAGCCCACCAGTGTCCCTGGGCTGCTCGCCCACCCAGGCCGCCCCTCCCAGGCCTCCGGACACACCCTGGTGCACCCCAGGGGGCCCCGCGCGGCCTGCCCTGCCTCCAGGGTCTAGGGCCCTCAGTACAAACCTGTTCCCTCGTGCCGGTCAGATCCACGCCTGCATGTGTCAGCATTCCTCACCCAAACCAGTCCCAGGGACCCGGCCGGGTAACCCGGTTACACTGGAGCACTGTCCAGAGGCCCCGAAAGCTGTGGGTTTGATCCCTGGTCAGGGCACGTGTGGGAATCAGCCCATGAATGCATACATGAAAAGTGGGAAAACAAACTGATGTTTATCTCTCTAGGTAGAACACAAGACACAAGTCCCAGATGTCATCTGTCACCTCCCTGCCCTTCCTGTAGCACACACAAGCCCCGAGTCCCAGCAGGTGTCCACACACACGTATGTGGTGAGCTGTTCACTCGCCCGAGTAAGGGATATGGTTTTCTGCTCACTTAACAGCTCTGTGAACTAAGACGGCCCATGAGCGGCCGTATTTGACGACATCAGGGGACAGCGGGCGCTCACACGACTGGCCCGGCAAGTCCACGGCTAAGCATGGAGCCCAGGGAAGTGTGGCGGGGGCACGACAGACGTGGCCAAGGGCGCACAGAGCACGTGGCTGGTTGAGAGGAAACGGGGAACAACCCAAGGACGCACTCGTAGCGAACGGATCACAAACCATTGGGCCAACCTGACCTAACAGGGAACAGATCAGGTCTCCACGGACCGACACGAACAGCACGCCGGCACACTGCCGGGCAAACCAATTAAAGTGATGTACTCAAAACGACACCTTTATATACATTCTTTTTTTCTTCTTCTTCTTCTTTTCTGAAGCTGGAAATGGGGAGAGACAGACAGACAGACTCCCGCATGCGCCCGACCAGGATCCACCCGGCACGCCCACCAGGGTGACGCTCTGCCCACCAGGGGGCGATGCTCTGCCCCTCCGGGGCGTCGCTCTGCCACGACCAGAGCCACTCTAGCGCCTGGGGCAGAGGCCAAGGAGCCATCCCCAGCGCCCGGGCCATCTTTGCTCCAATGGAGCCTTGGCTGCGGGAGGGGAAGAGAGAGACAGAGAGGAAGGAGGGGTGGGTGGAGAAGCAGATGGGCGCTTCTCCTGTGTGCCCTGGCCGGGAATCGAACCCGGGTCCCCTGCACGCCAGGCCGACGCTCTACCGCTGAGCCAACCGGCCAGGGCCATATACATTCTTACACACACACATGAGATCTATGTTGATTACAGATACACACACAGGTAGTAAATGTATGAAGACACGGACTGAATACATAACAGAGTCACGACAGGGGCTGCTCTGGGGAGAGAGGTAGTAGTAACAATAGGAAGACCGATGCGGCTGGAACACTCATCCAGGCTCACGTACGGCGAGCGTCAACTAATCCACTTCTTACAGCGACCACGAGAAGCTGCGACTACCGCCCCATCTCACAGATGAAGACACTGAGGCTGGTGAGCTGACAGAGCCTGCATCCGCTGCTCACCCCCCCCCCCGCCTGAGTGGACGCCAACGGAGCCGTGCCCAGTCTGCGCAGTCCCCCAGGTGACCGTCCTGCCGTCTGCGGCCGCTCGCCCGCCGCCCCGCCTGAGTGGACGCCAACGGAGCCGTGCCCAGTCTGCGCAGTCCCCCAGGTGACCGTCCTGCCGTCTGCGGCCGCTCGCCCACCGCCCCGCCCTCTCTACATTCCACTGAGGACACCGAATGAGCCTCTGAAACACTCAGAGAAGTCAGATCTTTTCGCTTTCCTGCGAAAACCTCCAATGGCTTCCTGTGGCTCCCGGTTTTAAAGGGAGAATCCGCAGCACGGCCCACAGGACTTGGTAAGAGCTCCCCAACTCTGCCCCCCCTCTCCGAACACTCCCCCTGCTCCAGCCACACTGGCCTTTCCTCTGCCCCCCCGCCCCCTCCCCTACAGGCTCTCCCCAGGTCTGGGGGGGGGGGTCAGCGTGTTCTCAGTGCCTCTCGGCCAGGCCAGCGGCTTGTTTGCCAGACCTGCCCCCTCCGCCCGGCTGTGATGCTCTGGCCTCTTCCGAAAAGCCTGACACAGAAGACTGCAGCCCTGTCTTCACACAGATAAGATCCCCAGGGGTTCTCAGCCTCCATCTTAACCAGAGGGCTGGACACAAAGCCCGGGAAGCTCTTTCCTCCCTCGACCAACGACCAGCACGGGGCGATGACCGGGAGCCCAGGTTAGACTATTTTCCTGCTGGGTCCAGTCCTGACCTTCATGTGATTAAACCATGAAAAACACTCTGTTGACGAGTTCATCAAAATTAAAGGGTGGTTTTCAAGTTCTGGCAGACCTTTTTTCCCTCTAAAAGTATTTATTCATACAGCCAACAAATACTTGAATGCCTCCTACGTGCCGGTGCTATGCCAAGCCTCAGGCCTGCAGGTGCACATGACCAGGTGTCTGCATGCCTGCCCGGGGCCGCTGCAGGCCGCACAGGCCGGAACTGTGTAAGTACGTAATGTGCACATAAACCAAGAGCTGGGAACACAGCTAACACGTGTTAGAATGTATCCGCTAAGCTTCCCTATCCTGCTCTCAGGACTCTGTAGTTAAATCTGCAAATTCTGAATCTGCTCCTGGAAGCTGCTCTTCTTTGGGGATGTTTTTCTTCGTAAGTTTTTTATCTCACCTCCCAGATTTCACAGGGACGATACTCTCTGAATTCAGTGACGATCTACCCGTCCGACGAGCACCACCCTGTCCAGTAACCGCAGGGCTGACCCTGAGTTACGGGGCCACAGGCCTGGCATGGCCTCACCTCCCAATCTAAGACAGATCTTTAGGGAGTCAAACAAAATCAACATCCCCGCCGCCCCAGAGGGTTTGTAAATCTCTCCTGAGGGCCCTACCTACAAACACACCCCATGAGGGCCTCATCACGTCCTGACCCTGACCTCACACTTACTGGAACCCAGCCTGGTCGAAGAGATTAGAAACAGTAAGCCCTTCAGGAACACCACAGTCACCAGCCCCGAGTATGGCCTTGAAAAGAAGGAATCTTAACTCCTGGCGATGATTCATACAGTATTTGTAACTAACACTCTGGGCCTGAGGCCTCTGGGAATGGCTTTGTTGGAGGGGCCCAGAGCCCCCCCCTCCCCAGGCCCTGAGAGGTCCCCCCTCCAACCCTGTATCTTACACAGTTAAACCCCAGGACGCAGAGACCGGAGCTATTGCTATAAAAAGGCGGCTTATCTCACGGGAGTCGCCGGCACTGAGGACAAAGCGCGTGCTGAGACTAGAGCGTCTCTGAGCCCGAGTCCAGAACTTCTGGACGGGTTGGGGGACGGATGGGCATAGGGGACAGAGGCTAAGATGGAGAAGACACGAGAACCTCCGGAGTTAGACAATCACACGCTTTGGTCTTTCAATCATGCCAACAATAAACTTCTGCAGATGGAGAAAAACAGAACTGTTTTGGAAGAGGCCCAGCCACGACTCCCAAGAATTAGAACGATTCCTTCGAGGAGCACCGAGGAAGACCCGGGCGCGGAGAGGGGACCGAGAGAGTCACCGCGGAGTCCTGTGAACTTCCAAGGAGCCCGTATTCCAGCCAGCTGGATGACACACAGAAGGAACAAAGACGCAGACTTCAGAGAGCATTTGGCAAACACAGAGGACAAACCCTAGGCTATGGCTACGGAATGCCACACACGTAATGCTCGTGGCATCAACTAGGACAAGCAGGACGCGGCTTCGAGAAGCCCAGTGCTAACAAGTTACTTTTTATTTTAAGATACGTGCATTCTAGAAAATAGAAGGAAGCAAAAATAAAAATAAATCGCCTTTCATTACAGATCACTAACTGCTTATTCCATTTGGGTGAAAGTCAACTCCTCCCATGTCCTCAGACACTTATTTATGTTTTTATACTCAGAACCTTGCCCGGGCCTGGGAATTTTCTCCTTGTTGCCGTCATGAATGGGACACTTTCTGCCTGACCAGGCGGTGGTGCAGTGGATACAGCGTCGGACTGGGATGCGGAGGACCCAGGTTTGAGACCCTGAGGTTGCCGGCTTGAGCAAAAAAAAAAAAAAAAGCTCACCAGCTTGGACCCAAGGTCACTGGCTCGAGCAAGGGGTTACTTGGTCTGCTGAAGGCCCACGGTCAAGGCACATATGAGAAATCAATCAATGAACAACTAAGGTGTCGCAATAAAAAACTGATGATTGATG
Organism: Saccopteryx bilineata; assembly: GCF_036850765.1. Taxonomy (NCBI): domain Eukaryota; kingdom Metazoa; phylum Chordata; class Mammalia; order Chiroptera; family Emballonuridae; genus Saccopteryx; species Saccopteryx bilineata. The sequence goes on along the minus strand of NC_089493.1, from coordinate 197,780,504 downwards.
CTTGTCATCTCTCTCCATTCCTGTCTGTCTGTCCCTGTCTATCCCTCTCTCTCTCTCTGTCCCTGTAAAAATAAAATGAATGGGACTCTTTCCTGTTACAGAAAAGCACGCTCACACACAGACATTTATTTGGTATCTCGGCACACTCCTGAAACTATCTTTAATTCCAGTAACTTTTTGGATGACGTTTTAGATTTACCCTGATGTTCACTGCAGGAGACAGAGACACCTCATTTCTTTTTTATTTTAATGGACGAGAACAGGGGTCGGGAACCTATGGCTCACAAGCCAGATGTGGCTCTTTTGATGGCTGCATCTGGCTCGCAGACAAATCTTTAATAAAAAATAATAATGTTAAAAATATAAAACATTCTCATGGATTACAATCCATTCATTTCCTACCGCTCATGTTCATGGCTGCGGGTGGCTGGAGCCAATCACAGCTGTCCTCTGGGACAGCACCATATTTTTATTGGCTCTCATGGAATTACATTTTAAAATATGTGGCATTCATGGCTTTCTCAGCTGAAAAGGTTCCCGACCCCTGGACTAGAGTCTCCGGAGCACCAGAGTACTTGGAGGAGGAGCAGCGGACATCCCTGACTCGCCGCGGTCGGCCTGAAATAAGAACGCAGTGCAGGGCGACCTCACCTCGGGTCAGCCCACCTGCGGACTCCCCACTCACGGCGGGTCCATCAGTGAGGGGTCAACAAGCTCCTCTTGGACCATGTCGTGTATATAAAAATAGGGTAAACGAGGCGATCAAGATAATTTGGGAATAAACATCATAATGCAAGAAACAATCATCTGAGTATAAATGATAAAAGCAACATAAAAGAAAATGACTACTCCTGTACATTTATTATAATATATTGCTAATTAATGATAAAAACAAAGTTTCTTTTCTTTCTTTTTAGAAGACTTATTTCAAGATTTTAAGTCTTTTAATCAACTCATAAACACCTCTAGCGAAGACATTCTCCTTTCCCCAAAGACTTTACTTTTAAGACTGTTGCTTTTTAAACAGCGCGTGAGAGACGATGAGGAAAGGGCATTCTCCTCGCCTGGATGTCTTCATGTGTAGCAGGCAGAGGACAGAGCTCAGGCACTCTGGGGGCTCTTTCCTTGGAGTTACCAAAAAATTAAGGAACAGACAAGTTTCCAGTTCAAAATATGCTGAAGACGCTGTGACCTCCTCAGCAAATATTTACACATTCTGAAAATATTCAAGATCACAAAAAACATCCCGAAGCAAGACTGAAACCACAAATTAAGTTAAAACGCCTACAATTCCAAAGGAAAACAGGCTGGTGCTGCGGAGGAGTGAGCCCAGGGAAGGGGAGCTCTAAGTCATCGCCACGGGACCGTGAAGTGTATTCCCAGGGACGCGCCCTACGAAACCGTTATCACCAAGGCAGCCTCTACGAGAACGTCTGCTGTGGAAAACTGTGTATTTAAAAAACGAACAAATCCACAACTGTTTCATAGACACAAACACTTGGTGTTACTTTGTTACCCCCTTCTGCTTGCCTGGTTGTCTATATTTTCACGGCAGGATTACAGGTGAGTGTTCTAACACCTGAGCTGGGCACTGTGTTGTTCCAACATGAGGTTCTGCTGTGGTCTTGTGCACCGTGACAATCACTACACAGAGTTAGAGGTCCCAAACCCACTCCTGACATCACAGTACAGGGAGGGACACTGGAAACGTAGGGCCTCATAAACAATACTTCCCCCCGCCCCATCTTTTTTTTTTTTTTTTTTTTTTTTCAATTTTCCAAAGTTGGAAACGGGGAGGCAGTCAGACGGACTCCCGCATGCGCCCAACCGAGATCCACCCTGCATGCTCATCATGGGGCGATGCTCGACCCCTTTGGGACGTTGCTCCACTGTAATCGGAGCCATTCTAGCACCTGCAGTGGAGGCCATGGAGCCATCCTCAGCGCCCGGGCCAACTTTGCTCCAATGGAGCCTCGGCTGCGGGAGAGGAAGACAGAGAGGAAGGAGAGGGGGAGGGGTGGAGAAGCAGATGGGCGCTTTCTCCTGTGTGCCCTGGCCGGGAATTGAACCCGGGACTCCTGCACGCCAGGGTGACGCTCTACCACTAAGCCAACCGGCCAGGGCCGCCCCATCTTTTTTTAGAGATGAGCCTAAGGGAATCAAGAAAGTCCGCCATCACCAGGGCCCATTAGATGAAGCCACACGAGATGATTCTGGGGAAGGGGGTTCATATCTCTACACCCACACCCGCGGCAGCCATCGCTGTGTCACGGGCACCACGGAGCCGCTGGAGGGGAGGTCAGAGTGTCCGCCGGACTGTGCAGGTGCCTGCCCCGCGGCCTCCTCCTCCATGACGTGCGGATCGAGGCTCCACACCAGGAGCGCAAACCAGGTAGAAAGATTCCCGCTCTCGGGGACCTCGGCGTGGCAGGTGGCCCAGGAAAAAAGCTTCCTTCTCCGGTGAGCAGACCAATCTAGCTGGCCCGGTCCCTTGCCCAGGTGACGCAGTGGCTGGCTCAAGCGCAGAAGTCCATGCGCAGTGCCAGCCCCGAGAGTTTATGCCCAGAGACGGGAGTGAGAACCGAGTGGCCTCGCTACCAGCAAACCCACCTCCATTTCCTGCGTGGGCACGGAGGACGCTGGAGTTTGGGGCGGTGTTCCCACACAGACGGACAAACGGCTGGAGCAGTCCAGCTGCCTCCCCAGCTCCCAGCTCTGCCACCATGGGGGTCCAGGGAGTCAGACAGGCACGTTCTCCACCCACATCCGGATTCACCTTCTCTCCGTTCCTCCCAGTTCCCAGCCCCTTCACGAGGTCCGCGATCAGTTCATCTTATCCGCTCTCTGCAGCTTCCCTTTCCGTCTCGTGTTGTTTCATCCTGTTCTTGAGCCTGTTCCCTGTCATCCAGGCACCTGTCTGTGGACTCTTCCTACACAATCCAAAAGCATTTGCTCCCGGCACACGGATCACCCGTCTCTCCGGACTGGGTTTCCCGTCTGTCTGGTGTGTGTCCCCCTGTGCGCATGGAGCACCGGACCGTGGCCCTGCCGGTTCTGTTCCACATTCACACGCTCAACTCTGGACCGACCTATTCGTCTCAGACGGACTCGAAGCCCATGGTCCCTGAGGGTGTTTTTACCTTATTTGTCTCCAGACCAGAGCTGGAGTTGGACAGCCAGCCCGGGCGTTCCCTCCGTGGAGAGGAAGAGAGGTGAATGCTTGTCTGGGGCCCAGTGGGTTTTCTTCTGAGATCCTGCGACTGTTTCCCACCATGGCAGGAGCTGCGGCTCAGTGCTGTGCCCGGGGACAGTGCCCGCTCTGCCTCCACAGGACCCTGCCCCTCCGGGCACTGCCCCCTCCTGTTCCCAGGGCTTCTATTCCCAAACCCACGCTGAAGGGCAGTGCGAATGTTCAGGGTGGGGTGGACCCCACTTCTTTCCTCAGTGTCACTTTTTTTGTGTGTGTGACAGAGACAGAGAGAGGGGCAGATAGGGACAGACAGACAGGAAGGGAGAGAGATGAGAAACATCAGTTCTTCGTTGTGACACCTTAGTTGTTCATTGATTGCTTTCTCATATGTGCCTTGACCGCGGGCCTTCAGCAGACCAAGTAACCCCTTGCTGGAGCCAGCGACCTTGGGTCCAAGCTGGTGAGCTTTTTGCTCAAACCAGATGAGCCCGTGCTCAAGCTGGCGACCTCGGGGTCTCGAACCTGGGTCCTCCGCATCCCAGTCCGATGCTCTATCCCCTGTGCCACCATCTGGTCAGGCCTCAGTGTCACTTGAAGGGATGAGCAGAGGTCAAGAGACATACTACAAGGCTAGAATCTTCTCTTTCTGTCCTAAGTCAGTGTTTTTGGGTCGGACCCTATGAAACTGCCATTTCTGCAGGTCAAAGGGTCGTACATCAGAGCGCCATACAGTTCAGTCTGCAGGTCGTAACGTCCCTTCTCCCCCCTTGACTGCGGCTGGTGAGCTTCTGACGCTCACACGTAAGATTACTTAATGTACACACCGATGTGTAGTATATGTGGTATGTGCCATCCCGTTAGGCAATGGGAGAAGGTCCTAGAGTCCTGATGACGACTCATCATTTAAAACGGAGTCAAGGCCCCGCCCTGCCTGAAGCTCTCAGTCCTCCCGCTGCCGGGACGTCCTGGCCAAGACTGAGGCCCGGTGGGTCAGACCCAGGCTTCCTGTGACCTCCACCGGCCATTCCCTCAGAGCAGCCGCTCAGGTCTTCAGAGCCTCGCTGCCCGGTCGGGCCTGCTCCTGCCGCTCAGGTGTCCTTGGCCTGGGACTCCCTTCCAGCTCATCCCGGAGCAAGGCCTCCCACGGCGGGGGACAGAGCACCCAGCCACGGCAGCCTGGGCGCCTGGGAGGACGCAGATGAGGCTCAGGAAGCTCCACCCACAGGAACGGGTGTGGCCGCAGCAGCTGGGCCACCTACTGAACAAGCACAAGAACTTGAGAAGCTATCACAGGGGTGGGTGTGGGAGTTTGGGCTGCTCTACAGAACACGAGGTCAAATGGGTCCAGGCGTCTCAGAGTCTCCTACAGCGACTCAACCTCAAAGAAGCATTTGCAGTGAGGGGAGGGGCAGCCCCGGCGGGTTCCCCAACCCGGCAGCGGCTAAGCGAAGGCCTGGTGCCCCCTGTAAGAGATGCTGTGGAGGGGGAGTAACCCCACGGCCCCCTCAGGCTCTGGCAGTCCACGTGAACCGCCGGTGCACTCGGCACTCCAATGCCCGTGAACCGCCGGTGCACTGGGCACTCCGGTCCACGTGACCCGCCGGTGCACTCGGCACTCCAATCCACGTGAACCGCTGGTGCACTCAGCACTCCGATCGGTTCCGTCTGCGGCAGGAAGCGGAAGGTGAAGATGTCCTCCGGGTGCGACCCCAGGCACCCCTAACCTCACGACCAGCGTGATTCCTGCTCGTCACAGAAAAAGACTCGAATGGAGCTGAGATGTCAACATGGGGTTTCTGGTCACCAACAGGTGACACCAGGCAACTGATACTCACTGAGCCCCAGTGTTCTTTTATGTTCCCAAGTCTAGAACAATCTGCAAATCAAAACAGGAGACAGAACGATGGAGGTGAAAATCCTGGATGCCAGAGAGGAGAGGCTGGGGTCCGAGGGCCCACTAGCACACCCGGGCCACCCCCACGGGCACGGCGGCTCAGGGGACAGACCTGGGGGCCGATGCATTGGCTCGCTCCCACAGACTCAGCGGTCCGGCAGCCCAGCCCTGCCCCTGCGAGCCAGGGCACGAGGGAGGCCCAGACAAGGCCAGGGAGTCGCTGTAGCTGTAGAGGCCTCCCGCGGACCCTCCCACCGACTGCAACCCCAGCCTAAGCTTGAGGGGCTCCAGAGAGGACCCGGGGAGAGGACAGACAGGGTTCTGGCAACACAAAACAAAGCGCCGATACACAGAGAAGGAGCTACTCCTCCCAGCAGGGCCGGCTGCACGTGTGCGCGCTCTCTCTCTCTCTCTCTCTCTCTCACACACACACACACTCTCTCTCTCTCTCTCTCACACACACACACACACTCTCTCTCACACACACACTCTCTCTCTCTCTCTCACACACACACTCTCTCTCTCTCTCACACACACACACTCTCTCTCTCTCTCTCACACACACACTCTCTCTCTCTCACACGCACACACACACTCTCTCACACACACACTCTCTCTCTCTCACACACACACACTCTCTCTCTCTCACACACACACTCTCTCTCTCTCACACACACACACTCTCTCTCACACACACTCTCTCTCTCACACACACACTCTCTCACACACACACACACTCTCTCTCACACACACACACACTCTCTCTCTCACACACACACACTCTCTCTCACACACACACACACTCTCACACACACACACTCACACACACACACTCTCTCTCTCTCACACACACACTCTCACACGCACACACACACTCTCACACACACACACTCTCTCTCACACACACACTCTCTCTCACACGCACACACACACTCTCTCTCTCTCTCTCTCTCACACACACACACACTCTCTCTCTCTCTCTGACCTGACTTCCTACCACGATGACTCTCAATGAGACGGCCGCTTTCACCGGCGTGTTCTGGTATGTTTGTTTAAACACAGCTTCGTCACTTTGCAGTGGGATCAAGTGTGCACTGATAAGAAGGTAAATGACCAGTTTCTGCTTCTCAGCCTCACCCGCCCGTCCTCCTGGGAGCTCCCCCTCACCCTCCACAGCACCCCGCATTGTGACAGAGCTGTCAACCCATGGCGAGCCGGCCCATCGGAAGCTGGGGAAGGCATCTCCCTGCCCCGCATCCTGACACTAACATCAGGGAACTTCTCTTCCTGGAGAGAACACCTAAAGGCGCACAGAAATAGACATGCTGTTGGGCCGTCTCGTGTGTGTCCACAATCACGGGTATAGAACCGGGTATCGGCGGAAAACGCGAATTGGAAGTCCTGCCCGCGGGGCTGTAGCCACGCCCAGGCTGCGTCCCTGCGGCGGCCACTCCTCTCAGCCACGCCGGACGCCGATGGACGCTGGCGTGAGGTGAGCCGGTGCGTGCCCACTCCTCTTCCTGCTTCAACACATGCCAAGTCTTCTGTTTGGAACATGACCTCGTCTACAAAGATGGACACCATTTCACCTTGAAAATTAATGCAAACTGCATCTCTGTGTTCGGTCTGTGATGGCCCATCACCGTGACCGCCCATCGCCGTGAGCAGCGCTGAGAACTGGGCTGTTTTGTCACAGGTTTTTCCAGCAGCCTGAGTCACTGCCGGCCCCAGGACATGTATTGTTTGGTAACCCAGGTGACCCTTATCACACATCCTGTGCAGTCTCCATGACATCCCTGGCTGGGCTAGGCTCCCTGTCCCTCCAAGTGACTTAACCGGTGACCTTCCTGCTCCTCCTGTCCCCTCCCCCATGTGTCCCCTCCCTCTGGAAGCTAAGGGGCAGACAAGCACCAGCATGGCAGCACCGCACACCCTCCCACTCACGACGCACACGGCACCACACGGAGGGCCCGGTGCTGCACCGCAGTGCACGTGTCCTCGTCAGGGAGCTTCCATGCATCCCAGACAGGCACTCGGAGGCTCCGTGTGCCCACCACGCACAATCACCGGAACACGCCACCAAGGTCATTACAGTACCAATGCCGCAGGGGGACACACATTCTCCGAGTCTCCACTGGATGAAGCAGAGAGGTGACCACCTAAAGCCTGGTGCCCTGCTGACCCCCCCAGTGAGCGTTCACGAAGCTCTGTCTTCACCGCCAAGCCAGGCGGAACGGGGCCATGCGGGCAGCTGGGGCCGAGGTCCTTGGCTAGACAGCCGCACAGGTGACACGTCCAGAGAGCAGGGCTGTCTGGCTGGCCTCTGCTGCCCTGAGAAAGGGGGTGCCGGAACACTCCCCGGCCCTCGGCCTCCGGAGCAGGGCCGTGCTGCTCCCCGGCCGCTCTCTGCCACGTGCACACACACCCGGGCGGCACACCTGCCCCACGGATGCCGCCCTCCCAAAGCACACGTTCCCAGCAGACTGAGTCTGCCGAACCGATGCAGTCAACGTCTCTCTGACCAGTACCCGCGGCCAGACGCACACGACGCTTCCCACTCCCTGAGAAAACCAAGGACCCGGGCCTGCCTGGCCTCTGGCTGCTGGGAGCCAGACAGCGTCCCGACCACGCACGGAAAGCCCTCCGGGAGGCCGAGCAGCCCGCGGTCGGTCGGGAGCCGCGCTCCACACAGTGCTCGCTCGGAAAGGGCAGGCAGTTGAGCTCAAGCAGGTGCTGTGCCCAGCCCGCCTGACAGAAGAGGCAAGAAGACACTTGTATCTCACTCGTATGCACACTCTCTAATACAGAACATGGAACCAGCTTGTTTTCTGAGTGTTAATTTATTTTTTTAAATTTATTCATTTTAGAGAGAGGATAGGGGGAGAGAGAGAGAGAGAGAGAGAGAGGAGAGACAGAGAAAGAGAAGGGGGGAGGAGCTGGAAGCATCAACTCCCACATGTGCCTTGACCAGGCAAGCCCAGGGTTTCAAACCGGCGACCTCAGCATTTCCAGGTGGATGCTTGATCCACTGCGCCACCACAGGTCAGGCGGAACCAGCTTGTTTTCAAGGGATGCCCCCCCCCCCCCCCCCCCCCCGTGCTGTAGTGAAGCACCAGACCCATGACACAACCCTGGCTTCCCTGGTCTGAGGAGCACCCTGTAATCACATCTCCAGATAAGCTGTGAGTTCTCGTCTTCTGCTCCATGAACACAGATAACATCCCTGTCCCCGCTCTCAACCACACAACAACAGAAAATAATTATGCGCTGTCGACAGAGCACTGTCTGGCGTTAAGCACAGCCTACTCCACAGCTCACGGGACGGACACTGCTCCCCTGAGGCAGACTGGGTGGAACGAGCGACACGTTGGTCTGAAGGCTGGAGGAGACCCAGCAACCCTGCGCCCCGAACCCCCAAATGGCAACGAGGCTCTCTGGAGCTTTTAATCAATGGAAAACGATGGTTTCGGCTTTTCGGCATTACTAAAGGGCCTCCCCCATGGGTCTAAGGGTAAATGTAAACTTGCTCACTTAACTGTGATCTGCCAACAGGCAGGGAACCCTAACCGCTCTCCGGGACCCCAGAAGAGGCTTATGGCTCCGCTCTCCCACCAGCCCGCCACAGCATCAAGCCCCGGGGCGCCCCTGAACCCGGGACAAGGATGTGGGCCAGTGGCCACAGAGCTTAACACACAGAACAGCAGCAGGGATTTCCTCAGAGTCCTGTCGGGCTCAGAAAAGGTATTTATGATATAGCCAACCAGTCTAAGATAAAAGAAAAAATTTCAATTCACAAACATTTAACGCAATCTCAGCCAGTCTACAACAAAAGTTCTTAAACTTCCATCCAGAGAGCTTGCAGGGTGTCCAGGGAGCTTGCAGGGTGTCCAGAGAACTTGCAGGGTGTCCAGAGAACTTGCAGGGTGTCCAGGGAGCTTGCAGGGTGTCCAGAGAGCTTGCAGGGTGTCCAGGGAACTTGCAGGGTGTCCAGGGAGCTTGCAGGGTGTCCAGAGAACTTGCAGGGTGTCCAGGGAGCTTGCAGGGTGTCCAGAGAGCTTGCAGGGTGTCCAGGGAGCTTGCAGGGTGTCCAGAGAGCTTGCAGGGTGTCCAGGGAGCTTGCAGGGTGTCCAGAGAGCTTGCAGGGTGTCCAGGGAGCTTGCAGGGTGTCCAGAGAAATTGCAGGGTGTCCAGAGAACTTGCAGGGTGTCCAGGGAGCTTGCAGGGTGTCCAGAGAACTTGCAGGGTGTCCAGGGAGCTTGCAGGGTGTCCAGAGAGCTTGCAGGGTGTCCAGAGAGCTTGCAGGGTGTCCAGGGAGCTTGCAGGGTGTCCAGAGAGCTTGCAGGGTGTCCAGGGAGCTTGCAGGGTGTCCAGGGAGCTTGCAGGGTGTCCAGGGAGCTTGCAGGGTGTCCAGAGAACTTGCAGGGTGTCCAGGGAGCTTGCAGGGTGTCCAGGGAGCTTGCAGGGTGTCCAGGGAACTTGCAGCGTGTCCAGAGAGCTTGCAGGGTGTCCAGGGAGCTTGCAGGGTGTCCAGGGAGCTTGCAGGGTGTCCAGGGAACTTGCAGGGTGTCCAGGGAGCTTGCAGGGTGTCCAGGGAGCTTGCAGGGTGTCCAGAGAACTTGCAGGGTGTCCAGGGAACCCCTCGACACTCTGTGCGTACCTGCCAGTTTTCCAGGGCAAGGCCACGGCTGTCAGCTGGACTGCTGTGAGCACAGGTCTCGCAAGCACACGCCAGACCCCTCCCGTGTACCAGAACGACCATCTCGCTCCTACACTCATCTCTGTCTCACACCTCCACCGACGAGCGTTCCCTGCCTTTGCTGACACACGCACACGGCATCGAGACGGTCCACGTGTGCATCTTCTCCGCCTGCCGGACTCCTACGGCCTTCACAGCCCAGCTCACAGCACCCGCCCCCGACAGGCTTGTCCAGAAGCCCCGGCCAGAGTCCACCTTCCCTGTTCTCCAGGGAGCTATATCTACAGGGGCACTGACCCTGGTGCCCATCAGAGTCTGCACTACAGTTACGAGGGCACCTGTCTCCTCAGCTGCCAGCACCCCGAGGGGTAGGGACTGGCAGTGCTCATCGTTAAACATCTCCCCCCACCACCACCACCATGGGCACCCAGCAGAGCGCCCTAGGGATATGGTCAAAAAGTTTGTTGAACTGGAGTCTTCTGTTTCAGTGTCAACAGACCACTAATTTTAATAACTAATTCTTCACGCAGCTTCTAAATCATCGATGCACAAGGACCAGGGAGGGCGCACACCAGCGCGTTCAATGACACCCCCGCGCTATCTCCGGTATGACACGACGATTTCCAGGGCGTGTCAGAAAGGCCCCTGTAACAGCGAACAGTTTACTTGCTGCTCGCTGGATGGAAATCCAGGAATTAAAAATGATTCCTTCCTGAGACTACCTTGAGAGGAACCACTGCAGGACACAGCGCAGCTGGCCTGGAGCCCTCTGCACAAACACCGAGGCACCTGCTCTCTCCAGAGGCCCCGGCCCACGATTTCTGAAACACCAAGAACACCAACTCAAGGACGTCCACTCAGGAAAGGAACAGCTATCACATCCAAATAATCCCTGGCAGGGGGTAGTGTGCGGTTGAAGGTATCACGTCCCCACTCCAGCACAACCGCCACCGTAAAGGAAGAGCCCTGATTCTCAAACAGAAGGATCAGGACAATAAAAACTTCCAGCTCCGTCAAGATGGAGCAACTCCACTCCTCCCAACCCTCCCCCCAACTAAAAATGCCCTCGGCATGTCCCAAGCACAGAGAAGAAGGCGGCCCGACACGTTCTGAGTTCTGTAGCAGCTACAGTGTAGCTGACCAGGATGTCCCTCTAGAAAGAAGGGGAAGGAAAGACACTCTCAGGGGAAGAAAAGTGGAGAGAACGGGTCAGCAAATCCACACTTGAAGAATGACCAAAGGAAGCTGTCCAGGCAGAGAGGAGATGAGGAGGAGGGAGGCTCGAAGTGTTCAGGCAGGCAAGAACACTATCCCAACGGGTCAAAACAGGGTACACAAAACAAACGGTCCTACTTTTTTGTGAGGTTTCAAGTCATACTCGGTGACTGAAGTACAAGCAACGATTTGGTGCCTCAAAGTATAATAAGAAACAGTAAGACACTTAAAATTAAAATGTGAGAAGGGTAAAGGGAACTAAAAAGGGAAGCAAAGTTCACAAACTTCACTTAAAGTTGTAAGACACAGGCCTGACCAGGCGGTGACGCAGTGGATAGAGCATCGGACTGGGATGTGGAGGACCCAGGTTCGAGACACCGATGTCACCAGCTTGAGCGCGGGCTCATCTGGTTTCAGCAAGGCTCACCAGCTTGGACCCAAGGTCGCTGGCTCAAGCAAGGGGTCACTCGGTCTGCTGTAGCCCCACGGTCAAGGCACATATGAGAAAGCAATCAATGAACAACTAAGGTGTCACAACGAAAAACTGATGATTGATGCTTCTCATCTCTCCATTCCTGTCTGTCTGTCCCTATCTGTCCCTCTCTCTCTCTCAAAAAAAAAGTTGTAAGACAGATTCCAGCGCACTGGGATAAGTCACAGATGTATACTGTATGACTAGAGCAGCCACCAAGAAAACAATACAGATCTTTGATTGACATACCCCACAATCAATGGTCAATCAGTCAAAGGCAGACTCCTAAAACATGTTTATTTTTTGGGGTTTTTTGTTTGTTTGTTTGTTTTTTGTATTTTTCTGAAGCTGGAAACGGGGAGAGACAGTCAGACAGACTCCCGCATGCGCCGGGATCCACCTGGCACGCCCACCAGGGGCGATGCTCTGCCCACCAGGGGGCGATGCTCTGCCCCTCCGGGACATCGCTTTGCCGCGACCAGAGCCACTCTAGCGCCTGGAGCGGAGGCCAAGGAGCCATCCCCAGCGCCCGGGGCCATCTTTGCTCCAATGGAGCCTTGGCTGTGGGAGGGGAAGAGAGAGACAGAGAGGAAGGAGGGGTGGGGTGGAGAAGCAAATGGATGCTTCTCCTATGTGCCCTGGCCGGGAATCGAACCCAGGTTCCCCGCACGCCAGGCCGACGCTCTACCGCTGAGCCAACCGGCCAGGGCTCTAAAACATGTTTAAATAACCCCCAGGAAGGTAAGAAACAAAAGCAAAACAAAGACAAAAACAGTAAAACGAGACTTACACCCTAACATGTTAATAATTACTTTACCTTGAATGTAAATATGCTGATAATGACAAAAGGATGATCGAAGAGATAAAAAATGACCTACATAACTGACGACATACCATGTTCATGGATTGCGAGACTCCATCACAGCATAGATAACAATTCTCTCTAAATTGATCTATAGCTTTAATGCAATTCAAACAAGTTTTTTTTTTTTCAATAGACATAGACAAACTTATTTGAAAATTCATATGGAAAGGCACAGTCCCGAGAATAACTAAAATAGCCTGGAAACTGTTTTCATCTGATAGCGTGATACTGGCAGAGCAGAGACACACAGAGGAGAGTGGGATGGGATAGAGAACCCCGAAACTGACCCACAGAGATTTTTGACAAAGGTAAAAAATCAAGTCAATAGAAAAAAAGATTCTTTTCAAGATATGTTGCTGGAACAACTTAATATCCACAGGCGGAAACAAACAAACAAAACCTCTACCTTATCAAAAATGAACTCAAAATGGATCAGGATGTAAAACATAAAACTATAAAACCTTGAGAACAAAATAGGAGAAAAACCTTTGGGATTTACGGCTAGACAAAGTGTTTTTAGACTTGACATCAAAAGCATGATCCGTAAAGGAAAAAACACTTTTGATAAAATGGACCCATCAAAATTAAAATCTTGGCTCTGTGACAGTCAAGTGGATGAAAAGAAAAGCTACAGACTAGGAGACAATATTTGCAAACCATGTACTTGACAAAGGACCAGAATCTAAAGAATTGTCAAAACTCACACTAGAAAACAGGTGACCTAGTGAGAAGACAGGTAAAAACCAGGCGGAGCCATTTCGCTGAAGAGGCTGCAGGGACCGCGTGAACAGGACCATGAAAAGACGCTTGACACCATCAGCCAGGAGGGAAGCGGAAATTCAAACGGCAATGACATGACGTGGCACTCACACACCCCTCAGAATGGCTGAACTAAAAAGTGACCCCACCAGCGCTGCTGGGGAGTGTGGAGCGAGGGATCCCTCCCCCGCTGCGGGGGAGTCTGTAGGATGGAGCAACCACTTTGGGAATAGTGCGGCGGTTTCTTATAAAACTAGACAGGCAGCTATCATACAGCTGCCCAATTTTACCCCAGATACACGAAAACTGACGGGCCCACAGAAACACGCACAGGAATGCTCACAGATCATCTGCTCAGACGGGGTGAGATCAGCAGACCCGGGTACTCCTCAACAGGTGAACGGTTCGATGGTTCACCACGGTGAATCCATGCCCGGTACACTACTCAGCGATCGAGCACGAACGATTGATTATTGAATACCTAAAACGATTAGGGTGAATCCCCAGGGAGTCATCCTGAGTGATAAAAGCCAATTCCAAAAGGTCACCGTTTGCATGATTTCATTTATGTAATAGTCTTGAAATGAGAAAATTAGAGAATTGGGAGAATTAAGTCGGTCATTGCCAGGGTGGGCGGGGACGGAGGGCGTGGCCCTAAAAGGCAACAGGAGGCAGCCTCACCATGAGGGAATGTCCTCCTTCTTGCCCAATGTCAATATCCTGGCGGTACCAGCAGGGTGCTCCAGTTTTACAGGACACTAACTACCATGGCGGGTGGCTAGGCAGGGGGGACATGGGAGCTCTGTATTACTTCTTACAACTGCACAGGGCTATAAAATTATCTCCAAACTAAAAGTGTCATTAGACCAGCGGAGCGTGTGCTGCGCAGGGACAGTAGCGAATCTGCGAATCTGCGTCTTCTGCGTCCTCTGCGTCCTCACGCTCTGCCAGCTGCTGGGCTTCCGGGATCTTCCCAAGTTCCCTGCTGTGCGGCCTGGAAGCCGGCGCCCGGCACACAAGGAGCCTGACCCAGCATCTGAGGGAGGTGATGACGGCCATCGGCAGTGTCCCCGGCTTTGGTAAGAGTTTTGGGAAAGAAGTTTTTCACCTGCCAGAGGAGAACAGGGGCTTCCCGGAGCAGATCCAGCAGAGATGCCCCAAGGAGAGTCCTGTTGAACAGGTGAAGTTCAGGGTAGAGTGACGTTCTCTGTCCGTCTCCCCTTTTTAAAACACTGTGATGAGACCCTGCCCGGCTGGCTCAGCGGTAGAGCATTGGCCCGGTGTGTGAAAGTCCTGGGTTTGATTCCCGGTCAGGGCACACAGGAGAAGTGCCCATCTGCTTCTCCACCCCTCCCCCTCTCCTTCCTCTCTGTCTCTCTCTTCCCCTCCCGCAGCCAAGGCTCCATTGGAGCAAAGTTGGCCCAGGCGCTAAGGATGGCTCTGTGGCCTCTGCCTCAGGCGCTAGAATGGCTCTGGTCGCAACAGAGCGACGCCCCAGATGAGCAGAGCATCGCCCCCTGGTGGGCATGCCGGGTGGATCCCGGTCGGGCGCATGTGGGAGTCTGTCTGACTGCCTTCCCGTTTCCAGCTTCGGAAAAATGCAAAAAACAAAAACAAAAACAAAAAAAAAACCAACAAAAAACTGTGATGAGATATACAGACCAAGACTCACCATCTGAGCCATGTTAAAGCGTCAGATTCAGTAGTAATTGCACTGGTGTGCGACCAGCACCACCGCCACTCTCTCCAGAACTGGAGCTCTGCTCATACACCAGCTCCTCCCCTCTTCCTCCAGCCCTGGCAGCCGACTTCTCCGGTCTGTCTCCGGATCTGACTACGCTGGTGTCTCAGTGCAGACAGAGGTCGTTTTTGCAGAGGACCGTATTTTTTTTTTGCATTTTTCTGAAGCTGGAAACAGGGAGAGACAGTCAGACAGACTCCCGCATGCGCCCGACCGGGATCCACCCGGCACGCCCACCATGGGGCGATGCTCTGCCCACCAGGGGGCGATGCTCTGCCCCTCCTGAGCGTCGCCATGTTGCAACCAGAGCCACTCTAGCGCCTGGGGCAAAGGCCACAGAGCCATCCCCAGCGTCCGGGCCATCTTTGCTCCAATGGAGCCTTGGCTGCGGGAGGGGAAGAGAGAGACAGAGAGGAAGGCGTGGCGGAGGGGTGGAGAAGCAAATGGGCGCTTCTCCTGTGTGCCCTGGCTGGGAATTGAACCCGGGTCCTCCGCACGCTAGGCCGACACTCTACTGCTGAGCCAACCGGCCAGGGCTGAGGACCGTATTTTTCGCTCCATAATGCAACCCCCCCCAAAAAAAAAGTGGAGGGAAAATGCCGGTATGTCTTAGGAAGCGAATGTTCCTTTTTTTTTTAGCTGCTGCGGGTTCCTGGACAACTAGAAGAGCATTTGAACTTTAAAGTCTCTTCTCATTTGTTAATAACAGTGCTCATGGTTATTAACAGTGAATACTACTGTTGAGTTTATATGGTTGAAATATTATGGTGGCATATTTTATTAAACATTTTAACATACCGTTTGGTTCGGAATATTTTTCTTTTCTTATTTTCTTCCTTAAAACCCTAGGTGCGTCTTATGGAGCAAAAAATACGGTAAATCTTTTGACTAGTCGTGTGATAAATAAAACATGTTTCACTTGAACAACAATAAAACATTTAATAATAATAATAATTTTTTAAAAATCCAAAAGGCCAGGTTTGGTTCTCAACGCTGCCACCTGCTAATTAGGTAACTGGTCTTGAGTAGATTTGAAACTCACTCTCTTCATTGGCTAAACGGGGCAATGCCATCCAAAGTGCTATGACAATTAAGTGCCATCAGAAAGGGCCTGGCAGAGAGCACGGCTCATAGCTACTGCCTTCAAAACAGCCCGTTAACACGAAAGCAGCTTTTTTTTTTTTTTCCTGAAGCTGGAAACGGGGAGATACAGTCAGACAGACTCCCGCATGCGCCCGACCGGGATCCATCCGGCACGCCCCTGGCTGACGCTCTGCCCACCAGGGGGCGATGCTCTGCCCCTCCGGGGCGTTGCTCTGCCGCGACCAGAGCCACTCTAGCGCCTGAGGCAGAGGCCAAGGAGCCATCCTCAGCGCCTGGGCCATCCTTGCTCCAATGGAGCCTTGGCCGCGGGAGGGGAAGAGAGAGACAGAGAGGAAGGAGGGGGGGTGGAGAAGCAAATGGGCGCTTCTCCTATGTGCCCTGGCCGGGAACCGAACCTGAGTCCCCCGCATGCCAGGCTGACACTCTACTGCTGAGCCAACCAGCCAGGGCCCGAAAGCAGCTTTTGATAGAAATATTATTCTGCAAAGCACCCTTCAAATGTCCACTGTGAGAGCCACATTAAGCAATTTACTTGAAAAGTCTCTTCCCACCAAAAATGGGGGAAGGGTAATTTTTGGTTTTAGAATGAAAGCTGAGTTTCTAACGAGTGACTGAAATAGTCACAAGTGACGTGAGTTTAACATGGAATGACAATTCATGAGTTGGGAAGGAAAGGAGGGGACTGGTTTAAAAAAAAAATCTTGTTTCTGTTTATAAGGGAGTGAGTAAAAGTTAATGTTTACATGCGACGGGAAAAGCTTAAGGCTGAGTTTTCTAAAAACACCCCTAAACGCTGATTTAGATTTAAGAGTCTCTGTTTCAAAATATTTTCTCTGCTTCTCTGAGTTGAAAGAAAGGAGGAAACAGGCAGCCCACTCCTGATGCTCCGGTACCTGCCCGAGCTGGAGGCCAGAAAAGCAGCACAAACACCGTCTGGCTGGGGACACAGAAAACATCCAATGCACTTTACCCCAGAAGATGAGGGGAATTTTAAACACACGGCCGATCCCCTGAATCACCCCGGGCACCTCGCCTTTAAAGTTGAAGTCCTGGGCCAGAGCTGTGACTCACGGGGCTCTTGAACGCGGTGAAAAGGAATGGGGGGGGGAGGGGGTGTTCCAACCAAATTATTCTCTTTCCGTCCCTATCCTAAAAGGGCCATGATTTCTACTACAGTGAACTGTTTTATATAATAAGAGACACCTAACGTGGGAATGCTGGTGTGGAATTCCTGAGCCAGGCCTTGGAAGTCTGGAGCCCAGGGCCCAGAGAAGGGCTACTTCATCCCCAAAGCCGGAAGCTTCCTCATGGATGAAGAGGGAAAATGTGCCAGAAGGGTTCTAACCCCCCTTTGCTAAAGACACGACAGAATCCAGTCTCCTGGCAGCTTCCCGGTAGGACCAGCTGCCCTCTACCTCTGCTCTGAGAGACCTTTCCTCATACCTGTAATTTGGTTCCCACATAAATGGGCCTGGAAAAGTTAGGAAAGGGTAGGTAAGAAACTAAACTAAAAAAAAATAAATAAATAAAAAATAGGGAAATGACTTTATCTAGCTGCAGGGGACTACTTTCTCCACCTCATCATCCATTTTCTCCAGATTCCATGTCTTGGGGGGCCTTTAGCACGCGCTCACTGAGAGAAACTAGACCCCTGACACGGTCAACGCTACAAGTCTTTCCCTCAAATTAAGTTGTAAGGAATAAAGACGGAGGGAGAGACAGAAAGAGAACCTACCTGGAAATTACACAGTACTTAAGACACTGATTAAAAATTGCAACACACCGAATGAATTTGTATCATGATACGAACAAACAAAACAATTATGTGCAAGAGAGGACATCGGAACACTGGCCGGGTAGTTGATGATATTGAGTTATTTATTTATTTAGGTTTGATAAAGGTGCTGTGGTTAGCTCTTATTAAAAAAAAAAAGGCTTTGTTTTTTAGCAGGCTACACGAAGATATTTTCTGATAGACTTATACCATGTCTGGGGTTTGCTTGGACACCCACCGCGGGGGCAGGGGTACAGGTGACCCAGGGTCGGCACTGACCACCCACTGTTGAAGCTGGGGGGTGGGGGTGGGAACGACCGTTCCTGGGTACCCTACTGCTCTCTACTTTGTACAGGTTTGACATTTCCCCCGATAAAACAGTTAGAAAGGAGGGCCCGGGAGCCGGTTTCCTCCCCAGTTCCCAGCGCTCTCTGCCCGGCTGGCTCCCCTATGGGAAACCGGGGACGCGCAGAGGCCCCCGCGCAGGGGCTCGTCCTCGCCCGGGGTCCAGGGGACCCTCCGCACCACCAACACCCTCCGCCCTTCGGCCTCCAACCCCCAGGAGTGGGCCGGCTTCCCCCCTACCCCCCCCCCCCCCCCCCCCCCCCGTCCACAGCCCCCAGTCCCCCAGGAAGGGCAGGCAGGGAGGGGGCAAGGCCATCCAGCGGGGCAAGCCGACGGGGTGCGCATCTCAGGCCAGCTTCCCCCTTGAGCTGGGGGGCCCGTGGCCTCTGGGGGGCCGCGTCCTGGCCGGAGGCACGCAGGGGGGGGGGGCGCGGTCCCGGCCGGGCGTGGTGGTCCGCGAGCCGCACCTGCGCACGCACCTGGGCGCACACCGGGGCCGCACACCGGGCCGCACCTGGGCGCACACCGGGACGCACCTGGGCGCATACCTGGGCCGCACCTGGGCGTACATCGGGGCCGCACACCAGGGTCACACACCGGACCGCACCTGGGCGCACACCGGGACGCACACCTGGGCCACACACCGGGACGCACACCTGGGTCACACACCGGGACGCACCTGGGCGCACACCGGGACGCACACCTGGGCCACACACCGGGACGCACACCTGGGCCACACACCGGGACTCACACCTGGGTCACACACCGGGACGCACCTGGGCGCACACCGGGACGCACACCTGGGCGCACACCGGGGCCGCACCTGGGCGCAGGTGTGCGGGCCGGGACGCGGGGGCGCACGCACCTTGAGGATGTTGTCGAAGATGATGTCGCGGAATTCGAGCAGCGCCTTCTGGTCGAACTCGCGGCCGTGGATGATGCGCATCTGCTTGAGGAAGGTGGACTTGCCGCTCTCGCCCGCGCCCAGCAGCAGGATCTTGACCAGGCGCCGCACGGCGCGCCGCTCGCGGGCCAGCCCCGCGTCGATGTCCCGGCTGCGCCGCCGCGCCTCGCGCTCCGCGTCGCGGGCCCCGCCGCCGCCGCCCGCCCTGCGCTCGCGGGCCCCGCCGGCCTCGGCCGGCAGCAGGCAGCGGCTGAGGGTCCGCACCACGCCGGACATGGCCGCTCAGGCCATGGACCCCGCCGCGGGCGAGGCAAGCCCCGCGCGGCAGCCGGCCGCTCCCTCAGGCCGCGTCCGCCGCCGCCGCCGCCGCCGGAGGCCCGCTCTCGCCCGCCGCTTGGCCCCGGCGGAGGGGCGGGCCGACGCGGCCCGGCGTCCCGGGATTGGGCCTGCCACCGCCCCTACGGACGAACGCGCCCTTCGATTGGTCCGTACCACGCCGAAAGGCGGGCATCCCTCTGGCTTTTGGGGCGGGGCCGGAGCCGAAAGAGGCGGGATCTTCGGGGTGGGGACGCTTCTCACTGGACCCCCGGGCCGGGGTTCTTTCTTTCAGAATGAAAGGGAGGCGGAGTCACTGGGGAGGCGGAGCGGCCGTCCGCCATGACCAAGGATAATTGCTCGGGGGTCACGTCAATCACAGCGAACGGACCTGCGATCGGGGGTTTCGCGAAATGGGGCGGGACCAGAAGTGCCAGGTGTACAGAAAGTGGCCCTGGTTTCCCAGATGGCATCAACCTGTGAGATCGGGAGGCTCTCTGATTGCGCTCAGCCTTTTTTCTCTTTTGCTCAAAAGCTATGGAATGGCGACGAGAGGCCCAACCCCTCCTCTTGTATCTTGAAAGACAGCTGTTTCCTAAACCATTTTCCTACCAGAAACACCGAAGGGGGGATGGGCCATACATTTCAGACACATGCACCCTTTGAGAGCAGCATGGGCCTCTGGGCTCCATGAGGAGCTAGCTAATCATCACAATCACCAGAAGCCACCCCACATCCCCCAAAGCCGTCTGTAGCACAGTGTCTGAGAGTGGGGTCTGAAGCTGGAATTTGCAACTCAACCCCTTACTAGTTGACTAGTTGAATAACCTCCCCCCCTCCCCCCCCCCCCCCCCCCCCCCCGGCCTCCCGCACCTGCTTTGAGCTTCCTTTTCCTCATCTGTCAAATGAAAACGATGATAGCAACTACCTCACATGGCTGTGAAGCTATAAACTGAGAGCATGAACTTGTAAAACCCTTAGCTGGGTGCCTGGACCCAAGTAAGTTCCTGAGTTACTGAGTGTTGGCTGAGCTCATTCCAGTCTTACTGTGAGGCAGAAGCCCCTGGAAGAGACTCAGGTGTCTCTTCATCTCTAGGTGATTGGTTTGATTTGGGAAACCTCGTCTCAGATAAAAAACCGAGGCGGGCCCTGGCTGGGGGTCCTTCAGTTGGTCAAAGCATTGTTTCTACACACCAAGGTTGCCGGTTTGATTCCCTGTCAGGGCACATCCAGGAAATCAGCCACTGAATGCGTAAGTGGGTGGAACAGCCAGTTGATGTTTCTCTCTCCTTTCCTCTCTCTCTAAAGTCAATGAATACATTTAAATAATTTCTTTAAAGTTAAACTGAGGCATATTAAGAATTTTAAGAGTTTGAGCAAAAAAATCAATTCCAGTCAGGCAGTGCCAAATTGCATAGGAGCAATCCTGCCGGATGGGAGCCAGGGCACAGACTTGGTAGGAAAAAGCACAGAAGTAAAGGGACGAAATGATTTGATTGGCAATAGCTTTGGAACGAGCTGGCTGTTTGTGACTGGCTGTCCTTAGCATTTTGATTGTGTAACCTTGAGGCATTTACAGGCTTAGAATTCTGGTTGTCTTACATAGGCTACCTCAGTCTAGTGTTCACCTTGTTGAATTAACTTCATAGGTCTTAAAGATCGTCCTGTCCAAACCCTCCTGCTCCACCATGTACAAGCGGATAAAACAAAAGACCAGTCACGAACGACTTAACCTGAGGTCCCACACGAGGGTGGACAAGAACCCCTCTCTCTTTCTCTTTGCCTCTAATGGCAGAGGGGGAGGTGCACTAGGAAATATTAGTGGCTGTGATCTCATTCAGTTCCACAAATAACCTTTTCTGAATAGTCATGAAAATGCCAGGCATTTCTGGAGAGGAATCTTAAGACAGAAAACACCAACAACAAACTCAGCCTTTGCGTCAAGACGCTTATTATACTTTAGTTAGGGAGCCAGACCTCTTTAGTCACCAGGTAAGTGCAGGTGAAGGAATCCCTAGTTTCTGCTTGAGAAGAGAGAGAGAGTAAGAGAGGGAGAGAACCATGGTATTCAGTGTTTTAACTCAGAGATCTAAACTCCCTGAGGATCTTGAATGCCTATGATGTGGCGTTTGTCCATTGCTGAGGCATGAGTGTGTGTCACTTAGGAGTCATCACATTATCTAGTCCTTTGTCATCCTTCAAAATGATGGGAAAAAAAATGTTTGGTTTCTTTGTGGAAACAGTCTTCAAAAAAAAAAAAAAAAAAAAAAAAAGGCGCCAAACACTAATTTTATGATAGAAATGAAGAGAGAGTGCAGAAGCCTCGGAAAGCAATGCGTCTTAGAAAGAAAATGAGAATTTTGAACAAATAAGGAGAGGGGTTGTGGAATCCGGCAACGGGTCAGCGTTAGCCCCTCATGCAGTTAAAAGAAGTAAAGATGATTCAGAAAACACTTGGAGCAGAGGTAGAAGAAAAATCATACCTCTAAAAATGAAAACCGTAAATAGGCACTTCATAGATACAGTAAGTTGCAGATTCAGACACAGATGAAGAGAATAAACAAATATAGATCTGGAGAAAAAAAAAAATCTCCTGACTACAATATATAGATGGGGAGATATTTGTGAGAAATACATTTCTGTTGTTAGATCACCCAATCTGTGATATTTTGTAACATCAGCCTTAGTGATCTAAAGCAATGTGCTTCAGAAGGAAGAAAAATAATCTCTAAAAAGGAAGTCTGCTACTTTGTGAACATGTAGGTAACTCTCACCACGGACTGTGTTAGAGAGCAATAACTTTACCTTGTGAAGTTAAGGAAGCACGTAGACGAACATACTGGAAACAAAAGGCATGTATGTTGGGGGGGGGGTGACCCTAATTAAAGCCTTCCAAGTAAGATCTTTGAGTTGTCTGAGAGGAGAACCAAGATTTTTGATTAATGTTAAACTTGGTCAAGTTACATAGTCAAAGTTAAAAAACTTTAGGGTAAATGCAAAAAGGAGAGAAGTTGAATGTATGAATTCCAGACACGCAAAGGGGGGGAGGAGGGGGGAATGGGACGAGGGAACGAAAATCAATCAGCCCAAAAGAATGCAACAAATAAAGAAAGCAGAAGGCATGGGAATAAACACAGGACAGCGTGAGGAAAATGAGAAGGCAGAAATAAACTCAAATACACGCTTCACCCCAATTACATATAAATAGGCTAGCGTGGTTAAAAGATGGAAGACTGTCAGACGGGATAAAATAAAACCAAGGTTCAGCTAGGTGCTTTTAAAGGACACGCCTACCAACCCAGACAAGATCAAAGTATAATAAAGAAGGGAGGAAGATTTACCGGACACGTAGCAACCGCAGGAAGCCTGGCTTACCAATGCGCACAGGAGATAAAATCGATTTTAAGTCTCAAGCGTGACTTAGGGGTAAAGAGTCCTTTCGTGCAAAAAAAAGGTGTAATTCGCTGGTGAGCTCTAACAAGTGCACACTCGCATGTAGCTAATAACATAGCTTCCGATATTTAAGGCCGAGAGGTTGACAAGCCAAGGGGGGGAGCTGAAGAACCCACCATCACTGCTGGGGTGGAGGGGCTAGTTGAACACACTTCTTGGGCAGGGGCGAACAAGTTTGACCTCGGAGGTATATGTTGACCAGTGGACCCAATACTTAGAGGGAATACACATTCTGCTCAAATCCAAGGAACGGTTTTTTTTTTTTTTTAAACTGACCCCACTGGAAAGGACTGATATCACACAGACCCCCTTCTCTGACCGTATTTGGTATCATGAACACAACTCTAATTTTCTGAGAAGTCCAAGGTTACAGAAATTAAGCATATTCCTTCTAAGGAAACAGCCCAGTTTGTTAAACTTGTTTTGGTAGGGCGCCATCCTGAAAAGAGTCTGGGGTTGTTTGTTACTGATCCATGATCTGATGGACACCTGCCACAAGGCCGGCCGTCTGGTCTGGCGGTTGGGAGCAGGGGCTCTGGGGCCCCGCTTTCTACCTCAGATCCTGGCTCTGTCCTCTGCTGGTTGTGTGACCGTGAGCCAATTGCTCGATCTCACCGTGCCTCACTTTCCCTCGTCTGTAAAATGGGGATGCACTGTGATACTACGACTAAGTTGAAATCACTAAAGACGGAATGAGAGAACATGTGTGGAGTCCTATGAAGAATGGCGCGGAGCACGATCTCCATAAATGTTCGTGATTCCCATTATTATTCCTGTCCTTATCTTCCTATCACCTATCAATGTATAAAGCTGACGCTGAGCAAGATAAAAAATCTCTCATCCAAAATCATAGGTTGGCAAAACCAGCATTTGAATCCTGGCTTTTCAGCCTCACCGGGCACCCTGTGATCCCTGGACAGCGCCCGCCCCGTGTCTCCCCCTGTGCAGCCCTTTGCATGACTAAGAACAGGGCCTCTTTCTGCCTCCACAAGCCCACCCACCCAGAAGGGTTTGACAACCCTCCCCCACCCCGTCACATTCTGGGTGTGTGTGTGTGGGGGGGGAGACTGCTCTTGCCTCAGGACCTTGGCTTCACCTGTTCACTCAGCCTTGAAAACCTCAGTCCTCCCCTCTCACCGGGGCTCTCGTCTTTGATCCAGGCTCAAATGATCCTGTCTCAGGAAGGCTTTATGTACCCCAAACTTCCCTGCACCCCACCAAACTAGGCCCAGTTCCCGTGATCTTCTCTCCTTGTGCCCCATCCTTTTCCTTCCTAGTATTGATCACACTTGAAATTATTTGTGTCATTCCATATTGAGCGTCTTTCCTCCCAACTACACCCACGAGGCAGGGTCTATGTCAGGGGTCCCCAAACTACGGCCCGCGGGCCACATGCGGCCCCCTGAGGCCATTTATCCGGCCCCCGCCGCACTTCCGGAAGGGGGATTTCTTTCATTGGTGGTCAGTGAGAGGAGCATAGTTCCCATTGAAATACTGGTCAGTTGTTGATTTAAATTTACTTGTTCTTATTTTAAATATTGTATTTGTTCCTGTTTTGTTTTTTTACTTTAAAATAAGATATGTGCAGTGTGCATAGGGATTTGTTCATAGTTTTTTTTTTATAGTCTGGCCCTCCAACGGTCTGAAGGACAGTGAACTGGCCCCCTGTGTAAAAAGTTTGGGGACCCCTGGTCTATGTCGAAGTGTGTCCCTGTGCCGGTACACAGCGGGAGCTCGGTCGCTGTTTGCTGGGTAGATGGGTGGAAGGCAAGAAGGGAGTGGGGACGGCGGAAGGGACGGAGGGAGAGAAAAGATGAAAGAATGAATGGATGGATGATGAATGAGTGGAGGAAGGCATTGATGAGTGAATGGTTAGGTGATTGGATGGGTGAATAAATGGGTGGTGGGTGGGTGGACAAGTGGGTAAATAGATGGTTGGAGGGATGGATGGATGGATAGATGGACGAATGAATGGGTGGTGGATGGATGGATGGATGGATGGATGGATGAATGGGCAGATAGATGGATGGATAGGTGGGTGGATGGGTGGATGGATGGATGCATGTGTGGGTGGGTAGGTGGATGGATGGATTGGCAGGCATAGTCCCCAGGGACCTTGAGAGCATTGCATAGGGCTGTCCCTTAGGAGGAGCTCTGTCACTTCTCTTGGAAGTAGACAAGGGGGTTCTCTATGGTGCCGCCAGGCATGGTTTGGAAGAGAGGGTTAGTTGTGTCGCTGGCTAACCGCCTCTCCCAAAGTCAGCATGCTTTTAAGGAAGAGTTGGTCGTGGGACCCAGGATCATGTGCAGAAATATTTCCTTATTTGAACCTAGGTCTTACTTATTTTGTCCCCCAAGCCCCAGAAGGAGAACAGTTTGGGGAAGTAACAGTCAGCAATACTGAGAAGCAAGTCAGCAGGCCGGACAGCTAGCTGGGTGACTTTCTGTCTCAGGCTCAGACCAGGCGGCAAACATCGCAGGTTGGTGCGTGTGACCGTTTCATCCTTGGTAGCAACACCCGGTGCCGTCCTAACATTGCCGGCGGCGAGGCGCAGGCGAGGGTCTGGGGACGCTCTTGGGGATGCTCACGAAGCAACCAGCCCGTCAGTCAAGGTTGTACAAATGCCCACCAGGGGTCGTCAAACTTTTTATAAAAACCGCCCACTTTTGCAGTGCTGGTAGACCTGGTCCCTACCGCCCACTAGTGGGCGGTCCAGCTTTCATGGTGGGCCAATCGCGGCGCTGTTTGGTTGCACGGTAGGGACCAGGTTGACCAGCACTGCAAAAGTGGGCGGTTTTTATGAAAAGTTTGACGACCCCTGAATGCTCCTGAACCCACGATGGCTCCCAGCTCCTCCAGTCCATCAGGGTTGTTCCGCAGACTCTCGCCACCTCACGTCAGGATGCACGCAGGCCGACGCTGAGGCCACCAGCCTGAGCACAGCGGGTCACTGAGCAGAGGGAGAGAAAGAGCTCTGGAGGGCTTTGCACGGACAACCTGGAAGGAACAGATCACGCCTTGTGGTGGTCAGTTTTGCGTGGTGGTTCGTTTGGGGCGTCGGTTTGGCCGGGCTCTGGTACCCAGTGACTTACTCAAAGATTAAATCTACCGTGCTGTGGCTGCAGGGGTTCTGTGGAGAGGTGGTTAACTTCTGCAACCAGTGGACTGCAAGGAGAGTGCCCTCCACGGTGTGGGTGGGCCTCGCCCAAGCAGTTGAAGGGCCTGGCGAGCAAACGCCAACGATTCCAGGGGAAGGACACATACCGCCCCGAGGCTGCAGCATCAGCTCCGCCTGTGTGTCCAGCCTGCCGGCTGTCCTGCAGGTTTCTGACTTGCCGGCCCCACAGCGGCGGGAGCCAGCGTCTTGAGATAGATCTCCTGACACACGTCAACCTGGCATGCCTCCCGATAGATACACATACGTATAATTATCATACAGTAAACATAGATACTACATATTACACATAGCACCGTGTATGCGATACTATGTTGTTTCTGTTTCTCTGGAGAATGCCAGAACTGATACAGATCAAGCTGTGCCCCCCCCCCCCCAACAAAGGGGCCAAGAAGGATATATAATCCTGCCTCACACACCATGAAGTCACCAGCATTAATATCTACCATGGAGTTACTGAAAAGGTTAGAGGTAACAACACATGGAAAATACTCAGGCTGCAAAGTATGCCAAGGCCCCACCCGGGCTCTGGCGCGGACCAGCTGTGTCAACTCTTGGACAAGTGGTTTAACCTTTCCGTGCCTCAGTTTCCTGTTCTGTAAACTACAGGTGAAACCACTGAGCCTGGAACGCCTGTGAAGATCAGGCGGGTTAACACCCGGGAGGAACTTAGCACAGCGTCCAGGACTCGGGAGGAGACAAGGGCTTGCACTGACTTTAATCCCACTGGGGGTCTGTCTCCCCCCACCCCCCGTGCCCCCCGCCTGCCCATCCCACGGCAGCTGGCAGCTGTCTGGAAATTCTGCCTAACTTGCTGCTGGTTTCGGTGTGGGCAGCACTGCCCCTCCCCCTGAAAAGGGCAGACCTGCAGCCGGCCGACTATACCTGGGCACCTGTGTACCTGGGCACCTGTCCTGGCGGCCTGTGTGGGTCGCGGCTCGCGGGCAGTGGGCTCAGAGCCTGCTTCCCGGGGAAAGATGAGGGTGGGGGAGCCTGCCCCGGGTCAGAGAACCCAGAGGGTGCCCGTGGGAAGCAGGGAGCCATCCCAGGACCTGTTATGTCAATGAAAATGTGGGTCCCTTGTTCAAAAGGCGTTTAAAGAGTTTCGGATGGCGACAGACCGTAGAACCTGGCAAGAGGCACTTCTGAGCACTGGGCCCTGAGTCTGCCCAGAGCTAGGGGGCACGGGGGGGGGGGTGGTGGCGGGGGTGCAGGGGGGCTGGGGCCAAGACCCTCATGGGGAACGCGTCCCGGCAGGGAAGTCCCCAGCCTCCAGCACTGGGCAGGGCACCAGCTTGCTCCAGGCCCTGGGGAGACAGGCCCTGGCTGTTCATGAACCTCTGGCCTCTCCAGGGAATGCACAGGAAATGGGTCGGGTTTACCGGTGATTCACAGCCTTGGGCCTTGCTCCTTCCAATCTCTGCTTCCTGTCCCTTCCCGAGGGCTCAGGCAGATTCTATCGTTTTCCCGGGGGCGCTTTGGGGCAATAAAAAAAAAAAAAAGCCGGTTGGGTTGAATCTAAAACTTCCATCTCTTCCATCTAATTTCCTGCCCCTCTCTTGTCCTCTCCTGCAGAATAAAGCAGCCCAGCCTGGTCCTGAGAGCCCAGGAGGGAGGGAGAAGGGAATCAGCTACCCCTGTCTTCTCCCTCCCTCTCTGTTGGGCTTGGGGAGGAGAAGGGAAAATCCCCAACCAAGCGTCTCTTACTTCATTCTCCATTGCCCTCCCCCCACCCTCTCCTGACTCCTCTGCCGCCTCGCTGGCCTCCTGCTTGTCTGGCTGACGGTGAAGAAATGGGGAGGAGGCGGTGGGTAGCGCGGTGGCCACGTTGTCAGCCCCCAAAAGGCATCTTACCCATTCTTCTGCTGGTGGGGGGAATACCTGATACTTCTCTGCCTCCAGCTGGCACAGTTCTGGGGTTCCACATGACAAGATACAGTGCAACAGCCAGGGCCTCGTGGGGGTGCCGGGCGACAAACAGCACCCCCTACCCGACCTCCGGGCACAAGAGTAACACCAGCGGTGGCAGCTCAGCCCTTTCCTCCTTGACAAACGTTGAGGCTGTCAAGTCTTGGCACCAGGAGGTGCGTGTTAGTGATCAGTTCTTCTTTTCACAGGCGAGGAGGCCGAGGCGGAGAAGGGCAAAGCGTCGTGCCCAAGGTCACGAAATGAGGGAGTCGCGGAGTCAGGGTTGAACAGAAGGTCTTCCCAGCTCCAAGGCCACAGTGCTCATGGTGGCTTCACTGTCCAACCTTCTTTAAGAGCCCATAGAAGGTTCATCAATAACGTGTGCTGGGGGGTGGGGGTGGGGGCTGATTCTGCCTGTGGAATATCAAGGAAGGCTTCATGGAAGAGGTAACCCTTGAGTTTTCTTTTTTTTATATTTTTTTCTTTTTCATTTCTTTTTTTAAATAAAGACAGAAGAGCGAGACGTACTGAACTGGGCTGCGGTCTGTCAAGAGTAAGAATGTTACTTTTTTTTTTTTTCCTGAAGCTTGAAACGGGGAGAGATAGTCAGACAGACTCCCGCATGCGCCTGACCGGGATCCACCCGGCGTGCCAGGGGGCGACGCTCTGCCCACCAGGGGGCAACGCTCTGCCCCTCCGGGGCATCGCTCTGTTGCGACCAGAGCCACTCTAGCGCCTGGGGCAGAGGCCAAGGAGCCATCCCCAGCACCCGGGCCATCTTTGCTCCAATGGAGCCTTGGCTGCGGGAGGGGAAGAGAGAAACAGAGAGGAAGGAGAGGGGGAGGGATGGAGAAGCAAATGGGCACTTCTCCTGTGTGCCCTGGCCAGGAATCGAACCCAGGACCTCTGCACGCCAGGCCGACGCTCTACCACTGAGCCAACTAGCCAGGGCCCTTGAGTTTTCTTATAAAGGGGAAGTGGGATCTGTCTCACGGAGATGAGGTGGGAAGGGCCCTGCAACTAGGGGGAACAGCATGTGCTAAGGCCCTGAGGCGTGGGCGGCACCTGCGTGGGGGATCAGGGCCTGCGGGGTGCTGTGTGAGGTTGGGGTTCAGGGCCCATGTCAAGGCGCGTGTTAGGAGACGAGGCTGAGATGAGGGTCACTGAATGTTGTGGACCGGTAATGGCAAAAAGCCATTATAGATTCAAGGCTTGGCAGGGGGCTTAAGTTCTACCCCCTCCATCTCCATATTTGGCTTTGATGCTCTGTGTTTGCACCCACTCCCCTTCCTTCCTTGGGTTGCAGGAAGCAATATACATACCCTTCCTCTGACTCTTTGTTTTCAGATGTTTGTAAAATTCACTAATGTATACTGTTTTTGCCTTGGGAGAGTTCCTGTCTTAGCCTTTGATGTGCAACTTTGTATCAGGGTCCTTGATATGCATAGGTCCATATAATAAAGCGAACTGAGGCTGTGAGGCACTCAGATGCTGCCAGGCAGTTTGAGGAGTCCTCCCGGTCCCATCGGTTTTGTTCTGACAAAGTGTGTTTCCTTAATTCCGCACCGTTATTTGGAAGCTGCGCTGGTCCGCGGCAACTGAAGGCCCTATCACTGAAGATTTTGGGCTCCATTCCTGAACTTGGAGAATCCTCACGGCACTCAGCACGCTATGAAACCGTCTCCTTGCTTACACGCTTGAGATCGCCTCCTCACTATGGCGTAAGCTCCGGGAAACCGGGCACGTGGCCATTCCGCTCCTGTCTCTATCCCCAACGCCGGGCACGCGGTGGTAGCTCGATGCCTGTTTTGGGGGGAATGAAGGAATGAATGAGTGAGTGATTGGATGAAGAAACATCTACCTGGGAGGTGTAGTCCCTGTAGCTGTCTCTCTCACTGTCACTGTCCTGAGGTCCTCAGGTACATGCTGAGCTCACACGGTGGTCCCACCTTTGCCCAGACAGGGGTGGGGTCCTGCTGGGGGTGTCCTGGGGCATCCTCCAGAACAGGGGTCCCCAAACTACAGCCCGTGGGCCGCATGCAGCCCCCTGAGGCCATTTATCCGGCCCCCGCCGCACTTCCGGAAGGGGCACCTCTTTCATTGGTGGTCAGTGAGAGGAGCATAGTTCCCATTGGAATACTGGTCAGTTTGTTGATTTAAATTTACTTGTTCTTTATTTTAAATATTGTATTTGTTCCTGTTTTGTTTTTTTTTTTACTTTAAAATAAGATATGTGCAGTGTGCATAGGGATTTGTGCATAGTTTTTTTTATAGTCTGGCCCTCCAACCAGTCTGAGGGACAGTGAACTGGCCCCCTGTGTAAAAAGTTTGGGGACCCCTGCTCCAGAACATATCTAACTTGAAATTCCCGCCTGCGACCACCAGGGGTCGCCCGTGCCACACAGGAAACCCCAGCGAAGGGCCCTGTTGAATTTGGGGGTGGGAGGCGGTGGGGGGTCGTGTGTGCAACAAATCCCATCCCTGAGCCGCAAATGAGTTCTCCAGGCTGACATTCCTCCTCATCGGTGCCTGGGTTTCCTCTTCCAGAACCAGACAGGTGTGACCATGGGAAGGGGTCACTGGGGGATCCAGACCCAGGAGGCCTGGGACCGTGGCTTCCATCTGGCCAGCAGACCTGCCCAGGAAAGCTGGGTCAGCCAGGCCATTTGTCCGAGTCTGCCTTACAACCCGCCCCCACCCAGACGCTGGCCCAGGCGTGGCCAACAGTTTCTGCCCCCGGGGCCAGATTAGAAAGAAAACTTTTTTCACAGGCCGGACCGAAATTTAAAAATTTTTTAAATGTTAAATACAAAAACGATTCGTTTAAGTAAACAAAATTTTATTATGTAATTTGTTTATGAATAAATGTGAGTGAAAAAAATTTTAATATACAATATTATTTTAATAAAAATATATTTTAATAAAAATATAATTCCCTACCGTATAAATATCCAAACTGTATCACAATCAGTCGAAACAATATTTAATTAATAGAATGAGCTTGAAGGGGTTATATTGCAAATAAAACAATTATTTTGTTTTACAAACAGCCTGGACACGGTTTCAGTTATCAACTGCAGCTATTGTCTATGTTGCAATGCCACTTGATTCAGCACACGTGACCACAAAAATAACGAATTGTTTGACCTTGGGTGCGCACTGGCAAACTCCGCCTAAAAGAATGTGGGTTTCACATCGCCGCTAAATGTCAAACAGTTCATATCGAGTACAGACGAGTACAAAAGTTGTAAATCTTTATAATGGAATTTTTTTTTAAAAAAAATAAGTATTGCGAATCCATTCGACCAGTTACTGGAAGTTAACCCTGATTAGTCACACGCAGAATTCTTTTCCGCGTATCACTATCTTCTTAAATAATCTCGATTTCCAATAATCAAAGACGCTTACACGCTTCTGAGTAGCTGAGATTGTAAAGTAGCGGAGAATATTAAAAATTTAATCGCGGGCCGCACAAACTCATTACGCGGTCTGGATCCGGCCCGCGGGCAATATGTTGGCCAGGCCTGCCAGCGCAGGCCTAGGGGAGAAAGGTCAGCCTCCTGACACTGCTCCCTGGAGATGGCCCTGTCCGCTTGGCCAGGGTCTTGGCTCAGGGTGTGCACTTCAAGCCCCAGGGATCTGGACACTGCTGCCTTCAGCTGCCCAGCTGAGCTGTTTCCAAATAAGTTTCCACGCACAGTTTTGGGGGAGGGGGGCTGGGACATCAACCTATCTTTGGTGGAGGACACCAAATTCAACCTGTGCCGACGGGGTCGCGGCTCTGACCGTCGGGGTTCAGTCTTGCTGGCGACCCTCGGAGAACCTGCGTGGGGCACGCCTCAGAGCTGACCCCCGAAGGTGAGGAGCTGGAGTGTGAATCCGCTCTCTCCGATGGTGGGGGGGTTGTGCGGGGAGGGGATGGCCCAACACCTTGTGAGACGCTGGTCTTCTTCCTAACTTAGGGTCCCAGGCATCCTAATTTAGGGTCCCAGGCAGCACATTGCGGGAGTGTGGCATCAGCCCTGGGGGAGTATTTGCACCCCAGGAGCTGGGGAATGTTCCACATTGGGGCTTTTCCCCTTCTAGTTACCTGCTCCCTCCCTCCACCCTCACTTTTGAGGGTCTCCCAGGGTGCCGGCTGCCAGGTCTCCCTGGCCAAGGATGTTCCCCCAGAAGGCACCTGTGGGAACTGCGTACAGGTGACCTCTGGGCTTGGCAGAGGGCCCGGCTGGAGGACAGCTGGGGTCAACGTCCAGCTTCCCAGTGATCACCTTGCCCGGCCGACCCAAGGCCTGGTTTGTATTTTTTTTTTTTTTCCTGAAGCTGGAAACGGGGAGAGACAGTCAGACAGACTCCCGCATGCGCCTGACTGGGATCCACCCGGCACGCCCACCAGGGGCGACGCTCTGCCCACCAGGGGGCGATGCTCTGCCCCTCCGGGGCGTCGCTCTGCCGTGACTAGAACCACTCTAGTGCCTGGGGCAGAGGCCAAGGAGCCATCCTCAGCGCCCGGGCCATCTTTGCTCCAATGGAGCCTTGGCTGCGGGAGGGGAAGAGAGAGACAGAGAGGAAGGAGAGGGGGAGGGGTGGAGAAGCAGATGGGCGCTTCTCCTGTGTGCCCTGGCCGGGAATCGAACCCGGGTACCCCGCACGCCAGGCCGACGCTCTACCACTGAGCCAACTGGCCAGGGCCCCAAGGCCTGGTCTGTCCATGGGATGAGCAGTGTCCGTTGCTTGGCAGGGTCCATGCCAGGCTGATAGGTGTGGCCAAAGGGCAGAGGGCGTTATCACGGGACAGAGCTGTGATTTACAGCAGTGGTGGGCAGTTGGGGACCCAGCCTGCGGGCAGGGTGCCGACAGGATGAGGGACCTGCGTGTCACTGAGGCGTGGTGCGTTGGGCCAGCCCGTCCCCTGCCTGGTGCGGACAGGCGGGATAAATCAGCTCTCATGGCAAGCGGGGCGGCAGGGAGAGTTAATCAGGAACGAGAGGAAATACATTTCAACTTGCCAAGAAGGTGAGGGAGTGAGCAAAGGACACCCTGGCCCCCACTGGGGTTGTCCACACCTCCCCCTACAGGACAGAGGAGCAGAGATGCCACCTTGGCGCTGGTGTGGGAGGGTGGGGCTGCCTGCTGTCCGCTGTCCGCTGCCCTGGGGGCTGAGCCCACCCTGCTCCTGTGGCTCACAGGGCCCTGACTTCCAGGCACAGGACCAGGCTCAGGGTTTTTGTGGTGGAAGGGCTGGTGCTGTGGGCTAGGCTGGCTGACTTCTGGGTAATGTGGAGGAGTTTGTCCCGGCCCCCCCCACTTCCCCTCACCCCCTCCTCGCCAGCCAGCCCCTCGAGGTCCCCCAGAACCTCCCTCCCTTTGCTTGGACAGTGCCCTCTCCAAGAATGCCCATCTCACCCTGTCCACCCCTCCCCCACTCTGTGCACACACCCCCCCCCCCCCCCCCCCGCCGTGGGGTCTAGACTCCAACAGTTTTCTCCCCGAATGGACTACTGGTGGGAGCCACGTCGTGGGTGGGTTAAGGCTCCTGACCAGGAGGCACTCACAGTGCCGCCGAGGGTGAACTGGGGGGCAGGTCAGGGGCTGTAGGGAGGAGGGGGCCACGACCAGGGGACTTCTGGGGGGGTGGTGGTTGTGCTGCAGTAACAACTACCGTCAAATCTCCTCACAGAGGGCTGAGGCTTCTCAGGGCACGCGCAGTCGGCTGTGGTCTGCGTGCCGCTCAGGCGGCTGTCCCTGGGTAGGGACTGAACCAGACAGCTTCCCTGTGTAAGAGGAAGCTGACCAGTCAGTGCCGGAAGTAGGGACCCGGCTGCAGAACCCACTGAGAGGGAGGTCCTGTCCCCAGGGCAGGGCAGTGCCCTGAGGGTGTCTGTCCTAGACGGGCACCAGGCCAACACCTGCATAGACAAGAAGGTTCCCTCCGGCCTCAGAAAGGAGAAGAGATGGTGTGGACCTTCTCTTGGAGACCTGGGCTGTGTCCAGTGTGCGGCGAGGGTGGCCAGGCCTCCAGGAGGTGGTGATGAGGGAGGGGGAGGGACCCTGCATGCGGCCACACTGCCCCCATCCCCTGGCCTCCAGGGCTCTACCCCCTCAGCAGCCTGCTCTGCCCAGGCCTGCCCTGGGTCCCTGTCTCACTCTCCAAACACTCCTCTGTCCTCATGGAGCCTGCACGTCCCCCGAGGGCAGGGATCGTGTCTGGACAGTGCAGCCCTCGGGGGTGCAAGAGCGGCTTTGATAAATACTGCTTCTCAGACAAGAAGAATGTGAAACCGGGAGGGAACTGCCTTTTGTTGACCCCACAGGGGACATACTCTGCGCTGCCTGCCGGGATCCTGGGAACTCCCTCCCGGTGTGGGGGATCATCTGCCTGTTTCCAGAGGCTGTGGGCAGAAGCAGAGGCCCGCCCAGCCCAGCGGAGCAGAGATGGCTGGGGACTGGGGACCCGGAGCCTTCCAGAAGGAGGTGGGGCGATATGTCCCCCAGCTGCCACTCTGCACAGGTCCTGCTTCTCCTGGCCTCAGTCCCACCCTGGGTAGCCTCTGAGTCAGTATCTCCCTTCCCCGAGGCTGGTCAAGGAGGTCAGAGATGAAGGGGGCCTGTCTGGGGTCCCCAGTCCTTGTGGGAGGCACCCAGGGTCCCAGCAGGGTGTGGGCAGGGGACATCGACCAATCGCCCAGCTGAGGCTTCCTTGCCTGGGCCAGTGTGAACATCTGACCTCCAGATGGGGTGTGGAAACTTCCAGAGGCAGCTAGATGCTCTGCGGGGGGAGGGGGGCATGAGTTTTGAGAAAAGCTTATGGTTTTTGTCATTACAGAAGTATTGTGCGCTCCTTGCAACGTCCTCTGCCCAAGGGCAGGCTGAGCACCCCTCCCCCACCCACCTCGAGCTAAGCCCTGCTCAGTGAGTGTCTATAACCGCCCCCCCCCCCCCCCCCCCCCGCTTCTGTGCACACACAGGCCTGCGTCCTGTGTGCACACGCTTCCCCACGCATTGCACGTACCTGTTCCCAGCGGCTGTTCCCACGTGCGGGTAGGTCTGGGACATCTTTACTTGTCAGGACAGGTGGAGCTGCTGTGCTCTCTGCCCAGAATTCCACAACCCCCCACTCCCCAGGTCTTTCCTCTGCGCACTGTTGGGGCCCTGCCAGGCCACGCTGCTGCGGGCACCCGCGGCCACAAGCGGCCCGCTCCTGGGCGAGTGTTTCGCCGGTGTGGAGGCTACGCCGCGAGCTGTGCTGTTTGCAGGCCTCGGCCTCGGTTTGCCGATCTGTGAAATGGGGTTCCAGCACCCCCGGGCTTGACAGGATTGCCTCCCGCAGCGGGTGGGCGGGGCGCCAACGTGGGCTGAGCTCTGTGGGCGGGCGCACCAACGGGGCTGAGCTCTCACCTTGGGGGGCCTCGGCCTGGGGTGGGCGGCTCCTCCGGGGAGAACAGCAGGCCCTCCCCTGGCGGCCGGGGGGTGAGGATTAGATGCAGAATAACGCAGTCCCCGATCAAACCTGCAGCTGTAACTCAGGCCCCAGACGCTGCCAGCGCCATAAATTTGGGCGGAAAGTGCAGCTCCAGCAGTTTGCGCACGGGAGCCGGGGAGGCCGGGTGAATTACAACCGTGGAGGCAGCGGCCCCCGCCCGGCATTGTTAGCCGGAGCCAGGGATGGATTGTGTGCTGGCTTTAATGAAATTGAATTTTAATTTATGTCCTAGCCCGCCATGGTGCGGGGTGAGGGTGCCTGGGCAGAGGTGGGCTCAGCCCCCGGGGTGCCGTCGGACTCTTCAGGGTTGGGGGTGGGCGGCAGCCCGATCCTACAGGGATAGGATGATGGATGGGCATCCCTGGGGGCGGTGGCATCGGCTCCCCAAAATTTCAAGGTCATGCCAGCCTGGACGTAGTTTTGGGCAAGGGATATGACCTCTCTGGGTGCCTCTGCTGCCCGCCCGTCTGGCCACACATGCCTGGCTCACTCCGGTGTAAACCGGGTAGCAGGCTCAGGGAACTAAGGGTCCCTATCCTGCCCCCTTGTAGGGACTGAGAGCTCCCGCAGATGCTAGCCCCAGATGTGGGAGGAGGTGGAGGACAGAGGAATGACCTTGGTAGCCCTTCACTCACTTCTTTCTCCCGAGTGTCCACCCATGAGACGTTACAATCTTACAATCTGCAGCTGCTTAACGTAGGTAGCCTTTGGAGGGCCTGCACAGCGTGGGACCTCACCCGCGGTTTCCTGAGCCAACCGGCCAGGGCCCATCTTCACAATTTTTGGCGAGTGGACAGCTTAGCCTCTGTATGTGCATAGAAGAAGATGCCCACCCTCTGGGAGGCCCCAGCCAGTGTGGCCCGGTGAGTGGGTACAGACAGGACTCCAGCCCCACTTAGAACCCACCGGGCCAAGAAGGACCTTGATCGGCACCAACGTACGAACCACCCTCCACCCCAGTGTTATCTTTCTTTAAGTCTTCACTTCTTTCAGTATCAACACATTGATTATAAAAGGACACTTTGTGGGGAACCAGCGTTGTGGAGAGCCAATAACACGAAAATGAATGTCTCCAACCCACCTTACATCCCTCCGTGATGGCGTGTAGCGTGCGCGTCTCGTGAAGGCGTGTAGCGTGCGCGTCCCGCGAAGGCGTGGAGCGTGCGCGTCCCGCGATGGCGTGGAGCGTGCGCGTCCCGCGAAGGCGTGGAGCGTGCGCGTCCCGCGATGGCGTGGAGCGTGCGCGTCCCGTGATGGCGTGGAGCGTGCGTGTCTCTTTCCCTCTGCAGGGATTCGTGCTGTGACACAGGTGGTGCGCTGTTTCCAGCTCCGTGCAGACCCGCGCCCATTTCCCGGTCGGAACACAGAGAGGCTTGTTCTGTGTCCAGAGTCGCGAGAGGTGCAGCCAGGCTCTCGCCCTGTTCACGGGGGTGGGGGTGGGGGGGACTGGTTATCACGGGGGCCCCTGGAGAGCTTTCTTCCCCACACAGTCCGCCCTGGGCCAGCGTGAAGGATGCAGGATTTAACGACATGACGTTTCGGCCCGGGGACCTCCTGGGTGTGCCAGGCCTCTGAGGGCCCGGGTCACGCGGGGGCGGAAGCAGCCGAGAAGAGCCTGCCCTTTGGCTCTGTGGTGTTTCGCAGAAGGGAAATCGATAGCTCACGGTCCGGCAAGCTGGCGCAAGACGTCCGTGCCCTGGAGGTGACAGGGTGAGGCCGTGTCTCCGCAGCCCGGGGAAAGCTTAATCCTGGGAGATTTATGTCACCAAGAAATGCAGAACTCTGGGGCGGAAACATGGGGTCTGGTCACCGCTGCCTGTTACTCTGGCCGGAATCAGGTCAGTGGGCCGGAGGGAGAACTCTGAGGGGACTGGGTTTGCCGAGCGGCCGGCGGCCTGTTTGGGGGAATTTAAACTCAGTGGGGCGCACTAGGGGACAGATGGCTGTCACAGCCTAGGAGAAGAAGGCCCTCCACTGGGTCAGAGCATGATGGGGGAAAGTCAGGGCTGGGGTCTCCATGCACATATGAGTGACGTGTGACTGGGATCCCAGCACCCACGCCCACGTGTGGCCCACCACGGACCCGACGCGCCACACTCCAGCATGAGCACACACCCAAACCCACGTGCGTGCACACCGACTCCCAAAGCACATGCGTGTGTGCACAGGGGCACACACACAAAACTCTGGACACGTGTGTGTGCATGCACACCCAAGCACACGTGTGCCCAAACCCATGCACGTGCATTCCATCAAAGCACACATTTGTACACATGCATGTGTGTTTTGGTGAGTGTGCACAGACACCCACCCACCACCGGAGTAGTGGCGCCCTCTCACCACTAGAGGGTAGTAGAAGCCTTCCCCGCTTCCAAACTCATTTGCTGAAACAGGCACGTGTGTTCATGTGAACACACACACACACACACACAAGCACACCCACGCACGCATGCACGTGCGCGCACACACAGAGTAAAAAAAAAAAAATAGCAAAGTACAGAAACCCCCGACAAATAGAGCAGCTGATGGTAATTTAAGCCGACGTCGGCCGTAAAGCCTGGAGGCTGATAATAATGAATTATGAACGCCTGGTGCTATTTAACAGAGATGTTTAGGGGTCTCCCGCCCGGGCCCGGCAGCCAAACCGAGGGCTTCCCGATATGCACGCCTGCTGGCTCGGTCCCTTCTCCAGGTGTTGGGCACGGGGTACACCTCCTTCCCTTCACCCCCTCCTAACTTCTCTCTGCACCCTGAAGAACTGCAACGAGGTAAAGAGACCACATTTCTGATGGGAATGTCGTGTCCTAGGGTCACAGCTGGCCACCCTGCTGGCCCAGTCATGATCCAGAATGTTGCAGAGAGTGGGTCCTGCAAATGCAGCTGTGTGCCCAGGCCGACCCCAGGCTGGGCCTGCGGGGTCCGGCGGCCAAGCCCCGGGTTCCTGCCCGGCCCCTGGAGGGCTGAGGTCTCACAGGGCCTGACCTGGCCTCACAGGGCCCCACCCCCACCCCTCACGCTGCTCTGGGGGCCTCAGGACTGACACGAACTGTTCTTCCTTGACTCCTGTTTGCAGCCTAACTTCACCTGGCTCTTGTCTGGTGCAGAGGGTGACCGGGAGTGTCTGGGAAGGTGTTAAATGTAAGCTGTCAGGGTCTCCAAGGACAGGAAAGGAAAGATGGCCTTTCTCTAGGTGAGTTCTGGGCCAGGCCTCCTGGGCTCAGACTTTGAAGGTCTGCATTCCTTTCTGCGTTGGGGGCTCTGACAGGGCACCCCCAGCCATGCTCAAGGTCAGATATACCCCTCAGGGTCACTTGTAAGGAGGCTGGCTGGAGGGGCTTTTGTTGTGACACCGTAGGCCCTGGCCCTGGTCCCAACCTCAGCACTTGTCTGCACAGCAGACCTTGTCTTTCTCCTGTAGCATGGAGACAGGGCTGGGTCCTGGGCCTGTCTGTGTCCGCATGCTCAAGGCTGTGCTGGGCTTCGGTACAGAAGGATGGACTTTTCATCAGGGTCCACGGACAGAATTCAGGGCTCTGTGAGTTTGTGTGTGTGTGTGAGACAGAGACAGAAAGAGAAAGTCAGATAGGGACAGACAGACAGGAAGGGAGAGAGTTGAGAAGCATCAATTCTTTGTTGCGACATCTTAGTTGTTCATTGATTGCTTTCTCATATGTGCCTTGATGGGGGGGGGGGGCTACAGCAGACCGAGTGACCCCTTGCTCGAGCCAGCGACCTTGGGTCCAAGCTGGTGAGCTTTGCTCAAACCAGATAAGCCCGTGCTCAAGCTGGCAACCTCGGGGTCTCGAACCTGGATCCTCTGCACCCCAGTCTGACGCTCTATCCACTACCCCACCGCCTGGTTGGGCTTGCCCTGTGAGTTTTGACTGGAAACAATTACATCTTCATTTTCTCCAACCCCTAATCAGTAGGTGTCCCCTTCCACTATGACGGGAGGCCACGAGCCACGGGGTGTGGGAACTGCTCCCCAATAGAAACACAAGCTCCTTGTGTGTCGCTGCGGCAGCTGCAGGTGCCTGGAAATACACTGTAAGTCATGCTCCTCACGACTTCGTAATGACAGTGGCCGGCACCGTCACTGGGTCTTGTTTAATGCATCACACACACACACACACACACACACACACACAGCCCGTCAATGGCCAGATTAGGAGTCGGCTCTAGCTATTTTGGTTATTATACTTCAACAAAGATGGTTCCTTTGCAATCCCATGTTTTTACTTAATGGGAGTTACAGACCTTCTTTGGAGAGGGAGTGTCTTTCGGATGTCCAGGGGGTTCCTGGCGCCGAGGTGATGGGCTGGGCTGCTGGCAGGGGGTCCCCAGGCCCGTGGGGTGGGGTGACTCCTCCAGGCAGGGTCACCCGGGGCGGGGGTCCTGGAGAGAAGCAGGGGCTTCGCAGTGCAGAGTGAGTGGGTCAGGCTGGGCATTGAGTGAGGCTGGTGGGGTCGACACCATGTATGGAGCAGCGTGAGGAGTGGGCTTTCGGGGGGGATGTGTTTGTTTGGTTTTGGACATTCCATTTGGGTAAAACACTGCTGGAGAGGCCAAGGGACCCCGGCTGCCCTACCAGCAGCTGACGACAGCTGAGTCAGAGATGCCGACTTGGGAGTTCCTTGCAGGGGCTCCCTGGGTCCTCACGGTGACCTCAGGTGGCATGTCACCTGGGTCTCAGCGTCTCATTCTCCAGATGACCTTTGGGGGAAGGGTCACAAAAGTTATCTCAGGACTCAGATGTCACCGTGCCCTCCTGGCCTCCCAGCCCACCCACGCCCAAGGGCCCATCACTGTCCACCAGCCACGCGTGCCCGAGCACAGTGGTCTGATGTCCGCCCTGGGCTGGGCTTTTGGTCTGGCGACACAGAAGGGCACGCACACACGTGTCTTATTCCGGGGGAGCTGGTGGTCTTTACGCCTTGGTTTCTGTCTCTGTCTCTGTGTGTCTCTGTCTCTCTTCCTCTCCGTCTCCCCCACCCCCCACCTCCCCGACACACACACACACACATGCACACAATTGCACAGCCTCATGCACACATGCTCAGGTCCCGTTGGTGACACGGAGGCTGAGTAGACACGCAGCACCGCTGAGAACATCAGAGACGACGGTGGCTGACATGTGACAGGAGGGAGGGCCGTTCCTGTGTCAGGCTCCCTTCCGGCCAGCGCGCTCGGCTCCAAAACCTTCAGCACAGTTTTCGATGAGCACCTGGGGTTTGGGGGCCGGCAGCCTGCACCCCGAGCGTGAGCGCCCTCGGGCCCCTCGCTTCCACGTGGCTCATCCTAGTGCCCAAACGAACCAGAGAGCCAGGATCTCCTCTTTCTTCTCTACACCCCCGCCCTGCTCTGCCCATGGGCACCAGGCTTCCTGCGGCTGGCAGGCTGGCTGGCTGGCTGTGGCCCCCTCTGGATGGCTCTGCCAGGGCAGGGGACCGGGAGACCCGGGCCTGAGTGCTCCTGTGGTCCTCAGTGGCACCAGGGGCAGTGGAGGGAGTAGGCCTGCCAGGGCAGCAGAGCGAGTGGCCAGTGGAGGGACAGGGGGGCCGAGCTGAGCCTCACCTGCATCCAGAACTCAACCCTCTCCCACAGACCCCCTCGTGGCCGGGCCCACCTCTCCTCCCGCACTCTCCCAAGCACCTGGGCGCCCCAGCCCTCCTGAATTTGGACTGACCTTGACCCCCCTACCCCTGCAGGGAAGCTGGATGTGAGCTCCAGGTGGCCCGTGCCAGGGACGCCCCGGGCGGCTCTAAGAAGCCGGCGAGGTCCCGCTGGGCCTCGGTCTCCCTGTCTGTCAAACGTGGGTGATATTTTCCCGGGGCACAGAACGGCGCCAGGTTTGGAAATAACAGATGGCTACTCTGTCAGGTGTTTTCCTGAGGGTCTCGTGCCCCCTAAGCCAGGGGAGTGGGCAGTCCCTGCCGAGCTCACTCGGGGTGGCTGGCGCTCAGAGGCCCCGTGGGAGCAAGCACCCGGAATGTGAGAGAGACCCAGGCCAGCCTGCCCTGCGTGGAGCCACAGAGATCTGATAACAGGAGGCCGGAGCTGCCTGGGTGGCCAGTGGTACCCTGGACCAGACCTGCAAGGAGAGAGGACTCTGAGCCATGTGCCAGCCATGAATTAAAGTGATGTCCACCTTTGTTGCATGAGTTTTTAAAAAGAAATGCATATAAATTCAACAAAAAACAATTGGATCAGGAGAAGAATTAGGTGTGAGCCAAGGGGGGTGGCGGAGGGAGGGGGAAGGTG
Source organism: Saccopteryx bilineata (assembly GCF_036850765.1). Lineage (NCBI taxonomy): Eukaryota > Metazoa > Chordata > Mammalia > Chiroptera > Emballonuridae > Saccopteryx > Saccopteryx bilineata. Next base: position 197,738,949 of record NC_089493.1, on the reverse strand, counting down.
ACGGTTCCTTCTGCCTCTAAGCTGCATCTCCACCTGCCCATGTGGAAATCTCTCCCTCTGGTGGCTTTTCCCTTCTCCAAAGGCTCACCTGGGTGGGGAGAGGGAGCCGGAATCGCAGAGCATGAGGGTCTTTGGGCCTTGCAGTCACGGGCTGCCCTCACCCCTGACCTCTTCTCTGGGCAAGCACAGTCCCCAGTGCCAGCCTGCCTGGCTCCACGCTGGTCAAACCAGGGAGCAGGGGGGTGCCTGGCACAGGCTGGTCCAAACAGCCCCCTCCGCAGGAACGTTGTGGGGACCCCTGGGAGCTGGGTGGCTTGGCTCTGGGGCTCTGAGCTGCAAGTCACAGGGACGTGAACACCCAATATCAACGAGCAACTTGGAAAGAGAGAGAGAGAGACCTGGGGGGCGGAAAGGCTGAGGTGACGGAGGGGACAGGACCGTGGGTCTGCTGTCGAGGGAGGGGCCCACAGAGCTGGGCTGGAAGGTTCAGCCACCGCTCTCCAGGGGGGACAAAGCCCTGATTCAGAGCTTGTGCCAGTTCTGAAGGCATACCACCACCTCCTCTCTCCCCAAAGTGCTGCCGTCAGCTGCCACAAAGGTCACCGAATGGGAAGAGATGCCCACGGGCTCAGCACACCCCTGGGGGCGGCCTTGCTCTCTGGCTGCTGTCCACGCTCAAGAGCTGTCTGGCCCGATATTCTCGGTCCCTCTGAAGACGTGACCCAAGGCAGCCTCTCAAAGCACCCCAAGCCAAGAAACAGTCTAGGAACCCAAAATAGGAATTTCAAGACGCATCTTTCTCAAATGTTAAGGAGTGGATGCTATAAAATACGATCTTTCCCCCTTCTCAGCAGCTTCTCCTGTGGCTGCTTTTGGAAAATTTCTTGCCGCACGCTGACCGCAATTCTTGCCTAAGTGCCTCTCTTGCCCTCTTCCAAGTCGGGGAACGGCGGAGGGGAGAGAGGACCGAGCAGGTAGAGTGGGAACGTCAGGAGGAGTGCAGTCTATCCATCACACAGCAGCCCCTCCCTCCTCCTCCCGTGGGCTCTCTTGGACAGGGTTCTCCATCTGCCCCAGGACCTTTGCACGTGCCGTTCTCACTGCTTGAGTGCTACTGCTTCACATCTTTGCATGGCTTGCTGACAGTCCGTTGAGGCCTCTGCTCGAGTGTCACCTCCTCAAGGAGGCCACCCCATCTAAACAAGCGCCCCTGTGTGATAAACACTACTGTTTGCCTCCATAAAGATCAGTCCTGTTTTCTATGTTTTGAGTGACAATGTGCAGAGTCCCAAGGCTGTCTGTATGTGCTTCGTGTTGGCCAATGAGATGTCAGAAAGATCGCTGGGGCTGCCGGGGGGAGATGTTCCTCCACGATTAAAGGAGAGACTCTCCTTCCTTCTTGCTTTGGGCACCAGCACGTGAGGAGGTGATGGCTGGAGCTGTGGCAGGTGTAATGAGGAGGGGGCCAGGCTGAAGGGGAAAGCCAGCAGTTCTCTCGACGAGTCAGAAGATCTGGCGAGACAAGACTTGCTTCCTACACGGCACCAAGCAATTGGGCCGAGTCCCGGCTGCCCCCTTTTACATGGATTATGTGCTGACCGATTTGCCATGGTCTCCACCTGTCCCTAATGCCTCCCCTCTGGCTCACTTCACTCATTCACATCCTTGCTGGCCACTGGGCAACTCCAATGGCAACGCAGTGACTGTCCATCCCGGCAGGCCGCTGGCCTCCTGAGAAAGGGACTCGGGGGCTGAAACATCTCTGGGTTCTAGGACCCAGTCCCGTGCCAGGAACCACAAGAACCACATCTGCAGTGTCCAGCTTGCGTCTCTTCTGTCCAACACGGGCAGCCCCCAGCCTCATGAGCTCACTGGACAGTCGAGAGAAATCGAGTATGACCGGGGAATTACATGTTTAATTTAATTTTAACCGATGAAATGTCAGTAGCCCTTGTGGCCAGTGGCTGCCATCTTGTGCAGTGTAGTAGCCGAGACCCCTGTGTCCCTCTCTCTGTGGCTCCCAGGGTGTTTTCAGTTTTTGGACTTATTTGGTGGGTGAGGTGACCAATGACGCTGTGCCTCCTCCCCCTGCTGGGGGCTCCTCCTTGTCCCACCTGCTGCTGTCCCGCACCCTCTGAGCAGCAGAAACACAGCTTAGCCCCCTCTTGTCTCCGGGGAGGTCGGTGGTGTAGACAGCAGTCCGGGAGGCAGAGCCCCTGCCACACTGGGGGTTACCCGCCAGCTGTTTACCCCGAGCAGCTACCCCGGGGTGGGGGGCGGGCAGGAAGAGGTCTGCAAAGAAGACCCTGCCGGCGTGGAGAGTCGTTGAAGGTGTTTGCTGTCTTTGTAGCCCAGGAGTTCCCAGAGTGGGAGGTGGGGCCCAGGTGGATTAAATGAGGATACAAATTCCCTGTGACTCACTGACCACAGGTGGGATTCTGTCCCTTCCCCACGGATCTGGGCTGGCCTTTGCGATTCACTGTGCGCGTCCGGGACTCCTCAGGCCGGGCCAGGAGAACCTCCCTGGGGACACTGTCCCTGCCTGTGAGCCCCGAGTCACCCTCTCCCCCCGGAGGCCACCATGCTGGAGGTCACGTGCCGGGCCTAGGCCTCTGGCCTAGTTAAACTCAAGGCCGGAGCACGGGTGATTGAAGCCCACCTTCAGGTGACGTCCCAGTCACGGCTGAGGACCCCAGGCGACCAGAGTTGTTGCCCAGCAGGGCGCCATCTGCGTTCCCGAAGCAAGAGAGAGATTTCAAGAACAGGGGCACCGTTTGAAGCCACGAAGCACTGGGGTTGTTTGGTATGCAATAACAGATAACCAGAACAGGGGACACACGAGGACCACCCCCCACACCTGCCACAACCCCTGCTCCAGACGCCCCAGAGACTCTGGGGCCAGTCATCAGGCTGGTTCTGGGATGATATTCAGAAAGTTGACAACAGGCCCATGCAGGGTCCCGTAGCTGACTTGGCAGGAAAGGACAGTGACCGCAGGTGTCCTGGACGTTCCCTTCGGGGGCTGGACTGTGGGAGGAGCAGGGGAAGAGGGAGGGACTTCACCCGCGGCAGGGAGGAATCCAGGACTTTCCACGGTGGGGACAGCCTGCCAGGAAGTAGGAAAAGAGAGGCCCAAGACGCACACACTGGGGTGAAAAAGGAGAGCAAAGCACGGAAGCGTGTGGCTAACGTGCTCGCTGTCCCGTGACAAAGGGGCAAGGAGACTCTCCATTGCTGGTCTGTGCAGGGATGCTCTGGAAGGGCACGGTGACACTCACGCGTGGCTTCCCGTGTGCGTCAAGGGCCGGGGCCAGGGCCGGGGCCGGGGCCAGCATCGCCCATGGACGGCCTTTTATTAGAGTGTGTGGCTTTTGAACTCTGTGAATTTCATCTCTTAAGAACGGATGCAAGCCCTGGTCGGTTGGCTCAGTGGTAGAGCGTTGGCCTGGCGTGCAGAAATCCCGGGTTCGATTCCCGGCCAGGGCACATAGGAGAAGAGCCCATTTGCTTCTCCACCCCTCCCCCTCTCCTTCCTCTCTGTCTCTCTCTTCCCCTCCCGCAGCCAAGGCTCCATTGGAGCAAAGATGGCCCGGGCGCTGGGGATGGCTCCTTGGCCTCTGCCCCAGGCGCTAGAGTGGCTCTGGTCGCAGCAGAGCGACGCCCCGGAGGGGCAGAGCATCGCCCCCTGGTGGGCAGAGCGTCGCCCCTGGTGGGCGTGCCGGGTGGATCCCAGTCGGACACATGCGGGAGTCTGTCTGACTGTCTCTCCCCGTTTCCAGCTTCAGAAAAAATACACACACACACACACACACACACACACACACACACACACAAAGAACGGATGCAAAAGCCCAGATTGAGAACGAAGCCTCACCGCCCTTGGGGGTCCCCGGTTCCTGCAGCTGGCCCGGGAGGTGGCCTGGCTGGCCCGGGTGGGCGGGTGGGTGGGGGAGGTGGAGCCACAGCAGGGGTGGGGGGCTCTGGAGGGGCGCTTCCCCGTTGCGGCTGCCGGTTTGGGTTCTTGGGGTTTGAAACTGACAGGGTTCAGCCCCAGTGGGCACGGCCCTCTCTCCTCTCGCCGGTTTCTCGAGTCCCAGGCCCTCAGCGCGCAGGGGCAAGGCTATCGGAAGCTGTCGGGGGCCCCGCCGAACATTCTGGGTAGGAAGAGGGGCCTGTCTCCCCACACCGGGCAGCCCTGGCATGCCCGGTCGACCTTGGCGGCCCTGCCAAGTTCACATCTGGGAGGGGCAGCCACGCTGGGCTGCGGGGGGAGGGACACCAGATGCAGCGGCTTTTGAGGGCAGTGTGCTGGCATGATGCCAGGGCTCGAGAACAGTTCCCCTCCGGGCACTCCACCCCCACCCCCCAATCCTCAACTGTGGCCTGGTTCGGGAGAAACCCAGGGCCCGCTCAGGCGGTCTGAAGCATGAGGAGACCCACATCCTCTCCGTTCGATCATCCTGCGAGCTGGTCCCGTGCCAGCTGCCGCCCTGGCGCACCCACCACGTCCCTGTTGCCCTGGACGGGCAGAGGCGAGGCCTGACAGCTGCCGCCGCCGGGGCCCCAAATAGCACCTCTGACTGGGAAAGATCCAGCAGAGAGCCTGCAGCTAGCGGCTGATGGGCCCGGCCTGGGTCGAGTCCCGGCTTATCAGCTGTTTGTGACTTCGGTCAAGTTATTCAACCTCTCTGAACCTCGGCTGTCTCCTGTATTAAATGGAAGAGAGTTCTGGGATCAGTAAGTAAAAGAATATTCACGCCCCGGCCAGAGAGCTCAGTTGGGTAGAGCATTGTCCCGAAGCACAGGGGTGGCCGGTTTGATTCCCAGTCAGGGCACCTACAGGAATAGCTCGATGTTCTGATCTCTCTCTCTCTCTCTCTCTTCTCTCTCTCTCTCTCTCTCTCTCCTTCCTCTCTTGCTGAAATCAATAAATTAAAAAAATATATATTTAGGCCCTGGCCGGTTGGCTCAGCAGTAGAGCGTCGGCCTGGCATGCGGGGGACCCGGGTTCGATTCCCGGCCAGAGCACATAGAAGTGCCCATCTGCTTCTCCACCCCTCCCCCCTCCTTCCTCTCTGTCTCTCTCTTCCCCTCCCGCAGCCAAGGCTCCATTGGAGCAAAGATGGCCCGGGCGCTGGGGATGGCTCCTTGGCCTCTGCCCCAGGCGCTAGAGTGGCTCTGGTCGCGGCAGAGCGATGCCCCGGAGGGGCAGAGCATCGCCCCTGGTGGGCGTGCCGGGTGGATCCCGGTCGGGCGCATGCGGGAGTCTGTCTGACTGTCTCTCCCCGTTTCCAGCTTCAGAAAAATACCAAAAAAAAAAAAAAATATATATATATATATATATATATTTTAAAAGAACATTCACAAAGTGCTTAGCACAGAGCAGGAAATTAAAAAAAACAAAACAAAACAATAACAACCAGCTGTCAATATTCGTCTATCCTAAAAGCAACGAACAGTCCTTCATCTCCTGGGGCCCAGAGACCCCTCGGGAACCTGAGGAAGCCAGGAGCTTCTCTGCAGACGCGCAGGTCGACAGACACAGCAGGATTTCGGGGCTCTGAGCCGCAGGCTGGTGTCCTTGGAGGTAGACCAAGTGTTCGTCTCTGGTGTTATCAGCCTGGCACAGGCTCCTGGCCGGAGGCTGGAGCTGGGGGTCTGGGCTCGCTGGGCGGACAGCCTCCCCGAGCCTTGGGCGGGTTTCAGGGACAAACTCGACTAGCAGTCTCTGGTACGACCCCCCCCCCCCGCCCCGCGCTGCTTTTGCAGGGAGCCCCGTGCACTCTCTTCCCCACGCAGCTTCAGGGCTGCTGGGCTCTTGGCAGCTGACACAGCAGAGCCTGGCGCCCCAGCCAGCGGATGGTGTCAGAGGTCCCCCTTTGAAATCCTCACACGGACCGGTTCCCCGGGGTGCCCAACCCCAGCCTCCTGCAGACTTCATCAGCTCAGCCCAGGGAGCGACCCAGCACAGAGCCTCTCAGCGCCCCTCATTCCTGACCTGCTCGCCTCCTCACCCCTTCTTATTAACAGATACACAGCCCCCAGTCCTGCCTTGGGAGAGCCTGGTTAAAATTACTTGGGGAAAAAAAAACCCACACAACTCCACCACAAATTCTTTGCAGGTCTCTCCCCAGACGCGGCCTGTTGTCACCCCTCCTCGTCCACCCTCCCAGCCCCCAAATTACATGCGAGCCTCGAGCTTGGCTTTATTCCGCAGGCAGACCTGAGACTCTGGATGGTAGATAAATACACACAAGTAAATCGGCGGGCCTTGGGCTCTGGGCCCTCTGCCAGCCGCGTCGGTCCCCTTGGCTCCGAGGACTTGACGAGGACGCACCGTGTCCGAGCAGCCAGTGCCGTCGCCTCCGCGCGCGAGGAAAATTTACGGTTCAACTTAAAGCTCTAACAGGGCGGAAGCAGAAGACCTTCCAGCACACACGCCTCTCGTGCGGCGGCAGAGGACACGGCCCCTGGATTACTGCCGCCCGGCCTGAGACCCAGCAAGGCCACAGCTCCTGGGCTGGCTGTCCGGCAGACGGGACCGTCGCCGACTGGCTCTCAGAGGGGAGGGATGGAGGCCTTCTGCTTTCGAAGGCATCGCCCTCCCCGCCCCCAACCACTCACAGCTCCTGAGGTTTTGTGCTGATTTGGTATCTAAGGATTGAAATGCTAGAAAATACGCCAGGATGCACAGTGGTATGTGTGTGTGTGTGTGTGTGTGTGTGTTTTAAGAGGCATGTGTTAGGAGTTCTTTTACTCATAATGTATAACTGGACTCTGTGGCAAAACCTAGCAGAGGCTCAACTCCTGCCCCTGGTACCTGAAACCATCGAAGGACAGCTCCTGTATCGGTTGGGAATTCCTCGAGCCTGCCAATAACTGAGAACGGGAATAACAGCCCTTCAACACACGATAAAAACCTCAGCCGCGTGTAGAAGAGACCCGGGCAGAGTCCTGGGCTCCCAAGGGCCGTCGATGGCTCTGCTTCCTTCTGTCTTTCTGTTCCACTCCCCTCTCTGCGTGGGGGTGTCCATCCTCACGGTCACACCTCACGAGCCGAGAGGACTGCCTGCGGGAGCTCCAGCCATCGGGTCCGTGCTCCAGGCCAGACACTGGAGGAAGGGCTGTTGGTCCACAGTATCTCCCCCCAAACCCCCCGATGTCTTCTCGACGGCCGGCCGGATGGCCGTAGCTGCAAGGGAGGCCAGGAACCAGGACCTGGGAGCTTCGTTCCCCAGGATAAAAGCCAGGATTCTGTTGGTCAGCTAGCGGTTGTTCCCGCAGACCCCACAAACGCCAAGGCCTGGGCGTGGACCCCTGCCCATGAACTACCCACAGCTGAGCACTCAGCAGGCGCCCGGCTGGGGCTGGCCTGGTTTGGCCTGTGCCCGGCTGGGTCCACGTGCCAACTCTGCATCAAGAGGGTCAAGGAGAACAATGGTCCTAGAACCCACGGGGCCTTTGCCTTCTGCAGCGGACAGAAGCAGAGCTTTCCCGGCCCTCCCCACCCCCGGGACCTGGGCCGAAGGAGAGAACCCTCTGCAAGGTTTTCCCTTTACTCTGAAGGTTCCCCCTGGACAAGGATGAAGCGTGGCCGCTCATGGGACCACTACACACACACACACACACACACACACACACAGCGCACGTGTGGGCAAAGCTGAGTTGGGGGGGCCTGGCCTCAGGGCTGGTGTTGGGGGAGGGGACGCAGGGCCATAGACGCTGAGCCCTGCCTCCCCCCCCCAAGCACTGGGTTTTCCCAGGGTGACTATAATTTATCCAAGCCAGGACACATTCCTCGTCTAAACGACGCTATTAGTCATTCGTCCCCAAGCCAGGTGTAAACCAGGCCTGTCCCGGGAAAACGTCCATGGACGGACGGTCGGCCGCCCTTCCTGCACCCGAGAACGAAGCCTGCTGGCCGTGATTTGCAGGCTGGGAAGACGCAGGCGCTGAGAACCTCTGCAGACTATGAAATGAAAAAGGTGCTGTAAACAAGGACGTAGAGAATTTTAATGCAAGAAAAAGAACAGCACGGCACACCCCCCTTCCACCGGTCGGTCCTTCCCCGGGGAAATGTGCCCATCGTGCATCCGAGGGCAAGGCGGGTGCCCGGCCTGCAGGGTCCCCGCACCGCAGACAGCACGCCCGTGCCATGCGTTACATTCAACTGCTGCTCGGCTCCCGAGGGCTGCCGGCCTCGGCCTGGCTTCGTGTCCTCCTTGGGGCCCTGCCTCCCGCTCACGCCGGCCGGGCCGGGCCAGACCGCTCCGCCGGTCAGCCCCCGCGGGATAAACGGCTCCCTGCTCCCTCCCGAGGTGTCTGTCTCCCCGGGGCTCCCAGGAGGGGCTCTCCCTGGGCGGGACAGGGCACCCCACCAGGCTGGGGCGGCTCTGCGGGCCACACGGCGCCCTCACCCCCACGGCACCGCCCGGTGGGGTCCGGACACCCCTCCCCGAGTCCGGCTCAGACTCGGGGTGGCCGCCTCACAGCTGGTCCTCGTCCACCCAGACGGTCTTGCGCTGCTCCTCGCCGATCTTGTCTTTGATGACGCGCAGCAGCTCCTCCACGCTGCCCCACATGTCGGTCTCCACGGTGGCGTACAGGCAGGGCAGCGCCTCCAGCTCCCGCTCCTTCAGCCGGCACAGGCGCAGGAACTCCTCCTCCGACTCCGGCCGCAGCAGCATCTTCCTGCGGGCGGAGGGCGCCGGGGCGCCGGCTGTGGGCGGGGCTGGCTGGCCCCTGGGCGGGGGGCCCACTGTCCTGCCCGGCCACCCCTTGCTGGGGGCCAACCCGACCCCACTGCTGACCGTCCCTTTCCGCACACCGAGCCCTTTTCTTTTTTTATCTTCATTATGAAAATCCCAAGAGGTGCGGATTATTATTTTTTAACCTTTTTACTTTGTGTGTGTGTGTGTATTTTTCTGAAGCTGGAAACGGGGAGGCAGACAGACTCCCGCATGCGCCCGACCGGGATCCACCTGGCATGCCCACCAGGGGGCGATGCTCTGCCCCTCTGGGGCGTCGCTCTGTCGCGACCAGAGCCACTCTAGTGCCTGGGGCAGAGGCCAAGGAGCCATCCCCAGTGCCCGGGCCATCTTTGCTCCCATGGAGCCTTGGCTGCGGGAGGGGAAGAGAGAGACAGAGAGGAAGGAGGGGGGAGTGGAGAAGCAATGGGTGCTTCTCCTGTGTGCCCTGGCCGGGAATCGAACCCGGGACTCCTGCACGCTAGGCTGACGCTCTATCACTGAGCTAGCCAGTCAGGGCCACCTTTTTATTTTTTTATTGTGGAAAAATCCACATAAAGACCAAATTCACCACACTGACTGGTTTTAAGTGTGCAGTTCAGTGGTGAGTTTAGTCACACTGCTGTGCGACCATCACCATCTCCAGAACTTTCCATCTTCCCAAACTGAGACTCTGTCCCCATGAAACACTCATACTCTGGCTGGTTGGCTCAGTGGACAGTGTCGGCTCGGTGTGCGGACATCCCGGGTACGATCCCCAGCCAGGGCACACAGGAGAAGTGCCCATCTGCTTCTCCCTCCTTCCCCCTCTTCCTGTTCTCTCTCTCTCTCTTCCCCTCCCGCAGCCAGCGGCTCGATGGGTTTGAGCGTTGGCCCTGGACGCTGAGGACGACTCGGCTGATTCGAGCCTCGGCCCCAGAAGGGGGTTGCTGGGCGGATCCCGGTCAGGGTGCATGCAGGAGTCTGTCTGTCCCCCTCCTCTCCCTTAAGAGAAAACCCCACTTCCCACGCCCCTCCTGGAGCCCGACACCCTCAGCCTTACTTCCTGTCTGTGAGTCTGACTCCTCTAGGGGCCGCCTGTGAGTGGGGCCACAGTTCTGTCCTTCTGCGTCTGGCTGATTTCACTGAGCACCGTGTCCTCAGGGTCCAGCCATGTTTTAGGTGTCACAGTGTCCTTCCTCCACTGTGTGGATGGACCCCCTTGTGCTGATCTACTGCTCCACCCGCGGACGCCTGTCCGGTGATGGTGAGCCGAGCTGCTGTGAACGCAGGGGTGCAGGCGCCTGCTCGCGTCCTGCCGACACCTCGCTCGGGTCAGGACGGGGACGGGACTGCGGGTCCGGTGGTGACCTGGTGTGACCGCTGAGGGGCCTCCACCCCAGAGTCCACGGCACCTCACGGTCCCACCAGCGAGCTCTCTGGTTCCTCCCACCCTCGCCGGCACATGCTCCTGTCTGCTTTTGGGTAACGGCCTTCCCGATGTGTGTGAGGTAGTCGGGGGTGGGGGCGACTTTGGTCTCCTGTGCTCACTCACGGGTTCCCCAGGCCCTGACGCTGAGCAGGCGCTCTGCAAACATGTGGTGACAGAAGACAGAAGGGAGTGGCCCCAGCTCTCGGTCCCTGTCACAGCCGTGTGTGTGGAGAATGGGGTCAGAGAGGCTGCCTGTCCCGACCGACCGGGGCCCTGACCTCAGCGTCGTCCCAGTTCCGGTTCCTCTCCTATCAGACCCCACAGCCCACCCTTCAACAGATCGCACAGGGTCCAGGACCGGACCCCTCCTCACGGCCCGCCAGACCACCGCGCCGGCTGTTCTTGGGGGGAGCCCGGAGGCTGGGCTGTGCGGGAGGCAGAAGAGGGGAGGCAGAAGAGGGGCGCCCCCGGGGCCCGGCCTACCTGAACCTCTTGATGTTCTTCTCCGAGACGCGGACGAACAGCACGATGGGGTAGATCCTGGACCTGATCAGGTCTCGCGTGCAGCCGATCCCGGCCTCCAGCAGGCAGTGCTTGTTCTGCAAGCACAGCGCCGGCGGTCAGCAGGGGCCTGCCCGCTCCTCCAGCCTGCGTGGGGCGTGGGGCCTGGGGCCGGGCCTGTGACGCGGGGGACAGAGGACTCCCAGGACAGAGACCACCGGGCCAGGAGCCCAGGGTGCCACCTGAGGACCCAGGACAGGACCCGAGGGGAAACCCGACCTCCTCCAGAGGGGCCCCTGCCTGTGCGGACACTTGGTCCCCTCTGCTGTGCAGAGATGGGCACTGGGCCCAGGTGAGTCGGCTGGTGTGAACGACCGTAATGAAAGTCAAATTGGCGTCAGAACACCAGCTACTCTACGTGGCCCGTGACGGTGTGCTTGGTACTAGCCAAGAAGTGTGGGGGGGAACACGTGATGGTTCTGGGGGCGTCTGCAGGGGTTCCCTGGCACCTACGAGCTCATCGTTTCTGCAAAGGGACAATCCTTGTCTGGCTGAAGGTGTCACTTTATTCATTTTAGAGAGGAGAGGGAGAGACAGAGAGAGAGAGAAGGGGGGGAGGAGCTGGAAGCATCAACTCCCATATGTGCCTTGACCAGGCAAGCCCAGGGTTTCGAACCGGCGACCTCAGCATTTCCAGGTCGACGCTTTATCCACTGCGCCACCACAGGTCAGGCCTGAAGGTGTCACTTTGAAAACAAACCATGCTACCTCGAACCAGAACACCAACGGAGAAAACGGCGCGTGCCCCGTGAGGCCGGCTGCTCGGTGTGTTCCACAGACCGAATGTGCCGATGGACCTCGCCCGTGGGGCAGAGGCAGAAACGACCAGCCCCGTCCGGCGCCCCCACATTCCTTCCGGCCACTGCTCCCCTCCCCCACCAGTACAACCCTGCCCAGGCTTCTGACAGACAGATGTGTTGGACGGCATCACTATTTCAGCGAACACGACCTTGGCTCCAACCTGCCTACCCGTGTTCTGTCCAGCCCACGGACAGAATTCCCTGGACGGCTACAGCCTAGACTTTCAAACCAAACAGCTCCAGGCTGACGGTTCTGGCCGTGGTTTTGTCTGTGTGGGTAACCGCGCTGGGAGGGTGTCACAGAGTGACCATCCATTGGACAGCAGATGCGGAGCTCCTGGCCGGGCACCTGTGCCAGCCGTCCCCACGGTCACCGCCCAAGGTCGGGGCTGTGCGTTCACCAAGCCCTGGACAGGGAGGGATCTTGGTGCTGCGGGCTGATGAGGGTCAGCCTGGCTCCACGCTATGCGCTGACACATTTCTGTACTGCGGCCACGACCCTTCCGATGCTCCGTTTCCCCTCGTGTGGCGAACATGACATCTGTCACCCTCCGACTCTGCCTGGCTCCTGCCCTGCCTGACATGCTGTCTCCGGTCCTCGTTATCACAGCCAGACACACACGTCCCCAAACGACGGGGACCAGCACACCGGCACCAGACAGCCGGCGGAGACAGGAGGTTTCAAAACACGGAAAACGCGTGTCGGCGCCGGGCTGCGGGCGCGGAGAGAGGAGCGGGCAGGGGCGGCGGCTCGTCCACGGGAGGTGAGCGCAGGCCTGCATCCCGCGCTCGGCCACGGCTGAGGCGGCCCCACCGAGGTGATCGGGCAGCTGTCACCCCGTCCGGCCCACACCCCCACCCATTCACCTTGGCCACCACGGCCTCGATGTTGGCGGGGACGATGCATTCGAAGGTGTTGGGGTTCTTTTCTCGGGAGTAGATGATGGTCTCCGACTTCTGCTTCCTGAGGAACTCGTCTCTGGTGACAACATCTGCACGGAGAAGGCGGAGGCGCACGGCGAGGTTGGGTCGCTGGTCCTGCCCAGACGCTGCCTCCCCGCTCCCGGCTGGACAGAACTCCACGTCCCAATCCCCCCCTGGCCATGTGTAAATAGACCCCGCCCCCAGACGCTGCCTCCCCGCTCTGGCTGGACAGAACTCCACGTCCCAATCCCCCCCTGGCCCTGTGAAAACAGACCCCGCCCCCAGACGCTGCCTCCCCGCTCCCGGCTGGACAGAACTCCACGTCCCAATCCCCCCCTGGCCATGTGTAAATAGACCCCGCCCCCAGACGCTGCCTCCCCGCTCCGGGCTGGACAGAACTCCACGTCCCAATCCCCCCTGGCCATGTGTAAATAGACCCCGCCCCCGACAGAGACGGTGAGGCTGCTGGGGGCGTGGTTGAGGGCACTCCTCAGGCAGCTCCCAGAACGGGGGTCAGTAAACACTCAGGGTTTGGCTTCTGGCAATAAGTTTCGTTGGACAAAGTAGCTCAGGCCCTGTGTTGTGTTACTGATCACTGATTGTCTAGCATGAAGGACTTTCTGCTCCATCCATCCATCTACTCATCTACCCATCCACCCAACCCTCCATCCATTCATCTGTCCATCCCTCTATCCATCCATCTACCCATCCCTCCATCCATCCATCCATCCACCCATCCCTCTATCCATTCATTTGTCCATCCCTCCATCCATTCATCTGTCCATCCATCCATCCATCCACCCATTCATTCATCCGTCCATCCATCCATCCATTCATCTGTCCATCCATCCATCCATTCATCTGTCCATCCATCCACCCATCCCTCCATCCATTCGTCATCCATCCACCCATCCCTCCACCCATCCCTCCACCCATTCATTCATCCATCCATCCGTCCATCCATCCATCCATCCATCCATCTGTCCATCCATCCATCCATCCACCTATCCCTCCATCCATTCGTCATCCATCCCTCCATCCATCCACCCATTCATCCGTCCGTCCATCCATCCATCCATCTATCCATCCACCCACCCATCCCTCCACCCACCCATCCCTCCATCCATCCATCCACCCATCCCTCCATCCATTCATCCGTCCACCCATCCACCCAACCATGTACTCATTCCTCTATCCATCAACCTATCCACTCATCAATCCACCTGTCCGTCCAGTCATCCACCCATCCATCTGTCCACTCATCAATCCACCCACCCATCATTGTTCACCTGCCACATTAGGACACAGAAACCCCCAGCAATGAGGTGGCTTGCCTTCCACATAAGGGCCCAGAGTGGGGACCCCAAGTTGAGTATCCTGGCTGACCCTGTGACCCTCACCCTATCACCCTCAGTGTGAAGTGGGGAAGGGAAGGCCTGCTCCCCCGGCTCTGGGCCCCATGAACTCGGAGAGGCTGGCAACAGATATAAAGAATGCCCCGTCCCCGTCCCCCCGGGCCAGGAGGAAAGGCTGTCACGCCATCGTCCCCCAGCTCCTCCCGCCCCATCCCCCAGCTCCTCCCGCCCCGTGAGGTGACGTGACTGCTGGAGGCGAGGCCGTGGGTGGCTCCCTGGGTGGCTCCCTGGCCGTGCGGGGCCTGCCCACCTGGCTTGCACATGGTGAACTCCATGGCGCCCCCCGAGTTGAGCAGCTTCTGCACCAGCGCCTTGGCCAGCATGCTGGGCGTGAACAGCACCGGCCGGCGGCGCTCGCAGCGGAAGGCGCGCACCAGGCTGTAGGGGATCAGGCTGAGGTTCTTGCTGAGCTCGCTCTCGGGGTCCAGTTCTGGGGGGGACAGGAGAGGGCGGCTGTGGGACCCCTGCCTGCCCAGCCCGGCTGGGGGGGCACGGAGACCCTGGGCGGTGCCCTTTGGCCCCACAGAGACTTTCTTTCTGGGGAGAACGGAGCACGGGGGGCTGGTTCAGGAGGACGACTGCCGACAGTGAGCCTGGATGGCTCAGGGTGCCCCCGCGCCCTCTGGGAGAGCTCAGGCAGTGGCCCGCTGGTCAGGCCCTGTGCTGCGAGCCGGGCGCCGACAGGGAGCCGGGCGCCGACAGGGAGCCGGGCGCCGACAGGGAGCCAGGTGCCAACAGGGAGCCGGGCGCCAACAGGGAGCCAAGCGCTGAGGAAGGGGCCTTGGAGCGGGACGGTCCGAGGCGGCTGCTCCGAGGAGCACGGTCAGCGCAGCAGCGGGTGTGAGCCCTGCCCGGGCGGAGGGAGGGCACAGGCTGGGGCGCGAGGGGGCGGCAGGGGCCCACGATGGCAGGGCCAGGGGCCAGGAGCGACACAGCTCCGTTCCCACCTCTCCGACCCTCTGTGGCTGCTGTGTAGCAGGGGCCTCGGCAGTGGAGGAATCACACTACCCGGAAAACAGAGGCTTGTCACGTACTGTGTCCCCGGGCCCTCCGCCGGCCACCAGCGGGGCCCCACACAGGGGACTGCGCCCGGGGGGCCCTTCGCCGGCTTGATAAATGGGAAGAGCACGCACTGGAGCGGGGATCAATAGGCAACCACTCCACAGCAGTTAACACGGGCGTCTGGGCGCACACCAGCGGCGGCAGTGTCAGCGGGGTGAGCTTGGCGGGAGGCCACCTGGGGGGCTGTGTGCCCCTCGTCCGCCCCCCGGCCGAGGCCAAGCGGATCCTCCCCAGGAAGCGCCCCCATTTGGAGGGAACAGCGACGTCCCAGCCCCTCGTGTGGGACCCCTGAGGCCACCCAGCCCTCGTGTGGGACCCCGG
Source organism: Saccopteryx bilineata (assembly GCF_036850765.1). Taxonomy (NCBI): domain Eukaryota; kingdom Metazoa; phylum Chordata; class Mammalia; order Chiroptera; family Emballonuridae; genus Saccopteryx; species Saccopteryx bilineata. The sequence continues at coordinate 197,723,708 of NC_089493.1, read as the reverse complement.
AGGCCACCAGGGAAAGGGGCCGGATGGTCAGCTGCCCTACCTTCCTGCCTGTCCGTCAAGAGCTTGGTGGCGTCCAGCGAGGGCCGGGCCAGGCCCCCGCACGGCCCCCCCGGCACAATGCGCACACGCTCGTTGCTGTTCATCCTCTTGTACTTGTTCTCCGACCTGCTGACGAACTGTTGGATGGAGGGCGGAGAGGGCTGATGTCCCCGCTCAGGCGTCCACCCGACAGAGGCGCCTCTCTGCTCAGGCCCCAGCTCTGCCCGGGGGCCCGGCCGCCACCTCCCCTGTGAAAACCGGAGGGGCCCCGCAGGCCTGCAGGTCCTCCACGTCTGGGTGGCACTAGGTGACTGAGTGGACAAATGCACTGTCTTCCTCACGCAGGCCTGGAGCCTGGGGTACCGGTCCTGGCCGGTCCCCCACCCCCAATATTCCTCCTGCCGTCCTGCCTGCATTCGGGACAACCAGGGGTGCAGCCTTCCGCAGGCCTGGGGTGCCCAGTCACTCAAGGCCAGGCTGGGAGCCCCCGCTGGCAGGACGGCCCACTCTGCCCACCTGGTGGGCGTGGGCAGGACATCACCTCCCGGGACACTGCTCTCTACACCCCCCGCCTGGCCACTGTCGGCTCTTCGGTGGGGGGGAGGGTGCCTGTTCCTTTCCACAGTTCGGATATGACAGAAGGGAGTGGCCCCAGTGGTGAGCACTGGGGGGTTAGGGGGCTGCCCCAGCGGTGAGCACAGAACCCACGTTCCCTCCATATGCCCTGGGCTCCTCTGAGTCTCCCCACAGCTTCCTTCTGCAGGGAGGAAATTCTAGGGCACCGGGGTCTCTGCCTGCCGAGCCGTGAACGACCCCTGGGCGTCAGCAAGCATGAGGCATGGGCAAATGATGCGTGTTCTTGCGTGGTTCTTTCTTCGGGACACCTCAGACTTCCTCGGGGCTCCCTCTACCTCTGTGAGTGACTTTCTGTGAACTGTCTGCAGCTACCTGGGTTTTAGGGTCACACCGTGCACCCCGTCTCTGCGTTTCCCCCATCACAACATCAGGACAGAGCCGTGGAGTGACATGGCAGCTCTGCGGGGACCTAACGAGCACAGTGTCTACACGGGAACATCCTCACAGGCCGGACTGTAAGGCTACTCCTTCTGCTAATGCTACTCCTTCTGCTAAGGCTACTCCTTCTGTTAATGCTACTCCTTCTGCTAAGGCTACTCCTTCTACTAATGCTACTCCTTCTGCTAAGGCTACTACTTCTGCTAATGCTACTCCCTCTGCTAAGGCTACTCCCTCTGTTAATGCTACTCCTTCTGCTAAGGCTACTCCTTCTACTAATGCTACTCCTTCTGCTAATGCTACTCCTTCTGCTAATGCTACTCCTTCTGCTAAGGCTACTCCTTCTGCTAATGCTACTCCTTCTGCTAATGCTACTCCTTCTGCTAAGGCTACTCCTTCTGCTTTGGTCAAGTGGCGACGAAGGGGACGGCCACAGCAAGTGCTTCCCCAGTATTTACGTGAAATCACTTCTGGAGGTATCACCCGCTATGCCACTCAACGTTCCTCGGATAATGATCCATGAAAAAGACAAGTCCCTTCAGAATGAGGTATGAGGGAAAGAATTGTTTCAGTCCCAGAGAACTCAAGTGTTTCAGGGTTACGAGCTGTGGGGACCCTGCTGCTTCCTTCCTCTCCTGGGCCGCTGGGAAGCTCGGGAAGAAAGGTCACGCTCCGTCTGAGGGACCCCCCTGGCCCAGGTGTCTGAAACGTTGGTTGTCCTTTCCTGATAACACGGTTTCTGGTTTTTCTATGACTATTTTAACAGCTAGGTTAAGCTTCTCTGAGCCGTCAGTTTCCTCAAATCTTTTACAGAAGCGGGCTGTGCTTCCAGCAGGTGCAGAGGCTGCCTACCCACCCGTCGCTGTGGAGCTAAGACAGGGCTGGAGACGTGAGGTGGCCGCCCTCTTACTCCCTGCGGCCTCCGGGTGGGGGCGGGGAGGGAGCCCGCAGTGCCTGGGCAGGGAGAGTCCAGGAGGCGCTCTGCAGGGCTTTACCTGAAGCAGCTGGCCAAAGAGGAAGCTCGCTCTTGAGAGGCGGGGGCTGACCCGGGGGTCACTGGTGGGCAGCGGCTCTTCGGGCTGCAGGGTGTTCTGAAATCAGTTCATCCATCAGTCAGATCCGCTGGGCTTGGCAGCGCACGTCAGTACCACTGAGAACCAGAGACGTGTCCCCAGGCTCCCTCTCCGAGTCAGGCACGGGATCAGTGTCCCAGCCAGGATCGGCTCGGGGGCGGAGGGGGCGGGGGGAGCCCAAGACGTGTTACCATGGAGACGAGGCCCCAGCTCGGCCATCACTGTGACCTTCAGTCAGAGGCCGTGGAGGGCGGAGTGAGGTTCCTCCCAGAGGGAGTGTCCTGGTCCTAAGGACCACGTCCCCTGTGACCCTTCATCCACGTGATAGAAACGGTTCCCGCCTGTGAGCCCTCCAGTGGGCAGGGCGCTGGTGACCTACCCGGAGTGCCCTCAGGGTGTGGTGGGTAGTGTCGGCCTCCTCCCGGCTGCCCCTGTGCATCAGACGCTGCAGCTTGACCAGGAGTAGTTGCTGGGCTCTAGGGAGGTGAGAGGGGAGGGTGGGGTCTCAGGGCAGCAGCCGGACCAGGGCTGGCCCCAGGCAGGGCTCCCCCATAGAGGGTGTGAGCTCAGAGAACCCCGGGGAGGACAGGGTGCCTTCCATCTGGGCTTGAATCCTGCCTCCGGGGCCACGACAGGGGTGCCGAGGCCAAGTCCCTGGACCTGGGGGAGCCTGTGAACTGAGTCTCTATGGAGACTGCCCTGACTGTCCTGAGCAACGGGGTTAAGAAGTCACAGTTGCTTTATCGACACCTGAGCGTCTAACCAGGGGGAGGCTGGTGCCCAGCCCCCAGTGGCTACTGGCGGCTTTTTCTTTGTACTGTATTTTTCACTCCATAAGATGCACCTGACTGTAACACACACTGAGGGTTTTAAGGAAGAAAATAAGAAGAAAAAAAATATTCTGAACCAAACGGCGTGTTAAAATATTTAATAAAACGCTATATTTTTTGCTCTATAAGATGCACGGGCATTTTGCCCTCCACTTTTAGGGGGAAAAAAGCGCATCTTATGGATTAAAAAATACAGTAATTATGGACCAATATTGGGGAGGAAACCACTGGTGAACACGACGGTGAAGATTAAGAACGAAGCTGTCTGAGAATGACCGAGAGGGAGCTCACGTCCCTGGGGAGGCCGGAAGGCTTCCCGGAGGAGGAGGAGGAGGAAGAGGAAGAGGAGGAAGAGGAAGAGGAGGAGGAGGAGGAGGAGGAGGAGAAGAAGGAGGAGAAGGAGGAGGAGAAGGAGGAGGGGGAGGGGGAGGGGGAGGGGGAGGAAGAGGAAGAGGAGGAGGAAGAGGAGAAGGAAGAGGAGGAGGAGGAGGGGGGAGGAGGAGGGGGAGGAGGGGGAGGAGGAGGAGGGGGAGGAGAAGGAGGGGGAGGAGGGGAGGGGGAGGGGGAGGAGGAGGGGGAGGAGGAGGAGGGGGAGGAGGGGGAGGGGAGGAGGGGAGGAGGAGGAGGGGGAGGAGGGGGGAGGAGGAGGGGGGAGGAGGAGGGGGAGGAGGGGGAGGAGGAGGAGGAAGAGGAGGAGGAGGAGGAGGGGGGGAGGAGGAGGAGGGAACGGGGGAAGAAGAGGAGGAGGAAGAGAAGGAGGAGGTGGGGGAAGAGAAGGAGGGAAAAGAGGAGGAGGAGGAAGAGGAAGAGGAGGAGGAGGGGGGAAGAGGAGGGGGAGGAGGAGGAGGAGGAGGAGGGGGAGGAGGAGGGGGAGGAGGAAGAAGAGAAGGAGGAGGAGGAGGGAACGGGGGACTCACTGTTCAACAGGCAAGGGCTCCCCCCATGAGCCCCTCTGCTGAGCTGCCCAGCCCCTGGCCCTCCCGGACCGCGGCCTCACCGGCTGTAGCTGGGTATGGTGCCCATGTCCAGGTCGTGGTCAGTGAAGGGGTCGACCCGGGCGCACAGCCACTCGTGCCGGTCCTGGTACATGGTGTCCCGCACGTGCACCACGTCGTCGCACTTGAGGGACAGGGAGCAGGCGTCCAGCTGGCTGGAGACGTTCAGGTTCAGCCGGACGTAGAAGGAGTCCCCGGAGGTGATGGAGCCCTCCTCCATGTCCTTCAGCAGCTTCCGGTACCCTGCGCGCGCGCGTGGAAGGAGACGGGGACGGGGTGAGCGCAGGGCGGCGGTGCCCGGGCGGCGGGGCCTCCTGCCGCCAGTGCGCTCGCCACCACCCCCACATCGCACACCGTCGGGCTCCTCTGAGGGCCGTGGCCAGGGCCCCGGCAGCCTCCCGTGGACGACGAGTAGCCGTGTCATTACCCACTCTGCCCTTTGCCCTGGCTGCCGGGAGGCCCCGAGCTAAATTCTGGGCCAAGGTGCGGCCGATCCAGGGCCTCCGCTACGATCTCCACACCTTCCCCACCAGCACACCGCGCTTGTGTTTTACGGGGTTCCTCCCCTTTAACGACGCATGACGTCTAACATTCCTTCTCTGCCGATGTCCTGCACGGGGGACCGCTAGCCTGACTGCCGTCCCCACGGACCAGCTGTGCCCCTCGCTTCACAGGAATGGAAGCAAACAGTAGGTGCGCGACCCGTCTGGCTTCTCTTGTGCGACCTAGATCTGTGAGGCCCTCTTATTTTTAACCGCTGGGGCTCATGAATATTCACGACGCTGTGATGTGGCACCCTGTGGTCTTTTTATCCACTGTATACCATTCCACACGGGGCCGATTCCTCCTTTCTCTCTGCGTGCACACTGGTGCTGCTCCCGGTCCTTGGCTGTTACCGGTAACCCTGCTATAAACGCCCTTCTATATGTATCTGGTGGACGTCTGTACCTGCTTCTGTTGGGTGTGTTCACGGAAGTGGGATTATCGGGTGCATATGTTTAGCTTTTAGCAGCCACTTCCCAGTGGTTTTCTGAAGTGGAAGGACCACGGCATGTGTTGTTTAACCTTGTGTAACATCACTGTTCCTTAGTGTAAGTTTTTTACAAATCGCTTTGGAAGGAAGCAGGATGTAAACCATGAATACAGGGAATGACGCCCAGGGGACGCTGGTGACATAAATCTATGACTTCAGTCCCCAGATCAGTCCCCCCACCCCCACCCTCGTGCAGGGAGCTGCCCAAACATAGAGGAAGCACTAACAGCCGGGTCCAGAGACCACTCGTCAATGTCCGCAACGCACACGCAGAGAGACGTGTGAGCCAGCAAGGGCTGAGGGACTCCTGGCCGGGATCCCCCCCCCCCCCCCATGGGGCCGTGTGAACGCCAGTCGCTGTCTGAGCTCTCCGCGGCCTGGGAGGAGAGACCCTCCATCAGGGGCCCGGCCCAGGGAGGCGGGGGGCAGGGGGACCTTTCCTTCGCTGAACTCCAGACAGCGGGGCTATTCCGGCACACAACTCTGGGGGGCAGCGCCCGGGCCTTCGTGCTGGGCCGGGTGAGCGGAGGAGGGGCCTCGCCGGGACTGCGCCGTTACCATCTCCGCCCGCCCGGGCGCTGCTGGAAGGGATGCGGGCGGGCAGGCGCGCGGCAGGGGGGGACGGCGAGGGGAAGGTGGCTATTTATGCTCTGTTGAAACATTCATGAGCCCCGGCGGTTAAAAATAAGATCCAGCTGCAGAGATAATCATGCGGGGAAAATACCCGGAGGTGAGCGAGACCACGGGCTGTGGGGAATGGAAGACAGATCGTCCGCTCGCCGCCTGGGAGTCCCGGCGGAGAAGGGAGGTTTGCTGAAGTTGCCAGGGGGGCCCGACCAGAAGAATTGGGGCACGAGGCCTGGACGTGCCGGACCTGGGGACCACAGCGCAACGGCCTGACCCTCTGTGTGGCTCAGCGGCCCTGCTGGTGCCAGAGTGGCCGCCACAGAGCGGTGCCAACCTCGGGGTTGGGAAGACTGACAGGAAGCACGCTTCAGCCCGGAGGGTGAGGGCTGAGGAGGGCCAGGCGGGGCCAGGGCCAGCTGCTGGGAAGCCCGGCCTGCTCTGGCCGGCTGGGTCCAGCAGTCCTCCTGCGGCTGGGCCTGCGGTCACCCCCCACCGTGAGCGGGGTGGGCGGCCTGAGGTGTGCCAGGGCAGGTGTGCCAGGGCGGGTGTGCACGTGCCTGTGCTCACGTCCGTCTGCCCGTCCCTGCCCACGACCATCCCACACCTGCCCCATCCCATCCTCCTAACGGGGCGGCACCATCCTATTCCTCCACCCACCGCACAGGTGAGAAAGTAGAGGATGCCCGTCCCGTCCAGGGTCCCGCCCTCCGTCTGGCCGAATGCCGGGGCGTCTGGCGGCCTCACCTTCCTGGTTGGCTTTGTAGTGCAGTGTGACGGGGCCGCTGCACCTCTGGACGGTCCAGTGCGCCTCCTCCTTCGTGCACGCGCCCAGGGGGACGCTCTGCCTCTCGCCTTTGATGCAGCCTTCGAGCTGAGTGCCAGAGACACACAGTTCCTCGTGGGCTCCGCAGGGAAGGAGAGGCGCTCCTCCCCAACGCCGGCCCGCTCAGCGCCGCTGAGGGCAGGAAGCACCCCACCTCGCTGGGCTCGCCGGCCTTCTGCCCGCCCGCCGCCCGGCATCACGTGAGCCGGTGAGTGCGCGCGCACACGGCACAAGCCAGGCGTTGCGGGGAGGAGGGCCTGGATGGGGTCTCCTGGCGCGGAGGGGACAGGTCTGCCTCCCTCCTGCTCCCTCCTGGCCAGGAAGCCGTAGCTGCACGCACGGCTTGGTGGGGGGTCTGTCCCCCGCAGCAGCAGCAGCACAGAGGACACAGGGAGAGCCACCCCCTGCCCCGGGCCCCCCGCTCTCACCAGCAGCAGCTGGAGGCCCTCGTGCAGGCCCGCCTTCTCGGCCAGTGAGCCCGGCTTCACCGAGTGCACGAAGATCCCGCGGGCGTTGCCCCCGAGCAGGGTGAGCTGGGAGGTGAGGCTGTCCCCGGCCAGCGTGGTGTGCTGCACCGAGGGCCCGGGGCCCCGCACGTGCCCCACAGATGTGACAGACGGCCGGAAGGGTCTGCGTCAGGAAATAAAGCAGGAGCTGCCGGTTGGAACGGGGACCTCTGCGCCGGCACACGCCAGAGGGCACGGCCGCCTGGGCTGTCAGCCGCCCCGGGTGCCAAAACCGCAGCCGGCGTGAGGAAGAGCTGGCCCCTGGTCCTGCTGTGTCGGCAGACGGGACGCTGGGCTGTGCCCCTGGCCCAGGCCGTGACCGGCGGGAGGCCCTGCTGCTGTGGACCTGGGGTCACGGCCCGCTCCTCTGGTGCGTCACGGGCGAGGCCCAGGGCCTGTCACACAGCAGAGCCCTGCTTCCTGGCGTCCACCAGGCTGTGTGGCCGTGGACAAGCCCGGGTCTCGGGCCTGAGTGGGGGTCAGGGAGAGTGATGTCTGATTGGGGGGCTGCTAGGATCCTGGACTTGGAGTCCAGAGGTTAGGGGTTACGTGGCTGGTTCCCTGTGTGGAGGATCTAGGCAAGGGAACGAGAGGCCTTCCCCCCGTCTCTGCCCCCACCCCAGCTTCCTCCTCCCCACGGCCACAGTACCTTTCCAGAGAGAACTTCCGAAACATGAGGTTGACCTGCTCCAGGTCATAGGCGTCCAGGCCCTCGGACTGGTGGGAGGAGGAGGACGAGTGGACAGAGGGGGGTCCAAAGGAGTATCGCTCGTGACTGTCATCTGCAGAGGAACAGCGACCCCTCAGGACCCAGGAGCGGCTGGTGGAGCAGAGGTGGTGGCCTCTGGACTTGCGACAGCCAGGAGAGGCTGGCCTGGACGCACTCTGGGGCCCCCCTGGGTGAGAAGCGGCAGCCTGAGGCCCCCCCGGACACAGAGGGTCCCGTCCCCGGCCCCCAGGAGTCCCTCTCTGTAGGAAGCTCAGCAGCAACCCGGTTTCCAAGGACCCATTTTTGTATCCGGAAAAGGCCGTCTCCGTTAGCAGCTGCTGGTTCTGTTTCTGAATTGTGCCCCGCGTTGCATTTTGGGTCCACCTGTGGTCTCCCTACCATTTACCAACCTCTCGGCAATGGCACGAGGACAGGGATGGGGACAGGGACAAGGACGGGGACAGGGATGGGGACAGGGACAAGGACGGGGATGGGGATGAGGACGGGGACGGGGATGGGGACGAGGACGGGGTTGGGGACTGGGATGGTGACAGGGACGGGGACTAGGACGGGGACGGTGACAGGGATGAGGACGGTGACAGGAGGGACGGGCACAGGGACGGTGACGGACAGGGACTAGGATGGGGACGGGGACGGGGACTGGGACAGGGACTAGGATGGGGACAGGGAAGAGGACAGGGACAGGGACTGGGGCGGTGACTGGGACGGTGACAGGGACGGAGACTAGGACGGGGACGGGGACAGGGACTGGGACGGTGACAGGGATGAGGACGGTGACAGGGACAGGGACGGGGACGGGGACTGGGAGGGTGACAGGGACGGGGACTGGGACGGGGACGGTGACAGGGATGAGGACGGTGACAGGGACTAGGACGGGGACAGGGACGGGGACGAGGACGGTGACAGGGACGGGGACTAGGACAGGGACTGGGACGAGGACTAGGACTGGGACAGGGACGGAGACGGGGATGGGGACAGGGACAGGGATGGGGACAGGGACGGGGATGGGGACTGGGACAGTGACTACGACGGGGACGGGGACAGGGACAGGGACGGGGACAGGGCAGGAGAGCAGGGTCTGGGCCCAGGCAGAGCCCCCTGTCCCCGACCCTGCAGGGCCGAGGACCCAGAGTACAGGCCGCCCCGCCCCGCCCTGCCCCGCCCGGCTCGGGCTGAGACTCGGCACACGCTGCTCTGGGCTGATAAGGGAGGCTGCTCTGTGCAGGGAATTTGTCCCGACGCTGCAGAAATGCTTGGACCGCTGCCCAGAACCCTCTCTGGCATCCCCTCTGCAGAAGTCCTCAATCCTCCTCATTACCCAGCCTCCATTAGGTGCTAACCTCTCTTTAACACTTGATAGTTTCTGACGGTCTCCAATTAAGGAGAGCCACTAATCTTTCCTTTTATCTGCTGGAAGCCCGAGAGGCTGGGAGTCGGGAGGGACCAAGTGGTGGTGGTGGTGGTGGTGGGGGCGGGGGGAGCCGGTCCCTGCGCTGCTGGCAGCCATGGGGCCAGGGGACGCTGCCACCACCCCAGGGCGCGGGGCCATCGTGAGCGGCCCGGACCTTCCCTGCTCCTCTCTCCCCGCCCGCCGGCCAGGGCTCTGGGTCTGCGTCGGTCTCTCCACCGGTCCACAGCGGCCACATCCTCTGCCGTGGCAAGAGGGCTCGGGACACGAGCGTGTGCCCGTGCACCTGGACCACGGCCTGGTGATGTGTGCGGGGCTGAACCGGGGTTCCCTCCCAGTGGTGAGGGCAGGGGCTGCTGGTGCTGCCCACACTCCCGCCCTGCAGACCGAACCCCACTCCCGCCCTCTGCATGGCACATCCAGCTGAAGAAACGTCCCTATTAGTCGCACCAGCTCTGCCCAGGCAGCTGCTCTAGACCTACTGCGTGCCCCCCAGTCTGCTGCTCAGTGCCCGCCTGCCCGCACCTCTTCAGGGGATGTGAAACCGCCTTCGTCTCCCCTCCCCCATTCCTACCCGAGTTGTTCAGGTTGGTTAACAGGTTAACAGACGGGTTCTGAGAGGTCCCCCCTCTTCCAGGCTGCCCTGCACCCTCCTGTGCCTCCCTCTAAGACTGTCCCTTCCTGGGCAGAATGCGGACGATAGCATTGCCGGCCACAGCGTCGTTGGGGTCAGTCACACCAGAGCAGGGACACAGGGTGAGCCTGTCCACGGGGTTGGCTGCAACCACCAGAGCTTGTCTCTTAAAAACCCAGACAGAGCCCTGGCCGGTTGGCTCAGTGGTAGAGCGTCGGCCTGGCGTGCAGGAGTCCCGGGTTCGATTCCCGGCCAGGGCACACAGGAGAAGCGCCCATCTGCTTCTCCACCCCTCCCCCTCTCCTTCCTCTCTGTCTCTCTCTTCCCCTCCCGCAGCCAAGGCTCCATTGGAGCAAAGATGGCCCGGGCACTGGGGATGGCTCCTTGGCCTCTGCCCCAGGCACTAGAGTGGCTCTGGTCGCAACAGAGCGATGCCCCGGAGGGGCAGAGCATCGCCCCCTGGTGGGCATGCCGGGTGGATCCTGGTCGGGCGCATGCGGGAGTCTGTCTGACTGTCTCTCCCCATTTCCAGCTCCAGAAAAAAACCAAAACAAAAACCCAGACAGAGCTCTGACCTGTGGGCAGCAGCTGGGTGGTCCCTCCTGCCTACAACACAAAGGCCAGCTCCTCCTGGTCCCTCTGGCCCCGGGCAGTCCCCCGCCCCCGACAGAGGCCTTGTTCCAAGCATGCAGACCCGGCCCTGCTTTCAGAGTCCATCCCACATGTTCCTGAGGGCCTGCGATGCCCGGGGCTCTGACCCAGGAGGGCCCAGCGGGAGGGCTGGGCGTGAACCACGTGGCCCGGCTCAGGCTGACCCTCAGGCCGCTGAGTCACCCGCAGTCTCCCTCCGACCTGCTGGGGACCTACCGTCCAGGTCTAAGGCCTCGAACCCACCGCTGTCATTGTCCTCTTCCAAGGTGCTGCAAGACACAAGGGAGGGGCGGGAGAGCAGGGGAGCGTGAGCGCTCCAGGGAGGGGAGGCCTCCGGAACGTTCCGGCTTCCGGAGAGACCTCGGTTCCGGAAGGGCAGGATGGACGGAGAGGGAGGGCTGGACGAGGCTGGACGCTCTGCCCTGCCAGGAGGGCAGGTGTCCCTGGCTGGCCGGCAGAGGCCACATAAGCAGTGTGAGGACAGGCAGGAGGAGCCGGTGAGCAGAGTCCCGACACTTGCTGCTCAGCTGTGCCCTCGGCCCTCCCAGAACCACCTGCCTGTCTCAGACTCCGAGGGTGCTGGGCCAAACGCCCGCTGACTGGTAAGGCGGGTGCCCAGGTGTGCCCCCGCTGTGGGTTCCTTGTGGGGACATTGATGGTTTCCAAGAGGTGAGGAAGGGGGAGAGGGCGCACTCACGGGGGGTCTCTGCCTCCGGCAGAAAAAGCCAAGCCCTCTGGGGCCGTGGGACAGAGGAACCTGATTTCTGGGTAGCATGGGGACAGAGTGACCGAGGTCTTGTCACTTGCGAGCTCGCTGGGTGACCCTGGCAAAGCCCCATCTCCTCTCTGAGCTTCAGCCTCCTCATCTGTGAAACGGGCACCACGCCGCCTCCCCCCCCAGGCGGCCAAAGGACGGTGAGGTGGTCCAGGCCGAGTGGCACCCGCAGGCACCCGCCCGTCACCCACCTGCGATGAGGCGCATCTTCCTTATAGCGCCTGACGATGGAGTCGTTCCCCGGGGGCTCCGCGGTGATGGACATGATACTGGACCGGCTGCGGTGGGGCTGCTGCCAACGCACACGTGGGAGGTGTCACGGGGCGCTGGGCCTTCCCATGTCCGCGCCTCCCCGCATCCATGTTATGTACACGGGGCGTAAATGTAGCTCGGGGTGGCCCAGCCTCCGATGCGGGAGTGGGGACGGCAAGCCGGCTCTGGGCGGGGCCTCGGCCGGAGAAGGCTTGGCGCTCAGCCTGGCGGGAGCAGAGCTTGGCCCGTATCTGCTCACCTCAGGAAGGGTGTGCATGTGTGTGCGCGCGTGTGTGCATGTGTGTGCGTGCGTGTGCGGGCAACGGGGTCCCCCTTTGAAACCAGGCCCGCTGGTTCCTGCCTGGCAAGGACTGCCTTCTGTAAGAGCCTGGATTTCACCCCTTCTCCAGAGCTTCATCCAGAGCCGCCATCAGATGGGAGTCATCAGTTATAAAATCTCAGCCCCCTCCCGCCCCCCACCCCAGGGCCTGGTGTTGGAAGCAGAGCTGACAAGCTTCCCAGGGCTTCCCCTGGGGTGAGAATTGCTAATCCCACAACCCTTCGGCTGCCTGGATGGTAGCTGAGACCCGGGTGGGCCCTGCCCAAGGCGGGCTGGAGCTGAGGTGTGGAGGGTGCTGGGCTGGGGGGGGGCACTGAGCCGTCTCCCCCTCCCCCTCACCTCCGCCCCCGAGGCTGCCGGGGTTGCCGGGGGCTGAGGAGCTGCGGCAGAATTTTATTTTCTGCAGCCAGTGCAATTCGCTACAGCCCCTGGGAGGCCCCTGTCTCCCTCCCACCAAGTGTTACAAGGGGAGAGGGGGACGCAAGGAGGTGTAAACACATCACCAGGCCCGGAAGCATCTTTAAATAAACATAAGGAGGACCCGGGCTGCAGCCTCAGAGGCCCAGAGAAGGGAGTGGTGCTGTCACAGGCCGGCTGGCCTAGCCGAGAGCAGGGGCCCGGCCTGGGGCGGCCCCGGGCAGGAGCGGGAGGGGAGTTGGGGACCCCACTCACCATCTTGGGGAACGAGCTGGTGACAGGCAGGGACCTGGAGGAGCTGGGGCTGGCGTCCATGCCTTCCTCTTCCTGTCCCCTCCCTGTCCTCACCACGGGGCAGAGAGGGAGGGGCGGAGACAGGGATGTGAGAGTCCCTTCAGCACGGAGGAGGGGGCTGTCCTTCCCGGGGGGGTTTGGCTCCTCTCTCCCATGGGGGGTTTCTGCCCTCTCCTCTCACTACCCGGTCCCACTGCAGGCTCCCGGAGGGGGTGCCTGGCCTTGTTCAACAGCACATCCCTGCCCCCTGCCAGGCTGGGGGGGGGCGCAGTGAAGGCCCCCCCCGCTGCCGGCACTCTCCAGGAGGGTACTTGTCTGGTGGAGTGTCCCTCCCACCACACCGTCCTCTAAACACAGCCGTGTGGTCAGGGACTGGGGCCGATGGGGGCGCCTGGGGCCTTGGCACACCTGTCGCTGGCCTGTCCTGCTGCAGGGCAGTGGTCAGCTCTCCCGTCCGTGTCCCCACCCCTCGCTGGGTGTGGGCAGGCAGACTGATGGACACAGGCATGCACCCCTGCTGTGGGCTTCGCGAGGGGCTGAATCACACGATGCCTTCCCTGGTCCCTAGCGTGTTGTGCTGGGCGGCCGCTAAGGCTGGTGAGGAGCCAGGAAGCTCTGTAACTCCCCCCTTTCCCTCTCCTCTCCTCCCCACTGGCCCCAAGCCCTTTGCACCCCCCTCCTGAGGAACAAGGTCCTTAAGACCCCCGATCTGGCCACCAGGGAAGACCCTCCTCTCTGCCCTCCACCAGGCCCAGGCAGGAGAGCGACCTGCCATCTAGCCCTGGACACTCCTGGTGACCCCTCTCTCCTCACACAGCCCCTCCGAGGGAGGGACAAGGGCCCTGTCCTCAGGCCCACTGGCTACCCTGTCGGCCTCTGCAGTCACTTGTCACTGTCTGCTCCTAGCTCCGACAGGGCGGAGCGCTGGCCTCCACACCCTGTCTTTGCCCCTGCTCTGTCCTGGGGGTCCCTTCCGGGGCCCGTGTCCACTGGCTGAAATTCTCCCTCGTGGACGGACCACAGCCCCCTGTGCCCAGGGGCATCCGGATAAAACCCTGGGAGGAAGGTCGAGCAGCCCCCCAGCTGACGAGCTATGAAGCAGAAGCTCCAAGTTCAGCTCAAGTACTTGGGGACCCCCCCACCCCCACCCCACGGACCCACATGGAGGGCTGGTGGGGGAGTGAGCCACATAATAACATGGCCGCAGCGGCAACTCGAGCCCTCGAGGGGGTGGTAAGCATTAACTACCACGTGGACATGCCGCCCCCCCTCCTGGGGCTGCAGGACCCCCCAGGCCTCTCCCACGTTCAGCCCGCAGGACTGACGACTACAGCGGGAGCAAGAGATGGACGGAAAGACTCAGAGCTGACAGACAGGAGAGGGACCTGGGTGTCCCACTAACCTTGGAAATCTGACGCTCGCTTCAGGCTGATGGGGGATTTGGCTCTCTGCAGCTGGAAGGGGGCGGGGAGGGGGGGGACAGACACACGTCAGACAGGGCCAGAGACACACGTCGGCAGAGCAGAGCGACGGAAGTCAGGGAACGGAGGCGAGCCCCGGCTGCCCCCCCACCCCCGCGTCACGCGGCCGCCAGAGCCCCAGGAGGCACACGACGCCCATCTCGGCGTCCCGGCTCCCGGGACCAGCGCGGCAGCTGCCGGCGGAGACAAGCTCTCCCTCGGGAGGCCGGCCGTGCGGGGTGGCTCAGATGGCACCAGAGCCCAGGGTGGCAGAGAGGAGGGGGCGTGTGCGGGAGTGCCAGGCGGAGAGGAACCCGCACAGGGCGCAGGGCCACTGTCAGGAGAGGAGGAGGCTCGCGGGCGGCTGGCCCCGGGTGGCCGGGGTTTCCCCCGCTGGCCTCCGCCGTGTGCAGGGGGACGGTGGGGACAGCGGGGACAGCAGAGGTTCTCCGGCCCTGCTGGTCACGGCCCCTCTCACGCGCGACCGTCTCTCTCCCTGAGTTACTCAGTCACGCACTCACGCGTCCCTTCCTGGCTGGGAGTCAGCCGCGTGCCACGGAGCACGCAGACGCTGAGCCGCGCAGACAGACGGCTGCGGGAGCCTCCGCTTCCTGATGGTGCCCACCCCCACAGCCGTCACTCGGGGGGTGTGTGGCGGGCACTCCACACCTCTCTGTTGAGTGAACAAGTGAATTTGGAAATAATGCTCACTCCCTTCTCTCTGCTGCTACATTTTAGAAAAGCAAAGGAACCGGTCGAGACACAGGCGGACGTGCGCACAGGGACGGGGCCCATCTGCTGCAGGGCTGAGACAGGCCGGCACGTCTGGGGTCTGAGGCCCCCACCAGAGACACGTGGCCATGCTGCGTCCTCACCGGCTGGCCACGGCTGCCGTCCCAGCCCCCGGCCCTGCCCCGCCCCGCGCGGCCGTGCCACCCCGTGGGGTACCTGGATTCCTTTCAGGTTCATCCTGCGCTTCGGGGGGTGGTAGGACAGGAAGTATCTGCTGTCTTCTGGCGACTCCTCTGAGGTCGAAGAGTCGTCGGCCTCCTGACCGTTGGTCCTGGGGCCGGCGTCCCCGAAGTTCTGAGAGATGATGGTCACCGGCAGGTTCCTGGGTAGACTCTAGAGGCGGGGAGAAGCCGGTGACGGTGATGGGGTGTGCGCTGATGGGGTGCGCGCTGCAGCCGCCCGTCAGCGGGACCGCTCTGCCGAGGGTGCCACCCCCCCTCAGGTGCCCCAGGCCTGAGGCTCGGGATGCCCTGTGTGCCTTTCCCGGCCCTGTGCCCACCTGGACGCCACGGCCATCTTCTAGCTCAACTCTCCTCACGAGCCCCCGTCCCCATCTCCCTCCGGCCAGAGCCCGGAGCCGTCAAGGGACTGCCACCCAGCGGGTGCTGGCCCTTAGCTGTGACGTGCCACTGTCCTCTCCTCAACCCCCAGCCCCCTGCCTCAGTAACAAACATAAAAATTACTGCCGAGTGACAGGGTGAGGGTAAGTGCAGTGCCAGGCGCTGTCCTCGGTGCCCTGTACCCATCGTCCGAGGCTGAGGGACGAGGGCGGTAGTCATTCCGCTGACCCGCAAATCCACGCCACACCCTCAGGCCATGCTGCTGCCAAAGTCTTACTTCCCTGCACAAAACCCCTCACGATCCCTGAGTCCCAGGTCCTCGAATGACAAGCCCTCTACGGCCCCCTGCTGTCCCCTCCAGTGGAGTCCCCTGCCCCCTGCTGTCCCCTCCAGTGGAGTCCCCTGTCCCCTGCTGGTCCTCCCCCCACACCCTGCGGATGACAGGACTGTCCGTCGTGGCTGCTGACAGCACGCCACAGCGCCACCTGAGGCCTTTGCCCGTGCTGTGCCCATGGCCCCCCACCTCTTGTTCATGTATTTGGTAGGTGCCCCCAGAGGGCTCCCCTGCGCCTAGCACCAGGTGTCGGACAGACGGGGGGCCTCCCTGGGGCCTCTGCTTAAGAATAAAGTGCTTGGAAGGTTGAGTCTATAGCACAGAAGCTCCCGGGTTTCGTAACACACAGGGCCAGGCCCAGGAAGCAACACTTCAGCCGAAGCTGGAAGGGGGCAGGCCTCGGCCAGGCGAGGGCAGGGGACAGCGTGTACAGCAGAGGTCCGGGGGCAGTCAAGGACTCGTGCTGGAGGAGGCCTCTCCCCAAACCCTGACACAGCAGACGCCTCCTCCCTGGGCTCCGTGGCACCCGGCCACCGTGTAGTTCGCAACACGGCCGAAATGTCCCGTTCCTGGATTTGCCCCCGGTGCAGGGGTGAGTCCTCTGAGGGTGTGTGTGTGTGTGGGGCCTCACTCCAATCTCCCCAGGACACTGACGAACGGTGCCTTCAGCAAGCTACCCTGCCGCTGCGTCCCTTCTCTGGCAACGGGGATCGTCACCCCCGCGGAGAGTCCCGTGGGTTAAACGAGATCACACCAACCGCGTTTAAGCATCGTGCCCACGGCCGGCAGCACCGAGACCCACGGGGACACTGGCGCCATCCCCACGCGGCCGGCAGCACCGAGACCCACGGGGACACTGGCGCCATCCCCACGCGGCCGGCAGCACCGAGACCCACGGGGACACTGGCGCCATCACCACGCGGCCGGCAGCACCGAGACCCACGGGGACACAGGTGCCATCACCACGCGGCCGGCAGCACCGAGACCCACGGGGACACTGGTACCATCACCAGGTGGCCGGCAGCACCGAGACCCACGGGGACACAGGTGCCATCACCACGCGGCCGGCAGCACCGAGACCCACGGGGACACTGGTACCATCACCAGGTGGCCGGCAGCACCGAGACCCACGGGGACACTGGTGCCATCACCACGCGGTTGGCAGCATCCGTTCATTTCTGAGCGCCTGGGGCCATGCCGGGCGTGTGCCCTGAGCTTCCTTCTGCCCATTAGGACTGCTCCTCAGAGCACTGGCCACTTGAACGGGCCGCAGACATCCTAACCCAGCGGCCATCCAGAGGGTGGTGGGAACACCAGCACAGTCAACCCGGAAGGAGCTGAAGCTGCTTGGAGGAGGTGCTGTGTGGGGGGGTGACTTGCCTGAGACCCCCCAGCTAGCCGGGGCCCAAGCCAGCGTTTTATCCTGCGTTCTCTAACTCCGACATTCATGGCACCTACTCCTCGCTACACAGCCGGGCGGGAGGTTCGTGGGCACGGGTCCCGTGGGCGGCAGGAAAGGACGCACGTGTCATACCGGCCGGCATCCCCCCCCCACTCTGTCCAGCGCCCGGCGCGGCCCACCTGGTCCATGCTGCCGGGACACCCCCACCCCCACCCCCGGTCCAGCGCCTGGAGCGGCCCACCTGGTCCAGGCTGCCGGGACATCACCCCGCCCCCGCCCCCGCCCAGTGCGGCCCACCTGGTCCAGGCTGCCGGGACATCACCCCGCCCCCGCCCCCGCCCAGTGCGGCCCACCTGGTCCAGGCTGCCGGGACATCACCCCGCCCCCGCCCCCGCCCTGCGCGGCCCACCTGGTCCAGGCTGCCAGGACATCACCCCGCCCCCACCCCCGCCCAGCGCGGCCCACCTGGTCCAGGCTGCCAGGACATCACCCCGCCCCCGCCCAGTGCGGCCCACCTGGTCCAGGCTGCCGGGACATCACCCCGCCCCCGCCCCCGCCCAGTGCGGCCCACCTGGTCCAGGCTGCCGGGACATCACCCCGCCCCCGCCCCCGCCCAGCGCGGCCCACCTGGTCCAGGCTGCCAGGACATCACCCCGCCCCCGCCCCCGCCCAGCGCGGCCCACCTGGTCCAGGCTGCCGCTGTCCCGGGACAGGCGGCGCAGCTTGCTCTCCAGGTTGACGATGCAGGCCTCCCGCCGGACCATGACGATCCTCATCTCGTCATTCTTCTCCTCCAGCTCGCGGATCTGCTTCCGGTACTTGTCCTTCTCCACCAGGCACTGCGAGTACTGGGTCTGCGCCTCGTCCCGGGAGTGGAAGGCCTGCCGGGAAGGGGGCACACGGGGTGTCCCCTGGTCCTTCTTCACCCCGGTCTCCCCCCACCATGCCGACCCCCGCCTCCCCTCACAGCCCAGGCGCCCGCCGCGTGGCCCTAGGCCCTGGGCGTCGCAGTCACCCCCCCCACCCCCACAAGCCGGCCGCTGACCGGGGAGCTCGGTGTCTCCTGGAGCCCGCACCCCGTGCCTGTGAGGCTGTGCCGTCACTACTCCCGTTTTACAGACAGAGGCACCGAGGCCGCCAGGACACCAGTGTGCCTGCAGCCACAGGCCTGAGCAACGGGGCCTGGACGTGGGTGGCTGTCTTTCCCGAGGGACCAGGCACGTAAGGGCCACGGTCGGTCACGTGAGCTGCTCGAGTCCAGCTCAGGCGCCACCATATTCGGACGCCTGTGACTTCCGCAAGCCTTCGGTTGGGATTCATCTTTGATGTGGACCCGGGAGGGACAAAGTCAGGAGTGACTCCCGCCCAGCTAATGACATGATGGTGGGCAAAACGTCCGGTCGCCCCCCCCCCAGCAGCTGGGGCGCGGCCGGCTGCGCACCCTCGGCCGTCAGCCCCCCTGACCCTGACCTGGTCCCGCTCCCGCTCGACCTCCTCCAGCTGCAGCATGACCGTGTTCATGCGGTGCTTGTACATCTCACAGTCCTTCCCCAGCGTGGAGCACTTCAGCTCCAGGTCCTCCTTCTCCTCCAGGTACTGCGGGCGGCCACAGGGGGCGGGGGGAACGGAGAGGTCAGCGGGGCAAGCCGGACTGAAACAGGCTGCAGACCTACTATGTGTCGGGGAACGTAGCGCAAGACGCTGAGCGCACCCTCCAGCGGCCCTCGGTCCGGAAGAGAAGCTGGGGGCTGGGCTGCCGCAGCGGCTCACAAACCACCACAGGGTGCTGGACGTGTAGGGAGTTCACACCAGGGGTCAGGGAGACAGGCTGGGGGCGGGGAGGCTCCCAGTGAGAGGGGCCAGCAAGGGCAGCACTGGGGGTGGGGCGGGGAGGACGCTGCCCCCAGCGCGGTGGGCGCCCACCTTGTCCCGCAGCTCCTCCGCCTGGCGGACCTCCTCCTGCAGGTTGTAGATCTTGTTGACCAGATCCTGCCGGTCCTCCAGGGCCTCCTTGCGGTCATGCTCCAGGATGTCCAGGATGGCCTTGTCCGAGTCTGGCAGGCTGCGCTTCCCGGCCTGGGCGGGCAGGAAGGGTGAACGGTGTTGGGAAAATGACCCCTGGAGGCGGGGGGGGGGGGGGGGGGCGGGTGGGGGGACACACAGAAGCCAGCGACAGACACGGCGAGACCAGGAGGTTTTGTGCCCAGAAAGCAGAGACGTGAACCGCTATCTCTTGGGGTCCCCGAAGCAGCTTAATTTAAGCATGTTATCACCTGGGAAGAAGCATCCAACCCACTTCTGCTTGGGAACAGCTCAAGGCCTATGGTTCTGCCCTGGCTCTTATCAGAGCCGAGAGAAGCTGCCCCCCCACGCCACAGGTGACAACAAAGACGGGGCTCATATGCCGTTTGGATGCTTCCCCTGAAATATCAGGTGATCTCCTCTGCTTAACCGGGGCTCGGTCTCAGCTCAGAATCAGAGCGTGAGACCCCAGACAGCCAGTCCCGGCAGGCGGAATAATTCTGGAGAAAGGGAAGGGCTGTCTTCTTTTTTTTTTTTTTTTCCGCCCTTAAACGTATTCTGGATGTCCTTCCACAGTGACTTCCTTGTCTAGCCCCACCGTGATCCTGTGATGGGAAATGCAGGAGGGCCCGCCAAGTTCTCATAAACCACACAGAGCCGATCGCTGAGTTTCTGGGGATCTTTTAAGGACAAGCAGGGTCCCCGGGCTGTACTCTCCCCACCCCCTGATGGAGGCCAGGGCACCGATGTCCCTATGAATAATGACCACTGAGCATGTCACTTAAGGAAGCTTCTCAGAAGTATTACACGTCACACGGCGTCACGTGTCTGAGTAGTGGGTAGTGCAGTCACCAGAGGAGGAAAATACGCGCCCCTGGGTGATGGGCACCGCCCACCAGCCATCCTGCGGTCACCGCCCCCCGCCCCGCCCCGCCCCCCGCCCTCACCTGAATGATGGACTGCAGCTCCTGGATCTTGGTCCTCAGCATCTCGTTCTCCCGCTCCAGCTCCAGCACCTGCTCCTTCTTGGGCCGGTTCTCGATGTCGTTCTTCAGCTTCAGAGACTGGTTCCTCTCCAGCTTGCATTCCTCCTCCATCTTGTTCAGCCGGTGTTTCAGCTGATCGATCTGAGACAAGGGTGCCCAGGGGGAGAGGGCGGTTGGCCGGAAACACCCGGAAGAGGCGCTGCTGCTTCCCCGGGTCCCGCGGAATTGAACGGCAGGCTCGACCTGCGCTGTGCCCCCGCCCCCTCTTTCCAGGTGGTGGCAGAGAAGGGCTCACGGGAGCCTGTCCCAGTGAAACAAGCCACCACCTCCTGGTGGGTGAAGTTCCTGCTTCCTTCATTTCAAACAGTTCCCAAAACTCGCTCTGTCCCTTAGAAAATTCCCGGGTAACTCTGTGGGGTAGAGTAAGTTACAGAGGAGGATAAAAGATACCCACACGGTGTCCTGAGGTCTTGTTACCCATTCCGGTGCCTTTTATGATGGGTGCCAAACTCTGGTCCTTAGAGCTCAATGATTCCCTGGCAGAGCCCAGTGTTATGGATGGATGGATGGGAATGAAGACCTGGCCAAGGACTCAGGGTTTGGGGCCCCCCCTGACTCCACCCCCCCAGAACATCCCTGCTTGCACAGGCGCGTGCGCGCTTGTGTCCTCTTGGGTTTTACACTGGCTTTTATTTGAACAGTGTTCATGCTAAAAGAATACAGTACTTTGAGACCTCTGGACTCCAAGCTCACAGGCTCTTTGGTCTAAAGCAGTGGTCCCCAACCTTTTTTGGGCCACAGACCGGTTTAATGTCAGAAAATATTTTCACAGACCGGTCTTTGGGGGGGGGAACGGATAAATGTATCACGTGACCGAGACAAGCGTCAAGAGTGAGTCTTAGACGGATGTAACAGAGGGAATCTGGTCATTCTTTAAAAATAAAACATCGTTCAGACTTAAATATAAATAAAACGGAAATTATGTAAGTTATTTATTCTTTCTCTGTGGACCGGAACCAAATGGCCCACAGACTAGTACCGGTCCGCGGCCTGGGGGTTGGGGACCACTGGTCTGAAGGACCTGTAGGAGGCAGTTACGACATCTGAAAAACGGGACAGTCAGAGATGCACTGGGCTTCAGCTCACGAGGTGAGTGTCCGGAACTGTGACCAGAGACTTCTTAAAGCTTTGTGCCCAGGAAGCACGTCTGCTTGCCCAAACCGATGGGCCTTGGTAAAGCACCCCAAACAAGGGGATTGTTTTCGAGGCCTGCAAGGGAGGGAGGCACTAAAGGGGTGGGAGTCTTTTTCGATTCCAGGCTTATAGAGAGACCGGTCTCAAGACCCCTGGCAGGTGAAGGGCAGGGGCTTTAGCAAGGGAAGGACTGCGGCTGCCCCCCTACAGCCCAGTGAGAGGAAGGAGGAGGCAGGGAAGTAGCCTGGGGCTGAGAAATGACCTGGGGACTTGGAAGGCCAGATGGTCCTTTCAGTTCTAGAAGTGCTTTCTCACTATACCAGCGGTCCCCGAACTTTTTACACAGGGGGCCAGTTCACTGTCCCTCAGACCGTTGGAAGGCTGGACTATAAAAAAAAACACAACTATGAACAAATCCCTATGCCCGCTGCACATATCTTGTTTTAAAGTAAAAAAAACAAAATGGGAACAAATACAATATTTAAAATAAAGAACAAGTAAGTTTAAATCAACAAACTGACCAGTATTTCAATGGGAACTATGCTCCTCTCACTGACCACCAACGAAAGAGGTGCCCCTTCTGGAAATGCGGCGGGTGCCGGATCAATGGCCTCAGGGGGCCGCATGTGGCTCTCGGGCCGTAGTTTGGGGATCCCTCCACTATACTATAGCTTCAAGGAAATATGACACTAGAGAAAGTTCTAGGGCAGAAACTTGTAAGTCCCTAACATAAGTTAAATTAACTTCCCCAAATCCTGGGTGAACGGCACAGAAATCATTCCTCCCTAGTGATCACGGAAAAATTCCTCATCAGCATCTTGGAAAATCAACCCGAGCATCCTGTGCTGGGATCCAGATCTCCAGTGGCACCCAAGTGCCAGCATGGTGCGGTGCTTACTGAGTCAGCTACTTCTCCAGAGACTTATGGTGCAATGACTCAGCAGTCTGAGGGTGTTGGCATTATTGTCATTCTCGCCATTGGCAAACGAGGAAACTGAGGCCAAGAGTCGACTAAGCGGCCAAGCCAGAAGCCAAGTTTGAACTCAACTCGAGAGGATTTCGAAGCTCATGCTCTCGACAGAAACACTCTACTGCCCGCTGTACCGCTGACCCAAGGCACCTGAATTCTAGGGGATTGTTTGCTGATCTGTCTGCTTCAACTAAATTGTATGTGGCCTGACCAGAAATCAGGTTATTTATCCCCGTGTCCCCCACAGTGCTTAGTGCAGTGCCTTACACATGGCAGGTGTTTAATATTCTGAGAGTCTATTTTCCACCCAGCAGCCAGAGTGATCCTTCTAGATATAAATCAGTTGTCACTCCCCGGCTCTCAATCCTTCAGCGGCTTTCCATCACAACGGGAATAAACTGCCAAGTTCTTAACGTGTCCCCACGGACTGGACCCTGGCCATCTCTCCCACCTCCGTTTGTGCCACTCACTCCTTCGGCTCCAGAAGAACACCAGGCGTGCCCTTGACTTGGGGCCTTTGCACATGGACCCCCGAGACTTGCATGGCTGGCCCCTCCCTTTCGTCAGCTCTCTGCTCAAGTGTGTCCACTTCTCATCGACCTTTCCTGACCATCGTGCCTGGAAGAGCACCCCCCTCCCCAACACACACACTCTCCCTATCCTTCTACTCTTTGTTTTCCTCTTCTTCACAGCTACGCGCTCTCTGATGAGAATGTGAGCTCCATGACAGCAAGGCCTTGGTCTTGAGTTACTATCCCTGGAAAAGAGCCTGGGGCACGGGGGCACTCAATACCTAAAAGGAATGAATGAGTTGAGCCAGTACCCTTCCTTGTCTCTCTCCACTTTGGCACTAAACTCATCAATGACATCAATTATTTGGCCGGCGGACTGTTCACTGACAAGGGTATTGGCTATCCCCCTGTGCCATGCTGAGTTTTGTGAACAGCTGTGAAGGGCAGAGCCCTGCCTCAAGGTCATCATGTCTCCACGGGAACAGGCGCGCTGCTGGCTTTCCTGGGGTGCCACGGTCTGGGCCCCTGGCTCCTCCCACCTTCCCACTCACCCGGCCCCGCCGCACTGTGCGTGCCTGTCCGCACTTGCCCATGGTGCACGTGGGCCTCTGAGCAGGAGGGAAACCTCACCGGGTCTATATGCACGTCTGCACATGCGCATGGCGGATCTGGGTCCCGATGACCACGGGGAAAGCCCATGCTGGTTCCGTGTGCACATGTGCAGACATGCGCATCTGTGGAGCTGAGTTCTACGCTTGCGCTCAAGCGCCAGTGGGAAGGTGTGCGCATGCGCTGGGTGGATCTGGGTCCCGACGACCATAGGGAAAGCCCCCATTGGTTCGGCGTGCGCATGCGCCGGGTGGATCTGGGTCATCCAGAGCACGTGTCCTCTGTCCCCCCGCCTGGAACCAGGTGTGACGCTCTGGCCACACCTGTGTGCGCCTGTCGGCCCTCACCTCGAGCTGGAGGTCCCGGCTCCGCATGACCGCCATGTTCTTCTCCTCGCTGAGCTGGGCGTAGCGCATGGCCAGGTTGTAGTTGTCGTCCTTGACCTTGACCAGCTCGTCGTTGTAGCTGTCGCGCTCCTCCTTCATCTTGTAGTAGCGTTCCTGGAAGGTCAGCAGCTCCACCCGCGTCAGCGTCATCTGCTTCTTCTCGTCCTCCAGCTGCCGTGACTTGGCCAGCAGCTCGCAGCGCTGCAGGTCCTTGGCCTTCATCTGCTGCTGCAGCTTGATGACCTCGTTCATGAGGAAGTGCGTGAGGCCCTCGTGGCCCTCCTCCACTGCGGGGAGCGGCGGGGGTCAGGCTCGTGGCCGCCGAGGGGTCACCGCCACCCACGCATTCACCCGCCAGCATGCTGCTGAGCCCTCCGCTCCCCACGAGGTCCCCCCTACCCCGGGGCTCGGAATGAGCAACATGGCCTTGGTCCCCGGTAGAGCTCATGGTCTGGCCAGGGAGATGGGACATTAGGAGAGCAACAATCACACACATATATGTAGTCGGAGAGGATGTCACAGGGGAGGTGAGAGTGTGTCACCGGGACTGGACCCCAGCCTGGTGGGCAGAAGGCTTGCAAGGGCTCCGGGGAGTTGAGTTGAAAGTTGAAGTGTGGAGGGAAAACACTCCAGGACACGGTGGAACACGGCCACGCCCCACGGGAGGAGGGAAGGACTCTTCACATGTCAGGAACTAAAGGAAGACAGAAGTGTCCGAAGCCCCAGGGAGAGGCAGGGGCAGAGACGTGAGGCTGGGAGTGTCCGCAGGGGCTGGACCACGGGCGTCCTGTGGGCTGTATTCAAGCCTGGGTCTTACGACGGAAGCCATGGAAAACTATGGAGAGGCTTTAAGCAGGGGAGGGTTGCCTAAGGCGTGGACAAAGCACCGTAGCAGAGCAGGAGTTGATGTAGAGAGCCGGCGGGGGTCACTGGGGTCTGCGCGGGGCTGGCGGTGCAGATGGACAGAGGACTGATGCATGAATATTTAGGGAGGAAAGTTAAGACAAGATGACCACGGGCGGTGGCTCGGGTATGCTGGCATGAGAGGAGGTGAGAACAAGGTCCTGGGGGCAGTGTGAGTATCTGTTCTGCCCTAGGACGACATTCATGCGGGATATGCCACGAACACCCCCTTCTCCAGCTCTTATTTCGCTTAGCTTCTTTAATTATCAGGCGGAAATAAGTGGTTGACAGCCCACATGTGGCATAGGAGCACTGTCTGAATGTCACAGATACATCGCTTTAGAGCTGTCTCATCAGTGGACACACACACACACACACACACACACACACACACACACCTACCAGGGCCCAGATGCCCTTGATGGCGAAGACACTCACCCACGATGGTGGAGAACCTCCGGGTGGGCTCCTTCCCAGTCACCAGCTTGTACAGTTCTGGGTAGTAAAATTCCAGGCTCTCCAGGAAGACCACGTAGCCCCTCTGGCCCTTGGTGTGCAGGATATCCAGCAGTCGGCCTGGGGGAAAAGCCCACATCACTCAGTGAGAAGAGTTCATGTCTGATTGGACGCCAATCTCCACGTCTAGTCCTGTCCTGGACTCCTATCTCTCAATAAACTCGAAGAAGACGGTGTCATCACATCCTGTCACTCCTGAGTTGTATCTTGGAGTCCAGATGATGTAAATCAAAGCGCCATGCCCTCCACGGGGCTTCTGGGGTGTGTGTGTGTATGTTAGTTTCCCTTCTCTGAGAAATAGAGAGAACCAGGATAAACGGAATCACAGCCTCAGGAAACCCAGAAGTTCAAAGAGCTTCCCAATCGACCAGAATTAAAATGAACCGCACCGGCATCAGCTCTTTGGTGGCTGAGGGAGGTGGGAAGGGCAGTGGCAAGTACAGAATAAGATGGGGTTCTCTGGGATTCGGAGCCGAAAGACAAATGTTTGTGCGGGGAGCTAGGAGAAGTCTTAGGCAGCGGGGTTAGCTCCCTGTTCTTCTTTGGGATTATCACGTAGTCTGGAAAATATCTTTAACCTCGGTGTAATTTGCCCAGAAGTTTTCTTTTTCTACCCTAGTGGTTCCACTTAATGTTTACATTTCTTGACCCTTCCTTAAATATTTTACTTTCAGACATCTCTTCCCTTGAGGTCCTACAACTCAACCTCTTTCCTTGGACAGATATAATAAGTGAGTTCCATCTTGTGTCAACTGATTGTCTAGCAGAGCTGCCGGGAGCCTCGTGTGGGGAAGGAGTGTAAAGTTACATCCAGGCCCAGTAGGAGAGCATTGCTGTGATTAGTGATGTCTGTCACGTACACAAGGGAGAGTCACAGCGTAGGAGACACTTCTCACCAGTCACACTGTGGGAAAGTGATGTTCGATCCCTTTGAACTGTGAGCCACCAATGGACTGCTCACAAAAATCGGGATATTTAAAAATGAATATGAAGTGATAAAAAAAAGAAGCATTTGGTTTTTTTTTTTTTAAAAAAAATTAAACAAGAACATCAGGGCCCTGGCTGGTTGGCTCAGCGGTAGAGCGTCGGCCTAGCGTGCGGAGGACCCGGGTTCGATTCCCGGCCAGGGCACACGGGAGAGGCGCCCATTTGCTTCTCCACCCCTCCGCCGCGCTTTCCTCTCTGTCTCTCTCTTCCCCTCCCGCAGCCAGGGCTCCATTGGAGCGGAGATGGCCCGGGCGCTGGGGGATGGCTCTGTGGCCTCTGCCTCAGGCGCTGGAGTGGCTCTGGTCGCAACATGGCGACGCCCAGGATGGGCAGAGCATCGCCCCTGGTGGGCAGAGCGTCGCCCCTGGTGGGCGTGCCGCGTGGATCCCGGTCGGGCGCATGCGGGAGTCTGTCTGACTGTCTCTCCCTGTTTCCAGCTTCAGAAAAATGAAAAAAAAAAAAAAAAAGACACAAACTCGAGCAAGCAACAAGCAACTAAAGTGAGCAACTATGAGTTAATATTTCTCACTCTATCCCCTGACCCCTTCCTCTCTTTGTAAAATCAATAAATAAAATCTTTAAAAAAAAAAAAAAAAAGAACATCAGAAAAGCAAACGACAAGTCAAAGAAAGTTGTTTGATGGTGCAAATGAGATGCAAAACCAACTTTTATTTCATTGGTGAAGATGCACTCTACAAAAGGCTGCAAGTACTGGAGTATCTGCACATTCCCTGATCCCCTAATTTTTGTGAGCGGCGTATTTTACACTGTGACCTTGTGTCCACACACAAAGACAAATATGCAAGCATATGTGGACACACACACACACACACACAAACACATGTAAAAAAACCAAAACTAGTCTCAGAAACCATACTTACTACCTTGAATGAATGTAATAAAGTGTCAAGAGACCCCTAGGGCAGTCTGACCTCTTCTCAGAATAATATTTTTAAACACATAAAATGTATTGTGGGAATCAATTATAATAAAATGCCGTTATTAAATATTAAATTTATGATTCAGTAATAAATGTGCTTCTTCATGCATTAAATAACACAATCTCTTGGCAGGTGTGATGGCTACTATCATTTTGAGAGAGAGAGAGGAGTGTAACTAGTGTTTGGGGAGATCTGTACAGCGGTAATGCGACATGAAAAGATGTGTCATTTTGATTGTTAACAAAGTTACAGGGATCGCCAATCACTTGATTGGTTGCCTACCCACCATTCCCAACTGAAGGGGACTTTAAACCCCAGGTTTGATGAGCAAAATAAACGTGCTTTTCCACTTCCTCAAGTCTGTGGGCCTTCTCAAGTTTTTTTTTTTTTTTTTTGTATTTTTTCCAAAGTTAGAAGCAGGGAGGCAGTCAGACTCCCGAATGTGCCCAACCATGCCCACCAGAAGGCAATACTCTGCCCATCTGGGGTGTTGCTCCATTGTGGCCAGAGCCATTCCAGTGCCTGAGGCAGAGGCCATGGAGCCATTCTCAGCGCCCAGGCCAACTTTGCTCCAATGGAGCCTTGACTGCAGGAGGGGAAGAGAGAGACAGAGAGGAAGGAGAGGGGGAGGGGTGGAAAAGCAGATGGGCGCCTCTCCTGTGTGCCCTGGCCGGGAATCGAACCCGGGACTTCCACATGCTGGGCCAGCGCTCTACCACTGAGCCAACCAGCCAGGGTGGCCTTTCTCAAGTTCCTGACACAGCTCAGTGGGAGGACGGGGGTGGGGGTGGGCAGAGAGGTCTACGGACCCCAGTCGAACAATTCTCGATCAAGAGCAGCTTCCTGCCGTCCCTGCTAACGGGAGGGGTTTGCTGAAGCCGGCCCGAGAGGCAGCCCACCCTCTCCTCCAGCGCGGCCCCCCCGGAGATCACCTGCCCGGTTGATCTTGGAGGGCAGCATGGGAGCGTTGAGCACCTCGTCCTCATCCTGCTCGTCGATGACCTTGCACTGGCGCAGGTAGGGGGTGAGCTTGGCGGGGTTGATGTAGCGGCTCAGCATGTGGCGGTTACACTCCACGTTCTCCCACAGGGCGTCCTCCTCGTCCTTCAGGGTCTCCATGTAGTCGTCCATCTCGGGCCCCGCGCCTTGAAGACAGAGACCGGCCAGGTTCACCGGGGAGCCTCACCGGGGACAGCGCGCGAAGCCCTCGAGTGGAGTCTCTGCCAAGTGCTAGGTCAGCAGGGTAGAGAAAAGTGTTACAGTGTTTCACCCACGTAAGGAAGGAAGGCAGGCGGACGTACAGCTAGGCATTCAGTTGCCCCTATGGAAAGGGACACGCAGTCTGTGATACTGAAATAGCGTTACTATGTTTCACGTGCTCACGACGGTAAGGCTCCTTTGCCCACCCCTGCATAGATTTCTTTATCTACTAACCATGAACGGTGGATGGATATGCCCAAAGATAGTTAAGAAAGAATTATTGGGGGAGAGGGGAAATCCTTCAATTGGAGTATATCCTTCCTGTCTAAGTTTTGCTGTCTTCCTGAGAATCTACCTCTCTAAATACAACATACACTATCATTTTTTTTGTGTGTATTTTTCTGAAGTTGGAAACGAGGAGGCAGACTCCCACATGCGCCCGACCGGGATCCACCCAGCATGCCCACTGGGGGGCGATACTCTGCCCATCTGGGGCGTTGCTCTGTTGCAACCAGAGCCATTCTAGCGCCTGAGGCAGAGGCCACAGAGCCATCCTCAGTGCCTGGGCCACTTTGCTCCAATGGAGCCTTGGTTGCGGGAAGGGAAGAGAGAGACAGAGAGAAAAGAGAGGGGGAGGGGTGGAGAAGCAGATGGGCGCCTCTCCTGTGTGCCCTGGCTGGGAATTGAACCTGGGACTCCTGCAAGCCAGGCCGACGCTCTACCACTGAGCCAACCGGCCAGGGCCCACTATCATTTTTTTGTTTTGTTTTACAAGTTCACATCGATGGTGTCATACTGTCTCCTTCCTTGTTTTTTTTTCAGTTTGCTTTTTTTTTCTGTTTTTTCTTTTTTTTTTTGCGATTTATTTAGGCTGACATAGATACATCGAATTCGTTCATTTTAAAACAGCTTTAGTGAGATAGAATCGATGTAATGTACAACTTACCTTTTTTAAAGTGTACAATTCAAAAAGGTCGTTAGTATATTCACAGAGTTGTCCAACGATCACCACAATTCACTTTAGAACGTTTCATCACCGCCCCCCCGCAAAGACACCCTGTTCCCCTGAGTAGTCACTCCCCTCTCTCCAGCCGTAGGCAACCACCAACCGACTTCCTACAGACTTGCCTTTTCTGGACACTTCATGTCCCCGTGGGTCCTCAAACAACAGTGTCCTTGCGGGATGTTGTTTCATTCAGTTGTCAACGCGACAGTCTCTGAATTTCAAGCGCTTTATTAATTTTTCACTGTTGCACACATTCCATTGCAAGAATATCCCCCAAATGACTTATCCACTTCCCCCCGATGTTTCACCTGAACATTTAGCACTATTACTTAGTAGGAAAAAAGAAAAGGGAAAACAACCTGACCACCCACCAGTGGACAGTCCGTGGTCCTTGTGCACCATGGACCAGTGTTTGAAAGGGATGTGGTGGCATGAAAACGTCCCCATGACACATTGTTTTGAAAAAATAAAAATAAAAAAGGAGCCCTGACCAACGACTGGCTCAGTGGTAGAGCGTTGGCCTGGTGTATGGATGTCCAGGGTTTGATTCCTGGTCAGGGCACACAGGAGAAGTGACCATCTGCTTCTCCACGCCTCCCTCTCCCCCTTCTCTCCTTCTCTCTTCATCTCCTGCAGCCATGGCTCGAATGGTTCGAGCAAGTTGGCCCCAGGCACTGAGGATGGCTCCATGGCCTCGCCCCAGGCACTAAAATAGCTCAGTTGCCAAGCCAGGGAGCAACGGCCCCAGATGGGCAGAGTATCACCTGGTAGGGGGCTTGCCCTACCAGGGCAAGCTGTTGGGCACCTGCAGGAGTCTATCTCTCTGCCTCTCTACTTCTCACTTAATTAAAAAAAAAAAAAGATTTCAGAATACATACAGGTAGTTCAATTAAAAACACTCTGGGTCTTTGTCCTAGTTCCTGGCACAGAGCTCCCAAAACTCTGGGCATCTCTGGGTGGTAACAGTATATCTTTTTTTGTGGTTGTGAGACACAGTTTTTGGCTAAGGGGCCCCTAGAGATTTTCAGGGTGGGGGGCTGGTGGTCAGAAAAAGCAAGCGACTGGCTGGAAGTGATTTTCAAGCACCACGCCACGCCCTCTGGGGAGGGGAGAGAGGCTAGAGCTTGAGTTTAATCATCAGTGGTGGTGGATGATATAATCCATCACACCTATGTGATCAGACCTCGATAAAAACCCCTACGCAGTGGGGTCCCAGGAACTTCCCAGCCTGTGAAATACCTGCACACGCACGAGGGAGCCATTCGGACGCCACGGGCACCGAGACCCCCTTACTCAGGATCCTTCCAGACCTTGGCCGAGGTAACTTCCCCTTATGGCTTACCCTTTGAGTCCTTTCAAATAAGGTGCAAGGATAAGTATAGTGTTTTTTTGAGTTCTGTGAATTATTCCAGCGAATGACTCAACCCGCTGAGGGGTCTGGGAGAACCCCTGGTTTGCGGCCACCCAGGGAGGGGATGGGTGGTCCCTAAAACCTGGCACCTGCCCTGGCCGGTTGGCTCAGCGGTAGAGCGTCGGCCTGGCGTGCGGGGAACCCGGGTTCGATTCCCGGCCAGGGCACATAGGAGAAGCGCCTATTTGCTTCTCCACCCCCCCACCCCCCTCCTTCCTCTCTGTCTCTCTCTTCCCCTCCCGCAGCCAAGGCTCCATTGGAGCAAAAGATGGCCCGGGTGCTGGGGATGGCTCCTTGGCCTCTGCCCCAGGCGCTAGAGTGGCTCTGGTCGCGGCAGAGTGACGCCCCAGAGGGGCAGAGCATCACCCCCTGGTGGAGAGAGCGTGGCCCCTGGTGGGTGTGCCGGGTGGATCCCGGTCGGGCGCATGCGGGAGTCTGTCTGACTGTCTCTCCCCGTTTCCAGCTTCAGAAAAATACAAAAAAAACCCCAAAACCTGGCACCTGACATGGGGGCAGTCTGGTGGAACTGAAGATGAGAAAACCAAGTCCAGGTCAGCGGATGCACCAATATCCACTGCCGGCCGCCCTCCTCACCCCCTCTCGGCTGGCCCCAGCCCTGATATCTTATTTGAGCCAAGTGAACCCTTTGGTTTTGGCCGACCGGCCTGCCCGAGGAGGCCCTGTCTCCGTGCTGGGTGGCGCCTGCATTTGGGATTTCACGTAAGACCCAAGGGACAGTGGTCAGGTGAGTGTGCTGTGGGGAAGGGAGGTGGGGGTGGTCCCTGGAGGGCCGTGGAGGTTCCGGGGGGGGGGATCACGCTGAGGCAGAGACACAGGCAGGTGGAGGGAGCCAGGGAAGCTGGTCTGCTGAGTGACGCTGCCGTGACAGACCCTGAGGGTCCGTGAGAGGTGACAGGGTCATCTCTTGGGGTCTCTAACTCCAGTTCCCGCCCCACAAGCCTCAGCCAGGCGCGGGTTCCGGCCTCCGCCCTTGGTGTCTGTTCCCTCTCAGAGGACTTTCAATAGTTGCCCGATTATAATTTGAGCTGTGTTGTGTAGGCCTTTGCTACACGCAAACCAAAGGGCCCTGAGGACTTGGCTGTTTCAAGCAATAGCTGATTTTGCTTAAAAAGTGAGGATTTGGTCCCGTTCAGTCCAACAGACTTTGCGGAGACAACATCCTGGCTTCCCAGACTTGGGGGCCGACCTCAAAGAGCACCTTTTGCCAGCACAGGGGGCCAGCTGCCTGGGCTGCTCGGGAAGTGTGAGTCGTGCCGCATAAATATGCCCGCCTTAGTCACTCACTCACCCGGACAGGGAGTCAGGGTGGTCCCTCCATTCACAAGAAAGAAATGGACCTACCTTTACTATTTTCACAGTGTCAACAGCCATGTTGCATGATCCTCCCTCACCCCCTCCTTCCCTTCTTCCTTCCCTCCCTCCCTCCCTCCCTCCCTCCTTCCCTCCCTCCCATCTTAACTAGAGCTGGTGGCAGCTCCGACCCAGCCCTCACCAGGGTCTGGCGTGGGCTTGAGTCAAACCCTGGACCATGCTGGTCTTTCTATAAACGGTAGGAAAAGCAAGTTGAAGGCGCCCGGGCCAGGTCCTCTGGGAAGGGCCATTTGCTCCCCTCTTTACAGGGCAAGGAGACGAGCTGCCCAAGGACAAACTCCGTGGTGGCGGCTGGTCTTACTTAACTGTGTGTCACTCATTCATTCAAAGTATCTACCACCTGGCTCCCTATTGCTGTTTCCGTGAAGTTAAAAAAAAAAAAATCTTCACCATGACCCCAAGGCCCTGTCCCCACAGTCTCATCCTGTGTCCCCAGCATGCCGGCCTGACTGTTCCCCAAACTCCTGCTCGCTTCAGAGCCTGCTCCCGGCGCCCCTCTGATGGGACACGCCCTCTGCTGGGACACGCCCCCTGCTGGGACACGCCCCTGCTGGGACACGCCCCCTGCTGGGGCAAGCCCCTCTGCCGGGACACGCCCCTCGCTGCCCACCCGGTCACGTCTCCTGCAACCCTCCCTGTATTCGTGGTCGATACGAAGGAGACGGCACACGGGACGTACCTGGCATGTAGCAGGTGCTCCAGACGGCAGCCCTGTCCTGTTACCGAGGTCTGGGCTTTACTCCTCCTGGCCTGGGCTTGTCCCTCCCGGCGCCGGTCTCCTCCTGGACCTGGGGTTGCGGTGGCCGGGATCTGTAGAAGGAAAGATAACCTGACTGGCGTAGAGGTGGAGGTCAGAGGGCATGAGAGCCCATCGAAGGTCACGATGACGCCGAGGAGCATGTCTCTCCAGGTGACAGGGACATGTGTGGTGGGCGATGGCCAGGAGCGGCCAGGGAGGAAGGGCTTTGGCAGCCCAGAAAGCCACTGGCCCCGGGTTCTGAGACCCCTGGGATTGAGCGAAGGGCAGAGGTCCCTTTAGGGGTCCTCGTGGTGGGGGGAGGGATCTCCTCACAGTGCCGAGAGGAGTCTGTGTGCAGTAAAGACGTTCTTGTCAGCTCCTAATGCAGGGGTTGGGAACCTTTTTGGCCGAGAGAGCCATGAACGCCACATATTTTAAAATGTAATTCTGTGAGAGCCATACAACGCCCCGTGTACCTGACGCATCATCCGATAAAAATTTGGTGCTGTCCCGGAGGACAGCTGTGATTGGCTCCAGCCACCCGCAACCATGAACATGAGTGGTAGGAAATGAGTGGATTGTAATACATGAGAATGTTTTCTATTTTTAATGTTATTACTTTTTTTTATTAAAGATTTGTCTGTGAGCCAGATGCAGCCATCAAAAGAGCCACATCTGGCTCACGAGCCATAGGTTCCCGACCCCTGTCCTAATGCATGAGGGTAAAGGTTGAAGGCAGCAACCACATTCCTGAGCCTAGAAGAGCCCCCTGTACTCTGAACTATGTCTTCAGCTGCGGGTTAGGGCAGGAACACGCCTTGGCACTCTTGGTACTTTTCCCAAGGTGGCCTTCCTTATGGTGATGGACAAGGCCGTTGGACGGCCAGCTTGGGTGCTCTGGAGCTCGGCCGTGGTTACGGGTTTGACAGGAAAGGACCAGTCCCCACCCCCCACTCCCACCGGGGAAAGGGAGGCCAGGGAGGGGAATGGCGAGGCTCAAACCTGAGAAGGTGAGGGCCCTGGCCGGTTGGCTCAGTGGTAGAGCGTCGGCCTGGCATGCAGGAGTCCTGGGTTCGATTCCTGGCCAGGGCACACAGGAGAAGCACCCATATGCTTCTCCACCCCTCCCCCTCTCCCTCTCTGTCTCTCTCTTCCTCTCCCGCAGCCAAGGCTCCATTGGGGCAAAGTTGGCCTGGGCGCTGAGGATGGCTCCATGGCCTCTGCCTCAGGTGCTAGAATGGCTCTGGTTGCAATGGAGCAATGCCCCAGATGGGCAGAGCATCACCCCCTGGTGGGCATGCCGGGTGGATCCCGGTCGGGCGCATGCAGGAGTCTGTTTGACTGCTTCCCCGTTTCCAACTTCAGAAAAGTACAAAAAAAAAAAAAAAGAGGGGAAAAAAAACCTGAGAAGGTGAGGAGGGGGCCTGACACCTGCCCTGACGGCTGGGGGGGCCTGGGGCAGGTGCTCTGCGCCCGCTTTGCTCGGGAGTGACGGGGACCCTGGGGCGCCACTGTTTAATCAGGAACTTGCTTGATTTTGGCTTTGAGGATTAATCACAGGTGACACCAGCCCTCCCAGAGCTGACAGAAGCTGTTCTCGTCGGGTGTCAGCTTGGATCGCAGCGAGCTGTCACAAGCCCTCACCCCAGGGAAGGGGCCGCAACATGCTTCTCTGGAGGACACTGTCTCCTTGGTGTCCCCATGGCCGCCTGCTGCGGGCACCACAGGGAGGGCCGGGGACCGGTCTTCAGAGCTAAATGTCCAGCCAATATTGGCAAGCCCGTGCCCAGGCCACCGAGCAAAAGTGAGGGGAAGGGAAATGATACCTTTCTGCATTTGCATTAAAAAAAAAAAAAAAAGAACAAGTGTTTCTTGTTCAGAAGAAAAGGCATTTGAAATTGTAATTGTGTGAGAGATTTTTTTTTTTTTTGGTGACAGAGACAGAGAGAGGGACAGATAGGGACAGGCAGGAATGGAGAGAGATGAGAAGCATCAATTCTTTGTTGTGGCACCTTAGTTGTTCATTGATTGCTTTCTCATATGTGCCTTGGCCGGGGGGGGGGGCTCCAGCAGAGCGAGTGACCCCTTGCTCAAGCTGGTGAGCTCTGCTCAAGCCAGATGAGCCCGCGCTCAAGCCAGTGACCTTGGGGTCTCGAACCTGGGTCCTCCACATCCCAGTCTGACGCTCTATCCACTGAGCCACCGCCTGGTCAGGCCTGTGAGAAATTTTTTAATTGCCAGAGAGGGAAATAGGTTTACAGAGGTTGGTCCAACCCCCCCAACCTGTCAACACAGGCTGGGAACACTGAGCATGAGGCCACCCTCCCTGTTCCTGCCCTTAGAATGTTGACGACACCCTCAAGAACTTGAGGTTGGGGAAAATTACAAGACTGACTTATATAGGTATTTAACAGTCACCAGGCTGAAATATCACCCCTGGTGCTTACAGACCATTGACCATGTTCCAGGCACTTTGCTAAGCATAACGGATCAACCTCTAGGGCCCTCTGAGAGAGGTGGTGCTCTTACGATGGGTTATCATCATCACTGCCGCCCAGGAAGCCAAACTTGGAAGGCGTCCAAGTCGTAGAATTAGCATAAACGGCAGGATTTGGACCCCCAAGGCTCTCTGACTTCCTCCTTCCTAATCACTACTGTACAGCTCCTAGAATGGCCTCTTCTCTTCTCTTCAAGAGTCTGCCTTTTAAACAGTCTCTAACCAGAAAGCGTGCGGGCAAAAAGCTCCCCAAATGATCACTTCAACAGGCACGCTGAAGATAGGACTAAAACCCAGCTTGGAGACGGCAGGTGCTGGCTCAGGGTCAAAAAAGAACTATTGCTTCTTAAAAAAAAATAAATAAAGAAGAAGGGAATCGATTGCTCGGTGAGTTATTAGTGTGGTATTCAGGCGCAATCTGGGAAGTCCATTCATCCTGCACGAAGCCCGGTAGCCGACATGCCGAACTTGTCCACTGTCTTTGTCCCCCCCCCCCCACTTAACAATCAACGTCCTCACGCGGTGTTTAAGGAAAAGCCTCCACGAGAAGGGAAGGGGCTGAATTAGAGGAACACATGAGCACACGGAACCCACAGAGCGTGCAGAAGGGCACAGAACACGCTAAGTCTAAGACTTCAGAAGACACAACTTGATCACGAACGCCCATTACGAAATTAGATAAGATAGCGGCGTCCATAAAATAACGCTATAAAAAGAGAACAAAGTGAATTCTTGGCAATTAAAATGAGGTGGCAGAAGGTTATAATTAATAGAAGGTCTGGGAGATAAAGCTGAAGAAATTCCCCAAACCCCCCCTCCTCAAAAAAGTTAATAAAAAGTTAAGAGAAGGAAGATAAGAAGGGAGGGGAGAGAGGGAGGGAGGAGGTCAACTTAGAAAGTCTAATATCCAATAAATAGAAATCCTAGGAAGAGATTACAGGGGTTCTATTTCTTTTCTTGCATATCTCTTTGAGGCTATCATATAAACTAAGGGATGAAATTATCAGAGAAATAATATTAGAGGATTCTCCAAATGTAAGAATATGAAATCTTCAGATTTAAAGAGTCTTAGAGCACTCAGTACAATCAGTAGAAGAGAATCTTCTCAGAACATCATTATGAAATTTCAAATCACCAGGGAGTAAGAGATTCCCCAAAAGCTTCCAGAGAGAAAACATCAGGTCACTTGCAAAGGACTGGAAGTAAGTTTGGCCTCAGGCCTTTCGATAGCAGCAAGCTGGTAGATCACCAGTAAGGCAGAACCTCTGTATTTTTGATGGAAAACACTTTTAAACCTAGACTTATAAACCTACCCAAACAATTACAGGTGAAAACAGAATTTTATTTTCAGGAAGGTAAAAACTCTAAACATTTATTTTCCGGTACCCTTTCTTAGGAAGCTATTGGAGGATATGCTCTAGCAAAATGAGGGTGTCAGACAATGAATGAGTATCTCATCTATTTGATCTTATAGGAAATCATATTGTTAAGCAAAGGATGTGTCTGGGAGTCAGGTGAAAAAAAATTAAAGACAGGTTTACATAAAACAAACAAACAAATAAACAAACAAACAAAAAACCTCAAGCCCTGGCTGGTTGGCTCAGCAGTAAAGCATTGGCCCGGCATGTGGAAGTGCCAGGTTTGATTCCTGGTCAGGGCACACAGAAGTGACCATCTGCTTCTCCAACCCTCCCCCTCCCCCCTTTCTCTTTCTCTCCTGCAGCCATGGCTTGAATGGTTAGAGCAAGTTGGCCCCTGGTGCTGAGGATGGCTCCATGGCCTCACCTCAGATGCTGAAATAGCTTGGTTGCTGAGCAACAGAGCAGCTGCCCCAGATGGGCAGAGCATTGCCCCCTAGTGGGCTTGCCAGGTGGATCCCGATCAGAGCACATGAGGGAGCCTGTTTCCCTGCCTCCCCACCTCTCAGTTAAAAAAAAAACAAGAAAAAAAAAACTCTCAGCAAATTAAAAGAAAAAAAGAGAGAGAGAGGCAAAATTAATTCCAGGAAAAGAGAAAAAGATAAGAAAGGAAACATAATTACAGCACAGAACTTGCCTCTACATAAAAAATATGGACCTAGTCGCGAAAACGTAACACAAAAGAACTGTTGACCTCTCAGTATTGGGAGAGTGGAGGAAGGGGCGGTTCTCATCTACCTAACGTGTCCCACGGATAATGTCTTTCAGAACAGACACTTCAGTACGGGGCAATGTACGCCCATTACTCAGGGATAAGGGGGTGAGTCCTGGAGGAAAAACAATCCCGAGGAAAAGGTCGGACTGTTCTCCATCACTAGCCTACTTTACTTTTGAACTCTGCATGGCATATGCCTTCTCTTGGTTAAAAAAAAAAAAAAAAGGCTAATAAAAAGTAGCATATGTCAATAGTTGGAGATTTGGACAACACATTAAAGTCTACAGAATCAAAGAGTTACCTCCCTTCTCTGCACACTTACCCTGTTCTTGTACCTTTTGTAAGGTTTGTCAGACTCATTGTGTGTGTGTGTGTGGGGGGGCACTTACTTCACAGACGTCACCTCCCTCGACCTTCATGCAGGAGTGTGGTCAGGTAGGTTTCATTGTTACTATTTTATGATGAGGAGGCAAGGTTAGAGCACCACAGCCACCAAGCAGCGGAGCAGAGATTCCGGCTCGGTCCTCACTGACTCCACCTCATCTGACCCTAAGTTAAGTAGCCACCGTCACACAGAACATTTATAAAGCATAGCACTCAATCCACCCAATTAGGATTCCTTGCTTCCTGGGCTCCGTAGCTCCTCTTTGCTGTTTTATTCCCTCGCTTTGCTGGAGCACACCCTCTAACAGCTGTCTATGAAAAGGGTGTGTGCTGGTTGCTGTCGGTGGACACCGTGTGGACCATCTCATTTTACACAGCCACCCAGCTGAGGCAGCGGCTACGTGCCCCATTTTACAGGCGAGAAAACAGGTTTACAGGGGCTCAGCTGCCTGCTGCATGTCCATCTCATTGTGGCCCCTCCCTCCCCCCATAGTCCTTAGCACGGGACCTTCCTCGTAACAGGTATTCAATACGTATTCGTTAGGTCAAGGGTAGTCGACCTTTTTATATCTACCGCCCACTTTTGTATCTCTGTTAGTAGTAACATTTTCTAACTGCCCACCGGTTCCACAGTCATGGTGATTTATAAAGTAGGGAAGTCACTTTACTTTATAAAATTTATAAGGTCTACCGGAAAGTTCTGTCTGTTTCTATCACAAGTTTCGACACATAAGCACGTTTATTTGGCGCATGTGTGCCTCTTTATTTTTATCACTTAATGTATACATACTGACGTAGCAAATTAAAACAAAGTTGATTCACGTTAGTCCTATGTGTGAAGCGATAGTGTACCCATGGCTACTGATAAAGTTCATTTACGCCACTGTAATTTTTACGAATTTTAACAAGGAAGAAATGATACAGAAGCGTGTCTGTCGTATCCACCATATTCCCCGGACTTAGCACCCTCTGACTATCACTTGTTTTTGTCCTTACAAATTTTTTTTTTTTTGTATTTTTCTGAAGCTGGAAACGGGGAGGCAGTCAGACAGACTCCCGCATGCGCCCGACTGGGATCCACCGGGCACGCCCACCAGGGGGCGATGCTCTGCCCATCCGGGGCATCGCTCTGTCGCAACCAGAGCCACTCTAGCGCCTGGGGCAGAGGCCAAGGAGCCATCCCCAGCGCCCGAGCCATCTTTTGCTCCAATGGAGCCTTGGCTGCGGGAGGGGAAGAGAGAGACAGAGAGGAAGGAGAGGGGGAGGGGTGGAGAAGCAGATGGGCGCCTCTCCTGTGTGCCCTGGCCGGGAATCGAACCCGGGACTCCTGCGCACCAGGCCGACGCTCTACCACTGAGCCAACCAGCCAGGGCCACAAAATTTTTTGAAGGGCAAAAAATTCAAAAATGAAGAAGATATCAAACAAGCACTGATTCAATTTTTCGCATCAAAAGATAAAACATTTTTCAAAAATGGGATATACAAATTGCCCTCACGCTGGCAAGAAATCATTAATAATAATGGCAATTATATTATTTAATAAAGTTTATTGACGGTAAGAAAAATTTGTATTTTGTTTTATTCCAAAAATGGGCAGAACTTTCCGGTAGACCTTATATAAAGCAGAGTTACAGCACGTTAAAGCATATAATAATAATTACATACCAAGTACTTTATGTTGGATTTTTCGCTAAGTTTGGTAGAATAACTCTTTATAAAACAACTTACTATATAGTTAAATCTATCTTTTTATTTATACTTTGGTTGTTCTGCTACTGCCCACCATGAAAGCCGGAACACCCACTAGTGGGGCGGTTAGGGACCAGGTTGACTACCACCTCGTTAGGTGAATAAATAAAAGCCCACTCTTGAATAAAATAAACAGCCGAGGTTGCTCTCGCTGCAAATCCAGAAAGAGTGGTGGAATCCTTTGCAAACGAGCTGTCCTTGTGCGACAATTACCTCTTTCTCTCAAGAGTTGTCCCTAGGGCCAAAGCTCAGGGACCAGACTTGGTTCAGCAGTCTGTTAGAGAGATGCATCTCTCTGGTTAATTGATTTGCCTTGGATGATTGGAGAGAGCGGTTTGAGAGGGAGGGTTTAATTATTCCAATGAAACCTCCACTTCATTGAAAGGTGTTCTGGCAAAAAAAAAAAAAAAAAAGAGGGGGACAAAGATTATTTAAAAGAATGATACAGTGCAAGCCACCCCGCATTGATAACCTTGGAATGAACGCTTTATGGAAAAGAACCAACGTGTCATCCCTTCCAGGGCATCTCCCTCACCCCCACCCCCCCTCCAACTTCTTCCTTTCATTGTTACAAAAAGGACACTTAGAGACGCCGCTGGAATACTTCCCTTGCAGGATTCCTCCTTGGCCTCCCCGTTAACTTTTTCACCTCCCTCTCGCTCAGCTCATTCAACCGCAACATTGAGATGATAATATTTCCCATCAATTAACAGATGTAGAGCAATCAGCAGAGTTTCACTGCTACATATTTTGAAAGCGGCAATTATCGTTTTAAATTCACAGCGGAGTGGCAGCCACTGCCAGCTGCCGACCCGATACCCATTCTTCTCTTGCTGAGGAACAGAGCTCCAATTTTGTCTGTGCCCAACCAAAAAAAAAAAAAAAAAAAAAACCCCACAAAAAACCAAAACCCAAAAAACTGAATTTCTAGCCTCCCTTGTCGCTAAGGGGTGGCTGTCTGACACAATCCTGGCCCGATGTGACGTCAGTGGAAGTTTCTGGTGAGCCATCAAAGGAAGGCTCTTTGGGTCAGGGGCAGAATCGGGTGAGAACAGCCTCTTTTGGGTCCTCGTCTTCCTACCTGGAAGGGGATGCAATGCTCTGAAGCACAGCAGCCGCTTTGTGAACATGAGGACAAGGGCTATCCACGCTATGTATAGCTGCCTGCGGTGCTGTAAGGACTTTGGGTCCAAGCTAACCTTTGAGTCCTTGGTCCCCTAGAAGAAGAAAGCCCCTCCTACGGGCGAACCGCTGATTTTGTTTCTATGATTTGCAGTTAGGAAAACCATCCCAATAGATCTGTGGGACACCTAAGAAGACCCAGGCTGTCTCAGGAAGTCATCTCGGTCCCGGCGGTGATGACAGACTCCGAGCCCTGCAATCTGAGCAGCTGCTGCCCGATCCGTCCGTTTGTGCTTGTTTCTTTTTCTGGACACAGAAGCCAGAGCAAGCAGGCGATCAATAAAGAGCCAGTACGGCTGGCACACGGAGTGTGGCGGAGGGCGGAAACAGATGGTGGTGGGGCTCCGAGGGGCTGCAGGGCCACAAGGCAATAAGGCATCGCCCAGGGAATGGTGACTGATGGACGACACCGCTGTCTGTCTGCTGAGCCAGTCCTGGCTTGCACTGTGCCCCAGGTGGGACAATTCCTCTCACCTGCCTGCCATGGTCCCACCTCTCTCTACTCCTGGGCCGGGACCCTTCATTTTCAGCCTCAGGTCACTTCCCCCAGCGTCTTCCCCATCTACTGGCATTCGCCTCTTCTTCTCTCTTAACCCTCCTTCTTCCAAACGCCCTCAAACGCCCACTCCCCAACACCCCGTCTCCGATGACAGCCAAGCTTCTCGGCCGATACCCCTGGCACGCCGTGCCTGTCAGCACCGCTTGCCAACCTGGCAGTCTCCCTGGGTACCAGGCTACTTATAATATTTACCCCTGGAACTGCTCAAGGGGCCCCATCGACTACTTTCAGTGACCCGGGCAAAGGGCCAAGAGCTTCTGTGGAATATCAATATCTCGACTCGCTATCTTTTAGGAGAAGAGAAAGCATCAGTGGGAAGTCAGGGTTCAGGGGTGGGGGGTGGGGCAATGCCCATTTGTTGACCCCAGAGACCAAGCGCATGGCCACATCGACCCCTCCCTGTCCCCTCCCTCCCCCCCAGGTCCAGCCACACGTCCATGCTTATTCCCCAGCGGCTTCCGACTTGTAGCCAGGCAAGAGGATTTCTGGCAGGGCGCATCTCACTTGCATCACCAAAGGAGGTGGCTTTCCCCCCCTCTAGCTCTCATTTGTCCGCCTCCTACCGCAGAAAAGCATTGGGGGGGGGGAGCACAATTAGGAATGACAGATTTAAATTGTTCTGAAATGTGGATCAATTTATCATGCTGGCTCTTTAT
Organism: Saccopteryx bilineata; assembly: GCF_036850765.1. Taxonomy (NCBI): domain Eukaryota; kingdom Metazoa; phylum Chordata; class Mammalia; order Chiroptera; family Emballonuridae; genus Saccopteryx; species Saccopteryx bilineata. The sequence goes on along the minus strand of NC_089493.1, from coordinate 197,681,785 downwards.
GAGTGTTTGCTCCGTCTGGACTCCAGAGCCGAGCGCGCGGCAAATTGACAGGCCTGATGGCGTCCGGGTGGCACGGCTGTGCCGCTGCTCTGCCAAACCCCGATCCCAGAGTGAGGTCACCCTCTCTCCCGCCTGTGACATGCAGCCCATTGCGTGGCTGGCCACAGGGAACATCCCCCTCCCCGCCAGCCTTGACCAGAATAAAACGCTGTTCTCTCCTGCAGTTGCCTTGGAAGCCCCGTCAACCAATGCACCTCCGCCACGGGGGACCGTGAAGTCACTGAGAATGGCGGCCAGCTGTTTCCAATTCAGGGGCCCTCTGTGCTTGCAAAGACAGACCCTCTGCTTCATCTGGGGGCCCGGTGACATTCTGTTTCATTAGCATATTCTTCAACGTCTTGGCCACCGTGTCATTATTTGGGTCGGAGGAAGCTCCGAGTCCGCCGCCGCTGCCTCTCCGTGAATTCGCCACGCCCACCCCGAGGTGGTTTGCAGCCGCTACGTAGTGCGTGGGTTTTTTTTCAATAAACGGCGGTCGACTGGAATGCCGTAAGGACCCCAGATTTTAGGGTAAAAGCGTCCCATCGTCACGGGACTGCGTTCAGCAATCCGACAACCGGGAAGCACGTGGGGAGCGCGGGGGAATTCAGATGCACCCCGCCGGTGCTCTGTGAAGTCCTGTCCGGTCACCAGCCTCTGCTGTTCCTCATTTCCACGCCTGCTGCGGATTCCTTTAAAGGGGGACTGTGTCACACTCATCTGTGACTTTCTCGCGTCCTGCCTGGCCTGCGAGGGACCTCTCCCCACATCCGCTGGGTCTCTCCCCCGCCCCCCACAGAGCCTGGCTCGGGGACCTGGGGTTTCTAGTATGCAGAAGCAACCCCACAGGGGACGCAGCATGTACGCGTTCTGGGCGCATGAATCCCAGAGGAATTAAATTCTAGCCCAGGAGAGGGGGCAGGACACCGCTCCATGGTTTGGGGACTAGGGGAGGCAATTTGGAAACCGGACTTGGGCAGCGGTGCCCTGGACCAAGAGCCCTGACAGGCAAAATCCTGCTCCCGGGGTGGGGGAGGAGCCCCAGAGCCCTGAGCATCTTCTCAGTGGAAAGGTCCGGCCGGCACATTTCACGGGAAAGGCCACCGGCCTCATCCAGCAAGAGCCCCACTCAGACGGACAGCAGCCGAGATCGAGACCTGGAAAGTTCCGCGAGAGCCACTCTCCGGCTCAAATCTTCCCCTTGATCTTCTTCTGGCTCGGTTGGCTCTGGTGCCACAGGAGCACGAGACAAGGTCCAAACAGCAGACCAGGTGGGCCCACGGCCTCCGGACGTCTAGCCGGGGAATGTCTGGTAATGAGGCCGCTTCAGAGCGGACTTGAGGCAGGAGGATGGGAACCCCACTTACTCACTCACTCACTCATTTGATTGAACAACGTCACCAGCTGCAGAAGACAGAAGAGTAAGAACAAGGAAGACACGGGCGGTGAGAAGGTTCAGGAGAAGAAAAGAGAAGGACAGAGGACAAGACGCAGTGACCGGGTTAGGGTGTTCAGAGCAGAGTGAAGGAGGCAGGGGCAGGGAACCTTGAAGGCACAATGGCGGGGAAGCCTGGCGGACTCCTCGGAGGAGGCAGCAGCGGTGAGAGAGAGAGAGGTGGCAGCAGACCTGTGCTGAGGGAGAGGAAGGGAGCAGCAAGCCTGGTGACAACCCGGCCTGGCCGGCTTCTGAGAGGCCAGCCTGAGCTCAGAGGATGCAGATCGGAGCACAACACAGAGAGCTGAGAGACGAACACAGAGTGGGGTCACCCGGGGTCACCCCGGCAGCTCCAATGAAGCTATCTCCGGGACCCAGAGCCAGTCCGGCGGGCGACCTGCATGTGCAACGAGCCCTGGTCCCTCTCCCTTCTGCATGTATAAGACACGCCGAAAATGCACTTAGAATCGACGTGGCGATCAATCGAAAATGCATTTCCAATGTGGAGGGGGGGGGCGCCCATGTTATGAAATGTTGTGGAAACAGGTCAACGGCGTAACTCCGCTAAACACATTTCTACGTTGCCTTGAAAATCACCTTGCTAAGAGTTTAGATCAACCTGAAGGTGAGTATCTAGAAAAAATGCAGGGTCTGGGTTTCGTCCATGGGAACAGGGTGCTGGTGTGGGGTGGGGGTGTTTCCGCCTCCAGCTTTCGAAAGGCTGGACCCGGCCCTGGCCGGTTGGCTCAGCAGTAGAGCGTCGGCCTAGCGTGCGGAGGACCCGGGTTCGATCCCCGGCCAGGGCACACGGGAGAAGCGCCCATTTGCTTCTCCACCCCTCCGCCGCGCTTTCCTCTCTGTCTCTCTCTTCCCCTCCCGCAGCCAAGGCTCCATTGGAGCAAAGATGGCCCGGGCGCTGGGGATGGCTCTGTGGCCTCTGCCTCAGGCGCTAGAGTGGCTCTGGTCGCAACATGGCGATGCCCAGGATGGGCAGAGCATCGCCCCCTGGTGGGCAGAGCGTCGCCCCTGGTGGGCGTGCTGGGTGGATCCCAGTTGGGCGCATGCGGGAGTCTGTCTGACTGTCTCTCCCTGTTTCCAGCTTCAGAAAAATGAAAAAAAAAAAAAAAAAAAAAAAAAAGAAAGGCTGGACCCTTCACGGTCCGAGGACATCGGGGAGGCGTCTGAGTTACAGCGGGAGAGCCAGAGGAGGGGGCCAGAGGCCCAGCGTTTCATTCTCCAAAGGCCCTCAGCACTGGTCGGAACGCTGGTGTGGGAAGCAGCAAACCTGGGTTTCCGTAGACCTCAGGCTTCCTTATTTTACTCAGAGGTGCTCAGGACTCGAGGTCAGAGCTGTACTTTCTCACGCATCAAGTCACTGCCTGGTGGAGCAGTGAAGGCAGGCAGCTGAAGACAGGCGGAGGGCGGTGGTCTGGGGGGGGGGTGACCACGACTTTGTTAAAATGGTTGGCTCAGTGGTAGAGCGTCGGCCCCGTGTGCGGAAGTCCCAGGTTCGATACCCGGCCAGGGCACACAGGAGAAGCGCCCATCTGCTTCTCCACCCCTCCCCCCCTCCTTCCTCTCTATCTCTCTTTTCCCCTCCCACAGCCAAGGCTTCATTGAAGCAAAGTTGGCCCGGGCGCTGAGGATGGCTCAGTGGAGCCTCCACCTCAGGTGCTAAAAATAGCTCACTTTCAAGCATGGCCTCAGATGGGCAGAGCATCAGCCCCAGATGGGGTTGCCATGTGGTTGAGGTGCATATGGGAGTCGATTTCCTTTCCTCTCTCAGAAAAGAAGGAAAAAAAAAATATGGACCATCCTTGCAAAGTCCTTCCACTGTCGATTTAGAGAGTTGGAGGGCCGGGATCCCGTCTGCGGGGTACCCCCCCCCACACACACAAGGAACACGGAGCTCCTGCCCCTGAGCGGTTAAAAATACGCTGTGTCTGTTGGCGTGAGGTGACCCTGTTCCCGCCTGAAAGACAGGGGCTGCAGCGGGAGGACAACAGGGATCCTACTCTAATCAAAAGAAAGACAAACCCAAGACGCTCAGCATTTAAGAGACTGAACGGACGACTTCTCTGTGCCCTTGCGGGAAGGGTGTGGTCCTCTGGTGGGAGACTCCCGGGTTGGAACGCCAATTCTTCCACTTGGCTGCTGTGTGGCCTCGGGCAGGCCGCTTAGCTGCTCTGAGCCCCCCCATTGATCGGTCTGTCAAATTGGACAAGCACACTTAACGGACGTCTCAGGATTGCTGCAGCGCACAGAGGGTGGGCCCTACCTCCCCGTCGCTGAGCCCGCCCACCCCTGCAGAAGGCGGCGGCAAACCCGCGATGGAAGCGGGTTGTCTCTGCCCAGGCGCCCTGTCCAGCAACCTCCGCACCAAACAGAGTGGCGAGGAACACGTCAACAGTGTGGCCTCAACCCTTAGGTCTGGGCTTCTTGGTTAGACACGCGCCCACCTGGTGTGTAGTCGTCTCTGTCTGTCTGTCTGTCTACCACGTTGCTGACCACCCTCGGGGCAGGGACCTCGCTCCTGTTTCCTGCCGGCCCCGTGGCCTCGCAGGACTCTTCCTCCACAAACGGCCGTGTGATATTTATAAAGGGATTGATTTCTGAGGGTTAGGGGCCAGCTCCCCTGCCCTTGCTGCAGTTTTCCTGCCTTCTGCCGGTTGAGCCATTATCCCAGCGTGTTGTGCGGTGGGCTTTCTACCATGACAACCTGCGGAGGGGACCCTGTGCCCTACGTCTGTCCCTGGCATGTTTTGCTGTGCCTGCGTTTTGGACCTGAGCACTCATCTGTCTTGCTCTCTCCGTCAGTCGTGGGTTTAGGAGGCTAGAACCCACGCGCCCGTGGACACGCAGTCCTCTCAACTGGGTGGGAGGCAGAGAGGCGAGCCTCTCCCCACTCCGTTCTATCGGGAGAGCTGTCAGTCTGATTTCTGCCGTGTGTGCCCCTCCCCGGAGGCACTACCAGAACCGGAAGGCCTTGGCATGGACGAGGAGAGCCCGTTCTTAAAACACTGAGGTTCCGTTGGGTTCGCGAAAGCCTAACGCTCTGAGAATGGATCACCCAGGGCCGGCCGGCGTCCTCTGGGGTCGCGCCTCACAGGTCACTGCCTTGTGGATACAATGGTACTAGGAAGTGGACAGAAACTGCTTCCCCAGGTCCCCTTCAGAGGACACCACCCCGGACAGGCAGAGACAATGCCTTGCGTGCTGTGGGGTGTCTGACACGCAGGGGGCCCTCACTCACAGTATCAGCGGGGGACAGAAAGACTCAGGAACAAAACCCACAATGGATGTGAGGGCGGAGGCAGGTCGAGCCTCGGAAGAGATGGCCATCCGCCCTCCATAAATTCTGTGTGGTCACGCTCAGGTCCGGTCACCTCACCCAGGACTATGCCAGACCGTAGCCCTGGGAGATTGTGGAACCCAATGACGGTTTTTAGTTCTTGGCTGGACAGGAAAATGATAAGACAGGTGTCCAGGAAAGTGACAACTGTCTCCTAGTCCTTCCGGGACTGATGACCCTGTCTGTGGAGGGTCTACATAACATAACATTCTATCTAGAACATAACAGAACAGAACATAACATTCAAGATACTTTTACACCAAGAGATGGTTACAAGAGAGGCCAGCTACCTACAGAAGAACTCCCGCCTAGATTATGGAATGTTATGTTACGGACTGATGACCCTGTCTGTGGACGGACCCGGTTGGTCCGTCCCAATTCCCCCTTTTTTTTTTCTTTGTGTCTTGCAGTCAAAGCCGCCATTCCCTGGAGACACTTTGAGGAGGGAAAAGCAGGGCTCCCGTGTCCCCGCTCGTCATTGCCAAGATTATTACAACAGCAACACCCCCCCACCCCCCGTGAGATCGGTGGGCACAGGAGGGGAACGGAACTGGTCAGATTTTTCCATCCTGGAGCGCCCTGCCAGCGAGTTGGCAAGGGAGCACGTTAGCTGAAATGCATTAACTGAGCGTCCACTAGGTTGGGAGAAGAGGTTTGTGCGTCCAATTAAATGGCAGGCTTCCGGGGGGGGAGGGGGGCAGAAAGAAGGGGGAGGCGGGAAGACGTTGCAAGGGCCTCTTTACTCGTAATTAACTGCGAAATAAACAGCTCTCTCCTGGAACGGGGCCCCCTCCTCACTCCCCCACCCCCCCACAGCTCAATCAGCCCTGGGTTGCTCCGCGCCCTGTTACTTCAGATACTCAAGGGCTGGCTGTAATTAACTGTAATAACGTCCCCAGGAGCAGAGCCAGGAGGCGGCTTCGGAAGGCCGGCCAGGGCTGCTCCTGTCCCCAGCACGCCCCTCGAAGGGGTGGCTCAGAACCCAGCCTCCCAGGTGACCTGGGCGGCGATGGGCAGATACCCTCGGCGGTCACTCCTGGGGGGTCCTTGATGCCTCCTGGCGCTGAGAGAGGTTCCTACTCCCCACCCCCTCTCTGCCCAGCTTGCCTTCCCAGGCCGGGCGGCTCCGAACCCTCAGCGCCAGTGACCCCTGAAATAAAGACGTCTTATCCACACAAGGGAGCACTCTGCAGCCTAACAAGGAACAGAAGCACGGACATGCGCTAAATCCAACGCAGGGGAGACCTGAAAACAACATGCTGAGCGAGAAGCCGAGACTGAAGGCCACGTGCTGTGGGATTCCATCATGAGAAACATCCGCAGAAGGCCAGTCGGCAGAGACAGCGGACTGGCGGCGGCCAGGGGCTCGTGAAGGGGGCGGGGGCAGGAGGGACCCGGTAACCGGCGACGCACACACGGTTTTATTTTGAGGCCCCGAAAACGCTTTGCAACAGTTGGAGGGAGGTGGTGCTCGCACACCATTGCGAAGGCACTTAAAACACCACTGACTTGTTCACTGTAGGACGGGGAATGTTACGTTACGGGGAACGCCACCTTGATCGATAAAGAATAATCATGAAAAGCAGCAGTTTCTCGAGCGCTAGCGCGGTGGTGTTGGGTCCCGAACCGAAGAAATGAGAAACTCCAGGCCCACCCCGCCCCCCCCCCCCCCCCCCCCCCCCCCCGTGGCGGCGAGAGGGCAGCAGTAGGGGAAACGGAGGAGGTGGGCGGGAAGCCCCAGGAGGCAGGCCACGCCCACGCCCACGCCACACTCACGAGCTCTCATCCCTGCCGCACTCTCCCCCCCACCCCCACGGGTCCTGGAAGCCGTGGGAACCGGGAGAGTGGCTCCGGCAGGCTGTGCAAGGACAAGGACACAGCCGGGTCAGAGGTGGCTACTGCGGGTGGGGCGAGAGGGAGGAGAGAGGACGCAGAAAGCGGAACCAGAACTCGAGGTTTTATTTAGCAGGCCCAGGTGCACGGCCCAGAAAAGGGAAGAGAAATGAAGCAAGTCACAGTCAAGGGAGGGGAGGTGGCCGGGCGCAGGGAACACTGTGCCTCTCTCGGCATCGGGTGCATCCGCTGTCCCTCCTCCTGACGGTCCCCGAATCCGCCCACCCTGTAGCGACGTGCCCGTGGACCTGACTAATTTCCCGAAAGCCGCCTCACCTGTTTGAAAGCCGTGAGAGTCTGAGATGTAAAAAAAAAAGACCAGGAGGGGGGCTGGGGGGGGGGGGCTCACATTTTCCACATAACGGGGGAGTGTCGCAAAAACAATTCGAGATGCGCCAAGTTTCCTTCCAGGCGGGGGTTCTTCTGTAGGTAGCTGGCCTCTCTCTCTTTTAACCATCTCTTGGTGTAAAAGTATCTTGAATGAATTTGGCCGGGTTGGAGGAGGCTGGTGGGTGTTTCTTTTCACTTTCTCTATTACCAGGAGCCCGTCATTCAAGACCCGAGTTTTTCTGGGTGTTTTTTTTTTTTTTTTTTCTTTATGCTTCCTACATAGTCATGATGGAAACACGTGTCCCCAGGTCTCTGACAGCCACAGTGAAAGGGATTCGGGAATCTTCATGCTCGGGGATAATCGCTAAGCTTCTTCCTCCCGTTAAGTGAAAACGTATAAATCAGATGCACCCCAGAAAGCCTTCTGTGGGGGCGAGGGGTGTGCCAAGTGATCAAATCGCCAGGCATTGAACAAAGGCACCGTCAACACTGTACCCCCAGATGCAGGAGAGGGGCGTGGCTGGAGGTCACAGGAACAACCTGGCTGCATTCCTGGTCACTTCTCTCTTGCTGCCTGCGTGCCTGCCAGGACCTCGGTAGGAAGCCAGGCCGGAAGGCTGGCCACCCCGTGGCAACACATATGTTACAGACCAGGTCTGAGTGTCATCCGACCCGTGGTGAGATCTCTGCATTGAGGGGTGAGATCCTCTGGGTGACTTTGACATGAATTTATCACTCGTTTCTCCTTTGAAAGGCAGCCTCTCGGCCCTAGTTTACTTCTTCAAACCAGCAACTGTCAGTTTGAGCCCCCTCCCAAAAGAAGACTAAGTCCCTAATGAGTAAGACTCCCTCTACCTCTGTCTCCGCCCCCGCCCTGGGGCTGCAAAAGTTTCTTCCAGCCCACAGGACTTGCTGAAACATTTCATTAGGAAACTAGGCACCTTTTCAGTTGCCTCCCAGAGATCCTGGGGGGTGGGGGGTGGGGGTGGGCAGAGGGCTGACTTCTCTCCTCTGGGGCCCTGGTCCCTCTGCCTCCTGGGTGAGCCATGGGCCCCACGCTGGGCCTTTACTCCCCGGATGGTGGATCTGTCGCCTTCTCGTTCCATTTTGCTTGTGGGCAGGGGCTGGCCTCGCCTGGACCGGGGGCCCTTAGTTCTTCCCATAGAGCATCTTACTAAAACCTCCGAGGAACTGATTGAAAGGCGCTCCCCACGGAGGGCGGGAATCCCAGACAGGGAGGCAGAGGCTGTGGGGGCCCTGAGCAGCCAAAGGTGGTTGAACCCCCCCCCCCCCCCCCCCCCCCCCGGCTTCAGAGGCTGTATGTATCTACTTCCTCTCTGCCCAGCTGGGGCCACGGGCATCTCAGCTCGTTCTCCGAGACCACACACACTCTGTGCTCTCTCAGCCGGCTCCCTCAGCCTTGGCACCGTCCGCATCAGAAGAAACTTAGAAAGAACCGGCAGCCAGAACAGGAGCGTTCTGTCCAAGCGAATCCCCGGGCACAGAGAGCGCGCTGCGGCTCAGCTGCACGCCTGCTGCAGGCGAAGGCGCAGCGCACAACGGCTGCCCAAGCACAGGATGAAAGCGGCTCCACTGTGCTGCTGAAGAAATTAAGAGACAAAATGGGACGCGCATGATGCTGTTTGCGCACACGGTGTGGTGTGGAGCGACCCCGGAGACGCCGGTGGCAGTAGGGGAACCCATAGCAACACCCCCTGACCTGCTGCGGAAGGCTCTCTCTGAACCGGTACAAGGATTTCCTGCCCTGGCGCAGGAATATCTCAGAGTGAAAGGGCCGGCCCGCTGGGACAAAGGTACTCACAGGCTTGCAAACCAGCTCCTCCACGGGAAGGCCTGGCCCAGGTCTCTCCGCGATCCTCTCAAACCCCCTCTCCGCCAGCGCGTTGCGCATCAGGCCCCCAGAAAGCACTGATGCTGCGGGAGCCAAGGCCTCTCCAGAAGCCCACACGCGCCCTCCGCAGAAGCTGGCTCTATTTTTAGCAGGGGCCGAGGTGGGGGCTGGGGTGGGCTGCTATACTTCCCTTTTTATTTTTGTTCTGAGCTGAGTGTGTGGGTGACTTTCCATGGGAGGGGGGAGAGGCTGTAAAAAAAGAGAAGGGGACCACAAGGCACTCGGGGAGGGGGAACAGGGCCGAGTCTGCCCGTCCTGCTGGGCCTGTCCCACGAGACCACGGTCCCCTGACTGACCCGCGCGCATCACGAGAGGGTGGCTGGCTGGTGGGAAAGGGCGGAGCCTGGAATACCCCTGGAAGGGGCTGGCTCAGAGCCAAACACACCATCATGGACAGCTCGGAACCCCCAGTCTGCAGCGGAGAGCTGACTACCCGGTCCCCTGGCAGGCCAGCAGTACACCTGGAGGGCCATGGGTTCGCACAGCTCTCAGGGAGAGCGAGGGGGGTGGAGTGTGGGTGGGTGGATGGGCACCCTGCACCCCAGGTGATCCACGAAGATTAGCCCGGCCCCTTTCCTAGAAGCCTGACTGTCCGTCCCCTCCATTCCTGCTCAGCCGGACACCAGCTTCTCATCCTTGACTCCCCGGCCCAACGCGACCATGTCAGCCTAATTCCTCTCTTAATTCCCTGGCTTGTATAGATCATGAAGAAATTTACCGTTCCCTTTTCTAAAGAATATTTCGGCGTGATCACTAAGCTGCACACATCGTAAGTATACCGTTCCATCTGTTTTGAGAAGATGACATCCACCAAGCCAGACCCCAATCAAAGAAAGGCAGCATGGCCGTCACCCTACAAAAAAAGTTCCGTCCGGGGCCCTTTCCACCCTGCCCCACCCCCCACGGAGGCAGTCACGACTGTGATTTCTGCTAGTTTTGCCTTTTCTCAAGCCGCAGGAAATGAAGAGCAGAGCAGCCTTGGCGAGGTCTCTGTGTGGCCCGGAGCTCAGCGGCGCACGCGTCCGCGGGGCGTGGGCAGCCTGTGCCTCTTGGCTCTGAGCCCTGTTCAGGTTTGTGCACACCCGGGTTCATTTACCCGTTCACCCATCGACTGGCCATTTGGGTCCTTTCCCAAGTTCATTCATCGGGACAATTCTTGTTCAACGTCTTTGCCTGGACACGTGCCATTTCTCCTGAGTAAATACCCAGGAAGGAGACTGCTGGGCCATGTGGTCGGTGCATGCTCCACCTTGTAAGAAACGGCTCCACCGTTTTCCAAAGTGGCCCTGTCATTCTGACCCCCGCCAGGAGTGGATGACAGGGCCTGTCCCCCCCACCCCCCCATGCATCCTTGTCTACAATGAGGCGCTAGGCTTCGTCACTTCAGGCCTTCTCTGTGCCACGTGGCGACACTGGCCTCTCTACTTCGCAGGCCCTGCCTCACGTCTGGCACCAGCCCCTCCCTCCACCTGGGCCTCTCCCCCTTTTCTACCTGCCCATGTGTACTAAAGCTCAATCGCATCCCCCCCAAACCCATGTCCACCCGGGACCTCAGAATGTGACCTTATTTGGAAATAAGGTCTTTGCATAGATACCTAAGTTAAAGTGAGGTCTTCCAGGATCGTGGGGGGGGGGAGACCCTAAATCCAATGCCAGACACAGACACAGTCACAGAGGAGAGATGGTCAGGTGACGACAGAAGCAGCGATGGAACTATGTGGCCACAAGTCAAGGGACGCCTAGGGGCCACAGAGGAAACTTCTGTTGTTTTGAGCCAATCAGTTTGTGGTAATTCGTTACAGCAGCTTCGGGAAACATACCTACCCCATAATAGCTCCAACCTCGTCTCCCAGTCAAACTCCTACTAGCCCTCATGCCCTCCCTCAGCAAAGCCTCCTCCCCCAGGAAGCTCTCCCTGACTGCCTTCACCTCGCGTGTTCTCCTCCAGACAGGGCCCACAGCGGCTAAGAGCAGGAGGCAGCAGCCACCACTGACCAGCGGGATGACCTTAAGAAGCATGCAAACCCTCTTCAGGAAGAGGCTGGCAGGACACAGATGTAAAACACGGTCTGGGGAAAGTGTAAGAAAAGGGACTGTCCGCAGAAGTATGGCTGGGAGCTGACGGGAACAGTGCAGTCCCCTGGGGATGCAGCGCTGCAGGGGGGGAGGGAGTAGGCACAGGAGCCAGCCTTCAGGAGATGGGCACGGCCACCCGGGCCACCCGGTGGGGGACTAAGTGTCCCCCTCTGCCCTCTCCCTTCTCTCCCGCAATCATGGCTCATACAGGTCAGCCTGTGGGCACAGCGGGTGGGGTGGGTCTGTGGGCCGAGAGGGGGGGTCTTCTGGCACATTCCGAGCCCTGGGTTTCTCTCTCCCCTGTCAGGTAAGGACGATGACAGTGCAGCCTCTCAGGGGGGGTTGAAGAGATGGCGCCCCCTGGTAAGAGGCCAGCGCCCACACCTGCGACGGCTGGTGGGCGCTGTGTGTTCTCTGCTCAGCACAGCAGCCTCCTTCCCGAGCACAGAGAGGGTTTGGGACATCTCCTGGTCAGCGCCCGGGTTCCTGGTGCCGACAGCGTGAGCTGGACTCGGACTGACACGAACAGGCTCCGGGCAAGGGAGCGCCTTAGCCGTCGGCCGGCCCTGTCTGTGCATTCTCTCCTGTCAAGTTTTCACTGCAGCCACCCTGTGCCACAAACAGGTCACTTTGCTTCCATTGATAAAGAGACCTGGAGAGAGTTAGGGGAGGAGCAGGGGCGACCCCATTAACTCCAACACCCCCACCTTCCTCTTCTTCCCCACGAAGCAAGTCGAGCCGCCCACATGCAGACAGGAGATGCAGCAGCAATGATGTCAGAAAGCTTCAACTCAAAAGCTGCCCGGTCATGGGGGGTGTGTGGGGGGGTGTCAGGAGAGCGACGCCCAACCACGCCCCAGGGTCAGGAGGTGCGGGACCCACAAAGGTCCACAGTCCCGCCCAACTCTGGGGACTTGAAAACGCTCCCCGCCAGAGAGAACCACGGTGTCCGATTTTTCCATGACCCCAGGTGAGCAGATTCCCGCTGGGCTCGTCCAGGGGGCCACGCCAGGGACAGCCTCGCCATCCGAGGGCAGAAGGAGCCAGGGGCCAATTCTCAACGGGAGCTGCCTGAGGAGAGGGGGGTCACGTGAGGCCACCGAGGGGAGGGTGCCGTGAGGTCTCTCGGAGAAGGCGGCAGTGGCTAAGTCACCCGTGAAAGGAAGTGGCATCTGAGCTTCCTGCACAAGCACCCAGTGGGGCTGGAGTCTGAGTGTGTGGGTGAAGGGTGATTGTTCTAGAATGGCACGAAGACAAAAAAAGAACACAGCCCAGCCCATGGGGGGCCTGGTGACCCTGGAGACACAACGCCCAACTGGGGGGGTGGGGGTTCTGGTGCGTGAGCCCCCAGACTCAGTCCTTCTAAGCCTGGAGGGGGGGAGGGGGCAGTGTGGGAGGGGCTCCTTATCCGATGCTGCTCCCAGTGGGACCAGGTCTGTCCCGCTACATACAGCCTGACCCTGCTCGGGCCCCGGCCCCGGGCCCGCCTGGGAACGCAGGAGTCAACCACCTCCTCCTCCCAGCGTTATTTATCTTCGCCTTGAAACCCCAGCTCTGAACAGAGCCTGCTCTGGACTGCTGACTCAGCTGCTGGAGCCCAAACTCATAAAATCCTATTTCAAAAAGGTCCAATGATTTTATTTTCTGATCATAAATATGAAATTTAATTAGCAGCTTGCTGCTAATGAAGTTGCCGTGGAAGCCGGCCTGGGGGAGACGCAAGAGGGGGGGAGAAGGCCCACCCACAGAAAACATAAAACAGCCGGCAGCCCTGTTAACTCTTCCTTTCCCCGCCCTCCCCCCACCCCGCCCCCAGGTCCCCTGCAAAGCCTGGGCAGCCTCTGTCCTGGAAGGATGGATGCACGAGACCCCTCACTCAGACAGAGAGTGGCACATGGGTCAGATGCCCCCCTCCTTGGGTCTACACAGAGTTCCCGGGCACTCTGGCCTGGGCAGAGGTTGGCTCTGTCTTCTCTCGACAACTGCCATTATCCACGGCAAGAAGTCAGGGACCGGGAAGAACCCAGAGTCTTTGCCGCTAGAAAGAGCCCAGTTATTCCGCTCGACGCTGGGGACATCAGCGGGTGAACAACACTTCACAAAACGCCCAACACTCATCACCCCTACCCCCTGTTCCTCTAAAGACCACCCCCTCCCCGGACGCAGTGTCTCTAAGCGAGGACTCTCTAGCCGATCTACAAATGCTCTCCCTGTAAAGGAGGACGCGTTACACCCACGGCCGGTGGGATTTTCGTGATGATGAAAAGCCGTCTCTCCAGCACGCGCCTGGCCTGGCGCCGGCGCTCAATCTGGGAAGCTTTCCGTCTTAGCATCCTTGTCTGCGTCCCAAAGGTCCAGAGCTCACTTAGCCTGAAGTGCTATTTTTGCAAAGAAACAGTTTGTTCCAAGCCTTATCCAAAAAGCTCAAGTTCAGACAGGATGGGTCATTTCCTACACGGGATCATTGGGACAATCCCAGTCCATGTGGCTGGTGGCGAAGTAATGCTGTCGTCACCCGGTGTCCTGTGTCACACAAAGTCCACGCGACGCGTGTGTGGATGTGTCCCTTCCACGTGCAGAGATCACGGCTCTGCACGCACCCCGCGTGTCCCGAACGTGAGCGCCTGCTGGACCCCAGAGAGAGCCACGCCTCCTCCCCCCGGAGGCAGCGGCCTCACACGTCAAACCTCCTCTGCAGTCAAGGCACATGAGATTACATCCTCGAAAACCTTCAGTCACTAACACTGCTCGGGCACACAGACCCCCCCCCCCCCGTGCTCTCGCTTCTCGGGTGGGGTAGCTCTGGGGCACCTGTTTTGCCCACTTCCCAGAGTCTCTCTACAGAGTTCCGTTCCTCTTGCTCAGGGTGGCGACAGGCTCCAGAACACACTCTTCTCGTTCGGCCGCCTTCCCTCACCAGACCCGCTTCCCTGCGACCTGATTCCCCCAAACGACTTGCGTGCAAATCCTTGTCTCATAGACGGCTTCTGGAGGGGCCCTGACAAGGGCACGGGCTGGAATGGCAGACCGTGCTCTGGGCGGGCGAACGGGCATCTAATCCCAGCTCCGATGAAGGCTCCCTGGAGCTACAGCAGTCTCCCTTATTCACGGGGACACACACACACACACACACACACACCTGGCAAGACCCCCAGGGGGTGCCTGAAACCGTGGGTAGCACTAACCCCTGTGGGTATCATGTTTTCTCCTCTGCATACAGATCCACGATCAAGTTCAATTTATGAGCTAGGCACAGTAAGAAATGAACAATACCTCATCAAATAGCATCATGATAAAAAAAACAACAACATACTATAATAAAAGTTCCCTGGATGGCTTTGGGGCCATTATTAAGTATATATAGGAAGAGTGACTTGGACACAAGCACTGTGACACTATAACGAGTTGGTGTGGGGTGGGGAGCATACACAGTGTGGACACGCTGGACAGAGGGGTGACTCACATCCCGGGTGGGACAGAGCCGGAGGGCGTGCAAGATTTCATCGTGATCCTCAGAACGGCGGGCAATTTAAAATGTGGGAATTGTTTATTTCTGCAATTTCCCATTAAATATATATGTTCAGACTGCCACGGAAACTGTGGAAAGTGAAAACCACAGATAAAGGGGTGGGACCGCCGGAGCTGGAGTCAAACTAAACAACAAACACAAACACAAAGCCACCCCTCCCCGTCGTAAACTAGCGCCTCAGACAGACGGGCCATTTCTCCGTGAGAAGTCGTCCAGGAAGCCTAGAAGCTTCTGCAGTCCAGCCCACGTGGCGTGGGAGGGCGGAGCAAGGCCCCAGCCACGTGCTGGGCGGGTGAGCAGGACTGAGCAAAGTGCGGTGCTGGGTCTTAGCGCAGCAGCGTGGTCATTGCGAGTCCCGGGAGGGTCAGGCGCTGCGGACAGGGCGGCTGCCGCCTCCCCCTGCGCTAAAAAAAAAAACAAGCTTCCCACGTGACAGCTCCTGGGGGCTCTCTCCCGGACCAGGGTGATGGTTTAGGCCCTGAGTGCTCAGCTTTGAACATCAAGCAAAAAAAAGATGGGGTTATTTTTATTTCTGAGCAGGATCAAGCTGACAAGCTCTAATTTCCCCCCAAGGACAGATCAAGAATGGAAGCTCAGATTTGGAATTGTAGAGCAGAGCTCTGCGCCAGAAAAAAAAAAAAAAAAAAAAAATAAAAATCTATGTTTAAATCCCAGTTCTCTTAAAGGCTACCTGTGGCCGCTTGAAAATACCCCCCAAGTTCTCTGCTGCTCCTCTCATCGGCAGGTGGGGCCTGGGGCTCCTCCCCTCGAATCTGTGCACCTACCCTCGGTCTGCAGAAGCAGGTGGCGTCTCTTGCACCACCTCAGTGGGTGCCATCTTGGGAGGAGGCCCCTGAGCCCCCAGGTGGGCTGCCCGAGCCCACAGCTTCAGAGTCAAGGTCCGCTTCTGCTGAGCTCTGTCCTCATTGCTGGCCCCTGAGCCAAACAGGTGGTTGTTGTTCTAGGTCATAAAGTTTTTGGGGTGCTTTTTTTTTAAACACAGCAACACCTGACACCAACTCCGTGGCCTCAGGCAAATGCTTAAGCTTTCTGGACCTCGGTTTCCTCATCCATGAAAAAGGAGGATTCCGAGGCTTCCAGGGCACCTCTCAGCGCAAATACTCCACACGAATCCTTTTCACGTGAATAAATCTCTGTCCTGGTTTTAGCAGGAACACCCTTTCTCTGATTCACTAAAAAAAATAATAATAATCGCCTCTAGGTAGGCACAAGAACACGCCGTGTCTGTGCCTCTCAAACGCTAACCTCTGCTGTCTCCCCTGGGGACCTCGCCCAGGGCAGATTCGAATCCCGGGGGGGGGGGTCAGGAGTGGGGCCCGGGACTCTGCCTTTTCCATGGGAGGCGGGCCCTCTGACAGCATTTTGAGTGGTGACAAGGTCTTGTGCCCCTTCGTCGGCCACCAACAGCGGCCATTAGCCACGGACATGACCATCGACAGGCGGTATGTCATCTAATCCTTAGGACAAATTGAGGAGGAAGGTTTCAGCATCCGTGTACTGGATCGATTCTGCAGAAGTCAGGTGACTTCTCTGAGGTCGCTGTCAGCAAGCCGCGGGGGCCGGGATTTGAATCTAGGTCAGCTCACAGACACTCCCCCTCCCCACCGCCACCCTCTTTTAAACAGCAGCTGACGTGAGCGTCGCCATTTTTTCTGGCTTCATCTCTCCCCTCAGTGCCTGCGGTTGGCCAGCCGGCAATGAAAACCTATCGCCCCGGGAGGACAGACGTGGGGACTCAGGACAGACGTGGGGACCCCGGCGCACGTCAAGAATAACAAAACAAGAGTTTAACGCGAAGACAGAGGTGACTTTTTCCAGGTCTCCCTATATCACCCAGCGGTGATTAATTTCCAGCTCTTTCCATGCTAATGTTTTCCTGCCTTCTGCCGGTAATAAATAACCAATACGCTTTAATACCTAGTTATTATTCATCCCTCTCAGGTATCTGGATTTTGATTCTTTGCCGCAATTCAATCACATTGAATTTCTTTAACCAGGGACAGCTCCATTAAGAGTCCCCTCCAAGGACATCCTGGCAGGGCGGTGACAGTAATGGATACGGGGTGACAACAGAGAGGGAGGGAGCAGAGACACAAACTATTAGCAGCCGGTGGGGAGGAAAAGGGAAAACCACAATAAAAAAAAACACAACACCCCCGACTGCATTTGAGTCACATCAGGGTGACGACACGACACAGAACAATAAAACCAAGAGACCTCACCGTGAGGGCTGACACACCATTCGTCACGTGCCTCCCTTGCTCGGCCCGGTTCCTCGACAGGAATGTGGAGCCGCTCTGTCACCTTCCCGACGCCGAGGGCTCCCCTAACACTGGAGGAGCGGAGAGGGGCCTGCCAACCCTCACTGTTGTCTTTCAGGAAGTTCCTTGGAGCTTTCTCCTTCTTCTTAACCTCCTCAAAGGCCAACCCCACCGGCCAGAGCTGCTTTAAAAGGACCGTTCCCTTTTGAAGCACTCGTCCTCTCTCTCGGGACCCCAGAGCTCTGGTCACCTTGCCGTGAATTCAACACACGGCCGGTCACACCGCTGTGGGCCGGCTGTGGGCTGGACCTGACAAGCTCCATTCTGCCCAGTGGCCACTCCAAGCCGGAGCATCTTTCCCTGGTCTCGGGGGGGTGTGAGGGGGGGCCTTCCATCATGGTCACCTGGACCTCCATCTGTCAGCCCTCTGCCTGCTCAGGTCTGTCCTCACCCTCCTCTGCAGGAACCACCGGGGATGTTTCTGGAACAAGGAGCCCTTCTCCGTGGGGGCTGGTGAGGCTTCACTTCCTCGAATCCACTCCGTATCTGGGACCATTTCCAGAGTCATGTTTTTTTTTTTTTGTTTTTTTTTTTAATTTTTATTTATTCATTCTTAGAGAGGAGAGAGAGATAGAGAAAGAGAAGGGGGGAGGAGCTGGAAGCATCAACTCCCACATGTGCCTCGACCAGGCAAGCCCGGGGTTTTGAACCGGCGACCTCAGCATTTCCAGGTCGACGCTCTATCCACTGCGCCACCACCGGTCAGGGCCAGAGTCATGTTTTTTTAAATACATGAAAGAACACGCAAAGGATTATGGAGGGGCCCATTAGACTGAAATAGAGTTATCGAGAATCTTAAAGACGGCGGCATTCTACTGTGGGCTTCCTCATTAACGTATCATGTAATAATATCCCGCACGGACTCGAACGGCTCCCCTGGTTGTGAAGTAAGGCTATGCCAACAATATGTTCTGACATCTCCAACAACGAAAATATTTGTGATTTCTGCTGGTGACAGAGTGACAAGGGCTGCTGATACGCCCGCGCGTGTCCCCTGAATATTCCTAACGAAAGGAAAAACTCAGTTTTCATTAAGCCGCCGCAAGAATGAAGATGTAATCGCTTCTATCCAAGTTCACGGGGAAGAACCCCTGCCCCCACCCCTGCCATTTCCTTGCAGGACTCCAGCGTCTGCCCAGCAGGACCCCAGAGGTCAGGGACCCCATCTGTTGTGCTCTTCGCGGCGACGGTATGGCTGGCAAGCTGCCCGACGTGTTTGCACACGCAGGAGAATCCGCAGTGAACGAGGGACTCCCTGCACCCTCCCTCCGCGCCTGTGCGCTCAGCGTTTCTGGGGGTCTCCCTGAAAAAGGTGCCGAGTGCTGGGTTTTCACATTTGCCCCTCCCCCCCTCAGGGGCGGATTCATTCCACCAGCGCTACACTTAGGCACTTATGTATTTTAAGGGAGATCTAACTCACACACCCTAAACCTCACCATTTCAAGTATACAGCCCCACACGTTTCCGTCCATCCCCAAGGTCAGGCCACCATCCCTGCCATCTCATTCCGGACATTGCCCATCACCCCCAGAGAAGCCCCCTAACCCGTTAGCAGGCACGCCCCATGCCCCCTCCCCCAGTTCCTGCGGCCGGACGCTGATCTGCTCTGTCTGTACGGGTTCCTCCTTGGGCAGCGCATATAAATGGAGACACACACTATGTGGTTCTGCCCCTAGGAGACCAAAATAAAGTCTGGACACGCATCATGTGCCGCGCATACCTTTCCGCGTACCCACCGCGTGCCGGCCACTGTGCTCGGCGCTAAGTTTCGAGTGTCGCAGAAAATAGGTGTGACCCCCGCCTTCAGGAAGCTTCCACCCCGGCGAGGGGGGGGGGGGGAACGGCAGCGTGAGATACAGAAGCACACGAAGGAACCTGTGTTAGGACATCGCGCCAGGAGACCTGGAGGAAGTGAACGGAGCGTTCTAAAGGAGGACGGAGGACGGGACGGGGTATCCATCCGCCCAATGGCCACGTTCAACCAGAGAGTAGGGGGAGGAGTCTCTAGGGTCAGAATTCCTCTCTGTGCTTATCTAAAAAAAATAAATAAAAGAAAAGGTGAGCCACTGGGTGAATGATACAGACCCGGGTCTTCTCAGAACCTTCGCACACGGGTCTGCCCGAGGGAGGTGCAGCACGCAGCCCTCCCCAACGTGTCTGACCCGCGGGATCCCTGTTCCGTGAAGCAGCTCGCAGGACTAGCGTCCTGCGGGTCATACTTCGAGAAGCACACCCGCTCGGGACACGTGCCCATCAATCCCGGAGAAGCCCGATGACCTCAGGTCCACACCAGGGCTTTCTGAGTCCGTTCAGAAAATGGGGACCTGTTAGCAGCACCGGCCCACGCTCTCTCCCAGGACAGTGCAGGTAAAAAGCACGCGGCCAAGCCTTACTCTTAGGTAAGAACACCCCCCTTCTGCCGTGGAGGACCTCCGTGAACAGGGTTCTGCACCGTGGAGGACATCCGTGAACAGGGATCACTGCCTGGTGACATCTGGCTTGGTGTCTATTGAGGAGGTGTGGGAAGGACCCAGTCACTTCAGCAACCCCGTTCCCTCCATCTTTTAGGGTGGGTGACCCCTGCTGGGGGAGGGTGGTCCCTTCATTCATTTACCTCAACTCTTGTCAGGGGGAAATTTCACAGGATGCATTTTCTGAGCCTCTCCTCAAATTACGGACAGGGAGGTGGGGTGACAACGTGCTTGGGAAGGGGGCACGTGCCACGCGGAGGCCTGGGCTTGGGTCTGGCAGGCGGATGAACCCCACCCTAACCGGCTGGGCAACTTAGGCAAGGCCCTTCCCCATCTGGAAAATCAAAATCATAACATCTTCTCCACCACCGTGGTGTGCCGTGTCACTATATAGAGAGCGTCGCACTCAAACGCTTCCACGTGCGAATGCAGGTGTGCGCAAAGCTCCCCCCCCCCCCCCCCGGGACACCACATCGGTCCCCTCCCACGAGAGGCTCACGCTCCAGCTCGGGAGGCAAACCCGTGTGCCAGGGCGATCCGGCGACCGACCGTGAGTGAGGGCAGTGCGCGCTCATCTGCGAGTAGGAACCAACCAGCCGCGCGCCCTGGTCCGAGCTTCTCGCTGATTTTCTGTGATAACCTTGAGGATCAGATCATGGGATTTGGGTCGGCTGTCTTTCCTGATAGGCGAGCCCACAAGTTGTTGAACGGCGTTATCTAACGGGCAGCGACAGACAGCAGCTCCGTCTTTTAGGCACAATGAATAAATAAAGCCAGGGTGAGGTCTCCGGTGGTGAAACCAGGAGCTCCTGTCGGGGGGCCCCGTGGCATTCACCGCGTTCGGCAATGAGGTCAGCCAAGATTTAAAGGAGGTGTGCTATCAGGTCTCCCAGAGCCACCGCACTGGAAGAGATCGTGAGTGTGATAAACGCACTCATCGTTATTCAAAGAGGACAGACAGGCGGGAATGTGCGGCCCAAACCACAGATGGCATTCAATAAAAATAAAAGTAAGGTGGCTGCATTTTGCCTTAAAAAAAAGCATTCGAGGACAGGACAGGGGGGAAATTGGCATAACAGAGACTTGTGGGGAAGGAAAAAAGAAAAAAAAAACCTTGGGGTTTGATTAGATTGTCCAAGTGACACAATTATGTAATGTAGGCAGTTAAAGAGCATGTAAGGTTGCGTGAAGAAGGTAAATTGTACACAATGCAGTGCTCCCAGGCTGGTGGAATCTTTTGATAAGATTGAAAGAGAGAATCCGAAGTCCAAACGGCCACAGAAATGGACAATCCCAAGCTTGAAAGTGCTGGACACGTGAGTGACACGAGGGTGACATGTTAGAGCCCTGCCAGGGACAGGAGCAGCTGGGCTGGCTGGACCTTTGCAAACCATGGAGGATGTTTTCCCACAGGCGGAAGCTGAGACCATGGGCCGGGTGGTCAGAAACAGGACAGTATCTGAGGTGAGGGATGGGATTGTGCAGGCAAGCCCAAGAGGAACAGGAGGCCTCTGAGCCAAGAAAAGCATCTTTCTCTACAAGAGAACTGGAATCCTCTCTCTCACACACACACAAGAAGGCTGCCATGAATAGATGTAGTGTGGTCGACGGGTTATAGAGAATGTCCAATGTAGATGCTGTCCACTCATCCAGACACACTGGGCATTTGACAGAAAACAACCAAGTGAAAAAAAAAAAACCAAAACGCCAAACCGAACAGAACCTCCACCAGGGAAACCTTTCACGGAGCCAGCAGAACAAGTCACTTGAACGTGCACCCTGAGATTTAAAACGTCGTCACCCTGGCACAAAAATCAGCGGGTGGGCTGAATTCACAGAGTGAACAGAGCTGGTGGACCGAATTCCTGAGCCTGAACATCGCACTGAGGAATTCTCCCAGAATCCAGAAAATAAGGGGTCGGCCAGGAGGAAAGAAAAATCAAGAGACACGGACGATGGACCCAGACGGTCCGACAGTTCTCCAGCCGGCGACCCAGAAAGAGAAAACACAAAGAATGGAGGGGAAGACCAACTCGAAAAAAATTTCTAAGAACTGGAAAAAAAAAAAAAAGACAAGAGTCATCAGCTTTCAAGGACACACACAGCGGCAGGAAGAGGAAGGTGGGAGAAGGCCACATCTGTTCCCGTTGTGGGGAGGTCTCTGGGTCTCCCTCTACCAGGCTCACAGGGCAAACTCCTGTCGGCGGGCAGTGATATTCTGCCTACAAAGAAACAGAGTGAGGCTGGCCAGTTGGCAATACCAGGTGAAGAAGACAATGGAGGGAAAATATCTTCACAGTTCCGAAGAATGGAATGATTTTTTTCTTTGTTTTTCTCTTTTTATTTATTCATTTTAGAGAGTAGAGAGAGAAAGAGTGAGAGAGAGAGAGAGAGAGAGAGAAAGGGGGGGGGAGGAGCAGGAAGCATCAACTCCCATATGTGCCTTGACCAGACAAGTGCAGGGTTTTGAACCGGCGACCTCAGTGTTCTAGGTTGACGCTTTATCCACTGTGCCACCACAGGTCAGGACGAAAGAAATAATTTTTAGAGTCACATTCTATGTTCTGCTAAACAGTGACTCCAGGGAAAAGGGGGGAAAAACCATATTATTTTTACCCATGCAAGGACTCAAAATGTTCATCAGGCAAGACCTATAATGAAGCCACCAGAAAACCATGTATATCATCAGCAAGGAGAGAAAAAAAAAAAATACCCCCAGGGGGTAAAACAGGTTCTAAGAAACAATGGTACCTGCCTGCGGTGACACACATAGTGTCCCCCAAATTCATGTTGACATCCCAGCCCCCTGTAACTCAGACTGTAGGTGTGTTTGAAGATAAAGTCTTTAAAGAGGTGACTAAATTAGAGTAAGGTCGTCAAAATGGGGTCTTAATAAAGAAGGAAAAGGAGATATTCCATGCAAACAGTAACCAAAGAGAGCTGGTGTGGCTACCCTCCTCTCAGACAAAATAGATTTTAAGTAAAAATTGTTATAAAACACAAAGAAGGACATTCTATATTGATAAAAGGGTCAATCAATTGATTAAATATAACAATTACAAACATATACACACCTAACAACAGAGTCCCCCCCCAAGGTGTATGATGCAAAAAAAAAAAGAAAAAAAGAAAAGAAAAAAGAAATCAATAGAATTAAAAGGAGAAATAACTCTACAATAACAATTGGAGACTTCTGGAGACTTCAGTAATAACCCACTTTCAATAATGAATAGAACAAGTAGGTAGAAGATCAATAAGAAACAGCGGATGAGCCAACCATTACAGGAAAAAAATAGAACAAAGAAAAAAACGCCATCGAGTTTACAAAAGGCAGGAAGCTAAAAAAACCCCAACACAAAACACAAATAAAATGATGAGACATACAAACCACTAGGTAACTATGATGAATCAGTCCGATGTGTCACCCACGACAACAAACATAAAAGGGTTAACAAGAAAATAGGATTTAAGGGGGGGGAACAGTAAAAGGGACTGAGGAGGTTTTGATGCCATGAGGAGGAGCTATCAATCATTACCATCAATGTGTACGTGTCTGACGACGTGGCTTTGAAGCCCCGTAGAGGAGGAGCTGAGAGGAGGCGTACAAGAAGAAACAGGCAAAGTCACTGTCACGGTAAGAGACTTCAGGGAGCCCCTAAGACGGGGGACAAATTAGTATGGTCAGAGGATTAAAAGTAATTAACATGTTTGTGCTAAGGCATCAATTTAGAAAACTGCTGTTCCCAAAGACAGGGCAGACAAACTGGTTTCAAATAACGCATGGACATTTCACAGACATTCACCCTGGATTAGCCACCAGAGAGGTTTCAAGCAATCGTGACATGCAGAAGTAACCTATGGCATCTTTGCTGATGAAAATATAAAGAAATTTTAAAAAAAATTGCAAAAGAATGCCATCACCCAAATGAGGTGCCGAAAAGAATGTCAAGACGCAAATGAAAACTTATTTTAAAAAGTAATTATTTAAAAAGGAAAATGAGACCATAAACTGCTGAACTAGTGAGAGTTCAGCGAGGCAGCCCAATCCAAGTTCAATTTCTATCTGTCCAGATATCGAGATTTGTTTTACAACAATAGGCCGCAGAGGTACAGAAACAGATAATTAGATCGGTGAACAGAAGCCTAGGGCACGGCTTGACCCCGTGGAGAAATTCAGCGTCCCAGGAGAGTGACATTCCAAACCAATGCAGACAATGCAAGGAGCAGGTGGTATTCAATAACGGTTGGGATCATTCGTTCACCATTTGGAGACACTAGCATTCCTCTCTGGCCC
Source organism: Saccopteryx bilineata (assembly GCF_036850765.1). Taxonomy (NCBI): domain Eukaryota; kingdom Metazoa; phylum Chordata; class Mammalia; order Chiroptera; family Emballonuridae; genus Saccopteryx; species Saccopteryx bilineata. The sequence goes on along the minus strand of NC_089493.1, from coordinate 197,658,112 downwards.
CTTGGCAAAAAATAACTTCAAGACAGATGAATGGCTTAAAAAAAAAATTCCAAAAAGCGTCATAAGAAAGAACTTTCAAAAAAATATGCTTATAATCTTGGGTGAGGAGAGGCCTTCCCAGCCGAGGCCTAGTCCGCTAATACGGTTCGGGAAACCACTGATGCAGTTGAGTCCAATGTCATTAAACGGGCAACGGCGCAGCCGAGTCCCAAGTGTGGGGTACGGCCTAGGGACACATCCGTAACACAGGAAATACAGTCTAACGGGCAGAGAGCGTCAGTGAGGCAAGGACAAGGGACATGGTAGAGAAGGAAAGACGGGCAGCGTTTGAACCCGTAGGCTGCGGAGTTTTGTGTGATCAATGACCACAGAGCAATCATTAGGCTGAAGAGTAAGCAAGAGCCTGGCCCGTGGGGGCGCAGTGGGTGGATCAAGCGTCGACCTGGAACACTGTAGGTCGCTGGTTCAAAACCCCGGGCTTGCCTGGTCAAGGCACATACAGGAGATGATGCTTCCTGCTTCTCCCCACTTCTCTCTCTCTCTCTCTCTCTCTCTCTTTCTCTCTCTCTCTCTCTCCTCTCTAAAATAAATAAATAAATATCTTAAAAAAAAAAAAGAGTAAGCAAGAAAACAGTCCCAACAATGAGATTCCACCCAGCACCTGAGTTTCCTCAGCTGTTAAAACAAGAACGCGAGGTGACCCCGCCTCCCAGGGTCGCTGTGGGATTGAGTCAACAGACACGAGCAGAGAGAGCTCTTGGAGCAGAGCCTAGAACACGGCCAACTGTCCATCATCATTGGCGACTGTTGCTATCTTGAGAGTGTTTTAGCAATCTGAGTGGCACACCTTTTTTTTTTCAATCACGGTAATCTAGTGTTTTGGCAAGGGTGCAGGGGAAAATGATACTCTCATCCTGTCTTGGTGAGAATAGAAATTGGTCCAGCCAATTTTGGCAGGCAATTTGGCAATAGCCATGAAGATATAATACATGTACCCTACACCTGGCAATGTCTTCGTTGGCCACCTAACCTGGAGAGACAGTCGCCTCTCTGCACAGAATTGGAGAGGATCCTAATTGTCCATCAGTAGGGGGACTGACTGCATTAAACTCGGTGCTTTTATACCATGGATGAGCCCGAGGGGGTGGAGAATGGGGTGGAGCAGGGGTCCCCAAACTTTTTACACAGGGGGCCAGTTCACTGTTCCTCAGACTGTTGGAGGGCTGGACTATAAAAAAAACTATGAACAAATTCCTATGCACACTGCACAAATCTTATTTTAAAGTAAAAAAACAAAACAGGAACAAATACAATATTTAAAATAAAGAACAAGTAAATTTAAATCAACAAACTGACCAGTATTTCAATGGGAACTACGCTCCTCTCACTGACCACCAATGAAAGAGGTGCCCCTTCCGGAAGTGCAGCGGGGGCCAGATAAATGGCCTCAGAGGGCCGCATGTGGCCCACGGGCCGTAGTTTGGGGACCCCTGGGGTGGAGTTTATAATAACATGGAAAGAGCTCTGAGACATATTTCTAAGTGAAGCAAAAACAGTGGCAGAACAGTAAGTATTGTGTCGTGCCCCCCAACTGAAACGTATATCCCTGTAGCTACAGTCACATGCTTAGAGAGAGGTCCAGACAGAACACGCCGGACTCTCAGCCCGGGGCTCCTCAGGGGAGTGTACCTGGATCAATGACAGACTTGTAAAGAGAGGCAGTATCGCTTTGGCGACCGTCCTTGAACACGTTCAAAGAATGTTTCCATGCATAAGCTTTTAGAAATAAGAATAAATAAAATCTAAAACAGACCCAAACAAACACCAGTGGGATTTTTGGCTACCTCCTGATGGGGAGAGTATAGTATCCAGTTCATAAGAAGCCTACATGAGGGGCTCCCCTCTGCCATTGGCAGGGTCAGACAACCCTGGGCATTCTGTGTCCAGTCTGAGCCTCGTGCTTTTAGGAAAGTCATCCACAACCGAGGGCACGAGTCACTAGACACTTCCGTTTGCCTGGGACAACCCTGGGGTAGTTCATTAACAGTGCTGCCCCTTACTCTCAAGAGTTTCCTGGTTTGTGTTAAATGAGGTTTAAGAAAACAAAAAAGAAGAAATTTAGGCACACATCTCCCAAAACAGGTTCTGGATTTGTATGCTGAACAAACACTAATGAACCAAATCGAAAACCTGAATGCGGGGGGGGGGGGGGGGGGGGATACCATATTCATGGATTTAAAAACTCAACATGGCAACGAGGTTAGGTTTTTTTTGTTTTTGTTTTTTTTTTTGTATTTTTCCGAAGCTGGAAACGGGGAGAGACAGTCAGACTCCCGCATGCGCCCGACCGGGATCCACCCGGCACGCCCACCAGGGGCGACGCTCTGCCCACCAGGGGGCGATGCTCTACCCCTCTGGGGCGTCGCTCTGCTGTGACCAGAGCCACTCTAGCGCCTGGGGCAGAGGCCAAGGAACCATCCCCAGCGCCCGGGCCATCTTTGCTCCAATGGAGCCTTGGCTGCGGGAGGGGAAGAGAGAGACAGAGAGGAAGGAGGGGGGGTGGAGAAGCAGATGGGCGCTTCTCCTGTGTGCCCTGGCCGGGAATCGAACCCGGGACTTCTGCACGCCAGGCCAACGCTCTACCACTGAGCCAACCGGCCAGGGCCAGAAAACGTTTTTGACAAACAGGTTAAACAAAGAGTTCTTAGACACCGCAAACACAGTTCGTGAAAGGAAGACGGAACCAACCGGACTTCTGGAAAATGAAGAACTTTGTTCTGCAAAAGACCCTGATAAAGAAAGGAGAAGACACCCTGCGGGTGTGACGTGCATGTCACCTGTCTGACAAAAGAGCGGGTCTCCAGAACGTAAGAGGGACTCGAATATGGACGCTAAGGAAACAAACAGCCCAACTGGAAAAATGAACAAAAGACCTGAACAGACACTATACCAAAAAGGACACTGCTCTCCCCACCGGGGACAGGCAAAGCGAAACCGTCGTGCAATAATACCACGGCACCTGGTCAGTGCCCATAAAATACGCCCTGCCGGCTGCCGGTGCCGGGGCAGAGGAGGAACCATTGGCACGCTCCCACTGTGTGATAGGACGGCCAAACCGTGCCCGCGCACCGCTCTGGAAAACAGCTTTGGAAGTGTCTTATAAAATAAATACATACTTACCAGCAATGCCACCCTTAGGCACCGACCCCCCCCTCCCCAAAGAAATGAAAACGGATGTTCCCCCAAAAGCCTGCACCCTGATGTTTATGCCTAATCACCCAAACCTGGAAACAACCCAAATGTCCACCAACGAGTGACTCCCCAGTCACGGGACATTACACCACGGATCCTGCTGAACCGTCAAAGGGACGGATCACAGATGCACGCAATGAGGTGTCCGGACCTCAGACATTATGCTGGACGGATGGCGCTCGTCTCAGGAGGCTGCGATTCAGGGTGTGAGTCCAACAGGACACTCTTGAAGAGAGGAAACGCGGTGTCAGGACTCATGGGTGGGTGCCAGGGTTTGGGGTGAGGGGCGGTGTCAGGACTCATGGGTGGGTGCCAGGGTTTGGGGTGAGGGGCAGTCTCAGGACTCATGGGTGGGTGCCAGGGTTTGGGGTGAGGGGTGGTGTCAGGACTCATGGGTGGGTGCCAGGGTTTGGGGTGAGGGGTGGTGTCAGGACTCATGGGTGGGTGCCAGGGTTTGGGGTGAAGGGTGGTGTCAGGACTCATGGGTGGGTACCGGGGTTTGGGCCGAGGGGCGGTGTCAGGACTCATGGGTGGGTGCCAGGGTTTGGGGTGAGGGGCGGTGTCAGGACTCATGGGTGGGTGCCAGGGTTTGGGTTGAGGGGCGGTGTCAGGACTCACGGGTGGGTGCCGGGGTTTGGGGTGAGGGGCGGTGTCAGGACTCATGGGTGGGTGCCGGGGTTTGGGGTGAGGGGCGGTGTCAGGACTCATGGGTGGGTGCCAGGGTTTGGGGTGAGGGGTGGTCTCAGGACTCATGGGTGGGTGCCAGGGTTTGGGGTGAAGGGCGGTGTCAGGACTCATGGGTGGGTGCCAGGGTTTGGGGTGAAGGGAGGTGTCAGAACTCATCGGTCAATGCTAAAAAGGAGTAGCACGAGGGGCGTTATTTGGGCGGATGGAGCTGTTCTGAGCCCAGACCACGTTGGCGGTCACCAGCGCCCACACACGCACCGAAGTCCACAGAACCACGCGCCAGAGGGCACCGATGATCTGGATGTACGTGGCAATGAAAAGCATCCCGGTTTGGACTGGAAGTTATACAATCACCCCGACCCACTCTCCGGGGAGCAGGCTGGTTTGGTAATGAATACGAAACCCAAACGGGGGCCGTGGAGGGAACCGGGGTCGTCAATACCGGCAACGGCTAACCTAGTTGTCGGCGTGCCCTGCGCCCGGTGTGGCCGCCCTAAGCACCTCGCAGCCGGCATCTCGGGTAAGCCTGCCCGGAAGGTGCCAGCCACACGCGCAGAAGAGGAACCGGAGCTTAGAGGAGCTGGGACATGCGTGTACCGCCATCACAGAGCTGCTGCCGGCAGAAACCTCAAAGTCCAGAAACTGCCCCGCCAGCGACGCTGGAAACTGAGGCTAAAGTGAGGATGAAAAATGTACATACGACCGAACAAAAGGAGGGAAGGGAAGAGAGAGCTGGGGAGGGAGCGGGGGAAGGCCCCCTTCCCAGACCTGACCTTCCTGTATGGGGACAGACCTTACCTGCCTGGGCCCTTTCTCCTCCTCGGTGGCATCTGTCACACATCAGAGTCATCCGACTGTCTGGGACACCCCACCGCGGACCCCTGCACCACCGGCCAGGTGGGACTGGGTCAAAGCTCCTTCTAGCTCTACGGACCCACGAGGCCTGTCTTTTCAGTGAGGTGAAACCCACATAACGTAAAACTAACCATTCTCAGCATACAAGGAAGGGGCTGGCATTTCATACAGTCGCCACGGAGCACCATCACCTTTACCCGGATCCAAACTTCTGCTCGGCGGTCACGTCTTCCCGCAGCCCTGGGCACCCCCTGGTCTGCTCTCTGTCTCTCTGGACGCACATGTTCTGGAAGCTTCATGTCAGTGGAACGTGGTCCGCTGGGCGGGTTCTCCCCCTGAGCACCGCGGTTTCCTCCCTGAAGCCTGCCAGCCCCTCCTTCCTCTTTACGGCCAAATAATCAACAGCCCGCTGTCTGGACTTGACCGCGCTTGGCTCAGCCATTCACCTGCTTGTGAGTGTTTGGGTTAACTCCACCTTTCAGCTGCTGTGAGTACCACGGTTGTGCGCACTTGTGTCCAGGAGCGCCCTGAACACCGGGGGTTTCAATTCCTTCGCGTCCTGACCGAGAAGCGGCGTTGCTGGCCGCGGGGGTGACTCCAGGTGTCATCCTCTGACAACCCGCCAAGCTGTTTGCCATAGCAGCTGTCGCGTTGGGCATTCCCGCCGTGACGTCTCTCGTGACAAAGTGCAGCCGAGATTCAGAGGGGAGGCAGCCAGAGAGGGGTCATGAGGCTGGCGGGGGGGACCGTAACAGCACGGGTGGGCGCGGCACCGGAGGCGGGGAGGGCAGCCAGGCACCCTCAGGGCGGACCGTGGGAGCCCCACCCGCAGTGGGGGCAGGCTGCCCGGTGGAGCACACGTGTGAAGCTGGAGGGGGCTGACGTGATGGGCAGCGTGGGGTCCCCTTAGCAGAGGTTGGCCTCAGGCAGGAGCCCCAATTCCCGACACCTGGGCCCCTCTGCCTCTAAGTGGATAACAGGAAAGCTGAGGTAAGAGACAGACAGGGCGGGGGGGGGGAGGTGGGGAGGGCAGGGGCCTCGTGATGAGGTCATTCTTCTGTCCTGACCCCTCAGCCGCAGAGGCAAGGTGCCCAGAGATTCTGCCCGTCTGCTTCCAACTGTCACGAAAGACGCGTGCCCGGCGGAGAAGATGCCAAAGCGGACTCCCCATGCCGCCGAGGTGAGAGGCCAGCCAGCTCCGGCCGCTTCTCTCTCTGACTTGACAACAAACTCCGGAAGCTCCCACAGTGGATCGAGCTCAGCACCACGCCCACTGAAGCACTCCATCAAGCGGGAAGGATGGAGGCCCTGGCCGGTGGGCTCGGTGGTAGAGCGTTGGCCCAGCGTGTGGAAGTCCTGGGTTCGATTCCCGACCAGGACACGCAGGAGAGGCGCCCATCTGCTTCTCCACCCCTCCCCCTCTCCTTCCTCTCTGTCTCTCTCTTCCCCTCCCGCAGCCGAGGCTCCACTGGAGCAAAGATGGCCCGGGCGCTGAGGACGGCTCTGTGGCCTCTGCCTCAGGCGCTAGAATGACTCTGGCTACAACGGAGCAACGCCCTAGATGGGCAGAGCATCAACACCTGGTGGGCATGCCGGGCACATGCGGGAGTCTGTCCGACTGCCTCCCTGCTTCTCACTTCGGAAAAATACAAAAAAAAAAAAAAAAAAAGAGGGAAGGATGGAGAGGAGGAGTAGGGGTTGCACGATGCTTTGCAGCCCACCCCCAGCTCCTGGATCTCAGGGCTGCGGGGGCTGCAGAGACCCCTGCTGAGCCCCCTGGAGCCTGCCTGCAGCCAGCTGCCATGCTGGGTAGACTTTACTGTATGTGAATTATACTTTAATGCAGTTGATTTAAAAGGAAAAGAAATAATCCATTCTAGATGAATTATAGATCTAAATGTGAGAGATGAAACAATAAAGCTTTTTAAAAGGAAACACAAACCTTGGGGTAGGCCTATCTTTCTTAAACAGGACTCACAAAAAAGAGTTAACCATAAGAAAAATAAACCCAACATAAATGGTCTACATGAAGATGAAAACATGTGGCCTGGCCAGGCAGTGGCACAGTGGATGGAGAGTAATTGGGGTGCGGAGGACCTAGGTTCGGGGCCCCAAGATCACCGGCTTGAGTGTGGGCTCACCTAGCTTCAGCGCAGGCTTACCAGCTTGAGTGCAAGGTGGTCACCGGTTTGAGCAAGGGATCGCTCGCTCTGCTGTAGCCCTCCAGTCAAGGCACATATGAGAAAGCAATCGATGAACAACTAAGGAGCCACAACAAAGAATTGATGCTTCTCATCTCTCTCCCTTCCTGTCTGTCTGTCCCTGTCTGTCCCTCTCTCTGACTCTCTCTGTGTCTCTGTAAAAAAACAAAACACAACAACAAAAAAATGTGTTCATCAGCATACTCTCTTAAGAAAGTGCAAAGACAAACCATAAACTGAAGAAAAGTATCTGGAATACAATTACGGCAAAGGAACTCCTGCCTTCCATATATAAAGAGCTGCTACAATTCAATAAGAAAGCGACAACCCAAGAGAAAAACAGGCAAAACACTCGAACAGACACTTCACAAAGCAGATCCCAAATGGCCCATAATTACGCAAAAAGGCGCACTACTTAGTCATAGGCGAAATGCAAATTTAAACCTCAAAATGATGTGTTTTGACTGCACACCCACCTAAGTGGCTAACATGAAGAGACAGACAATACCGGGCGTGAGCAAAGACATGGAGCACCCGGAACCCTCATCTGCGACGAACGGGGGTGTAAATGCAACAAAGTCCTTCGAATACCGTTCGGCAGACATGAATGAAAGCATGCTCTAAGCCAGGGGTCTCAAACTCGCGGCCTGTGGGCCGCATGCGGCCCGCCCACCAATTTTGTGCGGCCCGCAGACTAATCAAACTTCGTGGATTAGTCTGCGGGCCAGTCTGTGACCGCACAATATTGGTGGGCGGGCCGCATGCGGCCCGCGGGCCGCGAGTTTGAGACCCCTGCTAAGCCATTCGTCGTTGTATAAATAAAATGTGCAATGTGTATAAGACAGACTTCCTGTCCATAAAAGTATGAGAGGATGACCGCTACACACAACAATGGAGGATTGGTCAGGTTGTCAGGACAACACAGGGCGTGCCCACTTTGATTGGCATTTTCAGCGAACAACCAGTCATTTTTTTTTTTTTTTTCTGAAGCTGGAAACGGGGAGAGACAGTCAGACAGACTCCCGCATGCGCCCGACCGGGATCCACCCGGCACGCCCACCAGGGGCGATGCTCTGCCCACCAGGGGGCGATGCTCTGCCCTTCCGGGGCGTTGCTCTGCCGAGACCAGAGCCACTCTAGCTCCTGGGGCAGAGGCCAAGGAGCCATCCCCAGCGCCCGGGCCATCTTTGCTCCAATGGAGCCTTGGCTGCGGGAGGGGAAGAGAGAGACAGAGAGGAAGGAGGGGGGGTGGGGGTGGAGAAGCAAATGGACGCTTCTCCTATGTGCCCTGGCCGGGAATCGAACCCAGGTCCCCCGCACGCCAGGCCGACACTCTACCGCTGAGCCAACCGGCCAGGGCCCAACCAGTCATTTTTAACAACGTGAATGCCCCACTTCATATTTGGGACATCCTTCTACCCAAAGTGAATGTTGCGTTAAGTCATTAACTGTGATGAGTTAATCGCTATCATCGTTCTAAGCGGCCATGTTATGTTTCTTGACCCGAGAGCAGGTGGCACTGTGAAAACCCTCTGAGCTTCCCACCTGGGACTTGTGTGTGTGTCTCTCGTGCATGTCACACACTCATGTGAAGTTTATTTAAAATAACAGCACTAGCCTGGCCCGGGTCCCGTTGGGGGAGCGCCCTGCCTCTTGCCTCGGGCTTCCCATCTGCTCTCCTCGCCGTCCTCTCTGAGCTCTTGACCCCGCACATCCACCCTGGCGGGCGTCTCAGAACCAGCGACTGGCCCTGGTCTGCAGGACAGCCTCTGCCTCCCTGGTGGCCTGTCTTCCTGTCCCGGCATCTTCAGGACGTTTTCCAAACACAGACACTCACCACACGGCCATGGTGCGGCCCCACGCTCTTCTTTGCCGGCCGGGATTCCCCAGCCTCATTCCAGCTGCTGGACTCCGGGGTGGGGGGTGGGGGGGGGTGAGGTCCCCACCGCTCCCTCGGGCAAACCCGTGTGCTCCCGGCCCTCAGACGGGGCCTTCCTGTGCTCTGCTTTTATTACACACGCTTCACCTTGCCCCCGACTATCTCCTCCCCGGACTGGAGGCTTGTGGGGGTGGGGGTGGGGGTGGCAGTGGTTCATCTTTCTACCCCCAGCTCCTAGCAGCGTGCCCGTGACGGCCAGCCCCCCCGGGGACGTGTAGAGGAATGAGTTTCATGGTAATAACGGAGCAGGAATGGGGTTTCATGTCGGGGGGGTCAGACGAAGAAATACAAGCGGACACTTGGCGCCTGGGTCACCACCACGCGTGTGCGGTCAGTGCATGTGTGCACTCACCACATGTCTCCCCCTCCAGCGGCGTGCTTGCTGCACGGGCAGAGCACCCTGTAGGTGGTAGCTAGCTTAATTTCCTGTGAGAGGGGTGCTGTGACCCCTGCTTCGCAGATGATGATGAGAGAGAGAGAGAGGAGTGGAGAAGCTCAATGGCTTGTCCACGCTCATGACACACATTCTTCTGTGAGTGAGACCGGGTGTTGAATCACTGAAAATGCCCACGGAACAGGAAAGGCGGAGGGGGGACATGTTGGGGCGCACTCGCCAGCAGGCAGCCTTTCTGGCCCCTCTCAGATCAGTCTCCGTGGGCAGCCGCCCCCTCTCCCCGTGGAAGGGCCTGTCTGGAAGGAGCAGCGCCCCCAGGCCCCGAAACACAGCGCTCAGCTCTGTCCAGAGCCTCTCAAATCCTGCCCGAGATTTTCAGGTCTTAAGCAAAACAAAAATCTGATTCACCGTTTCCAGTCCTACAGGAAACGCAAGTCCTTTATTTTTCTGCCACTAAAAAAAAAAAAAAAAAAAATCAAACCAAACAAACCAACCCTTGACGTCTTAGAAGAGCTTTGAATGCTTCTCATTTCAGACTGTACCAAACATTGCTCACGACAAAGGCCGCAGGGCCAAAGCCCGGAGTAGAAGACGGGAGATGAGACGCGTTGCAATAAAACGCTCTCTCTGATAGATAAGAGCCCGAGCGATGAATCCCAGCCTCCCCAGCTTGGCGTACACCGCTCGGTGGGAAGAGATGCCCCCAAAGCTCTGCTTACACCCAGTCGTACCAGGACCGCTGGCTCCCCGGGGCCTCCGGGAGAAGTTCACGCCTAGCGGGGGCTGCCCACAGGGAGACTCCGTCTGGGGCGCCCGCAGGAAGCGCAGGGCCTCGCCTGCCGCTCAGGGTGCAAGAAGGGAGACTTGTGGAGGGAGGCGCGGGCACTTGTTTTTCATCAGGTCAGAAAAGGAGAGGGATTCTGGAGACCTCCACCGGATCCCCCTGGCCCCCCCACCCCCCGCCCGCCATCACGCAGGCCACGGGCCCACGGCCGCCTGCTCCAGATAGTAACAAGAAAGGCATGTGGCACCCGCTGCTCTCAACGCCCCCCTGGGGGACTCACTCAACTCGGGAAATCAGGGTGATCAGGCCTATTCCCAAAAGGGAGGCGTAAACTTACTGCGGGGAGATTTCCCCCCTCCCTTTGTGCAGAAGCGTCCCCGAGTGCCGGGGCCCGTGGGCAAGGCTGCAAGGTGCCCACCGCTGACAGGCTGGGAGGTCCTGGAGAAAACACCAGGCTTTCCCTCTGCCCCTTGCGGGGGGGAGGTTGTTAAGTCAATGCACCCCACACTAGCACCCAGGGTAATCCCCTTCCTCACTGTCACCAGGGAAACCCAGGTGCCATTGTCTTGCCAGGGGGAGGGCCAACTGAAAGGGACCCTGGTGCCCAGCCCTGTAAGATGGTTCAGAGGAAGGCATGACTAACAGGAATTCATGACTAGGGAGGTCAACGAATAACAATACACCCCCCACACTTCTCTGACATTCTGTTCTTTCCAAAGCCGTTTTTCACCCACGACTTTCCTCTCTGCTCCCCGGAGTGCTCTTGGGTGGTGGGAAGCCGGGACCTAGTTCATTCGCCATCTTACTCGTGAAGAAACAAGGCCCCGGGGACAGAGATCTGCTCAAGGTCACGACGCAATCCTGGGAGTGTTCACGCTGCAAGGAAGGGTTCTTTGGTCATGAAGAGCGAGGGAGGAGATGAGTAATCGGGGGGAGGGAGAAGGGGGGGCACTCGGCTTCAATTTTCAGTTTCACACCCACAGCAGACCCGGGCTATGGATCACGGGCCCTCGGCACAGAGCCCGGGCCCTTCCGCAGCACGCCGTCTCTGCTCGCCTGCCATCTGCCATGTGCCCTGGCACCTAACACGTGAGGAAGAGGAGCTCAGAGGGGAGAGGGGGCTCGGCCAAGGCGTACGCGCCTCCCTGCCCCCGCCCCGTCTGCAGCAGGGTAAGCAGGTCTCTATGGAAAGACAGCACTGACAGGCCCCGGCGTACTCTCTCCTGACCGAGCCGGAGCAGGTGGGAGCTCTCTGCTGAGCTTGGCAACACGTTCCTACTCCTCAGTGAGGAATCCAGGAACTGACCCTGGTGTGGAAGCCTAGAACCTGGCAGGATGGAGGAGAGGATGCGGGGGAAGGGGGGAAGGGAGAGGTGAGAAGTCTGGTTCTGGATCTACGGCACGTCCGGTGGATGCACCTAGACAGGCTATTCAAGTCTCGGGTTCACGCGGGGAATCAGGCAGGGGATCGACACGTGGTGTGGAAGCCTAGAACCTGGCAGGATGGAGGAGAGGATGCGGGGGGCGGGGGGAAGGGAGAGGTGAGAAGTCTGGTTCTGGATCTACGGCACGTCCGGTGGATGCACCTAGACAGGCTATTCAAGTCTCGGGTTCACGCGGGGAATCAGGCAGGGGATCGACACGTGGTGTGGAAGCCTAGAACCTGGCAGGATGGAGGAGAGGATGCGGGGGAAGGGGGGGAAGGGAGAGGTGAGAAGTCTGGTTCTGGATCTACGGCACGTCCGGTGGATGCACTGAGACAGGCTATTCAAGTCTCGGGTTCACGCGGGGAATCTGGCAGGGGATCGACATGTGGGGGTGGGGGTGGGGTGTCCCAAGCATCGGGACAACTCTCAGATCAGGGAGACCCGACAATGTCACCTGGGTAGGAGAGAAGAGGGAGAGGGGGCCCAAAGCGCTTTGGGCTTGGAAGTCCAAGACACGTAGGAATCAGAAAAGAGAAACTAGAGAGGAGTGTCATAGACGTGAGAAAAAATACAGAGGGCCCCAGGGCCGCACGGACACCAGGTGGCAGTAGGAGGGGACTGAAGGTGTATGACGCTCTGGGGTCAGCCTGCGAGGACAGAGCATGGACCCCTGGACTCGGCCGTGAAGGGCATCCCGCCGGGAACAGGGAGTGTAGACAACGCTTGCAAAGAGATCTGCTGGACGGACGGTCTGAACCGTGTCTCCCCGAGGCCACACGTGGAAGCCCTAGCCCCAGCCTCTCAGAAGGTGACTGTCGCTGCACGGTCAAGTCTTGACTTCCTCTCTGCGTCCCCGGGAACAACCCTCTGCTTCTGCTCCCGTCCGTCCGAGGTCTCCCGACCAGGAGCCTTCGAGAGAACACCCCCCCAGCCCCGCTCCTCCCTAAGCAAGCCGCCTTCCTCGGGGACCTCAAGCCTCCTCAGACTCAGAACCCCCGTGTCTCCAAGGCCCAGCGGAAGAACCTCCCCTAAGAGTGTGGGAAGACATGCTTTATCGACGATGGAGGAGAACTCCCACTAGGAAGGGGGGAACTCTCCACGCCCCTCCATCTTTTACCCACGAGCAGGGATGACCTCGGTGGGGGGGGGGCAGGGGTCCGTGCCCCAGGCCCAACGGAAGTGAATGAGGCGGTTTTCAAAAAGCATCTGAGGACTGAGGACGGAAAGGCTCGGAGAGAGAAGTGCGAGGTGTCACCATCGTTCAACTGAACGTTTCCTCCTGAACCGATGGGACTTGAACCCTTTAAAAAAAAAAGTGGGGAGGACGTGTCTGCTTAAAAAACTTCAATGGATCACACGGTCCTTACTCAGAGGCAGGGCTCACGTTGATAAAAGGCGGTTTTACTTCAGACCAACACTCATCCGCTGAAATAACCATTTACTAAACCCTCAGATAACGCTGGCTCAGGGATTCTGTTTGTTCTCCGATTAAAAAAAAAAAAAAAAATGGGTCACGGCCACCAAGACTCCCACAACAGCGTTTCGCGGCGGCATTATCAGAATAGCCACAAACTGCGAACAACACCAACGCTTTCCAAGGGTAGAGAGGATAAATTAATTGTGGTGAATTCGTACAATGCAATGCGATGCGGCAATGAGCCCCCCGTCCCCCCAAGACTGCTACACACAACATGAAAGATATTCCAGCTGGAGATGAGAGAGTAACACACGTGTGATTCCGTTTGTGTGAGGCTCAGGGACAGGCAGGGCGGGGTGGGGGGGGGCGGGGAGGGGCGTGAGGACCCCTCCTCCACCGGACATGCAGAATTTGGGGGTGTACCGTGGGCTGTATCTCGATGTAAGAAAATCCTTTTCTGAACCAATCCAGCTTTATTTTTCAATAGGAGCGTGAGGCGCAGGGATTCCTCTTATCAGGACATGGGCTGGAATCAGAAGTTATTACACCGGAAAACTTGTCCTTCGAGTGGGAACTAGGGAAGCTAGCTAGACCTGGGCCTGGCAGGGGAAGATGGGGGTGCGCACACCCACCCCTGGCCACTCCGTTCTTAACCTTGCTTTTCCTGCTCGTTTCTGACGCGTAAAGATAGCAGACACGCAGGGTAAAAACACACAAAGAGGAGGAGGCACAGTACACACTCAAATTCTTCCCTTTTTTTTTTTCTGAAGTGAGAAGCGGGGAGGCAGTCAGACAGACTCCCGCATGCGCCCGACCGGGATCCACCCGGCATGCCCACCAGGGGGCGATGCTCTGCCCATCTGGGGCATCGCTCTGTGGCAACCAGAGCCATTCTAGCGCCTGAGGCAGAGGCCACAGAGCCATTCCCAGCGCCTGGGCCAACTTTGCTCCAGTGGAGCCTCGGCTGCGGAAGGGGAAGTGAGAGACAGAGAGGAAGCAGATGGGTGCCTCTCCTGTGTGCCCTGGCTGGGAATCGAACCTGAGGACTTCCACACACCGGGCTGATGCTCTACCACTGAGCCAACTGGCCAGGCTAAATTCTTCCCTATTGACCAGACTGTGGAGTCCCATTTCCCAGATGTCCAACTAGGCATCTCCTATGTGCTGGTGTTTCCTTATAGAAACCCCCATATACTATAGATCGATCCTGGGTCCCCGTCACATCCATGGCCTCCCCAAATTCCACTGTACGGACAGACCTGCCCAGTCAGGAGTACTCGTGTGGTTTCAAGCGTTTTCCGGTAATAAACAACCCGACGATGAACATCAGTATGCCACCGAGACGAACAAGCCCGCTTGTGCCTTAATTTTTTTTTTTTTTTTGCATTTTTCCGAAGCTGGAAACGGGGAGGCAGTCAGACAGACTCCTGCATGCATCCGACCGGGATCCACCCGGCACGCCCACGAGGGGGCAATGCTCTGCCCCATCCGGGGCGTTGCTCTGTTGCAACCAGAGCCATCCTAGTGCCTGAGGCAGAGGCCACAGAGCCATCCTCAGCGCCCGGGCCAACTTTGCTCCAATGGAGCCTTGGCTGCGGGAGGGGAAGAGAGAGACAGAGAGGAAGGAGAGGGGAAGGGGTGGAGAAGCAGATGGGCGCTTCTCCTGTGTGCCCTGGCCGGGAATCGAACCCGCGGGACTCCTGCACGCCAGGCCGACGCTCTACCACTGAGCCAACTGGCCAGGGCTGCACCCTAATTTCTTAAGAGCGGAATTCCTGGGCCCCCCAGGGGCGTATTCATTTATCGTGGGGGTACATACACATCGTCAGATCGATGCACAAGAGACGGCCTGCGTCCCCTCTCCCCCCGTCAATATTCGGTTTTATCAAACTCTCTGATCTTTGGCCTACGGTATGACAGGTAAAAAGAGGTGAGCGTCTGGTGCATGACTTCACGCCCAGGTATTGAACTAGAAATGAACCGTGTTGCTTGGTGTGTTCACGGTGCCTTCTTCATATCCATGAGGCATCTGTCTTTGGTCAGAATTCCTTGACTGACGTCGGCAAGCTACGGTCCAGGGGACCCTTGTCCTGCCCACTGCCTGTTTTCTGCCTCCGGCCAAGTCCGGCCACCCCGTTTGTCTGCGGCCGCTTCTACAGCACAAGCCAGGAGGAGAAGAGAACCAGGATGTCACAGGGGTGTCCCTGGGGGAAGCCTGACCCTGGGACCAGAGCAGGGAGGAGAGAGCCAGTGCCGGAGGTAGAGCAGAGCTGGTGTTACCCTCTCCAAGGGCCACCGACACCCATTCCACATACTGGACGGTGACCATTGTCATCTCAGAACCCTGAGCAAATCACAGCCAGAAAGATTCCCCTCCCCTCCCGTCCCTCCCCCCTCCCGGAAAATCATCACTCCACTGAGACCACGGACCCAGAGGAGGAGCCGCTCAGGGAGAGGTCAGGGGGCGCCCCACACGCCGTGTTCTCCTCGTGCGTGCGGCGTGGCACACGGGGGGGAACCCGTCCGTGTAAGTCTTCCTCAGCAGGGAAGCGGTTTGAAGGGACTTCCTCGGGAGTTGAGCTTCTTCCTTTTCTTTCCGCCTCCGTCTTTAAATCACTCCGCGTGTTTTTCAGAACGACCAGGTAACAGCGTAGCCACAGCGGCGTGCGTAGACTTCCTTCAACCGTCGCCATCGCCCCCGGAGGACCGGGATCGCCGACCGGGGATAACGAGGTGACTGACTGAGCCCGACCAGCTGGTGTGGGAAGGCCGCACCCTCTGGCCCCCCTTGCTGGACCTCACGGTCGGTGGGACCTCTTATCCTCCCCAGATCTCGGGAATGACAGTAGAGGTGAGAGTGTGTCACAGCTCATGTTTCCTCATTTTATGCTTGGGTGTAACTGTCAAGCCTGAAAATAATCAATGTGAACACCCCGGGTGCTCTGGGGAGACACGGCTCTCCAAGAGCTGAAGGGGCCGTGGGCTCGTCCAAGGTCACAGGATGAGCACAGACAGACGAGCAGGGGCGACTTGCACCCACGGCTGTGGGACACGGCGTGACGCGCCTTTAACGCTCCCCCCGCGGGGAGCCTCAGACCTCCAAGGTGGAGCCCAGCCCTCCTATTGGCCGGCTACCCTTAATCTGACATTATTTAAACAAACAAACAAACAAACAAACACAAGTTTCAACGATCGAATTGTGCAAAACCACAGCAGTCAGGCTGTGTCAGAGTGGTTACCTGGGAGTGCCGGCCCAGAGGGGACTTCAGCCCCATCCTCATTACCAAGAGGCCCTGGCTCCCAGGCTGTGAGCACAGGGGCTGGGAGGCCGTTTCCAGGCTGACTTCAGGAGGCGGGGGTCCCCAGCGTCGGACGCTCCTTTTCATCCTGATCATCTGAACATCAGGACCCACGCTGGCCTTTCACGCAGAAGGTGGTCCAAGGAGCTGCCATCACAGGGGCACCTTCGTGTTCCACATCCCACCACCCTGAGACACCACCACCCTTCAGTTCTGGGAGGCAAGCCTGGCTTCAGAAGTGGGGGGGGGGAACACAACGTAGGGAAGTGAGGGGGGGGGGTCAGGAGGCTGCCCCGCCAGCACCGTGTCAGCCTGGAATCTCCTACAAACACCCGAGTCCCACTGTCTCCCCGCTGGTCCCCCCCCATCCTCTCTCTCTCTTCCCGTAATTCTTTCCCATCCGGTGTGCGTTTGAGCCACAGGCTAGTCATGGGACACACAGCCTGTCGGGCACGGCCTGGTTAGGGACGCCTGGGTCTCATGCCCCTGCTGGGGGGGGTCCCCCAAGGCGTCCGGTACAGCGCCACCTAGAGGTGGCCCACAGATGGACTCCAACGAGGGCCCTCGTCTTGAGGAGAAGACTTTGGTTCGCAGGCAGTTTTAAAAGATCACGTAAAGGAGGAACAGGCGAACATAAGGTGCTCTTGCCGACCGCGGGGCACACTGTTCGGCCGTAAGAAGGAAGGGGACTCTGACGCCTGCGACAACCCCGAAGCCCCCATGCGCAGTGAAACGAGCCAGACGCAAAGGGACGCACGTGCTGTAAGATCCCACGCATCTGAGGGACCCCGAGCGGTCAGCCGCACGGACAGGAAGTAGGAGGGTGGCGGCCAGGGAACGGTGGACGCGGGCGGGAGCTGAGTGTTTCACAGGGACAGAGTCTCAGGTTTGGGACGATGAGAAGTTGTGGATGGTGGTGACGGTTGTTCAACGGCGTGAGTGCGCTTGAATGCCCCTGAGCCAGACACACGTACACGGTGGTTAAGACGCTCACTTTCATGTCATGTGTATTCGACCACAATTTTAAAAAGTCACGCTGAGGATGATCCCGTGCAAGACTGCTGGGACTGGGGGGCTCCCAGGCTTTGCTGTGGACACGGGTGCTAATAAAATCTACGTAGGTCCAAACCAGTTTGCTGGGGTGACCGGCGGGGGTGCCAGGCTCCCCTCTGCGCTCAGGTCACCCCAGGACCCCCCCCCATCCCACCCCATTCAGAAGCATCCCTTCACAGCTGCTGTGGGGTGGGGAGACTAGGGGAGGCACTGAGGGACGCAGAGATCCGGGAAGAGGGCTGAGGGCAGAAGCGCAGTTCCGTTGTTCCCACCCTCACGGTCACCCTGCATACGGACGGACGGACGGAACTCCCAGCGCACATCAGGCCCAGAGCAGGCACTCGCTAACTGGCCAGTGACTGACCGGTGTGTTTCTCCTTTCTGGAAGGTCTGGTGGTACCTTCAGGAGTCATAAATGTCGGGAGAAATTTTTTTTAACCACAAATCAGAGGCTTTGAGAAAAGGCCAGGCACACACAGGTCAGTTTGGTCCAAGACCAAGTTTGTGCAGGGGGTCCTCAGCTGTCAAGGCCGCGTGATGGAAGCTCCCAGCTTAGACAGACCTGTTCCCAGGGGGCGGGCCCAGCTGCTCCCTACAGTGCAACTGGCTCCCTGGAGCCCCGAGGGAGGGGCTCCCCTCCCCCTCTCTGCATACTGACCGTTTAGGGATCTTTGCTGGACCCTGACAGCCTTGGGCAGCGTCCTGGGGGAGGTGACTCCAGGCCTTTCCAGTCTGGACAGTGTCCTGGGGGAGGTGACTCCAGACCTAAGGCCACCAGCACCTCCTCTACACACTGGCTTTGTTGGGGACCTCTGTCGCCCCTGCTGCGGCCTTCCATCAACTCCCTGTGGGAGGAGCTGTCCTTTCCTCCCTCCCCAGCCCCGGGCTGGGCCGGCTGGGGGCCCCCAGCTCTCAGGAGCCTCTGAGTCAGGCCTGACTGTGGTCTGGAAACTTCCTGTCCTTTCAGGTGTTAGAAAAGGTTCTCTTCCTCCCTGCGGGGCAGGTGCACGGAGCGGAGCCGTTCTCGGGCCTCTGCCACCACCGGACAGCGTTCACCCCCTTTCCTCTCGGAGGGGCAGAGCGACGTTGCCAGATGGAGACGCTCAGAGAAGCTCAGAGACGAGCACGGAGGAGACACAGGGAGGTGGAAGGGGGAAGGCAGGAAAGTTTGGAAGGGGGAGACGGAGATAGAGGGGAAAAGGGGAGGAAGAAATGGCAATCAATCAAGGGATGAGGCCCCAGCACCGCGGAGGAGCAGTCAGCTCTGCCCCCTCCCCCTCCAATGCCCCTCAGAGCGGAGTCACCCCCGGGCACCCCCACGCCGTGGGCCCCTGTCCATTCGCGTCTCCATTCCCCCCACCCAGCCGCCCCCCACACCACGACCGTGCTCTTTCTCCCCAGTGCGCTCCCCCACTCCCACTCCCATTCCGGTCTCGGCCCCCCACCCCCGCGGCCGCCGCCACCGCTGCCGCCGCCGCGCCTACCTGGGGCGCTCATGCTCCGCCAGCCGCGGGCGCTTCCTCCGCGCAGTCCGCCCGGCCCTCGGTCCCCGGCCCGGCCCGCAGAGTCCAGCAGCCGCCCGGGGCGGAGGGGCAGCAGTCCGGAGACCCAGGAAGGCAGCAGAGAGAGACAAGGAGAGAAAGTGTGTCACAGACCGGGAGGGGCGGGGGAGGGAAATGCAAAACCCGACAGGAAATGAGACGAAAAAAAATGCAAAAGGTTAGAGAGAAAGAGATAAGGAAGAGGGGGGAGGGGCGGAGCTTGGGTCCAAGGCCTTGGGAGGAGGGCCGTAATGAGTGGGGGTGGTCGGGGTGGGCCATGGGGTTGGTGGGCCCAGGAGACTCAGGTAGGTAGGCCCTAGGGGGCCAGGCCACATGCTCCAAGTTGGGGGAGAGGGGACTCCAGCCTGGGGCCATCAGACCCCACCCAGCTCTGAGCACCTGCCAGACAGGATGGGATGCCCCCTTCCCACGGGGGGTAGGGGCTCGAGGGGCGTCCCACGCGATTGTGGTAAGCAATGAATCCTGCAGACTTGGACACCCCAGGCCTCTTCCCTGCCTCAGCCTCTGTTCTGGAAGATTCTTGGGGGCCGGCCTGGGGTCGGCATGCCTCCAACGGCTTCTTGCACTCTTCCCAGAAACTTTGTGGTGACCGACCACAGTGCGCCTTCCTCAGCCACGGCCTCCCTCCCGGGCCAGGACATCGGCTCCCTCCCAGATGCTCTCTCGGAGTGCAGGTGGCTAGACCTGTCAGGGAAACTGTGATTTCTGCCTGTTGTCGTGTTAATACTTTAGGCCCCAAAAGCTATGACAGTTCACAAATACTATATGGGTGGCAAGGTCCAGAGTGCTTACCCGAATCAACTTAAAAATCTGGACGAGGCCCTGGCCGGTTGGCTCAGCGGTAGAGCGTCGGCCTGGCGTGCGGGGGACCCGGGTTCGATTCCCGGCCAGGGCACATAGGAGAGGCGCCCATTTGCTTCTCCACCCCCCCCCCCCCTTCCTCTCTGTCTCTCTCTTCCCCTCCTGCAGCCAAGGCTCCATTGGAGCAAAGATGGCCCGGGCGCTGGGGATGGCTCCTTGGCCTCTGCCCCAGGCGCTAGAGTGGCTCTGGTCGCGGCAGAGCGATGCCCCGGAGGGGCAGAGCATCGACCCCTGGTGGGCATGCTGGGTGGATCCCGGTCGGGCGCATGCGGGAGTCTGTCTGACTGTCTCTCCCCATTTCCAGCTTCAGAAAAATACAAAAAAAAAAAAAAAAAAATCTGGACGAACCAGCACCAGAGAATCATGGGTTCTGGTCTTCTTACTGCTGGTCAAGCTCTCCTGCTACTCTGCCTCAGTTCGCCACTGTCTTCTCTCCCTTCACATGCCCTCTGCCAGCTAAAGAACATACCTGCCATTCCCCGTTTTTAGGTTCACTGAGCAAAGCCCCCTTTGAGCTCCTGCTGGGAAAACCCTTCTGCAAATGGCCAAGCAGGATGAGCAACCGCTCCGTGGACCCGGTGCGGCAGCATGGGAAGTCTCGGCAGTTTCGAGCGCGGCTGAACCGATGCACATGGGCCGGTAAGCAGGGAGGACACGAGTTTGCTTTCTGCAAAGCCTGTTCGCAGATGTCACCAAGAACCACTGAGAGAGAAAGGTCCTAAAATAAACGCCAAGGCTGTCACCTCCTGTAAGTCCCCCAGAGGCTTTACCAGGACCAGGGCGGGAGGTACCGTGCTCTCTGGGAAGCCTTTCCTGCAGGCAGTGTGGTTTTGAGAGAGTAGTGTGTGTGTGTGTGTGTGTGTGTGTGTGTGTGTGTGTGTGTGACAGATAGGGACAGACAGACAGGAAGGGAGAGAGATGAGAAGCCATCATTTCTTCATTGCGGCTCCTTAGTTGTTCATTGATTGCTTTCTCATATGTGCCTCGACCTGGAGGGCTACAGCAGACCGAGTGACCTCTTGCTCAAGCCAGTGACCTTGGGCTCAAGCTGGTGAACCTTGCTCAAACCAGATGAGCCCGCGCTCAAGCTGGTGACCTCGGGGTCTCGAACCTGGCTCCTCTGTGTCCCAGTCCGACGCTCCATCCACTCACTGCCCCACTGCCTGGCCAGGCGCGGGCGGTGTGGTTTTAAAAGGAGAACTCTAGTTTCCTTCATGCAGGTGGGGTTGGGGTGTCATGCCTTAAATCATCAGCAAAACCGACAACGGGGAGAAGATACATTACAGTTCAGCCTACAAATCCCGCTGAACGCTTGAGGAATTTTCACGAAGCACACACACCCAGTGTGAAACCACCCCCTGCCTCAAAAAATGAACAGAGCTAGCTCTGTACCCCAGCATTCCCTCGTGTGCCCCCTTCTCGTGATGCCCCATCCAGGACGACCGCGTCCTGACCTCTAACAGCGCCCAGCAGTTTCGCCCGATCTGTCTGTCTGTCGCCCATACAGTTTAACAGCCTTACGTAAACGGAGTCACAGAGCGGTTCTCTTTGGGGGTCTGGCTTCTCTCCCTCAACAGTCCGATTTTGAGGTGCAGCGCCGGGTCACACGCAGGCGCAGTTCACTGAAGGTAGGTCTCTTCCTCCCCAGACTATTTCAACACCTAGAAGAGTTAGGGGGATTGTATAGGGAACACCCGTGTATCCATCCCATGAATGACGCTACAACAAACATGTGAGCAGCCCCAGGACCCCACCACATGCACAGTTCGCGGTCAACTTGAACACAGGGAGTTACAGGAACTAAAACTGTTTGGATCTCTCCCTGGGTTTTACCATTCAGGGCCCCCCTTCCCAATCCCCACTGCTGGGGGGGGAAAATGACTGATTTTTATCATGAAAGACTTGACATGGACATAAGACATTGTCCGGCATAGAAGGACATCCAGTGAGGAGCACACGCACCCGTGTTGGCCCTGGTCACTCCTTTCCTCACTCACCTCCTTGGGAATGACCGCGGCTGACCAAGTAAGACTTTTATTTTTTATTTTATTTTTTATCATGAATGTGCCCATCCACCCCTCTGGTCGGCTCCCTGACAGCCATATGATTATGAGGGTAAACGACTGATGCTCCACACAGATCCAGGGAGACCCCCCTTCTCATATGACATTTAACAGAGGGGCAGTCTGTAGAGCTCTCTCTCTCTGCCTGGCCCCCAAAGCACTGCCCCCTGAACTATCGGCCGTACTGAAAGCCATCGCGTAAACCCCTCACCTGTAAGAATCTTTTTTTCTAATCTATGATGGGCTGACGATACTTTTCTAAAATATCAGTAGTAAAAGATAAAAGATAGTCATATAAAAGTGAATTACGAGACAACGGATTTTTCATAAAAGAGACTCGAGAGTCAAGCCTGGTTCCCGTGGCGACGTCAGAATGCTACACGAGTTTCTAAATGCTCTTATCCCACGGGGGGGGGGGGGGGGGCGGTGTCGGAAGGATGCGGGCCCATGGGCCTGGCTTTGTGGGGTGCTGTCTGGGAGTTCCGGGCGACCTGCCCAGGTTGCCACATCTGCTCTGAGACCCCTGCCTGTCAGCCGGGGGCCTCGGCACACGGGGGGCAGAAACCAGGAGCTTGGAAGAGCGTCAACACAGAACAACCAGGTCCCGTGAGTGGAGAGGGGGATGGGAATGCTGGGAAGGGAATGGATGGTAAAAATCCCCTCCCCCCCCCTGAAAGAATCCCCTAAACAGTGTCTTTGAAGTGATTCGAGCAGAAGTCACCTCCCCGGAATAAGAACATCGCTAGGGAGCGGGCTGCCTGAAGAAGGGAACGGTTCATGGAGGTCCCACATGTGATCACCAAGCTAATATTAGTAGAATAAATAAATAAATAAGGTTCGACGGAAGGGCCGGAAGAGGAAGTCTGTCCCCTGTTATCTCCCAGGCTGAAAAGCCGACGTGAAGTCAACCCCCCCCCCCCCAAGAGAGACGGAAAGCGTGAGAGAAGAGTCGAGACAGAAGCGGTCAGTTCGGAAAGACCGCCGTCCATCGAGGAATCGCTCTGGGCAGGAACAGAGAACCCGGGAGGAGGAATTCATCATGAAAGATGAATGAATGGTGTTTTGTCAGGGCCAAAGAGTGACGCTGTGGTTCTCCGTAATGGGAGGGTCCCCGGGAGAACCGACGGGACGAAGAGTGTCATCGGATGGGGTCCAGGGCTCTCGTCGGCCAGCCCTGGGCTGTCCCCCTGGCAAGGACAGAGTGACGGGATCCCTCCAACGCTCTCGGCGGAAAATGGATTTGGAACCTCGAGTTCTGCATTCAACCAAGTTCTCGACCAGGCGCGGCAGCAAAATGAATTTATCCCTAGAGGTGCCAGGACTTTGGGACACGAACTTCCCAAGCCCATGTCAAGAAAACCATTCCATGGTGGAGCGTCGGCCTGGCGTACAGAGGTCTCGGGTTCGATTCCCGGCCAGGGCACACAGGAGAAGCGCCCATCTGCTTCTCCACCCCTCCCCCCCTCCTTCCTCTCTGTCTCTCTCTTCCCCTCCTGCAGCCAAGGCTCCATTGGAGCAAAGATGGCCCAGGCGCTGGGGATGGCTCCTTGGCCTCTGCCCCAGGCGCTAGAGTGGCTCTGGTTGCAGCAGAGCGATGCCCCGGAGGGGCAGAGCATTGCCCCCTGGGCGTGCCGGGTGGATCCCGGTCGGGTGCACGCGGGAGTCTGTCTGACTGTCTCTCCCCGTTTCCAGCTTCAGAAAAATACAAAAAAAGAAAGAAAGAAAGAAAGAAAGAAAGAAAGAAAGAAAAAACCATTCTCTGAGAAGGAATAACCAACCCCACGAAAAAAACAACCTAAGGAGGAGGAAGTCGTGGGAGCCAAGAAGGAGTGAAACAGGCGGGAAACATGAAGAAGGAAGGAACCCCGGTCAGCCGTTCGGAAGGCCCAGGAGAGAACCAGCCTGCGTCCAGCAGAGACGCCCGCTGCCCAGGGAACGGGAAGGAACTGTGACGTGTGTGGGTTGGGACTAAGTTTCATACCAGATCGACCTAAAAAAAAAAAAAAAAAAAAAAAGTCTTACTTGGTCAGCCGCGGTCATTCCTAAGGAGGTGAGCGAGGAAAGGAGTGACCGGGGCCAACACGGGGGCGTGTGCTCCTCACTGGATGTCCTTCTATTCCTTCTATGACGGACGATGTCTATGTTCATGTCAAGTCTTTCATGATAAAAATCAGTCTTTTTTTTTTTTTTTTTTTCCCCCAGCAGTGGGGATTGGGAAGGGGACCCTGAGTGGTAAAACCCAGGGAGAGATCCAACCAGTTTAGTTCCTGTAACTCCCTGTATTCAAGTTGACCGCGAACTGTGCGTGTGGAGGGGTCCTGGGGCTGCTCACAGCACCAGACATGTGGTCAGAGAGAACCTCTATTCTATCTGTAAGTAATCCTGTCTTCCCTCTGGGCCCCTCCTCCGTGTTAATAGGACCAACACTATCTTTTAGCTCCCTCTGGCTTCAAATGCAGCCCAACCCAGTAGTTCAGGGGTCTTTTCAGGCGTTCTAGAATAAAAAGGTTTGGCCTCTCCTATGGCGGCCGCTCCCTGTGCTCCCCCCCCCAAGATGGGCTGGAAAGGGCAGAAGAGGGGTGACTTGCAGGACCTGCAGAGCCACGAGGAATGGGGGGGCCCCCCAAGCCTCTCACCTCTGGCTCCTCGGGATTCTAGGGCAATGTCTTGTGTTCAGGCCTGGTGGCCGCCCACACCCTGCTGGAGACACGGGTGACCCCTCATTCTCTCTTGGGGTGGGTCAGTATCCGCCACAGTCTTACCCAATGGGAGGGCGGTCTGCCGTCTCATCTCTGCGGTGGGGTCATCTCTGCGGTGGGGTCATCTCTGCGGTGGGGTCACCCTGTCTGCCACAGCAGGCTCTCGATCTCTGTCCATGTCACCAGGGGGACCCAGGACCAGCTTGGAAAAGCCTCTGGCTCAGGCCTCTCTGCAGGACATGCGGGTAGGACGCAGTTTCTGTAGGGACAGCCCCCCACTCCCGTCTGGAGCTCTCGGTACCCTCCCTCTGTCCCCTCCGCCCCACTGTTGGGAGGCCTCCAGGAGGAGCCCTGTCACTCTCCGTGTGGGGTGCCGAGATGGGAAAGAGGTGTCTGCCGACGGAGCCGGGACTCCTGGGCAGAAGGGGAAAGAGAGGCAGGGACCCAGCTGGTGTCTGGAGCCACCGTGGCACCGGAAGAAGCTGCTCTGAGCTGGTCAGCTACAGCACAGAGGGCTGCCTGGGGGAGGTGTGCAGAACGAAGCTTCTCTCCGGAGGGGTCCACCCTGAGCTGGCATCTGAGACAGAGAAGGACGTCAAGGGCAGCGGTCCCTGTCACAGCAGCAGGACCCGATGGGGGGCTCATGATGTCAGTCCTGTTTGCTATGGCCGCCTTCTCACTGTTGTTCCCCGGTAGGCCCCGCTATCTCTACCAACGCTTCCCGGCTTCAATCTCCCCCCACCCCACCCCTTCCACCCCACCTCCTGGAACAATTTCAGCTATAGACAGTGGCTTCAGAGTCCCAGCAAAAAAATCAGAAAGGGGGGTGGTTGGGGGGGGGAGCGGTTGTTTCTACCTAGATTCGGGCCACACAGCCCTGTGCTGGGAGACGTTTCTGTGTGGCAGAGAGAGCAAATGGAATGAGAGAGGGCGCCCAGGGGAGCCTGTGGTTCTGTCTCTTAAACGACCCCTCCTCTGTTCCCCCTCCCTCACCCCACCTGCCCCTCCAGAGAGCAATCTCATCCTGTCGGCTGCCTTCAACTCCGAGAAAAATCATTCCTTATCAGCGGACCAGTCACCCGCTTGGGACGGCGAAAAAGGCATTTCACAAACTATTGATCTGAGAATTAATATATTGCTTCCCTCCCGCCCCCTCCCCCGACGCCACACCTCGCTGCCATTGTATACATTAGCACACACCCCCACCACCACCAAACAGAACCTTTCCGGCCCTCGATTATGTTTTATGCACTTTCTGCTCTTAAGCCCGCCGTGACTGCCGTCTCTGCCCCCTCCAGCTCGCCGCTCTTCATTTCAGATGGTTTCCGCGCCACCTCCCTATGCCCAGGAGGTTCCCGGGGTGGCACCAGGGTGCCCACCTCTCCCCACACCAATAAAATAAAAACAACAACAACAACGACCCACAGACAGGGTCTATTTGCTCCTCTGTATGCTGAACACCTTAAATGACCCTTGACTTTCTTTCTTTTTCTTACCCTTTTTTTTTTTTTTTTTTAATTCTTGCAAGAAAGCCTGGCTTACATCCAAGAGGAAAAATGTTCCCATCTGTAGGCTGGAAATATACATTCAACAGTTTTCAATTGCTCTTCAAGCTATGAAATATGATCATGGCTGGTTTATACATCTCAGGGGAGGGAAAGGAACCTTAGAATTCACTCCACCACCCGCCGTGAGGACAGACGGAGAGGCATTTCTGCGCAAGGCGGGCTGATGCTGCAGGGAGCGGAGGGTTTCCGGGCTAAGCCCAGGGGCGGGGGGCTCACGAGGGGCCCTCCAGGCGCCATGTTGTGCAGCGGGCAGATGTCGAGAAAAGGCGGAACCGGCCGATTTGCTGCAGACCGTGGCGCTCTGCCCCCTTTTGCCTTTCCGAGGGGGCTGGGTGACAGCCTGCGACGCTGGACCACAGTTTTCTGTCAGTTAATCAACATTAGGGTAATTGGCACATTACATCCATTTTACAGCGCTTGGGGCTGTCCATAAATAATGAGCGGTGGCGGTAATGACCGGAGTCTGGGCGGGCGGTGGTGGCGGGGAGCTCGTAATGGATGCTTTGTTTGTCTACGGGAACTGTGTGACCGGCCTGGAATTGGATGAGTGCTCTGGGTCACCGGAGGCCAGAAAGGGGCTCCGTCGCCACCTCCGCCTTCCCCTCCTCTCCTCTGCACAGAACTTCAAGGTGGCTCGATATTTGCTTTTGCCCCCCCCACCCCCCCACTGTTTTAAAATGGAAAATATTCAGCTCTGCTTATCAAACCCCCCCCACCTGCCTACTGTGTCCTCCCCACCCCCTCCCCCTTTGTTTTAGCAAAAGCCACTGGAAACACCCGGGCCTATGAACGGCTTTGAGTGATGTCTGCGTGCAGCACACAGTGTTTGAGCAGGCAAGCCAGGGCTCATTAGAAATACAACGTGGTCGCTTATAGAATTAGCCACCTTAAACACTGTCGTCGACACGCCCGCTGCTCCTCAAACCGCTGCCTTAGAGAGTAGTCAGCGCTTTCACCAGGCCTCATCCCTCGGGAGGTGTCTGCCTCGCTCGCTTCTGTCCATTTGTCCGAGGTCCAGCTGGGCACGGCCCTCCCAAGACCACCGCGGCCAGTGGAGAAAGCAAGCCCCCCCCCACCACGGATGGGGAACACGCCTGTACCTCCCTGTCAGGGGCGGACGCCAGAAGCGTGGCAGCGATGCTACGACCCACCAACCGTGGACGAAGAAGTATCATATGTGCTTTTCCGAGTCGGCACCGACTTAACCCTTTTGGCGTAAGCCTTCGGATAGTTTACACTGTAAACTTTACAGGCTACAAAGTGAAGTGCACGGTCATCTCCTTTGAACTGAATCAGGCGTCGAGGGTTTTTTTTGTGTTTTTTTTTTGGCACATTTGCGTTTCTGATCTTTGAGTTTCTCAATCCAAGGGCCGGGCCTGTCTGAAGTGTGCGCATAAAAAAACGGCCGAGCTGAGCGTGTAAGCCCAAGGAGACACTAGACAGTGACAAGGAAGGAGGGAGCGAGCAGGAGGCGTGGGGAAGCCCGACGGGGAGGCTCGAAGGAAGAGAGAATGACTGGAAGCAGAAGCAGGCACCGATCACATCAGATCTCATCAGATAGAGGCAAAGGCTGCCAACGACCCCAAAGGTTCAATACTCTCCAGCCCAAAGCGCCGAGGCTGACAGAAACACACCGAATAAATATGCGAAATACAGTGCCCCCCCTCACCGCCATCTATCACGAGGGGGGGGGGTTAGGTTCCAGAGCCCCTCACGACAGGTGAACATCCGCAAAGTGGCGACCTGATATTTATTTGATTATTTATATATCTGTTAAGGCTTTCTATTTTTTTTAATATGGCTTTCCATATTTCTTTCGGCAAGAGATAATGCTTATTTTACTGCAAAAATAACAAAATAATAAATATATAAAAATACCTATAGATACCGCCAAATCCTGCGATACAGAAAAAAAAAAAAATCCACCATGCAAAATTAGAGAGATACCATGTTAAAATCCGCGATGGAGGGCGACCGTGAAAAGCGAGCCGCGATATGGCGAGGGGCGTCTTGTACGGTTGGGGTTGACATGTGCTCACCCATGTGAGCACTTCCAACAGTGGACACATGGAGAGCAAAACCAGATAGGCAGACAACCACACACACACACACACACACACACACACTGTGCCAACGATATACTCCACCTAGGCACCTGTATTTATTTTTCCAGCTCTGGGGCTGCTGAGATTACACTAGGATGTGGACTGGCTCATACAATGTTAAAATACTTGATCAGACACATAAACTGTAGCAATGTTTCATTAGAAACCAGTAAGATCCGTCCGGACTGCATATGTTACATACAGTTAGTGTCTGGAAGGTGTGGCATTTCAGCCCTCGCTGACCTGTTGACATGTCACACCACCAGCCGTAACCCCAAGACGCGTTGACAAGCTGGAGCAGACCATTGGAACAATCACCTCTACGTTTTGAAATTGTTTTCAGTTATAATTGTGTAAGGATCAGTAACAAATGATTATTTTTTTTTGTTGTTTTGTTTTTTTTTTTAAAACAAGGATCAGTTACAAAAAAGAATGAATTTCAATTTTAAAGACATTCCGAGGCGGAAAAAGATTCCACATATGAACTAAAATGTGTACTTACCAGACAAAACTATCTCAGCTTACGATTTGCCTTCTGTTCCGCCGTTTTAAGATTTAAACATAAATAAAACTCCCGAACGGTCACAAAAGTGGCAGAAACGAGGCCATTCAGGTTCCGTGTTTAAAGACGGGAGCACGGCGTGCCACAGGGCTTGGAGACCAGAACCAGCCTGCAATGAGATCAAACAATTTCCCAACTTTTAGGAACTGTTTTGTCGTTTTGTTTTTTTTTTCAAATAGCTTTACTGAGCTGTAAGTTACGTACCATAAAGTTCAGCTATTTAGAAGTGTGCGATTCAATGGTTTTTAGTACATCAACAGAGTTGTGTAATCACACCGTCGCCTAATTCAGAAACATTTCCATCAACCCCCTCAAACAAACCTTGCGCCCATGGGGAGCACACCCCTACCCCCATCGGCCCGTCCTCCGCGCCCCCACACCTAGCCAGCCTCTCTCATCTGCTCTCTGGCTCTGCGGATTTGTCTGTTCTAAACATCGGCTGTAAATGGGAACATCCCGAGGAACTTTTGTATCCGGCTTCTTCCACACAGCAAAATGTCTTCAGGGTTCACCCATGTTGTGTCCGCAGTGTGTTTATTGCCAAGTACTATTTTCTTTTCTAAATGTACATTTTGTTTGTCTTTTTAACAGTTGACGGACATGGGGACAGTTTCCATCTGCAGCTGCCCCATTTTCCGTCCCCACTCTCAGGGTGAGAGGGCTCCGGTCTCTCCATTTCTTCGCCAACACTTGTTATTGTCTTTTTATTATTATTATTATTATTATTAGAGTCATCCTGACGGGTGTAAAGTGGTATCTCGTCGTGGTTTTGATTTGCCTTTACCTGACGACTAATGACGTTGAGCATCTTTTTATGTGTTTATTGGCCATTTGTATTATCTTCTCTGGAGAAATGTCTATTCAAATCCTTTCCTCATTTAAAAAACGTGTTTTTTTTTTTTGAGTTGTAAGAGTTCCTTCTATATTCATGATATGAGTTTCTTATCAGATTTATGATTTGTAAATGTTTTCTCCCATTTTGTGGGTTGTTTTTTCAATATCCTGATGGTATGGTTTACAGCACAAACCTTTTGATTTTGACATCGCCGGATTCATTCTTTTTTCTTTTGTCATTGACTAAGCCGAGGTCACAAATGTTTACTTCCACCTCTTCTAGGAGTGTTATAACTTTAGCCCTTACACTTAGGTCTCTGATCCACTTTGATGTAATAATTGCTTATGGTGTGAAGTCCGGGTCTCAAATCAGTTTTTGGCATGTGGCTATCCTTTTGTCCCAGAACCATAACTGAAAAAGACTATTTTCTCTCTTTATTGAATGGTCTTGGCCCCTTTGTCAAAAATCAATTGACCATTGATAAGGGTTTATTTTTGGATCCTCCATTTTATTCCATTATCGGTATGTCTACCCTTATGCTAATATCACACTATTTTGATTACAAAAGCTTTGTTTTGAAATCTGGAGGTATGAGTTATTGTACTCTTTTCTTCAGTTTCAAGATTGTCTCGTCTCTTCTGATCTCTATTTTTTTGTGACAGAGACAGAGAGAGAGAAACAGAGAGAAGGACAGATAGGGACAGACATACAGGAAAGGAGAGAGATGAGAAGCATCAATTCTTTGTTGCAGCTCCTTAGTTGTTCATTGATTGCTTTCTCATATGTGCCTTGACCCAGAGAGCTACAGCAGACCGAGTGACCCCTTGCTCAAGCCAGCGACCTTGGGCTCAAGCTAGTGAGCTTTGCTCAAACCAGATGAGCCCTCACTCAAGCCAGCGACCTCGGGGTTTTGAACCTGGGTCCTCCGCATCCCAGTCCAACGTTCTATCCACTGCGCCACCGCCTGGTCGGGTGTCTTGTCTCTTCTGAGCCCCTTGAGTTTCTATCCAAAATTTAAGCGTCAGCTTGTCAATTTCTGTGAAAAAGCCAGAGGAGATTTTGATAGGAATTGTGTTGAATATTTAAATCAATTTAAGGAGTATGAACTTGGGGCTGTTTTCCCATTTTATTTAGATTTTTTAAAAATTTCTTTTAACGATGCTTGATAGTTTTCAGTTAAGTCTTTACTTCTTTTGTGAACTGTATTCCTAAGTATTTTATTTCTTTTGATGCTGTTGTAAATGAATAGTCTTCTTGATTGTTTTTTGTTTATTTCGACTGTATAGAAATACAATTGGTTTGTGCATCTTGACCTTATACCTCTCAATCTTGCTGAATTGGGTTAGTTTGAATGGTTTTTTTAGTGAATTCCTTGGGATTTGCTATGTACAAGATTATCATCTGCAAATAGAGGTAGTTTGGCTTTTTTTAAAAAATTATTTCCAATTTGGATGCCGTTTCTTTCCTTTTCTTGTCTAATTGCCTTGGCCACATCCTCAAGCAGATATGCCAAAATAGGCATCCTTACCTTGTTCCTATGGGAACTTACTCCTCAAAGGAGTGTGTTGTGTCGCTAAGTGGGTTGGTGTTGGAGACAGACTGGAGAACTGAATGAACTCTCAGGGAGGATACAATATTTCTTAATGTCCAAGGAATAAAACAATGTGCTAATCTGAGGCTCCCATATCTATTATTAAAACCCAACAGTAAGCACAGCAGTTCTTTAGCCCTTAGGCTTAGACCAACCACAGATGCTTTTTAGGAGAGGAGTTTATCACCAGCATTGTGTAGAATTGCTGGTCCCCTGAGATCATAGAAACAGACTGACCTTTAGTTAGTTCTCCACAGACTGTGTGCCCATGACTTGCCCGCACCGGGTGGGGTGGGGGTGGGGGCAGAGGGCTCCCACGGCCCCAGCCTTGGTGCGCCAATGCCCACTCCACTTCCTGGCACCTTCTGATTGCTACTTTGACAAAGAACTTTCTGGCCCTGGCCAGTTGGCTCAGTGGTAGAGTGTCGGCCTGGCGTGCAGGGGTCCTGGGTTCGATTCCCGGCCAGGGCACACAGGAGAAGCGCCCATCTGCTTCTCCACCCCTCCCCCTCTCCTTCCTCTCTGTCTCTCTCTTCCCCTCCCGCAGCCAAGGCTCCACTGGAGCAAAGATGGCCCGGGCGCTGGGGATGGCTCCTTGGCCTCTGCCCCAGGCGCTAGAGTGGCTCTGGTCGCAACAGAGCAACGCCCCGGAGGGGCAGAGCGTCGCCCCCTGGTGGGCGTGCCGGATGGATCCAGGTCGGGCGCATGCGGGAGTCTGTCTGTCTCTCCCCGTTTCCAGCTTCAGAAAAATACAAAAAAAAAAAAAAAAAAAAAAAAAAAGAACTTTCTCTGATGTACACACTCCATCATCCAGGGACATATGGGCAGTGCCTAACCTCCCTCCCTGTGCACAGAAGACCCCTCACACACGCCAGCGGAGCCCCCTGAGCTGGGTGGGAGGGTCACACTGCTGGCACTCTCTGCTTCATCTCAACACAGAGGTGACACCCAGACAACAGTGTCACAGGGGCTGCAGTATGGCGTCTGCGAACCCTGGGGTGAGCAAAGCCACGTGAGAATGATGCGCCCGGCTCTTGAGTGTCCCGTGACCCCGGGCCCTCCGCGGCGGCGGCGGCGGCGGCAGTGGCAGTGGAGGCCCCTTTGGTCTCTGTTCTGTAAAGAGGGATAATGGTTTGGTCTGACCTGCTGTCACCACCGCGGCCCCGCCCCCTTTCTCTGCCCAGCTCAGAGTGGAAAGTTCTGCTATCGTGGTTTCGTTACCCAGCTTTGGGAAGGAGTATTTGAATAAAGAGAGGGAGTGGAAAAGAATCTGCTTTTAGTAGATTCCTGCCTTCGAGGGGTTCACATCCTTGGCATGGTCAAAAAATATATATTTATAAAGGTATTTCCTTTTCTTTCATGGGGATTTGGGGGGAAACGGAGAGGGGGTGGTTTCTGAACATGAATCTACCACTTGAGATCAGCTCTTCCCCGGCAAACAGAGAGCCTTGTTTTGAGGGAGGAGGAGCCTGCTCTTGAAGGAGCTGTCAGCGTCCCACTCAGGTCCACCCCCCACCCCCCACCCCGTAATCACCACCTCGGGGTACAAAGGCCCCATCGCTGTCTCCCCCGGAGGCAGCTCTCAGCTGAGAACGGGTGGACTTGGAGGGCTGCTCAGCTGTCCAGCTGGGGTATTTGGAGGTACGCCCTGCCTGTCTCCCCGAGGTCCCGAGAGGCCCAGTTCCAGCCGCCCACCGTGGAACTGTTCACCAGCAACCCTTTCCCGGGGGCCTTCCCTGTCCGCCCCAGTCCCTCCCTCCCCTACTGGGAGTTCTGAGACCACCCTGCCCCCCTTATAAATGGCTTGCCCTTGAATCTTGGTCCCAGGATCTTCTCCTGGGGTCCCCAACCCAAGACAGAAGGACAGTGAAAAGGAAGGGGGTCTGGGAGAGGGTCTCTCAGGAATCCAAGAGAGGTCAGGGCCACCTCCGTTTTATTTTCCTGAGAGTTGATCCGTTATGATACCCGGGGGAGGGGGGGGGGGTCAGCACACGACAGCCCGTGAACCAGATCCAACCTGCAGTCTGTTCTGTCCTGTCTGTGAGTTGAGAATTGTTTATACTTTTTTTTTTACTTTGTTTCATTTTGTGAGGATGTCAAACTTCACTCAAGTTCTTCCCCCTTGAGAGGAAGATGTGCAACAGGGGGATTCGTTCACGCCGGACGACCTCGCGGGGGTTTGATGCACGGACAGATTGTGAAACGAGCCCCGTCAGGTTCTGCTGAACACCCGTCACCTCGCATAGTTACACGTTCTCTTTTTTTCCCCTCCTTGTGAAGAGAACCGATAAGATCTCTCAGAAACTTTCATGTGCACAATATGGTATTTTTACACCTCCAGTTTTTCAAAGTCCCCATAACTCTCTTCACATGTGACAACATGCAAAAATAGTTACAAAACTGCACGTTTAAAAAAATATAAGCCTGGAGGGAAGGGGGGAGGGTGTGGCGGGGAGGAGGGGGGCAAGGGGGATGGAGGGGGGGAGGATGCATTCCGGGAGACACTAGAATCTATGTAAACACAATAAATTTAAAATCAATAAAATAAAAAAGAAAAAAAAATTTTCCTGAAAGAAACGAACTCTTTTTCACGCAAAGTGCAATCGATTTGGCTGAGGGGTTGGGGTGTGAAGGACCCTTTCTAAAACTGCCCCTGTGCCTCCTCTGGAGAGAACGTCACAAGTCCTTTGGAAAGGTGAGGTCTGGGTCACGTGACCTCGAGTTGAGAAAGCAGGACATGGGCTTGCTTCTAGGGGTCTTTCTTCTGTACTTGTGAACGGGGACCATCATTCCTGCCTGGCTGGCTTGTTGTGAGACGTCAGCGCGAGGACGGTGTGACCTGCATCCTCCCTGCACACCCCACACC
This sequence comes from Saccopteryx bilineata, assembly GCF_036850765.1. Classification (NCBI taxonomy): domain Eukaryota; kingdom Metazoa; phylum Chordata; class Mammalia; order Chiroptera; family Emballonuridae; genus Saccopteryx; species Saccopteryx bilineata. The sequence goes on along the minus strand of NC_089493.1, from coordinate 197,624,092 downwards.
CCTTGCCTTTGACAGGAGGGTGGAGCCTCGCAGGGCTGTGTGTGTGGCTTCTTTGGTTTCCAGAGTCTTCGGGGAGGGTCGGATGAAAGGCGGTTTGCTGATATACAATGCTGCTGGGACTGCAGTCAAGCTCGATGCCCAAGGTGACAGGAATAACAGGATATGCGAGTGCCATCTAGGTGAAGGAACCCACTTTTCCTACCTGACCTGGGGCTTGGGGACGATGACGGTCCCACCCTGGTGGAAGGACAGAGCTAGCTACACCGAGCCAGGGCACCCCTGACTTTGAGAAATTAAGTCCTTTCCTGTGGGGAACGGGGAGTTTAGGAGCTTTAAGAGTTCTTCTCCTTGGGTGACATTGACCAATCCTTCCCTCTCCTGACTTCTCTTCCTCCCACCCCAGGTGGCGCTATTTCCTCCTGACCCGGTTGGCGGGGGTGTGTGGGGGGGTGTCATCCTCCGGTGACTTCTGTGCCACCTCCTTCCCACCTGGACCACTCCCGTCCCTCCCCAAGGCTGGTTTCCCCTGCAGGTCCCGCCCATCCAAAAGTTCCGATTGATTGATAGCTCGTGGTATTCATGCGCCTCCCTTAGTGCCAGACCCTGCGGGCCCTGCACACTGCATCTCCCTTAACCTCGCAGGCCCTGCGTGGTTTGGGCTTGCCCAGGCGCCTGTGCTCAGAGGAGGATTTCTGTGCAAGTGGTTTATTTGGGAGGCCATCCCAGATGACTCCAGGAAGGGAAGGCAGTGAGCAGACGGTGCCTGGTTGAGCTCTGCTCCACTGAGGGGGGGGGGGGAGCACCCCGAGGGGGATGACTTAGAATAGCATTAGCATGTTTTCACCCGTGGAGCACCGGAGTTATTTATATCACAGCTCTTTCAGCGTCTGGAAAACATCCCTCAGGTGCAGCAGAAATACAGATGCTTAAGGCTGAAGGGAGGTGGTAGTAGGTGCTCACTGAAACTGCCAGGTCCCAGGGGACGCTGTGGGTGGTGTCTACCCTTACCTCCTGCTCTGGGCGAGGCTGCTCTCATGTTGCAGGTCAGGAAACAGACACTGAGTGGAATTTCAGTACTTCGCCTGTGGCCACCACTCCTGGTGAAACTGGGGAGTCGCACTGTTGGGTTGATGTATGCGGTCTGTGGGTCAAATAAGTTTGCAAATCTGATGTATATGTTTGCTCGCTTATGGTTTGCATTGGGTGTGGGGGACAGGCTGTAGGCAGGCAAGGTCCTTATAGCCTCAGGCGTGGTTTTAAGACTAAGCCTTTCCAGTCCTTTTAATATTAAGATCTTCTCAACACTAAGCTTTTCCCCACACCCTTGACGGTTGCATAGTAGGGGGTGATGCACTCTCATGAGGAATCCCATTTATGCCTCAGATAAATGACTTTGTATCAGAGACTTCCTTATTTGTATATTGGCTTAAAGGTTTTGATTTCTATACTATAAAATGGGGCAGATCAGGGGCTCTCTCTCGGTTCCTGAAATGAGCATTGCATAGGAGAGGCAGCCAAGATGGCGGAGTGCTGAAGGAGAAGCCAGATTGTGCAGAGTTTATACAGAGAGAAGGAGATGGGGAACAGAGGTGAATGGGGCTGGTGACGTAGAAAGCTTTGATTCTAGGAAACTTGGATAAGTGTGTGGCTTTGGGAGCCCTGAATGGAAAGAGAAGTGTTCTCCCACTGGGTGTATTTCTTGCCCACCAAGTGCAAGCTAGGATTAAAGGTGATGGCCCACCAGTTCTTGGCTCCGTTGTTTCATTACCGTCTGTCGGAATCAAACCTGAACCTGCATTGGCCAGGCGGCTGTGATGGTGGCCGTGGCTACTGGCTTTACATGGTCTCTCCCTCCCACTCTGTGCCCCACCCCCCGGGGCCCAAACCCCAGCCCAGGGGCCGGGGTCTTTGCGTTTCCACCTTGGGCTCCCACTTGGCCTCGCCCACACTTTCCTGTCTGTACTTGCACCTGACAAATTGGACTAGCCCCATTTGTAACATGAAGACCACGAGTAAAAGAGGAAAGGCTCACTATCAGGAAAAAAAAAAAAAAAAGACTGACAAATGGATACAGCTCAGGAGAAGTAGGCTCACAGCTGTCTCTGCAGGGAAAAGATATTTACAAGCGCAGGTCCACGGGTCCAGGGTTGAAAGGAATACAAATGAATTGCCTTCCTACATCACCGTGTCTCCAAACATCTTACAGGGAGTCAACTTAAAACCCTCACGAATGCTCCCCAGAACCCCTCCCTCCTGTCTTCCCTCCACAGCTGCTCCCAGGGGCCCCCGTGGGCCAAACTCCCCCCACCCAGCTCTTTCCTGGAGATCGAATTGAGTCATGTGACCAGACTCACTCAGTTCTGCCCAGGTAATGAAAACACAGTAAAAACTCTGGACGCTAAAGCCCAGACGAGGCTTGGCTGGTCATTGCACACCTAAGTGCGGAGAGTGAGGAACATCCGAGGACATGGAAGCTTGCCTTTTGGCGGAGGGGTGGGGAGGTGTCTGTCAGTCCTCACCCTATGGCTCTCTTTCCTTGTCTGGTCCTCATCCGTATCCTTTCTAATGAAACAGTAACAGTTAGTACAATGCTTCCCTGAGTTCTTGGAATTGTTCTAGCAGTGTTACCAAACTCCAGGGAGCCGTGGGTGCTCCGAATTTGTAACAAGACTGTCCTAACGAAGTACAGGTGGCCTGGGGACTTCTGAGCTGACGGCCGGTGTCGGAGGTGAGGACCGTTTTAAACCTGCGACATGTGGCCTCACTCTGGATGGGTCAGCATCAGAATTGCATCTCCTGGTCCTGTGGCTAAGATGACACCATGTCCACGGGGCTTTGTCATTTTTCTGTTTGTTTGAAGAAACCGCTTTCCAGGGGATTGACTAATTTGTTACTCTGGACCCCGAGTTTCCTCTTAGATTTTTGGAATCCCCGGCCTTCTGTTTTGTTTTGTTTTTGACTGATGGAGAGAAGAAGGGTGAGAAATGATGGTCTGGGGATTGAAAACCAGGCCGCCATGAACTGGCAGCCGCGGAGCCCAAGTCTTGTCTGCTTAGGGTGCCCTCCTTAAGAAGAGACGGGCGCAGTTGGGGTCAGAGGCCGGACTCGTGAAGAATCCCAACCTCCCTCCACAGTGTGTGCCACTCACTGCCTGCCACAAACAGCCGGGAAATTAACGACTCCGCCAGACCCTTGAAAAGCCTCGGCGTGGCACAGAAACTGAAAAGAAGAACCGCTCTGTTTGGTTCAGAGTTATTGGGATCAAGCTGGGTTTTCGGTTTCTTCTGTTGACTCATTTCTTTCCAAAAAATAAAATAACATAAAATAAATTTCAAGAGGACAGACTATTAAGGGTAAAAGATGCTCCAGTGTACTTAAAACTGCTTGGGAACCAAGCAATAAAATATAAAACTGATTGTGGCTGAGGGTTTTTCGAATGCCAAGGACAACGGCAGTAGACAGAGGCAGAAACGATGGACCGTTGATCTCGGCCTCCCCCCCCCCCTCCTGGTTTTCCCGGGCAAAGTCCCCACCAGGTACACGCCAAAGAGAAATAAATGCACTATTGGTGACTAGAGCCTGGTATTTGGGGCCCTTTGGCAACTTTTCTTTCAGTTATGCAAAAAAAAAAATATTGATTCCGAATTGTGCCTGGCCTGCCGCCAGTCATTTCTGCTTAAGCCTCTTCTCTCAGAGACTTTAAATAGCTCCCTGGCCCTCACAGAGCAAGTCTGGGGACGGCTCAAGCACTCTGATGTCCTATAAAGCGTGGGCTGAAATCACTCGTCTTCCCCTGACCCCACTCTGTGATCTTGGGCCATCTTGGCGTTCCCTCGCTCCTAACAATAGAGATACTAGTAACTGCATGTGGTGGGTAAAATAATATCACCCCCACCTCCCTTCCACCAAGTTCATGTCCGTCCAGAACCCATGACCTTACTGGGAAAATAGGGTCTTGGCAGATAATGAGATGAGATGGACCCCGCACCCAACGGAGTGTCCTAACTAGAAGAAGAGAGGATACAGAGAGACACACCCCGGAAAAGGCCGCTTAAAGGTGAGAGCAGAGACTGACTGGAGGGATGTGTCTACAAGCCAAGGAGTGCGTGGCATTGCAGGCAACGTCCAGGAGCTAGGGGAGGAGGGGCGGGAACAGCTTCTCCCTGGGAGACTCCGGAAGGAACCCGCCCTCACAACACCTGGGTCTTGGACTTCTGACCTCCGAGCTGTGAGAGAACAGATTTCTGTTGGCTCAGGCCACCTGATTTGTGGCAGTGTGCTAAAGAGAGTCATAAGATAGTAAATGAAAGGGTGGATGCAAGTGTTTGAACGGTGTGAATACTCATCCAGCGGTAGGTATAGTTCAACCAGTGCCACAAGGTAACGTTGATGCCGTGGGCCAGTATTCAGCTGCATCTATCAGCATTTTGATTAATTAAATGAAAAAAAAAAGGCCTTTATGGATGTTCAATCTTTGTACCCTCGTTTGGGGCACTCACTTGTGAGTTTTCCATTTATTTTCGTATATGCAGCAGACATTGTCTGTGCCCTGCCCACACGCTCTTAGAATGCCTCATTTCTGTGACCACTGAGCCACCACTGACCTATGGCTGCAGCAGCCACAACTCTTCCGGAGCCTTCTCTCTGACAGCGTGGTTCACATATGGGACAGAGAGTGGGGCCCCCAGAGGGACCTTCGACCCATGATGTTGAGGGTTGGTGAATAAATCTCCCCCCCGGCCCCTCATCCTGTGGCTGGGATGGCTCCGAGGTGATCCACACGGTCCCCCAGCAGGACCAAGCCCCTTGCCCACAGCGGTGAGCTGCTTGCATGGTAGCAGGAACAAACTGGCATTCTTCCCATGTTGGGCTCCGATGACAAGTGACCACAAACTCGGTGGCTTAAAGTAACAGACAGTATTGTCTCACAGCTCTGGAGGCTAGAAGTCCAAAATCAGTAGCACTGGGCTGGAGCCAATGTCGGTGGGGCCACGCTGCCTCCTGAGGCTCTGGGTGGTGGGGTGGGGGGAGTCCGTCCTGGCCTCTTCCAGGTTTTGGTGGTGGCCAGCAAGCTGTGGCCACAGCACCCTGATCTCTGCCTCTGCCTTCCTGTGGCCTGTTCTGTAGCCAGCTCTCCCTCTTACAAGGATGCACGTGGCTGCATTGAGCCCACCGCCAAGAATCCGGGCGAACTCCTCCTTCAAGAACGCTGACTAACCGCGTCAGGGTCGCTGCGGGGGGACATCACTGCTGACGGTATCGTTTCATGGAGAATGAAATTCACTCTTTCAGGGAATCACTAGCAGATGTGCTGTGCTCACACTCCACTAGCAACCACCTTTTCCTCAGAACGAACAAGGTGGCTTAATTCTTTGAGGGTTAATAACTCACCAAGGGGGGAGGAGGAAAGTGCTTCAAACAGGCTTTTTAGGAGAAAGGGGATTGAGGTAAAATGGAGCCGTGAGTGTGGTGGGACCTCAACCCCTTCAATGAGAATCGGGATTCAAGAGAGGCACAGAGGGGTGGTCCCGTGAGGACACGGGGTGGGGGGGGGGGAGGTGACTTCTACCAGCCAAGCAGAGAGGTCTCAGGAGGAACCAGCCCCGCGGACCCCTCGATTCTGAACATCCAGCCTCTAGTAAGGTGCGGAGAGGAATTTCTGCTGTTTAAGCTGCTTGCTCCGTGGTCCTCTGCTGAGGCGGCCCCCGCACACTAACGCACACCGGGTAAGCCCCAGTGGGGGTGGCGCACGCGGCCCGGGCCCCCCTTCCGCTTTCTTTTCTTTTTTTTTTGTATTTTTCTGAAGCTAGAAACGGGGAGAGACAGTCAGACAGACTCCCGCATGCGCCCGACTGGGATCCACCCGGCACGCCCACCAGGGGCGACCAGAGCCACTTTAGCGCCTGGGGCAGAGGCCAAGGAGCCATCCCCAGCGCCCAGGCCATCTTTGCTCCAATGGAGCCTCGGCTGCGGGAGGGGAAGAGAGAGACAGAGAGGAAGGAGAGGGGGAGGGGTGGAGAAGCAGATGGGCGCTTCTGTGTGCCCTGGCCAGGAATCGAACCTGGGACTTCCACACGCCAGGCTGACACTCTACCACTGAGCCAACCGGCCAGGGCCCCCCTTCCGCTTTCAATGATGCCCTGCCCTCGTTCTGCTCACAGCTCTCCCGTGGGTATCAGGGGCTGTCTTTCCCACGGACTCGGCTGCTGGCCAGTGGACACAGTTGTCCTCTGCCCTCAGCAGCCTGGACCCCAGCATTCTGAGCCCCCCCCCAAGCCTATCTCTGGATGCCTGACCCGGAGATTCTAAACTGCCCCTGCTGCCACCATCTCCTACACACTCACCCGACCAAACGAGTGCCCCTTCTCAGTCATCAGAGAGACAGATCAAATGAGCAGCCAGCGCGGAAAAGGGGCTGCTGTTTCTTTCTTCTTCTTCTTCTTTTTTCCTTCTTTCTCTTTTGCAAATCGTATAACTCTAAATTACCTTCAATTTCCCAAATGGAATGTGGCTCGAGTTTCACTCTGGTATGGAGCCGTCAGTCTGTAATGAGATTATATTATGTTTGGTGGTGGTGATCGTGGGGTAGGATGGGGAGAAACATCGAAATGACCAAGATAATTAATTTTGCATAACAACCAACATATAGCAAGATCCAACATCGCTACTGGAACTCAAAGTCTGCGACCTGCTTGGGCCACTCTGGGGGCGATCATGTTTTCTTTCAAAATATAGCAACAGAGCCCTGGCCGGGTGGCTCAGTGGTAGAGCGTCTGCCTGGCGTGCAGGAGTCCCGGGTTTGATTCCCAGCCAGGGCACACAGGAGAAGCACCTATCTGCTTCTCCACCCTTCCCCCTCTCCTTCCTCTCTGTCTCTCTCTTCCCCTCCTGCAGCCAAGGCTCCATTGGAGCAAAGATGGCCCGGGTGCTGGGGATGGCTCCTTGGACTCTGCCCCAGGCTCTAGAGTGGCTCTGGTCTCCGCAGAGCGACACCCCGGAGGGGCAGAGCATCGCCCCCTGGTGGGCAGAGCATCGCCCCGGTGGGCGTGCCGGGTGGATCCCAGTTGGGCGCATGCGGGAGTCTGTCTGACTGCCTCCCCGTTTCCAGCTTTGGAAAAATACAAAAAAAAAAAAAAAAAATAAAGCAACGGAGACCTTTCCGGGGACCCGGGAAATGCAGGGCTTTGAAAGCTGGGGATGTCATTTGTTTCTGTTCTGGCCACAATGGTCGGCAGCTGTCAGATCCCCTGGGTTTCAGGAAGATGACAACATTCCTCAGGCCTGCAGGAGTGTTCTGGAGGGGCTTTGCTGGGGGGTGGGGGGTGGGAAAGAGTTGTCTTTCGGGAACTACTCCCAAGTATCCAACACGTCTGGTGGTGTTTCGGAGCTCAGCTCAGTGTCCGATGGAGTGTGTGTTTGTGTTTCAATGACCTCTGAAAGGAACAGAGCAAGAGAAAGCCCTCTTCGGTTCTGGAACGCCTCACGGCCAGGTAGGTGGCTTTATTTGGATGGCAGTGGAGACTCGTCTGAACACCTGGGACAGATGCCACGCAGTAGCCACTTTCTGATTCATTGTTAAAATCGCCCAGGACAGCCGGGAGCGGGCACACTGCCCACCTACCTCCATCCATCCTTGCTACCTCTTGGCTGTGTCCGACTCTCATGCAGTCCAGGGGATCCGTGTTAAGAGTGGGAGCCGGAGAGCTCGCGTTTCTGTTGACGCCCGAACTCCGCAAAAATAAATCCCCGGACGCCGATAGCTGTCGGTGAGCGCATGCGCACGTGGCCGCAGCGCGGTTTCCAAGCCTGAGAGACAGGAACGGCGCAGACAGATGTCCATCAGGGGATGCGTGGCCTAGACAAACGGTGGCATCCCATACAACGGAAGACCGCTCAGCCCCACGAAGGAAGCCGACTCCTGCGACAAGGTGGCTGAGCCCAGACAAGCTGTGCTCAGTGAGAGAACAGAAACTACTAAGTCCCGTGTCGTACGACGCCTTCTATAGGAAACATTTCAGAACAGGTCAGTCCACAAGAGACAGAGAGCAGAGATGGGTGGGCGCCAGGGGCTGGGGGTGGGGGAGGGAGGGAGGGATGGAGGAAGAAGGCATGACAGCCTCACGGGTATGGGGTATCTTTCTGAAGTGATGAAAACATTTTTTTGGAATGAGATAGAGTTGACGGTGGCCTGACACTGGGAACGAACTCGATTGTTCACTTTAAAACGATTCATTGTATATTCATGGGAATTTCACCTCTATTTGAAAAAGGAAAGTTCTTCCCATCCCTTTCCCCCTCTCTCCACCAGATCTTGGGGTCTTTACCTGGGAAAATGAGGGCGCTAGATCAGAAACAGATCGCAAACTCGCAGGCTGTCAAGCCAGTTTGCCCAGCTGATGGTGAACTGAGCCTACACAATGTTTCCTTCTTTCTTTCTTTTTTTTCTTTTATTCTAAACCCGAATTTTCTTTTCAGGTACTTAGTTTCCCAAGACCAGCCTCCTCTTCCTGTAATGAGCTACGTACGGCTCCTGGTCTTCCTGTCCCATGCAGCCCCTCCCACACCAGATCTGCCCTGGCCCTGTGACTGGCTCGGACTCAGACGGGCCGCGGAGGTGACACTCCGTGACTTCCCATGCTGGCCCTGAAGACACCTGCCAGGTTCCCTTAGGGAACGCCCCCTCTCAGAATCCAGATGCCAGGCGTGAGGGAGCCCGGGCCATGTGAGCAGCCACACGGAGGAGCCCCAGCCAGCGGTCACTGCCGGCCATGTGAGCGAGCACTCTTGGGGTTCCAGCCCATTCGAGCCTTTCCAATGACACAGCCTTAGCTAACCTCACGTGGGGGCTTTGTATTGATCCAGAGATTCACATAGACACACAGAGCTGTGCATAGAATCTACTGACATATAGCTGTGTAGCTGTATCCATTGATAGATATGAATGTAAATAACCTCTCTCTATATCTACAGCTATATCTAGCATATTTATCCAGATAGATAGGTATAGATACATGTGTAGACAGTCACCTGTATTTTGATCCATGACTGGGGCTCTGCACATACAGAGAGCCGACAGGTTAACACAGATTTTCAGTGGCACAGGTGCTCAGCAGCCAAGCTCACGTTGTTCAAAGGTCCACTGTAGATATAATAATATCTTTCTTTCTTTCTTTCTTTTTCTTTCTTTCTTTCTCTCTCTCACTTTCTTTCTTTCTTTCACTTTCTTTCTTTCTTTCTATCTTTCATCTATCTATCTATCATCTATCCACCTATCATCTATCATCTATCTATCTATCTATCTACGTATCATCTATCATCTCTCTATCATCTATCTATCTATCTCTATCATCTATCTCTCTATCATTTATCTATCATCTATCTATCTATCTACCATCTATCTATCTATCTATCTATCATCTATCTACCTATCATCTATCTATCTATCTATCTATCTATCTATCTATCTATCTATCTATCTATGTATCATCTATCATCTCTCTATCATCTATCTATCTATCTATCTATCTATCTATCTATCTATCATCTATCTTTCTATCATTTATCTATCATCTATCTATCTATTTATCTACCATCTATCTATCTACCATCTATCTACCATCTCTATCTATCTATCTATCATCTATCAATCATCTATCTATCTATCTATTGGTTATTAGTTGGCTCACTCAATTGGGGGCTGGCATGTCTCAAATCTACAAGCCAGGCAGGCAGACTTTAGTCCAGGGAAGAGTTGATATCTCAGCTCAAGTCCTAAGGCAGCTGACCAACAGAAGTCCTTCTTCCTCAGGGGATGGCAGCCTTTTTCTCTCTTATGACCCTACACTGATTGGGTGAGGCCCACCCTCATTATGGAGGGTTAATCTGCTTTACTCAAAAGTCTGTCATTGAAATGTTAACCTCATCTAAACAATACCTTTCCCCAACATCTGGGCTGGGGTTGGACTGCATAGGTGGGTACTGTGGCCCAGCCAAGTTGAAGCATAAAGTTAACCCTCACGGGGGGGGGGGGGAGGATGAACCCACTCCGAGTGACCCCCGCGTGACACACAGGCTCCCACACGACATGTCCATCTACGCTCCGCCCTGTGGGTCCCTTCTCCATCCCTGGGCAGCTCTCTCCCCGCTCCAGCCGCCTCCACAGGACCGCAGCTCCTCTGTCCTTCAGAGCGCTGCCCTCAGCCCGTGGACGAAGAGGACAGGGTGGGCAGCGCAGCCCCTCACCCCCCAGGGCTCCCCGTGGGGCCGGGCAGAAGTCAGCCGCCATCTCAGCCCCGCTGCTTCCGGAACCTTCCCTGCCTGCTCCGTGTGGACCCCTCCTCCCTCGCCAGCTTCTCCCGCGGGCGCTCCAGCCCTCCTTAGAGTCTGCTTCTGGGAGACCCCACCTCAGCCAGGCCCCCGTGAAGAGAGGAGCGAAGATGCCGGCTGTCCGTCCGTCCATCCTTCCATGCATTCACTCCAACAGACGTTCCCGAGCGCCTGCTCTGCGCCCAGCATGCGTTCTGGCCCCTGAGGGCAGGGCCGTGAAGCGGACAGGCCAGTGACATCCCGCCACTCGGCTGGGACAGCGGGTTCTGTCGGCTGGGGTAGACGGTTTATGGCTGCCTCCACTCTGTTATTGTCAGTCCAGCCTCATCCCCACGAGGCCTGGGAGGATCCCAGCGAAGGCGCCCCTCGGTTTCTGTGAGACGTGCACACCGCGCCTCCCTATTGCCACTGGGGCCATGCTCTTAGGCGCAGCAACGATGTGCGTGTTACGCCCGGTCTCCAGGGGGATGCAGACCTTGTCCTTTACAGAGCATCAGCCCGCCACGGACACTGTGCCCATCACGCCACTCTGGGCCTCCCCGCCCACCCACGACTGTCCCCTCCCCCCTGTTCTCCTCCCCCCCCCTCCCCTCTTCTTCATTCTCTCCTCCCCTCTTCTCCCCTGCTCTCCCCTCCCCTCTTCTTCATTCTCTCCTCCCCTCCCCTGCTCTCCCCTCCCCTCTTCTTCATTCTCTCCTCCCCTCCCCTCCCCTCCCCTCTTCTTCATTCTCTCCTCCCCTCCCCTCTTCTTCATTCTCTCCTCCCCTCCCCTCCCCTCTTCTTCATTCTCTCCTCCCCTCCCCTCTTCTTCATTCTCTCCTCCCCTCCCCTCTTCTTCATTCTCTCCTCCCCTCCCCTCTCCTCCTCTCCCCTCCCCTCTTCTTTATTCTCCCCTCCCCTCCCCTCCGCTCCCCTCCCCTCTTCTTCATTCTCTTCTCTCCTCCCCTCTCCTCCCCTTATCTCCCCTCTCCTCTTCTCTCCTCTCCTCATCTCCCCTCTCAACTCCCTTCTCCTCTCCCCTCCTCTCCTCTCTTCCTCTACCTTCCCCTCCCCTCCCCTCCCCTCCCCTCCCCTCTTCTTCATTCTCTCCTCTCCTCCTTTATCTCCCCTCTCCTCTTCTCTCTGCTCCTCATCTCTCCTCTCTTCCTCTCCCTTTCCCTCCCCTGCCCCTCTCCTCTTTGCCTCAGCACACCTTCTTTCTTCTGCCCCCCCCCTCCACCAAGAAACTCCTGGGTGTGAGCCCGCTGTCCTCCCCACAATCACCAGCCCCGCGTGTCCCAGAGCACCATGCAGTGTGATCGCCCACTTTATAGCCGCTCATAAAGGTGTGCTGGAGTTTGGTGACGGGTGTGGAAATTCAATAAAAGGCAAGTTAATTAAAACAGAACAAGCTATTGCCTGGGGCCGCAAAATGTAACTGCTTATTATGTGAGCGGATATTCAGATAGGAGGGAAGTAGAATGTTCTGTCTCCACCCTCCTGCCACTCGTGTTTCTGGGGGTCTGGGAGGCAGGGTGTGAGTGTGTCGACCAGGCAGAGGTGGCTGGTTCCAGAGCAGGACGTGTGTGCACATGTGTGTGGTTAGCCCTGGGGACAGGGTTAATGTGAAGAAACACCCACAGGCCTTCGGCTCCAGGGCAGGGCACGTGCTTCTTTGTAACCCAGGGCTGAAGCAGAGCCGGGCACCTACTGATGGTGTCGTTACTCAGCCACAATAATGCTGGGTTGTGTCTGCTTCCCCCAACCCCCAGTTCTCACGTTGAAGTCCCAACACCCGGGACTTCGGAATGTGACCGTGTTGGGAGATGGAGCCTATAAAGAGGGGATTAAGGTCAAACGAGGTCATAGGGGTGCCCTAATGCCACGTGACGGGTGTTTTCCTCAGGAGAGGAGATGAGAACGCAGAGTCGCAGAGAAGACTCTGTGAGGACGCAGGGAGGGGACGGCCATCCACAGGCCGAGGAGAGAGGCCCCAGGAGGAGCCCGCCCTGCCCGCACCTGACTCTCGGGCTTCCAGCCTCTGGGACTGTGAGAAAATAAATTTCTGCTGTCTAAGCACCCCCCTCTCCACTCCCCAGTCTGTGGCCCTTTGTGACAGTGGCCCCCGGCCAGCTGATAACATGCCTGCCTGACCATTAGGGGTCTGTCTGCCTGCAGGGGGCCTGGGCGGTCCTGCTGATACCAGCTGAGCTCACCTGTGTGTGTGGGTGGTGGTGGAGGGGGGGTGGCCGTCAGGGGTCCTCAGTGGCTTCACCTGGGGTCAGTGGCAAGGTGGCCGTGCTCCTTGTGGTCTCTCCTGCTCCAGCGGGGACCCTGGGTAGTTTTCAGGGGGACAGCAGGGATGGGGGGGCAGAGGCGGACATTGGTTCACAGGTCCCTGGAGGGCGGGGCTAACGGAGAGCGCGTCATCAGTTCTGTGCACCCCATTGGCCAAAGCAAATCACATGCCCAGCCTCGCTTCCAGGGGGGGTCAGGGGGAGGAGCCAGTCTCCACTTCTTGAGGGGAGGTGCTGTGGATTTGGGGGGGAAGCTGTGGGGAGAGAAACTGGGTCATTTTTTTTTTTTTTTTTTTTTTACCATCAAACCAGCGGATTCCTAAATGTTTTATTTTGTACCTAAAAACCTAAACTCCGACTCAGAGTGATTTGGAGGCGGCTCGGAGGGACGGAAACCCTTTACGATAAAGAGTGAGGGGGTCCTTGCCAAGCCGCGGACGTAAGGTTCTCTGACATGAAATCTGTTGGAAGAATAGGAAACCGTCCCCTAGATGTCTAGTGACGTGGTGTTTGAGGTTCGAGGAGATTTGCACGTGATCGATAATAACGCTCTGGGGGAATCTGGGTTTGGATCCAACAGAAACCCCCCCCAACTTGGCTGTTGGAGTCAAGATTTCCAGCCGCCGTTGAAAGGTCACATCCACAGAGATCCCCAGATGAACTGGGTGTCCCCTGCTCTGGGTTCTCAGGGACTCCCGATTTTCCCCCAAAGCGCTGGCCGCACTGGTCACCTGGTCACGGGGTAGCGGACGTGGGCTTCAGGCTCTGCTCTGCTAGGCCGCAAACCGCACAGAGGGGGCAGGGACCTTCCTGGGTGGTGGCTCTGTGAGCCCGTGGCAAGCCTGCCTTTCGGATCTGCTCATTGGACTCCCTGCTCCTTTCCCAAGCACAGGGCTCCCAGCTTTCTGGGAAAAGACAAGGAGAATAACCTTGATGAGAAAGTAGGAAGTCCTTCCTTTGGCGGCCCGTTCCTCTCGGGCAGCCTTGGAAATAAGCGGAGATTTATTTGCAAGGAAGTAAAAAGGTTTGCATTTCAAATGGGCTCGGGACCATTTAGCTGATGCCATCCCCAGCCTGCCTGCCAGGGATGGAAGAGACAGATGTTAAAACCGCGACCAGCTTTTGCAACCAAAACAAATGGCTCCCCCCACCCCACCAGGCCGGTGGTGGCACCCACAGGCTCACCTCTCTGGGGGGGAGGGGGTCCTAAAAGTTAACAATGGTTTGGTTTATAGCTTTGTTGGAGCCCAGGCTTTGTCCAGCAAGATGTTTCTCAACAGCTCTGAAATATGTGAGCACCCTCCTTGAACACTGGTAATTTTAGTTCCAATTGCTACTTGCTGGTGGAACACGGCGGATGAAAATAAACAAGATTCATACTTATTTTCCAAGCGCGTTTGCGATCTATGCGCAAAATTAACTTTGGTAAATAAGACCCTTCTGAAAAAAAGGATGGAGTCGGTGGAAACTGCTCCCTTACCCTGCAAACTAATTCTGAGGCTGAAAAGACCCAGTAATCAAGACAAGAATAGCAATTTTCAGGACGGTAATGCAGCCGGCAAGTCCCGGCTCAGGCTGGTGGAGTGGGGCGGGCGGAAGGCGGCGGGGGGTCAGCCACGCTCAGGAGTGAGCTTCGATACAATGTTATTTATTTTTTTTCTTTAGCAGCTCACAGGGAAGTTTAACAGGATGCTCTGCAGCTAATTACCGACTTTTCTATGCAAATAGAAGCAGAGGATGTAGCATGCAATTCATCAAACCCATGGCACTGGAAAGACACTGTAGAGGGCAATCGCAGGGACCAGGAGCCGCTGGACAAAGCTTCGCTCTGGCCAGGGTGAGGGTGGCTGCCCTGTTCACGGGAGCTGAAAGGTGGAGGGCTGTGGGAGGGAGGTGTCAGGGCATTGGGGCCTGGAGCGGACCAGGAATCAGGCCTCTAATGGACACAGGGGATTGAACAGAAGAGAGGAAGAGAGAGATGCCAGTCCTGTTTGGGAACGCGTGGGACAGAACGCTGGGACAATTCTTGGATGGGGGGGGCGCTTTGATTGAAATTTTGGTGTGGACAAGAAGCCATAAAGGTTTAGCGGTGGCAATAGCTGGAACACATGCACGTGTCTGAAGACAGACAGGTGGGTGGGTGTGGGTGTCCTGGGATGGGAGGGGACCAGCAGCAGGGTGGGGGGTTGTTACAGGGAGCAATGACCAAGGCAAGTCCAGGGATTCCGCAGAGGCCCCCCCCACCATGGAGGTGTCTGGTAATTGGGGCGAGGGAACCGGTTTTGTGGGAGGTGAGAAAAGTCAAACCCACCAACCCCCTTTCCAAGTTCCAGAGGTGCAAGGAGGAGTAAGGCCAAGGTGGGGGGAGTTAGAGCTGGTGATATTTGAAGGACGCATCAGGGGTGACCTTGGCTGGATCCTGAAGTCACCACAGGCAAGGTAAGGACAGCGAACGGAGCTTCCGCGTGTACGATGGACTTGGGGTCATCGGGAGGCAGGAGAATTGGGGCTCAGAGTGGGGGGACTTGTTGGAAAGACAAGTCCAGAGCCTTGGTTCAAAGTGCAGGGCTCTCAAGGTGGAAGCGCCTTCAGCTCAGGCTTGACGGCGCGTCGGAAACGGACCCACTTGCAAGCAGAAGCGGAAACCAGTGGCTGAAACCCCGCGTGTCCAGGGCACTCTGGGAACTAAGAGAGGGACTCAGTCTAGTCAGTGGGCGGCCCCCCGACAGACCAAAACATTTTTAGAACAGAAAAAAACAAACCCAAACAGGAGCCGATGAACTGACTGCTGTTTTCCCCTCGCGCCTTCTGTTTGGTGTTATAATTGTTTTTAGACTCTTGTCAACAGCCCTGCATCGTTCCGACTACTCTGAGTTCAGCCCATGTTCATTTTTTTTAAAAAAAATGTACAGAGACTCAGACAGTCACAGAGGCTGCCCTAGGCGTACGGACGACTGACCCACCCACCCACACACCGAGGACAGGGGTTCCCGCACGACGGACGCTTTAAGGGCCCTTTTTGAAATGACCCAAACACCCACCGAGCCAAAAAACACAGGAGCGCCAAGGTCAGACTTAGATAATAATCCGTGGGTAATGCTTTCTTGCCTTCACCAGGAGAAGAATTATGACGCCCTTCCCTCCCTGTCCCCCCGCAGACAGCCAGAGAACAGGGAGACAATATTTACTAGGTTGTCCTTACAGAGCACGGGGGTTGCTGACGGACGGTGTCTTTGAAAAGCAGGCACCTGCCATGTTTGATATGGAGGGGAGAGGGGTTCGGGGGCCGGGAACAGCGGGCGATTTCACTATATTTATTTATTGATTTATTGAACGGCGACAGTTTTGAAGCGTTCCCTTCCCCCTCCCCCCGGAACTCAATGTCACATCCGAAAAAAAGGGTCAGACAGGGAACAAGCCGTGGTTCACTGGGGGAGAGAATTACTCTGGATGTAGTAACAAGGCAAAAAATAAAAAATTAAAACCCCAACAGTCAGGACCACTGGGCACTAACGAGCAGCCGTCACTGAGCGCAGTCTGATGTGGCAGCTTTGCCCGGGGGCTACAGTGGCGAGCCGTCAGAGCCATACAAGAGCGGTCTTTCTTTTCTATTTTGCTGAGCTGAGCCGTGTCAGTTGTCACTTGGTGTTGTGGGAGCTGGCATCTGCTTGTTCTCATTAGCTGAGGCTGCCTCCCCCCCCCACAAGAAACGTAGAGGACGCTCTGATGGTCACCGCGGGTTCTTCTCACTTGGGGAGAAGACCTGCCGTCCACTCCCGGGGGGGGGGAGGGTGAGGGGGAGGCAGTGTTGGGCTGTCGGGGGGGGGGTGTGACATCTAAATGGGGCAGCAGGAGACATGGGTTTTCTGGGCTTGACCTGAGCACACCCCAGAAAACAGGACGAACCCCTTAACCCAAGTGAGATAGCATGATGCTCTCCACAGCTCCCAAGAAGAGCCAGGAGCCCTACCCAGCTCTGGCCAGTCCAGGCCACCCCACTCTTCCCACCTGGAGGAGGAGAGGTGCTCAGACCCAGCTTCTTGGGAGGTCTCCGGGCTGGTGCTGTCATATCCCTGCCCTGACAGAATTGCCCTGAGACAGGTGTGTTTTTTTTTGTTTTTTTTTGTTGTTCTTTTTTTTTTTTGGTATTTTTCCATAGTGAGAAGTGGGGAGGCAGACAGACAGACTCCCGCATGTGCCGGACCAGGATCCACCCGGCATGCCCTCCAGGGGGCGATGCTCTACCCATCTGGGGCGTTGCTCCACAGCAACAGGGGCCATTCTAGCACCTGAGGCAGAAGCCATGGAGCCATCCTCAGCGCACGGGCCAACTTTGCTCCAATGGAGCCTCGGCTGCGGGAGGGGAAGAGAGAGACAGAGAGAAAGGAGAGGGGGAAGGGTGGAGAAGCAGATGGGCGCCTCTCCTGTGTGCCCTGGCCGGGAATCGAACCTAAGGACTTTCACACGCCAGGCCGATGCTCTACCACTGAGCCAACCGGCCAGGGCCCAGGTGTGCTTTTAAGCAGCAGCTTTTTAGCCAGAAGCTCAGGCAGCCTGCATCCCACCTGCTGGCATTGATGGATAAGGCTATGGGGGGGGGCACCGTGGTCATGCACCGCTGATGGGGTAGGAAAGAATTTACTGCATAACGTGGACTTTGCAGTGCAGGGCTGGGAACAGAAGGCCACAGGGGGTGAGGGACGTTTCTTCCCCATTCAGTGCCTCCTAGCTTGACCTGCCATCTAGGGCGTAGATGCCAAAAACATGCCCGGGGCCTTCAGAGGCGGTTCTCTGTTTCCGCAGCTGTGCCCAAGGCCAGGGACGGTGGCGAAGCAGTCAGGTCTGGGGCTGGTTTCATTCTCCTCCAGACCCCGGACTGGGGCTAGCTTTCTCCAAGGGGCTGGAATTTGGGTCTTGGTGTGACAGCAGATAAAAATGACCAGCAATGGGCAGTTCGTGGTGCTGTCGTTGCCACGGGACTGGCAGAGGTTTTTGGCAGACGCAGCGAGCCTGGGAGCCCAGCACCCCAAGGACTCGGTGTCTTGCCTCCTGGGCCCTCGTCATCCTCCGGGCTCTGCGGAGGGACATGCGTTGCTGTGTCCCAGTTGGAGGCCTGGGGAAGCACATGGGTGCGCAGGGCAGATGTCCAGCAGGCATGGCCGCCTGTGCTGTGGCTCCGAGGACGCCCTCTCTGGACCCTCTCATTTTCACCACTCCCCTGCCTTCGGGGGTGCACACAGGCCAGTCGCCGTGGAGATCTGTGAGAAGAGGCAGGTGGGGAGAATTCAAGCTGAGCCTCAGCTTCCCTTCTGTACAACTGGAGGGGCAGCCTGCCTCGCTGGCTGCTGCCAACAGTAAAATAATGCTCTCAGGCCCCGGCCGGTTGGCTCAGTGGTAGAGCGTCGGCCTGGTGTGCAGGAGTCCCGGGTTCGATTCCCGGCCAGGGCACACAGGAGAAGCGCCCATCTGCTTCTCCACCCCTCCCTCTCTCCTTCTCTCTCTCTCTCTCTCCCTCTTCCTCTCTTCATCCCCCCCCCCACACACACACACAAACCATGACCATGGCTCAATTGGTTCCAGGGAGTTGGCCCTGGATGCTGAGGATGGCTCGGTGGCCTCTGCCTCAGGTGCCAAGAAGAGCTTGGTTGCTGAGCAACGGAGCAACGCCCCAGATGGGCAGAGCATCACCCCCTAGTGGGCTTGCTGGGTGGGTCCCAGTCACGGCGCATGTGAGTGTGTCTGTCTCTGCCTCCCCGCTTCTCACGAAAAATAATAACAATAATAATCATGTTCTCAGAGCTCCATGCTGGCACACGAGAGCCCCCAGCACCAGTTGTTGGTGTTGGTGAAAGGTCTGGGGGAGTGGGGAAGCCCCATGGCAACTTAACAGGGCCCCGCCCAACTCCTATGGCTGTGGTTCACCGGCGAGACCCCAGGTGGGTCACTTGCCATGAAAACATTCCGAGGCCCGCGGGTGCCACCCCGATGCCTCTCCCCTCCTCTCCTCTGCTGGCTCTCCCCACACGGTCGCCCAGGACGCACATGGCTAGGAAGGAGAACCTGCGGGAAAGGAATTGCAGCACGCAGCCGGGCAGATGGTGGAGGAACGCGCCCCCCCGCCTCCATCGGGAGCCCCGCCCCGCGGAGGCGGCTGGGTCAGGCCTGACTCGGAAAAGCCCATTCTTTCTCGGTCCACCAGGGGCCATTCACCAAATCCCCACCACCCGCGAGTTGTGCCCTCGCTTGGAAAAATGGCTCCCCTGTGTCCAGCAAGGCCCACCGCTGTTTATAACCCGCCGGAGGACCAATCCTTCATAGCCTTCCGGGCCCGAGACGCAGCAGCTCTGACTTTTTTCTTTTCTGGTTTTACACGCTGTGAACGTGAGTGCGTCACACATTTTCTATGAAACCCTCCGCGGTGGGGAGTAACTAATTAACCGGTGGACGTGTAGGGTCATTCATTCATTCATTCACTCATTCACGTTATAACGTGGACATCATCACCACGTATTACTAACATATTATTAATATTACAAATGAACCGATTCATTCATTCAGTATTTCTTGAATACCTACTACGTGCCAGGCTGTGCTGGGCTCTAAGGGAAACAAGGGGGGAAGAAAAACCGGACCGGACGCCTCTCCTCAAGGCACGGATAATTTTGCGGGAATCTAGACAGAAAGCGAATCATCCCGTGAGCAGAAGAAGACGGCACTGTCTTCCAGGGGGGTGGGGGTGCCCCGTGCTGTGTCAACCTGTAGTTGTCAATCTGACTGGGTCAAGGAGCTTTACGAGCAAGTGACACTTGAAGACGAGCTGGGGTCGCTTAGGTAGGTGAGAAATGGGGAAGAGTGATCCCAGCTAAGGGGACAGCATTTGCAAAGGCCCTGTGGCAGGAAGGCAGAGTGAATGAAGAGGAGTGGGGAGATCGTGCATGGTGGGGCTGCACAGGCGGCAGGAACCAAGCCGAGAAGTTTTAGTCGTTATCCCAAGAGCGGTGGGAACCACTGAAGGATGTAAGGAGGTGAGGGTGGCCATGTCTGTCTTTTAGCACGAGCACTGCGGGCACCTGTAGTGGGCTCTCTAATGCGCTGTCCAGACAGCCCTGCGGAAAGAAGGTCCGGTTTCCCCAGATGCCGGGAGGGCTGCTGGCAGGAATCCCTCAGCATCAAACCCTCCTGGGGTGGCGTCTGGTAGAGAGGGCGCTGGCTGAAGTCACAACCCTCCCTAGGAGAACCAGCGGCATCTGGTGCCTGATCAAGCCCAGGACAGCTCTGAGGGGGTCACCCCTCACCAGCGTTCCTGGTGGGGTTGTCTGAGGCCTTGCTTGGGGCCGGATGGAAGCTCAGTGATGCCCCCTGCCCGACCCGGCGTGCCTCCTTCCCCTGCCACGGGTGACCTTCCGGAGGGCGCCCCGGACAGAGCGCCTTCACTCGCACGTCCGTCTCTGAGTCCGCATCCTGAGGCACGCAGCCTGCGACCCACAGGCGGAGAAGGGGCCAGAGACCGTGCGTGGCAGAGGACGGGCTCCCCAGGTCAGGCGGCCAGGGGAGCCGGTGGGCTGCACCGGGGCAGGGAGGAGAGAGGAGAGGGGCCCTGTTACGAGAGGCATTGGGTTACCCCAAAAGATGTCAAAGTCTTAACCCCCAGTCCTTGTGAGTGTGACCTTCTTTGGAAACAGGGCCTTTGCAGACAGACGCTCCTGTTCAGATGAGGAGATGAGGTCACTCGGGGGGCCCTGCTCCAATATGACTGGCGTCCTTCAGCAAAGGGGACATTCGGACACGGAGACTCACCCCCAGAGAGAACAAACACCACATGAGGTCAAGTGAAGGCAGAGGTCGGGGTGATGTGTCTACAGACCCCGGAGCGCCTGAGACGGCCTGCAACCCCAGGAGCTGGGGGTGGGGGTGGGGAAAGCCTGGAGCAGATCCTCCCCGCAGCCTCGGAAGGACCCCACCCTGCCCACATCTGACCTCAGCCTTCTGGCTCCAGGATGGAGACCACAAACCCCTGCTGTTTCAGGCGCCCGGCGTGAGGGACTTGGTCACACGGCCCCCTCAGCTGATGAGGGGGTTCTGGGGAGAGACGGGGGAGCCTGCGTGCCCCTCATCGTTACTCAGCTCCAATGACGCATTCACATGTTCAAAAAAAAAAACCCCCCAAAATAAACCCAAACTTAACACACAGGTAACTAGGATACACAGCGATGCTTTGAACACATCTGCCGCTGTGAGAGGAAGAAGGGCAGGGTTCCCCACCTCTGTGGCCTGGAGGGGTGTGGCCAGGGAGCGGCCGCGGGGCTCACTTCCTGCACAACCCCCCGCCCCGCCCGTGGGGTTTCGAGGAGTCTCTGTGCACACGGCTCAGGGGCCCGCCCGCCGGCCCTGGCACAGGCCTCCTGCAGGAAGCCAGCCGGCGGGGTGCCACGACTCCTGCCAGGGACCCACGTCCCAGCGGGCAGACTCCCTGCCACCCCCAACTCCCCCCAGAGCAAGGCGGTGTGGGCCCCCACCCCCTGTTTCAGTCACACCCAATGGCGGCGTGTGCAGAAGAGGCTGTTGAAACGGAACGAGAGAAACCGAATGGTCTCTTCCACGCCGGGCGCCTAAGTCGATTTGCCAGGCCCAGCAGCTCGGGGACAGTCTCGTGTGTGGCTCTGTAAGCATCACGGAAGGCGCTCCGTCTCCTTGTTGGAAGAATTTGGAAGAACGTTCTGAAAATAAAGACAAAGAACAAAACAAAACAAAACAAAAAAACCCCGAACAACAATAACAACAACTCCCACAACCAATTCTTATCTTTGGAACAGAATAAAGTAAAAAAAAAAAAAGACTCTAAATACAAAGGTATGATTTCACCCGTACGACATTGTAACTGTCAGTGAGGCTTCCTGGTGGGAAGTTGTCTTGTTCAGTATAACGTGAATTTTATGAAACCCCAGCTCTCAGAGATTGCTGGCTTCTCTGGTTGGCTTTTGTTGAAGATGGAAGTGCCACGGTCCAGATGGACGTTTCCTACCCCTGACCGCCACCCGGCGGCGGGCACAGCCGGACCTCTGACGCCACGCCACGGCGATTGCTCCGATCAGGCGCTGGGATTTCCCGCAGGTAAGGGCCGGAGGGAGGTTGTGGAGGCCAGGCGCGCAGGTGTTGTGAGTCAATAACCGTGATTTGATTTACATCACACCCTTAGATCAGAAAGGCAAAGGCCTCAGACGCCAAACGCAAAGGGGAAAATACCTTGAGTGTCGCGGACCCAGGAGGGTGGCGGGGACGTTGACGGGCGGGGGCGGGTCCCTTCGTGTCTTCTCTCCTTTCGTCCACCCAGCGACTTTGGAAGGGAGGTTTATGATGACCCCCCCCCACACACACACTTTACAGATGAGGAGACTGAGGCTCTAGAGCAGGGGTCCCCAAACTTTTTACACAGGGGGCCAGTTCACTGTCCCTCAGACTGTTGGAGGGCCGGACTATAAAAAAAAAACTATGAACAAATCCCTATGCACACTGCACATATCTTATTTTAAAGTAAAAAAAACCAAACGGGAACAAATACAATATTTAAAATAAAAGAACAAGTAAATTTCAATCAACAAAGTGACCAATATTTCAATGGGAACTATGCTCCTCTCACTGACCACCAATGAAAGAGGTGCCCCTTCCGGAAGTGCGGCGGGGGCCTGGATAAATGGCCTCAGGGGGCCACATGTGGCCCGCGGGCCGTAGTTTGGGGACCCCTGCTCTAGAGTGTTCATAACACACCTGGGGGCTGCCACGAGTTAGAAACCCAGGTCCGCTCTGCTCCACGGCCGGGGCTGATGCGGACCAAGGCGTCGGCACGACCCTGTATCACTGACCGCAGTGACCACCCAGGGAAGATTCACGAATCCCGACCCGGTGAATTCTACGCCTCACTGCGCCGCCCAGAGATGCGTTTAGATGGATGGAGTCGCCAGGAGCACTTTTTAATTTTTCTTTTCAAGCTTCATTTACTCTACAACCACTCAACACCCTGGTCCAGTGTCCACGGGATGGGGTAACCGGGTGAAGTTCTTTTTTTTATATATTTTTATTATTATTATTATTTTGTATTTTTCTGAAGTTGGAAACAGGGAGGCAGTCAGACAGACTCCCGCATGCACCTGACAGGGATCCACCTGGCATGCCCACCAGGGGGCGATGCTCTGCCCATCTGGGCCATTGCTCTGTTGCGACCAGAGCCATTCTAGCGCCTGAGGCAGAGGCCATGGAGCCATCCTCAGCACCCAGGCCTTCTTTGCTCCAATGGAGCCTTGGCTGCGGGAGGGGAAGAGAGAGACAGAGAGGAAGGAGAGGGGGAGGGGTGGAGAAGCAGATGGGTGCTTCTCCTGTGTGCCTGGCTGGGAATCAAACCCGGGACTCCTGCACGCCAGGCTGACACTCTACCACTGAGCAAACCAGCCAGGGCCCTGAAGTTCTTTTTTTTTAATGTAGCACCGTGTTTTTTAAAACATAGCTGAGGGAAAGCAGGGAATAAGCAAACACGATGTTACATTTGATTGAAACTGATCTCCACTGGCGGAGAAAGAGCCGGAAGCCTTGGGGGGGAGACCATTACGGCCAGGCGGTGGGAGAGCTGCTGGGCCCCCCCCTCCCCCACCCGATCCGTTTCCCTAATTGGCGAACCGAGCTTCGATCCCGTGGCCTTGTGCGGGGACTCACACGGGATGAAAACGGGACGAGTCCATGTGGCAAGAGAAACACGCCGGCCCCTTAGCGAAGGTCTAAAGAACAATCAGACCGAATGAATGTCTAACCGGCCCCGTGACGGCGGAGCCTTGATGATGAGCCCCAATTAGGGAAGCCTCAGTTTCGCTTTTTGTTTAATGTCAGGAAGTGGAGGCTGCCAGGCAGACGGCCGGCCGTGCCAGACGCTGGGGAGGAGGAGGAGGAAGCCTCCGTCGTCCGCCGTGTCCCAGCCGCTGCTGCGGACCCTTCCGCGCTCTGCGGGGAGGACGCCCTGGGGCCTGTGCGTCCCCTGGCGACGCCCAGAGAGGTACGAGCGGTGATGACAAGAGGAAGGGGCCCTGCTCCTCCTAGGAGCCTGCAGAGGCTGAAACACAGGAAAGACCGTTGTTCTGAAAACCAGGGACACGAAAGACTCAGTCTTGGACCAGAGACACGTGCCCTGGGTGGGGGTGGGGGAAGGGGAGGGATGAAACGGGTCAGCAGAACCGCAAATTCCAGAGAGCCGTCTTCCTGTCGGGCTCTTCCCACACCGACCGCCAGTGTTTCTGGCTGACGGGATGGACGCAGGTTGGCGCTGGTCATAAAGGGAACGGGGAGGTGGCCTTCTGGAGGCCTGTGTGGTTAGCCTAGGGGTTGAGGAGAGGGGACGGGATGGAACAGCAAGACTGGGACCCCCAGGGTCGCCCATCTGTGTGGGTGTTCGGGGGAGGGGAGGGCGGGGGGGGGGAGGGAATTCAGCTGCAGGTGCAGAACCTGGAATCCAAAAACGGTAGAGGCAGGGGGACAGGACCGGACCAGGGGGACCGACACAGGACAAGGACAGCAGGACTCTCAGGTCAGGAACCTGACTCAGGTGTGCAGGCCGTTGGCAGCGGGGCGTCTCCCCGGAGGGGGCGACATCCCAGCCAGCGTGCGAAGGCAGCTGGGAGTCTCACAGGAGGGGGTGACATCCCAGCCAGCGTGCGAAGGCAGTGGGGAGTCTCACGGGAGAGGGTAACATCCCAGCCAGCATGCGAAGGCAGTGGGGAGTCTCACGGGAGAGGGTGACATCCCAACCAGCGTGCAAAGGCAGTGGGGAGTCTCACGGGAGGGGGCGACATCCCAGCCAGCGTGCTTGTGGGTCCCTGGGAAGGGGCACGTGGTGCCCGTGCTTATCAGAGTTACGTGGGTCAAGTATGGAAAATTCAGCACGCCGATAGCCGCAGTCCAGGCGCAGGGAGCTGGAGTCTTTGGGGATGGGCCCCGGGCGCTGGGGCTCTGCATTTGATACATCCTCCCACAGCAGAGGTAGCAGCAGAGATTCCGGGTGTAGGCCGGGGGGGGGGAGCATCCCAGGCTGCCCGGGGGGGCGACTCTGTCCAGGAGGCTGGGGTAGCGGCGACCCGGCTTCTTCCACGGCCCAGTGGGATTTCTGACACATGCCCTGCCAGGCTGTTGCAGGGATTCGGTGAGGCATCCAGTGGGTACTCGATACATATTCCTCAAAAAAAAACAACAACAACTGAGGGTGCAGGTGTTTTCCCGGGACAAGGACAAGGTGTTGCAGCTAGAACGGGGGCGGGGGAGGGGGCGAGTGCACGGCGGCACAGTGATCGCGCTGAGTGCCCCTGCATTGTGCGCTCTGAAACAGTGACGGCCGTGTTATGTGAATCTCACCTCAATAATAACAACCAACACAACAACAATAATAATGATGATGATGATGAAATCCAGGCTGCAGAAGGCTCCCGCGGGGTGCGGCTACCTTTCCAGAGGAAGACACGGCCTTTGTGTCAAGATGTCCGGGCCTCCCTGTCCCTCCACACCCACCCCTGCACATGTTTTCCCCTGCCCCCGCCCCCGTCCTCATGCCTGAAGCCCTGGGTCTCCCCTGAACTCTAGAGTCTGCCACGACACAGCCCCTCCTCCCTTTGAAAATGAATAAAATCGATACATTTTTAAAATGTCGTGCCTAAGCAAGCTATGCCAAAAAGTCACCCCATTCTGGTCCGTAAAGTTTGAGAAGTGGGCAGAGCCCAGGCCTCTCTAATGGGTAAGGGTCCCGGAGCCCCCGGGCCCCCCAGCCTCGCACATTTAGAGGACTTTTGTGAGGTCTCTAAAAGGCTGCTTGGGCTGACAGCTGGGCCAGCAAAGTCCCACGGGATCGCACCCCGGAAGGTCAGGGGGGAACTGTCACGGGGAAGGTGGATATAGAGCTTAGGGTTCGCCCTCTGGTTACTGGATCAGAAAGTCGTGAACAGTCCCCGCAGAATCCGGACGGGGAAGCACTCAGTCCGAGGTAGACCCCACAATAAAGCCCAGCACGTGGGTGTCTGAGAAAGACCTGGTTAGGGGAGCAGTTCACCATGTGGTGGACGACCCCTTGGCAGAACAAAGTCACTCACGTGCCACCACGAAATGCCAATCCCATGAAAGACCTGTTCCCACCCCACCCCCATATCCCCAAAAGAGACAGCCTGGAAAACAGTCTTAAAGTGTGGTGAAGAAAAGTCAAGGTGTGAAAGTTTCACAGAAAAGCGAATTCCTCTCCACCCAGTAGAGACGCTTCTCAAGGTCAGCCTTTGGTTTCCTGAATCCAAGGGGACCCTCAGGAGTAGGTAGCAATGCATAGAGAAAGCTGCCTAAGTGACTGCTAAATTGCAAGTGACATGCAAGTCAGCTCCAAAGTGGGCCAGCTGCTGGGAGGGGCACCAGACCCAGGAAAGTGTGGGGAAGATGCCTCCCCGACTGACCCCACCCAGAGGGCCAGGAGGCAGGCCATTTGACCACCAACTCCTGTTCGTCTGTTCAAGGTATGGTGGCCTTAGTTACTGGCACTCTAGCCTTCTATGCTGGCAGCAAATGGTGGCCAGAGCAAGTCCTTGGGATCAATGTGGTCCTGGCAGGTGGAAGCTGGAAGCCTGTGTACTCGGGGAGGGGGGCAGGACAGGGCGTGGTGTAAGTAGAGAAGTGACACCATCTATTGTGAAGGGCAAGAGTGTCCAATGAGGCCCTGGCCGGCTGGCTCAGCAGTAGAGCGTTGGCCTGGTGTGTGGAAGTCCTGGGTTCGATTCCTGGCCAGGGCACACAGGAGAAGCGCCCATCTGCTTCTCCACCCCTCCCCCTCTTCTTCTTCTCTGTCTCTCTCTTCCCCTCCCGCAGCCGGGGCTCCATTGGAGCAAAGTTGGCCCGGGCGCTGAGGACGGCTCCATGGCCTCTGCCTCAGGTGCTAGAATGGCTCTGGTTGCAACAGAGCAACACCCCAGATGGGCAGAGCATTGCCCTCTGGTGGGCATGCCGGGTGGATTCCGGTCGGGCACATGCAGGAGTCTGTCTGTCTGCTTCCCCGCTTCTCACTTCGGAAAAATACAAAAAAAAAGTGTCTGATGCTTGGGGGTCTGAAGATGCAAATACTGTACCCCAAAAGCAAGAGTGTGATGTGCTCGTGGAAGACACAGAAGACCAGTGTAGCCAGAACACTGTGGCCAACACAGAGACAGAGGAGGGAAGGCGGTAGCATGCTGGCAAATATTTCCAGCCAGCTAAGAGGGGGGGGGGGCAAAGCTCTGATGTGTCTTGTTTGCCAGTTCCTGTAGTGTAAATGCTCACTCATACCATGGCTGACTCCATACCACCGAAGTGAACCCCAAACACCGAGTTGGAAAGAGAGAGATGTGGGTGCATGGCTCTCGCCCGCTGGTGCACGCCGGCCCTAGCTCACATGGGAGGAGCGAAGGGAAGGAGATGGAAAGGAAAATGGAAAACCATCAGGAGGGTTTTAGGCAGAGGACAGAAGAGATGGTTTAACTTATGTCTGTTCATGAGCCACGAGGCTGAAGAAACGGGATAAACCGGAGCGTTTAGGACCTGAGACCTGAGACCTCTCTGCTCTATAGAACCTTGACAGTGGGCTCCTTCAGTTTCAGAGAGGAGAGAGAACTCTGTTCTCAGACCTTCTCATGTGGGGCTGAGACCCCTTCTTTCACTTAGACAGCATTAAAGGTCTCCCACAAGTTAATAGCGCAGGGGCTGCGAGTACGGACGGATGCACTTTCCCCGAAGGTTCCCGTTTGCCCGAGTAAGTTAAAGCTTTGGTGACTTTTGCCAGTTTAAGTTAGACCTTTCATACCCCTTAAACATGTTTTCCTGTAAGTATAATAGAATTACGGCGGAGAAATGAAGCTATCCGTCACGAGAACGCCAGCATAGCAGGAGAGGAGCGTGGTGATGGGGGTGCCCGGCTGCGGGAAATACCTGTGCAAATGAAAATTGATTTTCTTGAGGGTTCTCCGCCTGGTGAAATAAATTCAATCTGCATTTACTTCTATTTGCTTAAAAACCTCTTTGTTAAAATAAGTGCCGCAGCATAGAGACGTAATCTAATAAATTAGGGGAGGATAAATTATACCTAATAACATTCTGCACAGAGCATATACTCAAGAGGGAGCCTGCAGGAGGGAGGCTCGTGGAAGCCACTTAAAAGTTTTGGACCTAATTCTATTTGTAACGGTAGAACTGACAAACAGATACGTTTAGGCTTCTTCAAGCTTGTTTTATTTTATTTGTTTCCCAGATCAGCTTTATTATTATTTTAATTTCCAAGTTTCCACTTAGCCTGAAGAACAAGGAGGCTCCACTAGGTCTTAAAATTTAATGCAACTGGAACAAACACTCTTTAATGAGAGGAAATGGTATTGCTAGCCTGATGTGCCAACTCACTAAAAGAAGCCCCATTTTCCACTGTCACACCCCTCAGATGTGCATTTTCCCTCCCCCCCCAAAAGGGGAAATATAGACTGTTTATTTATTGAGCATCTGGTAAAACACCTAACACTTGCTGTTAAGAATGCACCCGGGGTGGGGGTGGGGTGGGGAGCTTGCTTACTGGCTGCACTTGTGCACACATTATGTCCTGTGTAGGGGACTGGTTGGTGTGCAGAAAAATGAGGCTGTTGTCACCACAGCTGCTCTGAGCCTGTTGGGAATATAAGAACAACCCATGGAGGTTGGCTAATTTTGTGTTCAAATTACTTTTCTTAAGTAGCCATTTATCACTATGAATTTCCCTCTTAGCGCTGCTTTTGCTGCACCCCATAAGTTTTAGTATGTGATATTTCCCTTTTCATTTGTCTCAAGATATTTTATTATTTTTTAAAATTTTCTTTTGATTTCTTCTTTGAGCCATTTGTGGTTCAGGAACCTGCTGTTTAAGCTCCACATGTTTGTGAATTTCTCAGTTTGCTTCTTGTGATTGATTTTTAGTCTTAGGACATTCAGCTGAAAAAGAAGCTTGATACGGTTTTAGTCTTCTTAAGTGTATTAAGACTTGTTTTATGGCCTAACAGGTGGTTTATCTTGGAGAAGGTTACATGTGCACTTGAGAAGAATAAATATTCTGCTGCTTCTGGAGGGGACGTACTGTATATATGTTTGTTAAGTCTATCTGATCTAATGTATTTCAGTTTAGTGTATCTTTTTTGTGTGTGTGACAGAGACAGAGACAGAAAGAAAGACAAATAGGGACAGACGGACAGGAAGGGAGAGAGATGAGAAGCATCAGTTCTTTGTTGCAGCTCCTTAATTGTTCATTGGTTGCTTTCTCATATGTGCCTTGACCTGGAGGCTATAGCAGATTGAGTGACCCCTTGCTCAAGCCAGTGACCTTGGGTCCAAGCTGGTGAACTTTGCTCAAACCAGATGAGCCCGCGCTCAAGCTGGTGACCTCGGGGTCTCGAACCTGAGTCCTCCGCGTCCCAGTCTGACGCTCTATCCACTGCGTCATCTCCTGGTCAGGCCAGTGTAGTGTTTCTTTGTTAACTTTCTGTCTGGAGGATCACTCCATTGGTGAACATGGGGTGTGGAAGTCCCCTACTATTACTGCACTGCTGCTTACTTCTCTCTTCAGGACTGTTAATATTTGCTTTATATATTTAAGTGCTTCAAAGTTGGGGTGCCTATGTGTTCAAATATTTCTACTACGTGCCACGCAGAAGGGGAGTCACGCCTGTTGCCGGCCCCATCCCTGAGCATCTATCCTGGTGAACCCTGAGGCAATGCTGCTCTCATCTTACTGATGAAGAAATCTAGGTGCAAAGAGGGAAACCACGGCAGAGGTCATGTTCCACAGGACCCCACCTCGCTGCTGGAAGGGTCAGCTGGGGAGAGTCATGTGCCTCCGTTTCCTCTCTCGTGGTTTTCCTGTCTTGTCTGGAAAGAGATGTTGAAGCAAAACAGCTCTGGTCTGGTTCTCCCCAACGGGGCACTCACTTCCCGACCCCGGTTTTTGACTTCTGTCTTTCTCGATTCCTTTCGAGCTGTTCATGCAAATGGGAAGTTGTTGCACCCTTGACTTTCTGAAGCCCCGTCGGTTCCCCCCACTATGGCCTGTGGGCTTCCGATCGGGCGAATCTGTCCCTTTGCTCCTTGAGGGAAATCCCACAGTGACCTCTGGCTACTCTCGGCCTCCATGTCTTGATGGAGAAGTGGCCAGAGGCCGGACCCCACGGGACCTGGCGGGCTAGAGACCTACTTCCTTACTCCTGTCTCGTGGCATCAGAGGAACTTGCCATTCTTGACTTTTTGGAACGCGGATGTGTCGCTACTGGACTTTTGTCTAAAGCAGTGATGTACCCAGCTGAACAGCTAAACTTTGCAGCTGGGGGGGGTGGTCGTGTGACAGAGAGCATTCTGAGAGGGCCTTTTTTTTTCTGTCGAAAGGGAACAGTGCAGCTTGCAGCCCCATCCCCTGCCTTTGCTGCCTCCTAGAAGGAGAACATGATGGCTGGAGCTGCAGCAGTCATCTTTGTGATTCTGAGGGAAAGGCCAAGAGATTTGCCAAGATGTGGGTTTGGACATCGTTGAGCAGCTGTGACAATACCTCCAGCCACCCATCCTGACCTTCTTGTTAAGTGGGGAGAATAGCCCTGCTTTGCTTTGAGCCTCTCCAGCCAGCATTTTCCTTCTGTTTAAGTGGAATGTGTTCCTGCCTCATTCATGCACCTCCCCCCCGTGTGGCGTGACACTTCTACCCTCAGAGGTCATCCGCCCATCAGACAGAAGCTCTGTGAGGGCGGGGACCGAGTCTGCCTCGTTCACCACCATCCTGCGTAGAGTCGGGGATGCTGGAGGCGCTCAGGTGCCTGCTGAGGGATGTCGAGTAAACGGAGGACAATGAGGGAGGGTCAGACGCAGAGCCACAGAGACGTTTCCAGCCTGGCCACACCAGGGAGTCTCTGACTCCCATTACGGCGCCTCCGGTCCCCAAGGTCACGGGCGCCTCACTTCTCTTTGTCGTTAAGCCTGGGGTGACACGGGGGAGGATATCCCTCACCGCGCAGCCAGCCGTGTGGGAGGCTTCCTCTGCCGCCTGCCTTTCCGCCGCTGTAAACAAACGTTAATTTGCCGCCGTGATCGTTGGCCTTTGGGGTGCCCTTTCCATCACTGTAATTTTGTGACTGCACTGAACTAAACCAAGCTCGTCATTGTACGTGGCCTTCCAGAAAAATCCGTGGAGGGTGTGTTCTAAGGCAGGGGAATGTCCGGTTCTTTTTGTTGTTACTGTTGTGTGATTTGGTTTTGGTTTGTGGGTTTGTTCCATTTTTTTTTTTTTTTTACAGAGTCAGAGAGAGGGATAGATAGGGACAGACAGACAGTAATGGAGAGAGATGAGAAGCATCAATCATTAGTTTTTCGTTGCGACACCTTAGTTCTTCATTGATTTCTTTCTCATATGTGCCTTGACTGCGGGCCTTCAGCAGACCGAGTAACCCCTTGCTCGAGCCAGCGACCTTGGGTCCAAGCTGGTGAGCTTTTCGCTCAAACCAGATGAGCCCACCCTCAAACTGGCGACCTCAGGGTCTCGAACTTGGGTCCTTCTGCATCCCAGTCCGACGCTCTATCCACTGCGCCACCGCCTGGTCAGGCGGTTTGTTCCATTTTGCATGTAGATTTAGGTCGCGCCTGGGAACACACTCACCTCCGTGAGGGTGAAACAAATGTGCCGCAGGTTTCTACGGATGTCTCGCCCTGGATGCGTTTCTTTCCGATGCTCGTAAGTCACAAATGGGTCCTATGTGGCTGTCCACACGCTTACGTTGAGGCTGTGTCCTGCAGTGTAGTTTTGACTTCAAAACATCAAGAGGAAATCCGCTCTTCCATTTTCCTTGGACCCGCGGAGAAATCCTTGGAAAAATTCGGCTGCGCTGTTGTGGTCCCACGCGTCCCTGACTCACACAGGCTCTCTCCAAGTCCCGGACTGTTGACGCATGCTGTGTCCACATCACCAGGTCCTGTTTTCCAGGGGACAAGTCACGACTTGATGACGTCAGCAGTTGTGTGAGACGGACAGACCCCAGGGTGGTCTTTGGTGCGTCTCTGCCTGGGTCCAGATTCCAGCTCTGCCCTTCGATAGCGTGGTGACAACCATGGGGCTATGAACTGTGTCAAGTGTAGACTTGGCTGACCTGTGAAACGCACAGAGGGCAGCACCTGCTCCCCAGGATGTGGCGACAGTGAGCGGGAGAGGCTGTTTGGAACCTGTCTGAGCAGCGGGCTGGGATGGAGCAAGCCCAGCAAAGCGGGAGGTGCTGACTGACATGCGAGGTCACAGGCGTCTTCAGACCTCAGTTTCCCCACCTGTTCGTTTGTGACACCCTTTGCAACTGTGGGTGAAGCCTGCGACGTGGATGCAGAGTGTTATTATAATTACAGGCTCGCGATCTCTGCGGGGTGGAAAGGTGGAGGCTAGCAGCAGGGAGTCCGCTGCCTGGATGCAAATCTCAGGAGTGTGTGTGTGTGTGTGTGTGAGAGAGAGAGAGAGAGAGAGAGAGAGAGAGAGAGAGAGAGAGATTCCTATTGAAAACAAGATTCACACAAAGGCAAAGTAACCCCCAGTCCCGGCATCGCGGAAAAGATAACCAGAAGAAGAAAGAGTGTGGAATACGGAAAGGGAAGGCAAACGAATCCAGTGAATTAATCCACTGAAGCCCTTCCCCAAACGCAGGAATTAAATATCCATCTCAGAACGCTTTGTGTAAGGGGCACTCTCAGGGAAGGTGGGACTTGTCAACGGCAGGCGATCTCTTCTTTTTTTTTTTTTTTTTTAATAATTTTATTTTTTTAATGGGGTGACATCAATAAATCAGGATACATATATTCAAAGATAACAAGTCCAGGGTATCTTGTCGTTCAATTATGATGCATACCCGTCACCCAAAGTCAGATTGTCCTCTGTCACCTTCTATCTTGTTTTCTTTGTGCCCCTCCCCCTCCCCCTTTCCCTCCCCCTTTCCTCCCCATTCCCCCCTCCCCCCCGTAACCACCACACTCTTATCAATGTCTCTTAGTTTCACTTTTATGTCCCACCTATGTATGGAATAATGCAGTTCCTGGTTTTTTCTGATTTACTTATTTCACTTCGTATCATGTTATCAAGATCCCACCATTTTGCTGTAAATGTTCCGATGTCATCATTTCTTATGGCTGAGTAGTATTCCATAGTGTATATGTGCCACATCTTCTTTATCCAGTCATCTATTGACGGGCTTTTTGGTTGTTTCCATGTCCTGGCCACTGTGAACAATGCTGCAATAAACATGGGGCTGCATGTGTCTTTACGTATCAATGTTTCTGAGTTTTGGGGGTATATACCCAGTAGAGGGATTGCTGGGTCATAAGGTAGTTCTATTTTCAGTTTTTTGAGGAACCACCATACTTTCTTCCATAATGGTTGTACTACTTTACATTCCCACCAACAGTGTATGAGGGTTCCTTTTTCTCCACAGCCTCTCCAACATTTGCTATTACCTGTCTTGCTAATAATAGCTAATCGAACAGGTGTGAGGTGGTATCTCATTGCTGTTTTGATTTGCATTTCTCTAATAGCTAAAGAAGATGAGCATCTTTTCATATATCTGTTGGCCATTTGTATTTCTTCCTGGGAGAAGTGTCTGTTCATATCCTCTTCCCATTTTTTTATTGGATTGTTTGTTTGTTTGTTGTTGAGTTTTATGAGTTCTTTGTATATTTTGGATATTAGGCCCTTATCTGAGCTGTTGTTTGAAAATATCATTTCCCATTTAGTTGGCTTTCTGTTTATTTTGTTATCAGTTTCTCTTGCTGAGCAAAAACTTCTTAGTCTGATGTAGTCCCATTCATTAATTTTTGCCTTCACTTCTCTTGCCATTGGAGTCAAATTCATAAAATGCTCTTTAAAACCCAGGTCCATGAGTTGAGTACCTATGTCTTCTTCTATGTACTTAATTGTTTCAGGTCTTATGTTTAGATCTTTGATCCATTTTGAGTTAATTTTTGTACAGGGGGAGAGACTGTAGTCCAGTTTCATTCTTTTGCATGTGGCTTTCCAGTTTTCCCAGCACCATTTATTGAAGAGGCTTTCTTTTCTCCATTGTGTGTTGTTGGCCCCTTTATCAAAAATTATTTGACTATATATATGTGGTTTTATTTCTGGACTTTCTATTCTGTTCCATTGGTCTGAGTGTCTATTTTTCTGCCAATACCATGCTGTTTTGATTGTCGTGGCCCTATAATAGAGTTTGAAGTCAGGTATTGTAATGCCCCCAGCTTCATTCTTTTTCTTTAGGATTGCTTTGGCTATTCGGGGTTTTTTATAGTTCCATATAAATCTGATGATTTTTTGCTCTATTTCTTTAAAAAACGTCATTGGAAGTTTGATGGGAATTGCAATAAATTTGTATATTGCTTTGGGTAATATAGCCACCTTGATTATATTTATTCTTCCTAGCCAAGAACAAGGTATATTCTTCCATCTCATTATATCTTTTTCAGTTTCCCTTAACAATGGTTTATAGTTTTCATTATATAAGTCCTTTACATTCTTTGTTATGTTTATTCCTAGGTATTTTATTTTTTTTGTGGCAATCGTGAAGGGGATTATTCTTTTGAGTTCCTTCTCAGTTGTTTCATTGTTGGCATATAGAAAGGCTATTGACTTCTGTATGTTAATTTTGTATCCTGCGACCTTACTGTATTGGCTTATTGTTTCTAGTAGTCTTTTTGTGGATTCTTTGGGGTTTTCGATGTATAGGATCATATCATCTGCAAAAAGTGATACCTTTACTTCTTCTTTTCCGATATGGATGCCTTTTATTTCTTTGTCTTGTCTGATTGCTGTGGCGAGAACCTCTAGTACCACATTAAATAAGAGTGGAGAGAGTGGACAACCCTGTCTTGTTCCTGATTTAAGGGGGAAAGCCTTCAGTTTAGTGCCATTTAATATGATGTTAGCTGATGGTTTATCATATATGGCCTTTATCATGTTGAGATATTTTCCTTCTATACCCATTTTGTTGAGAGTCTTAAACATAAAATTGTGTTGTATTTTATCGAAAGCCTTTTCTGCATCTATTGATAAGATCATGTGGTTTTTGTTCTTTGTTTTGTTGATATGGTGTATTACGTTAACCGTTTTACGTATGTTGAACCATCCTTGAGATTCTGGGATGAATCCCACTTGATCATGATGTATTATTTTTTTAATATGTTGTTGTATTCGATTTGCTAGTATTTTGTTTAGTATTTTAGCATCTGTATTCATTAGAGATATTGGTCTGTAGTTTTCTTTTTTTGTGCCATCCTTGCCTGGTTTTGGTATGAGGGTTATGTTGGCCTCATAAAATGTGTTTGGTAGTATTGCTTCTTCTTCAATTTTTTGGAAGACTTTGAGTAGAATAGGAACCAAGTCTTCTTTGAATGTTTGATAAAATTCGCTGGTATAGCCGTCAGGGCCTGGACTTTTATTTTTGGGGAGGTTTTTAATGGTTTTTTCTATTTCTTCTCTACTGATAGGTCTGTTTAGGCTTTCTGCTTCTTCTTGACTCAGTCTAGGAAGGTTGTATTTTTCTAGGAATTTATCCATTTCTTCTAGGTTGTTGAATTTAGTGGCATAAAGTTTTTCATAATATTCTACAATAATTCTTTGTATATCTACGGTGTCCGTGGTGATTTCTCCTCTTTCATTTTGGATTTTGTTTATATGAGTTCTTTCTCTTTTTTCCTTGGTAAGTCTTGCCAAGGGTTTGTCAATTTTATTGATCTTTTCAAAGAACCAGCTCCTTGTTCTATTAATTTTTTCTATAGTTTTTCTGTTCTCTAATTCATTTATTTCTGCTCTGATTTTTATTATCTCCTTTCTTCAGGCTGGTTTTGGGTTGTCTTTGTTCTTCTTTTTCTAGTTCCTTAAGGTGGGAAGTTAAGTGGTTCACTTGGGCTCTCTCTTGTTTGTTCATATATGCCTGAAGTGATATGAACTTCCCTCTTATCACTGCTTTTGCTGCATCCCATAGATTCTGATATGTCGTATTGTCATTTTCATTAGTCTGTATATATCTTTTGATCTCTGCACTTATTT
Organism: Saccopteryx bilineata; assembly: GCF_036850765.1. Lineage (NCBI taxonomy): Eukaryota > Metazoa > Chordata > Mammalia > Chiroptera > Emballonuridae > Saccopteryx > Saccopteryx bilineata. The sequence goes on along the minus strand of NC_089493.1, from coordinate 197,588,392 downwards.
CTTCTTTGACCCATTCATTTTTTAAAAGTATGTTGTTTAGTTTCCACATTTTTGTGGGATTTTTTTCCTCTTTTTTGCAGTTGAATTCTAGTTTCAAGGCTTTATGATCAGAAAATATGCTTGGTACAACTTCAGTTTTTCTGAATTTGCTGATGTTGTTTTTGTGGCCCAACATATGGTCAATTCTTGAGAATGATCCATGTACACTGGAGAAAAGTGTATACTCAGTCACTTTGGGATGAAATGTCCTGTAGATGTCTATCATATCCAGGTGCTCTAGTGTTTTGTTTAAGGCCACTATGTCTTTGTTGATTCTCTGTTTGGATGACCGATCTAGAGCCGTCAGCGGTGTATTGAGGTCTCCAAGTATGATTGTATTTTTGTCAGTTTTTGTTTTAAGGTCAATAAGTAGCTGTCTTATATATTTTGGTGCTCCTTGGTTTGGTGCATATATATTAAGAATTGTTATGTCTTCTTGATTCAGTGTCCCCTTAGACATTATGAAATGGCCATTTTTATCTCTGAGTACTTTTCCTGTCTTGTAGTCAGCATTATCCGATATGAGTATTGCTACACCTGCTTTTTTTTGGATGTTATTTGCTTGGAGTATTGTTTTCCAGCCTTTCACTTTGAATTTGTTTTTATCCTTGTTACTTAGATGAGTTTCCTGTAGGCAGCATATAGTTGGATTTTCTTTTTTAATCCATTCTGCTACTCTGTGCCTTTTTATTGGTGAGTTTAATCCGTTTACATTTAGTGTAATTATTGATACTTGTGAGTTCCCTATTGCCATTTTATATCTTGCTTTCTGTTAGTTTTGTGTCTTGTTTGATCCTTCTCTTTCGTTTTTCTATCTTTTGTTTTTATTTGGTTGTATTCCATACATCTTTCCTCTGTTGCTATCTTTTTTATCTCATGTGCTTCTGTGGTGGTTTTTTCAATGGTGGTTACCTTTGAGTAATGAAAAGGGTCCCTACCCTGTTCATTGTAGCAAACTATTTTGTGAGTACTTTTGCACTCCATCGTCCTTTGCTACTGTTAATCTCCATCTTCTCCCCCTCTTTCTTTTTGTTGTTGTCACAGTTTAAATTTGGTTTTATTGTGTTCTTCTTGGAGCTTTTACTTGTGGCTCTGTTTTTTTTTTTGTTCTTTGTATCTGATTGGAGAACCCCCTTTAGTAATTCCTGGAGTGGGGGTTTTCTGATGATAAATTCCCTCATCTTTTCTGTATCTGTGAATATTTTTATTTCTCCTTCATATTTGAAGGATAGCTTTGATGGGTATAGTATTCGTGGCTGAAAGTTCCTCTCTTTCAGGACTTTAAATATTGGGGTCCACTCTCTTCTAGCTTGTAGAGTTTCTGCTGAGAAATCTGATGATAATCTAATGGGCCTTCCTTTATATGTTGTATTCTTCTTTTCCCTGGCTGCCTTGAGAATTTTTTCTTTGCTGTTGGTTTGTGTCAATTTCATTATGATATGCCTTGGAGTAGGTTTGTTGGGGTTAAGAAAACTCGGAGTTCTGTTTGCTTCTTGAATTTGAGGCTTTAGTTCTTTCCACAGGCTTGGGAAGTTCTCATCTATTATTTGTTTGAGTATGTTCTCCATTCCATTTTCTCTCTCTTCTCCCTCTGATATACCTATTATTCTTATGTTATTCTTTTTGATGGAGTCAGATAATTCTTGTAGGGCTATCTCATTTTTTTTAATTTTTGAGTCTCTTTCTTCTTCTCTCTGTTGTGCCTCAAGTTGCTTGTCTTCTATTTCACTAATCCTCTCTTCTATCTGACCTGTTCTATTAGCTAAGCTTGTTATTTCGTTTTTCAGCTCGTGAATTGAGTTTTTCATCTCTGTTTGATTTGTTTTTATAGTTTCAATTTCTTTGGACATATATTCTTTGTGTTCATTGAGTTGTTTTCTGAGCTCCCTAAATTGCCTTTCTGTGTTTTCTTGTATATCTCGGAGGATTTTTAGGATTTCTATCTTGAATTCTCTGTCATTTAGCTCCAAGGTTTCCAATATATTAAATTTTTTCTCCATAGATTTTTCCTCATCTAGCTGTGTTACCTCTCTTTCTTTTGTATCCATGATATTCGATTTTCTTTTCCTTAATGGCATCTGAGGGTGGTTTTGTTGATAGTATTAATGAGATTTAATAAAGAATAAAAAGTTAAAAAAAATAAAAAATCAAAAAGAGTTGTTTTTTTTAAAAAAATTAATAATGAAATAAAGAAAAATAAAATAATAATTTTTAAAAAAAGGAAATTATTCCCCCCCTCCTTTTTTCCTCTCCTCTCCCCTTTTTCTTGAGAAAATCTTGTGGTGAACTGTGAATTATAACAAATAATGCCTGTGATGGAGGTCCTGAATTGGGGAAAAGTAATAAAGGGGTAAAAAAAAAAAAGAAAAAGGGGGGCGGTATGGACCCACAAAAAGCAAATAAGGAAAAAATTTGGGTCAAGAATAAAATGATTTGCTTTTAGGTGTTGGTTGTCTAAGAGTTATGATGAGAGGAATAAGAGGAGAACAGAAAAATGGGGGGACAAATTAAAAAAATACTATTGTATTTAGTGGAACAAGAACTAGATAAAATGGAGAGCCAGGGATGGGAGCACTGCTAGTGAGTTAAAAAGGTGAAGTAAAAACCCCCAAAATGCCACAAACATAAGTTTGAGTCCCAGATAAGATAATTTGTTTGTTATTGATGTTTGAATGAGAGGAGATGTAAAGGAGAAAGGAAGAAACTAATATAGAGGGAGAAAAGAAAGAGAGAGAGAGAAAAAAAGAGGGAACCAGTAAAAGAAAAAAAAAGAAAGGAGAGAGAGAGAGTTAAGGGTTTTGGAGTGCAACCCTCATAGAGAGAAAGGAAGAGGAGAAAAAAGATAATGGGAGATGTAACACTTATGGGTAGTGTAGTTCAAGGAGAGGAGAGAGTAAGACTGGCAGAGAGTTAATCGGCCAAATTGGAGGAGGAAAAAAAGTATCAAGAATGAAGATAAGAGAAACAAACGAACAAATATAATAAAATGGGATAGGTTATAAAGTCTGCAGATTATTCTTGATTTTGAGAGGTTAGCTTCTTGTTTTTTCTTTTCTCTCCCTCTTCCTGGTCGGTGACTCTGTACCCCAGGTTCTGCCCCTTTGGCACGCTCAGGTAGAGGTTTGCAGTTGATAAGTCTCTATGGCAATGTCATGTATTGTGCTTTAGTCTCGTTGGGAGTCAAGGCTCATTAGCATTCATAGGCTCCGACAGTGAGAGAGTCCGTGTTCCTGGAGCCTTTCTCCTAGTCTTTCCTTCCTCAATTAGTAGCCTGATAATCCAGCTATGGGGTTGTTGCTGCCTCTGCCTGGATAGTAAGAGGTTCAAAGAGCTGGCAACTCCCCACTCTATTCCCACTCAGCACAGGGCTCTGGGTAAGGCTCAGTCAGTCAGAGCTGCTAGCATAATCAGGCGGGCTTTCCGCCCACTCAAAGACCTCTGGCTCTGCCACTCTGTCCGGTAACACAGGCGGGCACCCACTTCCGGGGCGCTTGGAGGAAACTCTCACTCACTGTCTGCGACCAGGATATCCGGCCAGCAGTCTCACGCTCTGAGTGAAACCCCGAACCGCATGGAAATTTGCAGCGCTGGAATTCGCTCTCGCTCCGTCCCCGTGCACGGCTTTTGCAAGGCGCTGGGGCGGCCCGAGATTCCGCTTTTGCCCACACAAAGGCCCCTGACTCTGCCCCTCTGTGCGATAACACGGGCGCGCACTGCCGAGGCACTCGGAGGAATCGCTCACTACCTATCTGCGCGCGCACACCAGGATATGAGGCCGGCCGCGTTTCCCTGAGTGAAACCCTCACCAGCACGGAAAATCTCCACCGTTGGAATTAGTTCTCGCTCCCTCCCGTGCGCGGCTTTCCCAGGGCGCTGGGGCTGCCCAGAGATTCTGCTTTCGGCCCACAGAAAGGCCTCTGACCCTGCCTCTCTGTGGGGCAACACGGACACCCACTTCTGGGGCTTAGGAAGATATCTCTCGCCCACTAACTGCGCACCAACCAGGAGACCGGGTAAAATGGCCGCTCCGCTTGTCTTTCTTTGTTTGGGTTTGGCGCGAGTGTTAGCTTGTATTGCCCGGCTTGCCACAGGAACAGTTTTTCCTCCACTAGGATCTCCGTGCCACAGCCTGGTTCGGCCTTTTGTGCGCGGCCTGGATGTATTCACCCCCTTTGCCCGCCTCAGTTTCTATATTCACAGTTACCAGAGAAAGCCGCCCTGTCTAGGTTAGTGAGGAAGGCGGAGCATTTCTTACTCCCTATTTCCTTCAGGATTTGGTTATATATTTAGCCAATTTTTCACTCGACCATACCTTCGGGTGTATTGTGAAGCATCTGGAGGCTCCAAGTATAGGTTTTTCTGTTTCTGGTTGAAGATCTTGTTGAGTTTTGGGGGAGATTTATCGGTATCGCTTCCTACTCCGCCATTACTCTGACGTCATCTAGGCGATCCCTTCTGCTTGGGTCTGAGGAAGGGTGACTTTCCGGACTCTGTTCTCAGGGCCCGACGCCGGTGGCGGGGCTGTAGACAGATGTGAGCTAATTGCTTGCTTTTTGCGCGGAGTCTATTTCGTTTCTATGCGGCGAGAGCCACGGGAGCCGGCTGTGTGTGTGATGGAAGACCAGCAGGTGCAGGGCTGACCAATGACGGTCCCCTCCCCCTCCCCCCGGCCCTGAGCTGGTGTCGAGCCTGCCGGCCCTGACGAGGGAGCCGTTGGACCAGGAGCGCCGCTGTGATTCCTCTCTGGAGGGGAGCGCTGGCTGGCCCAGAGGACGCACAGTGGGCATCGTGAATACAGGACCGCCCCCAGGCCTCACGCGGTTTTGTAATCTGAGAACGTCCACAAGAGCCGACAACTGTGCCGTTTTTAAGTCAGCTCCCCGAGCCCTCAAGACGCCGAGACGAGCCTGACCAGGCGGTGGAGCGGTGGCTGAAACACTGGGCTGGGATGCTCAGGACACAGGTTCCAGACCCCAAGGTCGCCAGCTTGAGCGCAGGGTCACCGGCTTGAGCGTGGGATCATAGACTTGACCCCAAGGTTGCTGGGTTGAGCCCAAGGTCTCTGGATTGAGCAAGGGGTCACTTAACTCTGCTGGAACCCCCAACTCCAATCAAGGCACGTCTGAGAAAGCAATCAATGAACAAGTAAGATGCTGCAATGAAGAATTGATGCTTCTCATCTCGCTCTCTTCCAGCCTGTCTGTCCCTGTCCCTCCCCACCTCTCTCTCACACACACACACTTAAAAAAAAACAAAACAACGCTGAGACGAGACCCTCTCCTGGGGTCCTCAGCCGGACACCAGGCCCTGGGAAGGGCAGCTGCTGTCTCTTTGCAGAGGGGAGAAAATAAGGGCTGTGGACACACCCTGGCAAACAGGCTGCATGCACCCTCATGCCAACCAGTTCACTACATGATTCAAATAATCGCTTAAAGAATTCTGTTTGAATAAACACGTAACCTCTGTCTTGCTCCAAACACAACACTTAATGTAAGACGGATCATGGACCCCAACACAAATCCCAGAACCAGATAGAAGCTTCTAGAACAGGGGCCAGCAAACTTTTTTTTGGGGGGGTAAAGACGCAAATATGAACTATTTTAGGCTTTTTCATTTCATTTTCATGAATTTACGTTTAAAAGCTGAAGCAGTGGAAAATATTTTCCCCTTAAGCGCAACTCCGTTGTCCTGGTGGGACATTACTTCACGTTCACTGTGAAGAGCTAGCACCTGAGCCGAGATGCACTGTAAGTATAAAACAGACATCACGTTTTGAAGACTTGTTACCAAAAGAGGCAAAAATTTCTTCTTATAATTTGAATCTTACTTATCTATTCAAATGATCCTTATTTTTTGGCTTAAACAACTCACAGTTAACTATAGTAAATAATCATTTTTAAAATGCGTTGAGCTAAAAAAAAAAAAAGTATTCACATCATTTTAGTCTGTTTCTTTTCCTAATGTGGTTACTAGAAAATCTGAAATTACGCGTGTGGCTCTCGTTACAGTGCTCCTGGACAGAGCTGGTCCGTACAGGCTGGGGCAAAGGTAGGTTTACAGTTGTTCATACGGAAAATAATACAGTAATTAAGGAGTCATCACACAAGAATGAAATCCGTGTTTTCCATTCTCACAACTATAAACCCGCCCCTGCCCACTCTGTCTCTTGTTTTGGGTGGTGGTTACTTGAGTATTTGCAAATGTCAAAAGTCATTGAAATTGAACCGAGTGCCTAAAACCCGTGCATTTTATTGCGTATTAATTAGAGTTTAATTTTTTTTTTTTCTCTGAAGCTGGAACCGGGGAGAGACAGTCAGACAGACTCCCGCATGCGCCCGACCGGGATCCACCCGGCACGCCCACCAGGGGCGATGCTCTGCCCACCAGGGGGCGATGCTCTGCCCCTCTGGGGCGTCGCTCTGTCCCTCCGGGGCGTCGCTCTGTTGTGACCAGAGCCACTCTAGTACCTGGGGCAGAGGCCAAGGAGCCATCCCCAGCGCCTGGGCCATCTTTGCTCCAATGGAGCCTTGGCTGCGGGAGGGGAAGAGAGAGACAGAGAGGAAGGAGAGGGGGAGGGGTGGAGAAGCAGATGGGCGCTTCTCCTGTGTGCCCTGGCCGGGAATCAAACCAGGGACTTCTGCACGCCAGGCCGACGCTCTACCGCTGAGCCAACCAGCCAGGGCCTATTAGAGTTTAATTTTTAAAAAATCACTGCACACAATGCAAGCAACAGCTCAAATGCTGTAGAGATGTTCGCCTGAAACCTGTGTGCTCTCATTGATCCCTGTCCCCCTGTTAAATTTAATTCCTAAATAAAAAACAAAAAATTGACACCCACACGACCCCTGCTCAGCTGATTCATGGTATTAGAAGATTTGAAGTTCAGATTTGAAGTTCAATATGTATATATGGAAGACATATTGATCTATATAGAAGCTGTATATATATAGTATATATCTGTATAGTATATATCTGTATAGAGAGAAGACATGTATATTATATATGTTTATATATAATTAATACACAATTCAAAAAAAAAGCCTCAAGACTTATTTTAAAATTGAACTTGGCTTTATGGTGTATCCAAAGAGTTTAATCCTTCGCATTTTAAAAGCAAATGATGCAGAACAATGGGTTGATTAGTTAGGCCCTGCCCAGGGAGCCCTTGGGTCCCAGAAGCAAGAAGGGTCTACAGTCTGGTTCCAGGCCTGGTTCCCCGGACCACCAGTCTGTCCCCGGTGGGGAGGACCTGTCCTATTTGAAAGAGACCGTGGCCCTGGCGTCCACCCCGCCTGAAGGCAACCCTCTGCGTTGCTCTGGGCCCTGCCTTCCATCAGACCCTTCAGGATGTGCTCGGGCTGCAGCACAGTTCTCTGGGAAAGCAAAACTTCTGACCAAAAGAGGCCTTCCTGCTTATGGCAGCCAGGCCAGACGCCTTGTGACACCAGGGACACAGACTTCCTGAACTGAGGGGGATGGGGCTGAGGTGGCCACGTGGCAGAGAGTAGGGGTTGACCACTCAGATACATGTGTCCTGACCAGAGTGACCGCAACGCTGGGCTGGTTCAGGCAGGAAGGCCAGACGCAGGCGGGGACTTTCCACTCTGGGTGTAGAGGGAGAGGAAGTCAGCTGCGGTCTAGCAGACAGAGCGGGCCCAGACCGCAGGGTGAGGGAGTGACCAGCAGCAGCACAGGAAGATGTGGTCAACCTCAGCCCCATCCCCATCTTCGGGAGGGTCAGACCCTCAGACATGCCTCTGCACCGGCTTCTGGTCCGTATAGTCGCTCCCCGCCCACCGAGTTAGACAAGGTGGTAGGCCTGCCCGCTGGGCACCTGGAGCAGCTCAGATTTGTGGATTCCCTCGGCAATCTGCCCGCTGGCAGAATCCAGAGCCGGTGCCGCCCATGGCCACGTCCCATCCCGGTGGCCCTCCTAGCAGCGGTAACTTCCGAAGTATACGCATCCATTAACAGGGTGTGCCCCCCCATCCCAGCATGGCCTCCCGGGCCTCTGAGGCTTGGGAGCTGCATGGACTGCGGGGTTTAGAGGTAGCACGTCGCCTCACATCATATAGACTCGCATCTCCCTCCGTGTACCGGGCTTCATTGATTTCTCTGTACTCATGAGGGATGCAGCTGGCAGGGCCCCGATCTCTGATGCATCCGCGCTGTCAGTCAAAGGGGAGAGACAGGGCAGGAGGGAGGCATTATTATTCCAAAGCAGAGTCATTAGATTAATGGGAAGCTCCACCATGCCGCTGATGTGGGGAGAGTCCATGACATTACAGAGGGAGGGCTGTCTCCCGATGAGAGAGCTGCTGCTTCTCAAGCATGCGTCCTATCTTCCTACTGACGAGCTCGCATGGGCGCATCCTACTCTCAGCTGCTGCTGCTGCTTGCCGGGAGCTCTCCTGGGCGGGCGGGCTGGCGCGCTGATTAGTGCCTGTTAGATTCGGCGTTAGCAGCTTAGAGACCAAATCACCACCGCTCCTCATTTGCGCCCCCATCTCCTTCAACGTGCGCGCGCGCACACACCGGGAAAATGAGATGGTGATTTGTGCCGGAGCAAAGGCCATTTCTCATGACGTCGCCAAAAGGAAATTCTCTCTCTCCGCGACTGAGCTTCCCCCACCCCACCCCCTATAATTTGGGAAAATAAAAGCTTGAAGGCCATAAGTAGACTGCAAACTTTAGAAACAATTCCCCCCCGGGGGTGGGGTGGGGGTGGGGATGTCTCCCGTGTCCTTCTATCCACACACATTTGGTTTTTCCCAAGTCGGAGCTTGTCATCAAGTAGCTGTATCTTAGGCCCTGGCCGGTTGGCTCAGCGGTAGAGGGTCGGCCTGGCGTGCGGGGGACCCGGGTTCGATTCCCGGCCAGGGCACATAGGAGAAGCACGATTTGCTTCTCCACCCCCACCTCCTCCTTCCTCTCTGTCTCTCTCTTCCCCTCCCGCAGCCAAGGCTCCATTGGAGCAAAGATGGCCCGGGCACTGGGGATGGCTCCTTGGCCTCTGCCCCAGGCGCTGGAGTGGCTCTGGTCGTGGCAGAGCGACGCCCCGGAGGGGTAGAGCATCGCCCCCTGGTGGGCAGAGCATTGCCCCTGGTGGGCGTGCCGGGTGGATCCCGGTCGGGCGCATGCGGGAGTCTGTCTGACTGTCTCTCCCATTTACAGCTTCAGAAAAATACAAAAAAAATAAAATAAAAAAGTAGCTGTATCTTCATGGCTTTCATTTTCACCTTCTAGAATGATTTATTATTCGGGGTGGATGGAGGTGGAGGGGAGAGTTTCTCCAGGGGGTGTTTCTAAGTGTCAGGAAATGGTTCTCTGGTTCCACGGTAAAGAGAGTTGGGTGATGCCAGAGGTGCTGGTGGTAGGAATGTGGGCAGCTGTTGGCTGTTGGCACGACAGTGGGAACGGACCAGGACAGAAAAGATTGTTGAGGGTGAAATGTGCGGAGTCGAAGTGCAATACATATTTTTAGCCACCACAGCCACCCCTCTGCGTCCTGGACTATATACACACCCTCTCCAGGGACGAGGAAGTCTGCAATCCGCTTCCTGCTCACTGACGACTCACCCGGCGGAGCCACGGGCTTCACGCAGCTCCTCGCCCTGCCGGCCATCTTGCTTTTGAACTCTTGGGGCCTCTGAGCTCCCTGGTCATCCACGGACTGTGTTTCTGTGTCTAGCCTCACCTCGCCCTTTGGACTTGGTGCTTCGAGAGGACTCACGATGACTGACTCAGATCAACGTCCCTCCTGGTCCAGCTCCGCCACGGTGTCCTCCTCCTCTCCTCACCCACCACCCACCCACCCGCCACCCTGCTGGGAGCCTCTCGCCTTTCTCTGGGACCAGAACCATGATGGAGAAACCCGGGTCACATCAGAACAGGCCCCCTGCTGCCTTTGACGTGGGTGCGTTTTGTTTTCTCTGCTAGGGTGTTATTTCTCCGCTAATGTCCTCTGATAACCTCATCTGGCAAATGTAATACCTGGGAAACTAGTCCCTACTCCCCCCTTCCCTCCCCGGGGGCGTTGGCTACGGTTCCAGCTCAGCGGGTGTGCGGTCTGCCTTCCCTCCACATTTTTCTTTTGAAAGTTCCAGAACTATGGACTTGCCATTAACAGCCTATTAACGTATCTTTTTGATGAAAACTGTACAGTTCATCACCAAACACGCCAAGTCAAGACGATACATAAAACGTAGGCACTTAGCACATAACTGCGCAGCTATTATAAATCCATTCTTCTTTCCCTCGAAGACTTTAAGAGGCCCTCGTAAAATTGGACACCATCTAAGTGCTCGGTGGGCGGGGACGGGTGAAGATACGCCCCAGTCCTACTAAAGCGACCGCTGGGTTTGCAGGGACCGTTTCATGACTTGGGGGAAGATGCTGAGTGGGAAGACGGGGGGTGCAGGGGGGGGGAGTGGTGGCGTCTTCTGTGTCAATGCACCATATCCTGCAGCCTCGACTGGGACACTGGCTTCCGGGGCCAGGGGACCCTCTCTATCTTCATCAAGTCCCCGCTGGGCAGAGTGGCCAGAGGGCAGCTAGCTGGAAATCACCCGAGGAAGGGCTGCTGCTTCCAGTCAGGGGCTCAAGGCAGGAGGAGACCTGTGTGTGGGGGTGGAGGGGGAGGGAGAGATGGTGGGGGGGATGGAGGGACGGAGGAGGGTGGCCATCCACATTCCCTGCAGTGAGATCTTGCCAGGCTAGGGGTCCTCAAACTTTTTACACAGGGGGCCAGTTCACTGTCCCTCAGACCGTTGGAGGGCCGGACTATAAAAAAAACAACTATGAACAAATCCCTATGCACACTGCACATATCTTATTTTAAAGTAAAAAAACAAAACGGGAACAAATACAATATTTAAAATAAAGAACAAGTAAATTTAAATCAACAAACTGACCAGTATTTCAATGGGAACTCTGCTCCTCTCACTGACCACCAATGAAAGAGGTGCCCCTTCCGGAAGTGCTGGAGGGGGGGCGGATACATGGCCTCAGGGGGCCGCATGCGGCCCGTGGGCTGTAGTTTGGGGACCCCTGTGCCAAGCTGTCCAATCTCATTCGACGTTGCTGTTCCAGGCTTATCTTGACTCTTCAGTGCCTGCCTAGACTACTTCCGGGGGGGGGGTTACCCCGAGGCACGCACAATGGATAGACTAGCGCCAGGCTGACAATTCGCCGGGCAGTATCCATGCGCTTCTCGGCTTCACATTCCATCACGTCCCCAGTGTGTGCGCACACCCACACACAGCTGTGCACGAACACACTGACCCCCGTAGAAATGTGGGGAGCCAACACTGGAATGAGGGCGGGGTGGGGTGCTGGCGCTGTTGTAAAGAGCAGGGGGGGGGGGCGGGGGCGCGGGCTGGAGGACCCCCCCACCCCCACCCCGGGTCGGAGGGTGGCCAGGTCCAATCTGGATTTCAGATAAACAACACTTCTTTATTAGTATAAAGATTTTCACTCTCTTTAGCTGGCAATTCTGCCTGGACCCCTGGTTGATGAGAAGAAAAGCTAAGACTAGGATTTATTACTGGGGAGAGGGAGTTCCCATCTCTCCCGGATTTCTCTCTCTTTTTTTTTTTTTTTTTTTTGAGAGAACTCACTCTCACGCTCCCCTTTCTGCCTGGAATTCACATAGAATGAACCTCCAGCGTTTCCCTGGCAACTGGGGCCTCCCAGTAACTTTCTCAAAAAGCCCGTGGACAGAAACCCCGCAGAACTCTGTTCGAAGAGAGCTGGTGTGGCTTCCCACCAGACACGTTTTAAAACAACATTTAAACAAGATTTTGGAAACTGGGTTTTGTCACGTATTAACCTCTCTCCTTTCCTTTTTTTTGGGGGGGGCGGGGGAGGGGGAGGAGAGGAAAAGCCCACAGACATTTTTCTTGTACAGGTCAGGGGCTGCTGTTGGCTCAGCTCTGGGTCTCAGGTGACCTGGCCTGGACGGGGACTGTCCAAGGGGGACTGCCTAGATCTCACTGAATCGTCACACAAGCCTGGAGCTAAGGGGGACCAGAGATTCTGAGAGGATGAGGTCCACACTTAGAGATGGAGAGACAAAAGGCCCTTTGTTGTGTTTCTCTTCATGCATCATGTACTTTGAAATATTTAGTTAAGTTGCATTTATTGAGAAATAATGAATTCTTTTTTTTTTTTTGCATTTTTCTGAAGTGAGAAGCGGAGAGGCAGAGAGACAGACTCCCGCGTGCGCCCGACCGGGATCCACCCAGCATGCCCACCAGGGGGCGACGCTCTGCCCATCTGGGGTGTCACTCTGTTGCATCCAGAGCCATTCTAGCGCCTGAGGCAGAGGCCACAGAGCCATCCTCAGTGCCTGGACCAACTTTGCTCCAATGGAGCCTTGGCTGCGGGAGGGGAAGAGAGAGACAGAGAGGAAGGAGAGGGGGAAGGGTGGAGAGGCAGATGGGCGCCTCTCCTGTGTGCCTTGGCCGGGAATCGAACCCGCGGGACTCCTGCATGCCAGGCCGACGCTCTATCACTGAGCCAACCGGCCAGGGCCTTTAAGGTTGTTTTTAAAATCAAACCATACAACATGCCACGAGCACTTCCGTGGAGTCCGTGTGTCCTGTGGAGTGGATGAATTCCAGCGGAAGGCAAAGACGCTCTGTGTGCTAGTTAGCCTGAATGCTGTCCTGCTCCGTAAGGGCACAGAGGGTTCCGTCTGTCCGTCAAGCTTCTGGAAATACAGAGACAGGACGAAAGACTCCCTTTCTGCTGGTGTGAGCGCCTGGGTGGGGCTGACCTTGGGAGGGAAGCGGTCAGTGGTCCTGGAGGAGAAGGCCTGGGGAAGAGAAACGAGAACGCCTGGGCTATGTGGGTGGGGACTTCCAACCACCGCCCATAAGCACATTCTGAAGGAACAAACGTCATTATGTTCCCAGGTTTGATGTCCAGCTGCCCGGGTTCCAATCTCCGCTCTGCCCCTACTTAGTTGTGTTGCTCTGACCTCGCTGAGCCTCAGTTTCCCCATCTGTACGTTGGGGCTGATCACAGTAACAACTCACACCGTTCAGGATGGACGTGGGTGCACAGAACACAGACGAAGCCCAACTCCCATTGATGGTGCCTTGTTTTTTCCCATTTTTGGGCAGTGTCCGCTTCATCATAACATCAGATGATCCTGCGTCTGACCCAGTCCTGGAGTCCTGGAGCGAGAAACGGCCTCATGGAGAGAGAGAGCAAGTATCCCCTCTGGAAATCCTCGCCGTGGAGTGAGAAAACGTCTCCCATGGAGCCCTCATGAAAACTCCTCCCCAGGTTTGGCCCTGGCCGGTTGGCTCAGCGGTAGAGCGTTGGCCTGGCGTGCGGGGGACCCGGGTTTGATTCCTGGCCAGGGCACATAGGGGAAGCGCCCATTTGCTTCTCCACCCCCACCCCCTCCTTCCTCTCTGTCTCTCTCTTCCCCTCCCGCAGCCAAGGCTCCATTGGAGCAAAGATGGCCCGGGCGCTGGGGATGGCTCCTTGGCCTCTGCCCCAGGCGCTAGAGTGGCTCTGGTCGCGACAGAGCGATGCGTCGGAGGGGCAGAGCATCGCCCCCTGGTGGGCAGAGCGTCGCCCCCTGGTGGGTGTGCCGGGTGGATCCCGGTCGGGCGCATGCGGGAGTCTGTCTGACTGTCTCTCCCCGTTTCCAGCTTCAGAAAAAAACAACAAAAACAAACAAACAAAAAACCTCCTCCCCAGGTTCATGGACTGACTTCCATGATGTGACCATGTTTGTACCAATCAGGGTCCAGGGAGTGAGATTCCGTTGGTCCAATCTGCCTGAAGTCCCCACCCCCTTCTCGAGGGCGGAGGTGGAGTTACCCCAAAGAACATGCCCGAACGGAGATCGGGATACTCATGGGAGAGTCATGAGGGTGCAGGGAGTTCACACCCGAGAAGTGCCAGGTACACAGTGAGTGCTCAATAAATGTTAACGAGTTCTTGGCCGTTCTTGTTTCCCCAGTGAAATATGGTTAAGCAGCTGTATTATGAAAAGAATGTATTTTCCTGAAAATGTTATGTCCATATCTCATCATCATCATCATCATCATCGTCATCACCGTCACCGTCATCGACACTGCCATTGGCTGAGTCCTGCTGTATGCCACGCTATTCCAGGTGCCTCACGGTCCTATATCTAATCCCTGGAACAATTTGGGAAGCCGTACCTCAGTAGTGACCTACCGCAGATATATTCTCCCCCCTTCCTAACTACGCAGACTCCGGGTTTGTTTACCATGGCAAGGCACGAAAATTTTAAAACCTAAATTAATTAAAAGAAAAACAACAACACCCAATCTCACTACTACTTTTCGGTGTGATAATCTAAACTGTGAGACAGCCCTGGCTGGTTGGCTCAGCAGTAGAGCATCGGCCTAGTGTGCGGAGGACCTGGGTTCAATTCCCGGCCAGGGCACACAGGAGAAGCGCCCATTTGCTTCTCCACCCCTCCGCCGCGCTTTCCTCTCTGTCTCTCTCTTCTCCTTCCGCAGCCAAGGCTCCATTGGAGCAAAGATGGCCCGGGCACTGGGGATGGCTCTGTGGCCTCTGCCCCAGGCGCTAGAGTGGCTCTGGTCGCAACATGGTGACGCCCAGGATGGGCAGAGCATCGCCCCCTGGTGGGCAGAGCGTCGCCCCTGGTGGGCGTGCCAGGCGGATCCCGGTTGGGCACATGCTGGAGTCTGTCTGACTGTCTCTCCCTGTTTCCAGCTTCAGAAAAATGAAAAAAAAAAAAATAAAATAAACTGTGAGACAGTTGGAAACAGAACATCGAGTGAAATGATAGACAAAGAAAAAAAGATCTCTTATGCTGCCAGCCTCTTTTGCAGCTAGGAGTGGTCATGTGACACATTCCGGCCAATGAGCTGTGAGGGGGGGTCTCCCTGAGACTCTGGGGGAGGAACCCTGTCTTCTTGACAGAAGCACCGCCTGTCCCTCCTCCCTCGCTCCTCCCTGCCCCTCCTCCCTGCCCTTAGCGTGAGCAGGAAGATGGAGGTCACAGAAGAATAACGGAGCCAGGAGGTGAGGCCATTAGGATCCCAGGGAGCCATCTACCGGCCCTGGAGCGCCTCCCCCAGGTATTATCTCTATCTGGTCGCGTGTGGAGGCAGAGAGAGAAATGCCCTCCCTGCTGAAGACTCTCAGCTTGGGTTTCTGCTACAATCAAGTGAGCGCCACCGCCAGCAGGCTGTTTGCTAGACATCGTAACCCGCTCCGCAGATGAGAAAACCGAGGCTGAGAGAGGTGACGCGTTCACCTCACGTCTGGAACTGGGTCTCCAAGACCAGCGCTCCCGCCTGGGAAAGGCAGGGAGGTCCTGGCTCGTCCACAGCGCAAACGAACCCGAGGACATCGGGCTCGGGGAAATAAACCAGTTAGTTACAAAAGGACAGATGCCGGGTGGTTCCGCTTCCGTGAGGTCCCTGGGAGGGTCACATTCATAGGTAGGAAGTGGGAAAGGGGGGACCAGGGACCGGGTGAGGGGGTGGGGGACACACGGAGTCTCAGTTTGGGAAGGTGAGAAAATTCTGTGGGTGGCGGCGGTGGCCACACAGAAACGAGGAGGTGCTTTACGCCGCTGGACTGCACACGTAAGAGTGAATGGTCACTATGGCAAACTTTACGGTATATTTCACCACCATGGCAAACATTTTGTGTGGGAAGATTTTACTAAAAACAAAACAAACAAACAAAAAAGCAACAGTCTTGCTACACCTGCCTCATCCACAGCGTAGGGGCATTCTGAGCGTCTTCCCACGGGGACTTGAGCTCACCTGTCCACCCTGCCCTCTCCCCCTCGGTCCTCTGGGGACCAACCCGCCAGGGTGATGGCCGCTGGGGCTGAGGCCATTCTGCCAACGGCAAGGACCAGGGATGGGTGTGGCCCTCGGTTCACAGCTCTCACCAGGGAGTGGAGAGTTTTTGGTGTCCCAGAGGCTGGCGTGGCAGGGTCCCCGGCCAGAACTTCCGACGTGCGGACAAGTGGCATCTCCACACGAGAGGACGGGGATAACATTTCTCCGGGAATAGGACATTCCTGGAGCATACATTAACATTCCAGACTCCCCAGACACCCCCAGGGTAGTCAGAGAGGTCCTGATTTGGGGAGATGCTCTGCCTTTTCCTGAGTGACAATGTCACTGCTCTGCTTCCCGAAGGAAGCCCACCGCCCCGTCTCCCCGCCCCAAGGGTCGCCGAGGCATCTCCACCGGGGTCAAGGTTCACCCATCGTTTCCTTCGCCATCGGGTGATGTTTCCGTGTGAGAGGTTTCAAGCTCTGAGTCACGTCTGTCCCCCCCCCCCCCTCGGGAGAGGGGGACCTTATGGAAGGGTTTAAAACGTCAGCTTTATTCTCTGGTGTTGAAAGCAAATCTCTGCAGCCTGAGGACGTGGATGGAGGGAGAGAGACCAAGGTTCATTTAGGACAGGGGTTCCCGAGCCCCGGCGGCCCCTTAGGAGGTACCCTGGGCAGCTTTGACAAATGCCGGTCAAGGAGAAGAGAGCCCCTTGGGGTGAAACCGTGGCATCGGAAGGGTTTAAAGTTCCCCCAGGTGCTTCCAAGGTGCAGCCAAACATGAGAACAGGCTTAGGAATCTTTGCTACACCCCACGCGGGGTCTGGGGACGAGCCGCAGCAGCTGCAGCACCGCTGGGAGCTGACGAGACACACCCCTTGCCCCCGTCACCAGGATTACCTGCACCGGAGTCACCCGTCAAGAGGATTCCCAGGCGATTGTGTGCACACAGTCGAGTTTGGGAAGCACTGGATTAGATCGCCCTCGGGAGGCATCTGATGACTGCTGACCATTCTGCTCTAGCTGATCGCTCTAACTTCCTCCCACCGTTAGGGAGGTAAGGCCATGGTCTGGCGTCTGAAAGTCAAGTCTGACTTCTTCACCCTGACCTGACGCAGAGAGTTGCTTGGATACCACTCCCGTACCAAATGCTGCTGCCTCTGGGGCCAGCGACTGCCAACATGGTAATGATCGGTAATAACGGGACATTTGTGGCAACCTCGTGTGACAGGAACTTATCTATATACATAGAGCCTCATTGAATCCTTCGGGTGAACAGGTACGTCAATATTTTTTTTTTGTCCCTGACTAAAAGACGAGGTCACAGAGGCTCAGAGAAGGCGTCACTTGCTCAACAAGCTCCCGCAGCCGGCCGGCCAGCGGTGGCGGCAGATGGCGGGGTCCCCTTCGCCCCACGGTACTTAGCGGCCTTACAGGAGGAGGTGAGAACGAACAAGGGCAGGGAACCTGGCAGAGGACGCGAGGGGAAGAGGGAGGAGGAGGAGGGGCAGGGGTGTGAAGCAGGAGGGCCAGGTGAAGTAGAGAGAGCAGCAGCCAGGACTCGGTCACAGCCACAGCGACAGAAACCTAACACCCTGCTGCAGTCACACAGAGGGACCTGCAGACTCATCCGAAGCGTCCAGCAGTAGCCAGGTCTCGGGACACGGTGTCTTTCTCCCTTTTTCTCCGTCCCTCGGCTCTGCTGGCCCCCATGGTGACTTTTCATGCTGAACAGGGTCTTCCTGCTGGTGTCAGTCTTGCAGCCATGACTTCCCAAGAACTCAACAATTGATTGACTTTTGTTGGCTGGGCCGGGCCGTCTGCCCCTCCCTGCGGGCAGGAGAGAGAAATCTCAAGGCCCAGAGGCAACGGGGGTGGGGGTTGGGGGGTGAGTGGGTGGGGAGATGCAGGGCCACTGCTGTCCTGAGCTGAACTGGACATTCTCTTTGTCCCCCCAGATCTCTCTGCCTCCCTCTCCGCCCTCCTCTCCGCCCCAGACTGATTCCCATGGACGACATCTCCCCTGGTTTCTTTCTCTCTCTTCCTTTTACTAAGGTAGAATGTGCCTACCCCAAAGCTCACCCACTCCAACTGTACCATTCAATGACGCTCAGTGTTTTATAGCACGATGACAGCATTGCCACACTCCTGTCTCATAACATTTCCATAATCCCCCCCCCCCCTCACACACACACCTCAGCCTGTCTGCTGCAGCTCTGGGCAATGTCTAGAACTTGACTCCAGTGGACATCTGATACAAATGGAACCATACGAAATGTAGTCTTCTAGGTCTGGCTTCCGTCACGTCACATCCTGTTTTTGAGACTCATCCATGTTGTCGAGTGCTTGTTTTTTCCTCGTTCTTCTGCCTAGTGTTCTATACAATGGTTCATCTTTTTACCAGTTGACAGACATTTGGATCGGTGGCAGGTTTTGGTCATTCTGAATCGCGCCGCCACAAATATTTGCATGCAAGTCTCTCTGTGCATGGGTAGATTCTGAGCAGCGTGGCATTGCTGGGTTCATGTTTGACCTTTTAAGAAACTGTAAAACTATCATTCAAAGCTACTGTATCATTTTACATTTTCCCCAGCAATTAATGAGTCCCAATTTCTCTATGTCCTTTGCCTATACTTTATTTCATTTGATTAAAAAAAAAAAAACTATAGCCATTTATTAGCTGTGTAGCGGTAGCTCATTATGGTTTTAATATGCATTTCCCTAATGACTAATAATGTTGAGTGCCTTTTCACATACTTATTAGTCATTTGTATGTCTGTTATCTTTGGTGAAATGTCCATCAAAGTTTGGCTCATTCTAAATTTGTCTTCTTATTACCGAGTTACAAGAGTTTGTGTATATTCTGGATACAAGTTCTTCATCAGAGATGTGATTGGCAAATATTTTCTCCCAGACTGTGGCCTGTCTTCATTTTCTTAATGGTGTCTTTTGAAGTGCAGATGTTTTTAATTTTAATGATGTCCAATTTATCAACCGGCTAATGCTTTTCATGTCATGTCTAAAACCTTTGCTTAACCCAAAGTCCTGCAGATTTTTGCCCTTAGAAGTTTTATAATTGTAGATTTTATAGTTAGGTCAATGATCCGTTTTGAGGTTTTTATATATGGTAGAGATAAAGGCCTAAACTCATTTTTTTTTTGTATACAAATATCCAATTGTTACAACACCATTGTTGAAAAGGCTATTGTTTATCCTGTGGAATTGTCTTGTGATCTTTGCAAAAATCAATTGGGTATACACTTAAGAGTTTATTTCCAGAGACCCACTCTGTTCCATTGATCGATGTGCTGATCTTTACTCCGGAATCACGGTGTCTGATTACTGGAGCTTTACATCCGGTGTTTAAATTGGGTAGTATACGTACTCCAGCTTTGTTCTTCTTCTTCAAAATTGTTTTGGCAACTCTAGTTCTTTTGCTTCTCCACGTTTATTTGAGGACCAGCTCGTAAGCTTCTTCAAAAATTCCTGCTGGGGCCCTGGCCAGACGGCTCAGTGGTAGAGTGTCAGCTTGGCGTGTGGAAGTCCCAGGTTTGATTCCCAGACAGGGCTCACAGGAGAGGCACCCATCTGCTTCTCCACCCCTCTCCCTTTTCTCTCTCTCTCTTTCTCTTCCCCTCCCACAGCCATGACTCGAATTATTGGAACAAGTTGACCCAGGCACTGAGGATGGCTCCATGGTCTCTTGGGTGTTGAGATAGCTCGATTGCTGAGCAACAGAGCAGCAGCCCCAGATGGGCAGAGCATCACCCTGTAGGGAGCTTGTCGGGTGGATCCCAGTTGGGGCGCATGTGAGAGTCTGTCTCTCTGCCTCCCTGCCTCTCACTTAATAATAATAAAAAAAATAGGCCCTGGCCGGTTGGCTCAGTGGTAGAGCGTCAGCCTGGTGTGTGGAAGTCCCGGGTTCGATTCCCAGCCAGGGCACACAGGAGAGGCGCCCATCTGCTTCTCCACCCCTCCCCGTCTCCTTCCTCTCTGTCTCTCTCTTCCCCTCCCGCAGCCGAGGCTCCATTGGAGCAAAAGATGGCCCGGGCACTGGGGATGGCTCCTTGGCCTCTGCCCCAGGCGCTAGAGTGGCTCTGGTCGCGACAGAGCGACGCCCCAGATGGGCAGAGCATCGCCCCCTGGTGGGTGTGCCGGGTGGATCCCGGTCGGGCGCATGCGGGAGTCTGTCTGACTGCCTCCCCGTTTCCAGCTTCAGAAAAAATACAAAAAAAAAAAAAAAAAAAATCCTGCTAGGATTTTAACAGGCATTGTAGTAAATCTATAGATCAATTTGGGGAAACTGACCTCTTAATAATACTAAATCTTTCAATCCATAAACTTGGAATATCTCTATTTACATCTTTTAAAATTTGTCCCAGCCATGTTTTATAGTTTTCCATATGCCAATCTCACCTACTTTGTGTTAAATCCATTCCAATGTGTTTTATTCTTTTTGGTGCTATTGCAAACAAATTAAAAAAAAATTCATCCATCCCCAAATGATGTATTGCTAATATGAAAAAACACAATTTATTTTTTTATATTGATCCTGTACTTTAAAAACTTGCTAAATGTATTAGCTCTAAGAGGCACTGGGGTGAGCATTTGGTCTTTCACATTAAATGTCGTATGAGCTGTGGGGGGTTTCTCGATGCTCTTCCTCAGGTGGAGGGAATTCCCTTCTGTTCCTGGTTTGCTGATTTTTCACACACATCCCCCTCCCATGAATAGGTCTTTGGATTTTGTCGGTTGTTTTTCTTTCTTCCTGTGTTTATGGAGATGATTCGCCATCTGAGCGTGCCGTCTGCCTCCTTGAAGGGGGCCTTGCTGGCTGAGAATTGCTCACTGCACGGTGAGGTGTCCGTGATGAAGGTGGGTTCCCTCAGCCCTGCTCAGTGCAATTATTTGATGCTCCCCCCTCTCCAGAGGTGGAACCCAATACCCCTCCCCTTGAATGTGGACTGGAGTTGGCATCTCACTTCTAGTGAGTCGAGTATGGCAGAAGTGGTGATATGTGACTCCTGAGACTAGGCTGTAGGGGGCTCTCTGGTTTCGTCCTTGTCTTTTCTCTTGGACTTCCTGCTGGGGTCGGAGGAGGCAGCCGCCATGTTGTGAGGACACCCAAGCGTCTTCCACCTGAGTTTACGCAGCGAGGAGCTGAGGCCTCTGGCCCACAAGCCGGTGAGTAAGTTTGGACGTGGACCCGAATGCCCTCACTGAGCCTTCAGATGGAGCCGCCCAGCCAACTTCCTGCCTGCAACCTCAGGAGAGACTGAGTCAGACCCCTGGGCTAAGCTGCACATGAATTCCTGACCCACAGAAGCAGGGACCCCAAAAATAAAAGAGTCCCTTGTTTTGGCATTACGTAGTAATTTGTTACACAGCAATAGAGAACCGACATGATCATTTCCTGCATTACTCTCTTTTGTAGCATTTATGCATTGAGCTCACTGTAGAACCCACTGCTTAGAAACTTTGTCTAGTGTGATCTCTGCTGGGCCCTCAGGGCCCTGACCCAGGGGAGCGCTTATAGGGCTGAACTTCACAGAGCGCCCCCGTGGTGGTGGATCAAGTCTGCTGGGAGGCAGAGGTATGCCTTGCAGGCAACGCCCCGGAGGCCATGATTTTTAATACTCCCCTTCTTTAGAAGACAAAGTTACTTTCTATGATAATCATGCACCCATCCTTTTCTTGAACGATATTTTAGTTCTAAAATAAACAGTCACAACTAAAAAGAAACTTGTATCCAGTGAAACCTCTCTGATACATTACAATTTGCACATACCAGACAGGCATGTGACACCTCTCCTTTTCTCCTTCTGTTTCACTGTTTCCAATGCTGAAAACAAAAACCGCAAGCGGCCACAACAACGAAAAGGGAGGGTTGATTTTGTTTCTTTGTCTTCCCGGTTACTGGTGCTACTGTTTATTTTGAGTCTACTGTTTCAACAAAGGGACTGGTCCGGCCACAGGGGTTGGAGACCTGACCCACCTGCCAGCTGAGCCCCACACAATTCCCAACCTTGGTGGGCTTCCTCTGAACAAGGAGCGCCGCACAGCTGAGCTCCTGAGCCGGGGCCGGCTGGCTGTACACCGGGAGGTTCTCCACGTCACCCTCCACGTTGAGTGCAATGCTTGTTAGAGGACAAGTCAGACAGAGGCGCCCGTCGGCAGCTAAACCGTTAGAACCGCACAGTAACTGCGGCAGCTGTCTAGGACTCAGACCAACGACAGGATTTGGGGAGGAGGTACGGATAGGTTACCACGGGCACCGTGTATAATTGAGGGCGCATGAGGATCATAAAGAGCAGATCGACTTGAGTCAGTTTTATCATTGCTTTTCTTTTTTATTTATTTCTCTCTCTCTGTGTGTGTGTGTTCACCACCCCAACTTAAGACTCCTTCCAGCATCCTTTATCCCCCCTGCTTACCCTCTCCTACCTCCTTCCCAACACGGTTTCCCCTCTTGTAATCACCATGATGATTGCTTCTGAATTCTCTACAGACGCTGCTGTCTTACTGCGGGCTCCTGGGATGACAGCTCGCACCCTGGTATGCCCCGACAAAGAGGAGCAAGGGTCATTCAGTGATGAGCTCTGAGCAGGACCCTGCACTGGAAACAGTTTTTGAACAAACAGGGATGACATCAGCCATCTAGCTTTCCTGTGGTCTTGTTTTTTTTTTGTTTTGTTTTAAAGTAAGAGGAAGGGAGATAGACAGGCTCCCACATGTGTCCCGACCGGGATCCACCCGGCAACTCCCGTGGAACTGATGCTTGAATGAACTGAGCTATCCTCAGCACCTGACGCTTGGACCGATCGAGCCACTGGCTGTGGGAGGGAAAGAGGGAGAGAGGAGGAGAGGGAAGGGTAGAGAAGCAGATGGTCACTTCTCATGTGTGCCCTGACTGTGGACCCAACCCGGGACGTCCGCATACCAGGCTGACGCTCTACCACTAAGCCAGCCAGCCAGGGTTTTCTGTGCCATTCTCGCAGACACAGTCTTTGAGGATCTTTGCTGTCCGTACTCAAGGGCCAGTGCTCCGTATGCTGGTCCTCCAGGGACAGCCCAGTCGTGGGTGCTGGCTCACGGTCTTCAGCTGCAGCCCTTTACGCAGCCCGTGCTCGGCACCGAATGGCTCAGGCGCCACCCAGCTGAGCCCCGCCAGAGCAGACACTTTGTGGGATATTGTCGGGTTATAGCTCCATTTCCTTACGCAGAGTCTTTAAAACGCGTTTAAATATTTCAAATCGTCTCTAAATTTTTTTAGGATTCATAAATCGAGAGCGGTAACAAGATCATGAAAGGGAACGCCGGCTCCCGACCAATAGGAGATGGAACCGACTTATTTATATGTTTATCATTTATTTCCCTTTCTCCCCGCTGGATGGTCCCCGGGGGGGATGTGATTTCTCGTTTCCGTGAGAATCTCAAGACAGAAAGCAGAAGTCAGTGTTAAATAATCTCCACTCCACACCTCTTCTAACTACCTGCAAGTCATTTGTTCTTAGGCGCAAACATCAATCCAGGGAACGTGAGATTTTAACTATCAATAAATATTCCAACATCCGCGCACACGGAGCCTCTAACTCCAGCATCAAAATGCAGATCGGCTAGAAATGAATAGATATTTGGATTTATGACAGAAGGCACTTCCTCTGGAAGCCCCTGCCAGGAAAGTCTGGGCACAGGGTGTAGAATATTTTGGATGAAGCCACCTCCCCTCTGCCCGCTGCTACCAAGTTGGTCCTGTAATCCGGCTAATTAATAATAAACACTGCAGGCTTCCTACCTCTCCCCCCCCATTTAAATTATCTTTGAAAGGAGGTGGCTGGGTGCCTCTTATAAAAGTGCCTTGAAACAGAAACCGTGTCAGAAACGAGCCTTTGTCAGCAGCCAGGATGTCGGCAGGGAGATCTCAGAAGCGTCGAGAAGGGACGCCCCTTCCCTGCTGGCATTTATACCACGTGACCCGTCCAACGGGCTTTCCTCCTGGGCCTGAGCACTGGGCAACGTCCATATGACACCTGCCCACGCTTGTCCCTCGCTGCTTGTCCCTTACTTCCTCTCTCCTCTCTGCCCGGAACCTGCCCAGGCCGACGGTGGCCTGACCTGACCTCACCTGCCGTTATGCTTCAGAACCCGGCGGCAGGGGGTGGCGGGGGGGGGGCGCGAAAGGACCACTGCGTCCTCAGAGCGCTCCACACGGTCCACACGTGGCCATCGTCAGGTGGCCGAAGTCGCCGCACACGAGGACGAAGCTTCGTCGCCTGGAAGACCCAGGCTGGGCAGCAGCGGGACACTGAGGTGCGTGCAGCTTGGTGACCTCCCAGGCCCAGGCTCCCGAACAGATTCTGCCCAAATCGCTGGGTAGCTCTGCTCCCCATAACGTGATCTGTTTGGGATACGAGTGAGTACTGACCGAGCGCTGGCTAGGTGCTGGGCACTGAGCCCTGTCCGTCAATGGTCTCCCTTGGTCTTCACGACCGGTGGTGGGAGCACCACCCCTGTTTCACAGGTGTGAACGCCGAGGCACACAGCGAGCGAGAGCCTAGCCAGGGGAGAGACCCAGACAGTTTCCTCTGGAGTCCAGACTGCACCTGTCCGACGTCCGCTAGCTTAGTCACAAGAGGATCGGCTTTTTCTTCTGAGTACTGTGTGTTCAGCAAGGCGCTAAGCCTTTGGCAAATATTGCTTCCGTCGTGTCTTCTGAGCCCCACAGCCTGTTCTCAAAATACGTCTGTAGCTCTGGCCGGTTGGCTCAGGGGTAGAGTGTCGGCCTGGCGTGTGGAAGTCCCAGGTTCAATTCCCAGCCAGGGCACACAGGAGAGGCGCCCATCTGCTTCTCCACCCCTCCCCCTCTCCTTCCTCTCTGTCTCTCTCTTCCCCTCCCGCAGCCGAGGCTCCATTGGAGCAAAGATGGCCCGGGCACTGAGGATGGCTCCGTGGCCTCTGCCTCAGGCACTAGAGTGGCTCTGGATGCAACAGAGCAACACCCCAGATGGGCAGAGCATCGCCCCCTGGGGGGCGTGCCGGGTGGATCCCGGTCGGGCACATGCAGGAGTGTCTGACTGCCTCCCCGTTTCCAACTTCAGAAAAATACAAAAAAAAAAAAAAAAATACATCTGTTGCATTGCTCCGCTTCAGTGAGATGGCGGGTGGGAGGGGGGCGGTGGCCGTCCTGGTGGTGAGCATTCGGAGAGCCGCCCTCCGGAACTGGGCAGACCCGGCGGTCTCAGGTATCTTCCGTCTGGTCCCTGTCCCGGCTTGGGTTCCCTTTGCTCCATTCCAGTCCAGCAGAGAGGGCCAAGGCCTAACCGGGTGAAAACACTCCTGAGGCCCCCTTCTCCCACCCCCATCGGATGATTTCCAGTGTGATGAAAAGTTGGGCGATATTCAAGGCTGAAGAGAAGGTGGGGAGGGGGAGCAGAAAGCAGCTCACACGCCCTGTGGTTTGGGGAGCAAACTGGTCCAGCCCTTCTGGGGAGCAACCTGGGGACCCCTGAAGGCCGAACGTGCGCGGAAAAACCACTGGCCGGAAATGCTGCGTGTAGGTGTGGCACCAGGGGGCGAGGGGAAACAGCCGGAACGCCCATCCAGAAGGGAACGCGGCCAAGAAGGCGCGGTGCGTCCATGGGGAGACTTCTCTAAGCAGCTGTACTCGAGAAACTGGGTCTACACGGACCAACGTGGGTGCTGATCAAAAACGTCACGTCGAGGGACGGAGAGCCAGAGCCAGGAAGCCGAAAGGAGCCCAAGAACGTTCTGGATTGCTCACGGACACACGTACCAGGGGACGGAGGCCCCGGACCCCCGATCAGGAGACAGGAGGGAGGGAGGGGAGGGCCTGCGGGTGGGGTTGGGAGGGACTGAACTTGATCTTGTCATGTTTTATGCATTTTATATCAGGGAAAGGAAAAAAAAAAAAAAAAGAAGCAAAGCAGCCACAAAAGACATGAAAACGTTGGCATTTGTTAATTCGAGGTGAGGAGCACCTGGGAATGTGTCGTGTTATCTCTGCCCTTTCCTGTGCATCGGACGCTCTGAAAAGATAAAGACCGACGTGAGGTGGCAGCCTGAAGTCGGGTGGCGCTCTGCTTCAACGAGGAGGACATTGTCACCAAAGAGACCAAGCAGACCCCCACCCCCCATAAAGAAGTGGATTTCTTGCCGATATGCTTGCTCTCTGGTGGCAGTGAGGACAGGAAGCAGAGCACTGCATCCAGGAGAGTCTCAAAATGTAAGAAATAAATAAAAAAAAAAAAACCATACATCTGGACCTCGTAGGCGATATTGATTCCCATCTACAGAGAGGCACAAATGGGAAGGGCAGCTAATCGATAAATAAATGCATTTCTTCTGTTCCTGACCTTAGATCATGTGTGCTGATCGAGGGCCATGCCACTGACTCTTAAAACCGGCGTTAAATATTAATTATTAGTCATCTGGTTCCGCCCCAGGAGGGGCTGTCGTCCCCTTAGCCGCAGGCTTCTCGGGGGGGGGGGGGGCTCCCACTGCGTCCCCACCCCCACCCGGCCTCCCGGAAACACAGGCAGATTCAGACTTGAGGTCTGACTCTTCTTGGAGGACAATTCTCCCTCTCCCCCCCCATCCCCCCCCCCCCCATCCCGGTGTCACAGCGGACAGGATCGTGTGGGAGACGGACCTCATTGTTCAAACAGGCTGAGCTCATGATGTGAGTGTGGATTTAAAGAAATCAGTTCTGGGCCAGGAATTAAAAATAGTTCTTTCCCTCCCCGCACCCCCCCCCCCATCCTTGACTCCTCCCTTTCTTTCTCTCTCTTGCCAGATTTAGGACCCGAGGAACCTGGCTAGGTCACCTTCCAGTTAGTATTCCTGTCACACCGCATATTTGCAACATGCTTGAGAGTCATTTTTATTTTTTTATTTTAGTACCAGATCTTTACAATACTCCCGTGTTCTTAGGCTTAGTTGTACAGGCAAGGAGAGAGAAACTTCAGGGGCGGTGTGGGGTGGGAGGGGTGGAGACGACGACTCAGAGATGCCACCCCAATTTGGGACTTTGTCCCCAAACTTGAGCACTCCAGGGGGGACAGGGACGTCATTTCCTCTCCTCCTCGACCCCTTTTCGTCATCCTCAGTGGCTTCTCTTCCACCTTCGAGTTCGAGAAAAACATCAACACAGTCCTCAGTGGCACTTTTCTTTCTTCTTCTTTTTATTTTTTATTTTTTAAATAGATGTGGAAACTGAGGCCCCGCCCGGAGCAGAACTCAGGTGTCCTGGTGCCCCATCTGGGGGCTCTTGCTTCTCTAGCACGTGCAGTCCCCTCTGTACACACTCCGTCGTGTCCCTGCGCCCCCCCCTCCCCGCCCCGCCACCATCCCCAATCGCTATGACCACCGACAGCCTCAGCACGTGACCTTCTTTGGGAATAGGGTCTTTGTGGCTGTAGTTATTTAAGTTAAAGATGAGGTCAAACCGGAGGAGGGTGGGCCCTCTGTCGAACGACCGGCGTCCTCATCAGGAGGCCAAGTGAAGGAAGAAGCAGTGTCACGTCATGCCACATGGAGAGGGAGGCAGAGATTGGAGGGACGTGTCCCCAGCTAAGGAACACCGAGGACAGCTGGGAGAGGCAGGAAGGAGCCTCCCCTTGAGCTTCCAGAGAGAGAGCCTGGCCCGGCCGAGACCTCGGTGCTGGAATCCCGGCCTCCAGGCCTGCGAGGGAATACCTGTCTGTCATTTAAAGCCACCGGTTCATGGTACTTTGTGACGGCAGCCCCAGGGGACTAGCACAGCCCAACAACCGTCTCCTCCCATAGGGACCTTTCATCACCCTGGGGACACTTCTTGTGATATGGGCACAGGTCAGCAATGATGAGGTAGAGCAAGCCAGCATTGTTCTTCCCAGTTGGAAAAGCGTATTTTATCAAGTCCAACCTTTGGGGGGGAAGAGTACTTGGCATTCAATTGTTATTTTAAAAAATAAAAATATTTGTAAACAAACGATTCTTTCCAACCATGAACCAGGGTTGAAATGCTTCCCCCCTCAAATAAAAAGTGGTTTTTACTTTTTACCTTCCTTCCTTCTTCTCCCCCCTTTCTTTCTCTTTTCCTTCATTCTTTCATTCTCTCCTTCCCCCGCTTCCTCTCACGAACATCAGAGTAGCAGTTGGTGTGAGCAGGACCCACCTCATTCCGGAGTCTAAGCCAGCTGGGTTTGACGCAGAGAACGTTCACCTCTATCTGGAAAGGGAACTGCTGACACCCTACCGATTCAAAAATCACCGAGTGACAAAAATCATCTTGGCGGAGATTGCCTAAATGTGAAGAGAGAGAGGGTCCAGCTCCACCCTGGGCACGGGGCTTCGACGCCCTGGAAACGAGTGATGTTTCTGCACAAACGTTCCTGTACCTCCCTGGGTCTTACTCCCACGGAACCCCTTCTAGAACAGCGCCCCTCAAACGTTGGCGTGCATGCGGCCACCTGCAAATTGTGGGGTGCGGCAGTGTCTGGGGCCTTGGGTGCATTTCTTTTCTTTCTTTCTTTTTTTGCTTTTCCGAGAGAGGCAGGGAGAGACAGAGAGACAGAGAGACAGAGAGAGAGAGAGAGAGAGAGGAATACTGAGTCACTCCTGCGTGTGCCCCGACTGGGAATAGAACTGGCAGCCTCCACGCTCTGAGACGACGCTCCAGGCCACCACGCTATCCGACCAGGGCTTACTCTTTTTATTGATTTTTAGAGAGACGGGGAGAGGCAGGGATCCAGAAGGGGAAGGGAAACATCCGTTGTTCCACTCAGTCGTGCATTTTTTGGTTGCTTCCCGTCTGTGCCGTGACTGGGGATCGAACCTGCAGATCGAAACAACCTGGTTGTTTCGGGACGATGCCCTTAACCGACTGGGCGAACGGGTCAGGGCCTGGGGTGCCTGTCTAACAAGTTCTGGGGTGCTGCAGGGCAGGTGGTCTCGGAGGCGCAGGGGTCCACCGGCACCTGCTGCCTCTGGCCGAGGAATGACTGCCCCCAGAATGACCCTGGCTCACCCCCACAAAGCTGACAGGTAAACGAACACCGACCGCCCCCTGGCCTCAGAACCAAGGAGCGTCCACGGCCAGCCGGCCGGAGAGGAAGCCGAAGAACGCCTCCTGGCGCGTCAGCGAAGCCAGCGAGGTCAAGCCCTTTCATTGCTCTGCCCTCCTACCCCCACTGCCCGGGGAGCGGCCGGTGCAGCAGCAGCGCGGATGAGCCTGCGCCCCCACCAGGGTCCCTCGGTGCCCCTCAGACCTTTCCTTAAACAAGCACTCCGAGAGAGAGAGAGAGAGAGAGAGAGAGAGAGAGAGAGAGAGCAAGGAGAAGCAGGTCACCGCCATCAAGAGTGATCTCGTAATTGGAGAATAGGAGCTGCCCTCGCCCTCCCCTCGGGGAGCCTCACCCCGCCTCTCCTCGGAACTGCTGCTAAAGGAATACATTGTTACTTTTCTCGGCCAGGCCACGCTCGCTCGTCCTGCTCGGGGGAATCAGCACTCCTCGTGTGGCTCCTACAAGAATCCTCGTGTGGCTCCTACAAGAACGTTACTTACTTGCCGGCTTGATTTCCCCCCTGTCTGTTTCGCATGCCGCGTGGTGACTATTGGGCTGGAGTGGAAGTCCTTACATCCCAGGGCTGGGGGCGGGGGCGGGGGCGGGAGCAGCGTCAGACGCGATCTCACCACTCAGCAATTATCGGGAGGAAATAATAATTACAATAGGGAATAAATATCCCAGCCGTTGGCGCTAACTCGCTTCGCTGTCGAAGGGGGATCTTTAAGGTGATGAAGCGCGCGCCACGCGGGAGGAAAATGGAGGAGAAAAATGCTGCCGCGATTTATTCTGAGGACCATCACTCACGGAAAAACTCACGTGCTGCTCGGTAATCATTTGCTAAGAAAAGTCACTGCAAACCGGGGGAGGAGGGAGGGACTCGGGCTGGGGAATCAGGGTGCTGTGAGGTTGGCCCTGGGTGGCCAGTATTTGGGTTCTTAAACCGAGCCCCAGTTCTTATCCACCGGGGAGCAGGGCAGGGTGGGTGTGGGGGTGGCGTCCAAGAGAAGAGGGGATGCGGAGACCCTCTCTGGCAAGGGCTGTGTGGTAGTATACCTCCCCGGGCGGGCGGGCGCTGGGTCCTCACGGGGATGCTCACAGCTGGGGGTGCATTACTGAGCCCAGGGAACAGACTCAGAGAGGAGATACCCTATTCACAAGGTCATTCCATCCATCATGGCAGACTTCTGCTACATGACCTCCGGTCACCACCTCTCCCTAGTTTGGGGGTTAAGTGGATACTGCATTCTGAATAATGAAGGCGAAACTGGGTATCTCCAGTGAATTTTCTGTCGAATAGAGTGATTGTCAAGGATTTCCCCACTGTCACGTGGACGCTGCCCAATCACCCTGATGCTCAACATGTCGTCTGGGGAGGAGGGAGGACAGGGGAGAGAAAAGAAGCAGGGAGAGGGAGAGAGTTGGGGGCAGAGGGAGGCAGCCATGTGAGGCTGGTGTCTGCACTGAGTGTCTGGTACAGCCCTTTAATTTTTTTTTTTTTTTTTGTATTTTTCTGAAGTGAGAAGCTGGCGGGGGTGGGGGGGAAAGGCAGAGAGACTGCATGCGCCTAACCAGGATCCACCCGGCACGCCCACCAGGGGGCGATTCTCTGCTCATCTGGGCCGTTGCTCCGTTGCATCCAGAGCCATTCTAGCTCCTGAGACAGAGGCCACAGAGCCATCCCCAGCGCCAGGGGCCAACTTTGCTCCAATGGAGCCTTGGCTGTGGGAGGGGAAGAGAGAGACAGAGAGGAGGGAGAGGGGGAGGGGTGGAGAAGCAGATGGGCACTTCTCCTGTGTGCCCTGGCCAGGAATCGAACCTGGGACTGCTGCATGCCAGGCCGACGCTCTACTACTGAGCCAACCGGCCAGGGCCCGTTACAG
The DNA here is from genome assembly GCF_036850765.1 of Saccopteryx bilineata. Taxonomy (NCBI): domain Eukaryota; kingdom Metazoa; phylum Chordata; class Mammalia; order Chiroptera; family Emballonuridae; genus Saccopteryx; species Saccopteryx bilineata. The sequence continues at coordinate 197,557,595 of NC_089493.1, read as the reverse complement.
CCTTTTAAGGAAACTTCGACTTGACTCTGCCAGGCCCCCTTGTTCTGACATGAAAGTATTTACTGCCCACACCCAACGTGGCCTTGAGGCCCTGCTCCAGTTAAAAACCCCAACACCCTCCCTCAGCCTGCAAGTTAAACCAGGGGGCTTCCTTACTGGACCCCCGCCTTTGCCCATGGCCCACCCAACCCAAGAGGCCTCCCAAGCCCCTCCCAACATGGTTGGCCTCACTGCACCCCCTGGCTACCACGGCTCCGGGCTGCCTCTGTTCATGAGTTCAGCTGACGGAACTGAGCCAGGCACCGAAACCCCGCGGCTCCCTCAGGACCGAGCGGGTCCTCTGGGACGCGCCCCAGCCCTGCTCAGCCCTCTTCTGGCTCCCGTTATTGGGGGGTTTCCCCTGATGACTGGGCTGGATGTCCACCACCAGGGCCCTGCGTCCGCTCACACCTTCTCTTCTAACTCTTGAACACGCCTGGTCTCGGGGCCCCTGCCGCCATCCCTCAGGAGGTGTGTCCAGCATCCCTGCTCTGCAGTGCCCCCCACCTCTCTCTGACTGGCAGCTGGGCCTTTCTGGGGGGCCATTCCAGCTTCAGAGCTCCCGCTGGGGCCCCAGCTCTCCGCTGTCCTTGGCCCCAAGGGCACCGCTCACCAGATCTGCTGCATGCTGGAGCCTAGGCTGTCTCCGGGCCAGAGGCTGAGGTCACTGTGGGTGACAGCTGGTGGGTGACAGGCAGCAGGTGCGAGCCCGTGAAGGACAAGAGCAGAGTGTCCTCTGTCTCCGGAGACCCCGAGGCGTCCTGCCAGGCGGGTGCGATGGGGCAGGAGCGCAAACACGGTGCCTACCTTCCCTGCGCTGCGGAGTCTGCGGCTTCTGAGCCCAGAGCCTCTGTCCCCACGCCTCCTGGGTGTCAGGTGTGCTCACCCTGTCTTTAGTTTTCTGTATTTGTTTGCTTTTTTTTTTTTTTTTGTATTTTTCTGAATCTAGAAACAGGGAGAGACAGTCAGACAGACTCCCGCATGCGCCCGACCAGGATCCACCCGGCATGCCCACCAGGGGGCGATGCTCTGCCCCTCCGGGGCATCACTCTGTCGCGACCAGAGCCACTCTAGCGCCGGGGGCAGAGGCCAAGGAGCCATCCCCAGCGCCCGGGCCATCTTTGCTCCAATGGAGCCTCGGCTGTGGGAGGGGAAGAGAGAGACAGAGAGGAAGGAGAGGGGGAGGGGTGGAGAAGCAGCTGGGCGCTTTCCCTGTGTGTCCTGGCCGGGAATCGAACCCGGGACCTCTGCACGCCAGGCCGACGCTCTACCACTGAGCCAACCGGCCAGGGCCAAGTTTGCTGTATTTGATGCCCTGACCCCTGGGGCCCCGCTGACCCACGGGGACTGACCACCCAGGGTCAGCGGGGTCCTAGAGACAGGGCATCACTCGCCAGGAACGCACTTTCCAGATATAAAACGCCCCGGCCTGGAGCCCACACCCCACCCATCCGTCCTCTGTGGACTCTCACACTCTGGGCCACTGTCCCCCCCCTGCCCTTCCCACCCACGACTGGTACCCACCAGACGGTTCGGGACAGACCTGGGCCCCTGAGCCTGCTGGAATGATGCAAGCAGCCAGTCCTGAGCCTGTTCTCTGCTCATCCTTGAGGGGAAGCAGCTGTCTGACTGTGCCCTCGGACCAGGAAGCCAGTGAGCAGGGAGGGACGGTGACCCGCGACAGAACAAGCCCGGCCCGAGGGGCTGGCAGCTGAGGGCTGTCTGCCCACAGCACTGCGGGCAGCTGGACTCACAAGCGTCTCCCTGACCGGGCAGCGGGGGGCTCGGAGCACCCGTCACTGCCCGGAGAGCCTCTCCTCATTCAGACATGTCTTCAATCAGTAAACCATCAGCATTCAAACACTCACCGGCTTATTTTATTTCACTTGCCTTCATTGCGTATTTTTAACATGTCTGCTGATATCACAGGGTCTGTTAATTATCGGAGAGAAGGAAACATTACCGTTGAGTATGCACACAACCCCCTCAAGTGAATGCATTAAGTACCAAATGATTAGGTTATTGGTGTTTAAAATGCCTGATGTTATGCAAAAAAAACAAAAAAACAACCCACAACAAAAACAAAAACAAAAAAACACTTGGTGGACTGTTTTGTGGGTGCTGGAGAGAGTTTTGGTAATTTTGGGGGACTTGCTTGCAGCTTTCAAAGGGTCTGGGAATGCCTATCCTACTATTGAAAACAAAGGCTATAGACTCCTATTTTCTAAAGTGCTGCTCTGACACATTTTAAGGAGCAGCTGAGGTTGGTTTCTCAACTCAGCAATTCAGCCCTCGGGGGAGAGCCTGACTTCATTCCCGTAAACTGCCGCATAATATTCCATCACAGGGATACAAAGTGTATTCGGCTGCTGTCTACGGGAGGAACATGTTAGTTTGTTTCCACTTTCCCCGTGTGTTCCACTCTTGAACATCCTGGAATGCTTTCCACGGGTTCTCTCCTCGGTAAGAACCGTCCGTTTTTCCTACCGCGGTCACTGCCGCCACAGAGATCCCGTGCAGGGGTTTCAGGCCTGGAGGATTTTTCCTTCTTCTCTTAAGCCGGACTCCCAGAAGAAGTGAGGCTGCTTGCTTAAAGGGCCGCGCATGGCGGCGAGGGGGTGGGGAAACAGCAGCTCCCTGCCCTGCTGGCGGGAACGTCCATGGCCGCCGCCGTGGTGGAAAACGGTACTGAGGCTCCTAAAAAAATTGAAAATAGAACCCTCATGCCATCCAGCAACAACCTCCCCGCCCCCAACCTCCGCCACCGTGAGAATACGTCCAAGGGAAATGACAACACTCACCCGAAGAGATATGGGCACCCCTCGTTCAAAGCCACGTTATTTACAACAGCCCAGACACGGAAGCAGCCTGACCGGGCGGTGGTGCAGTATGTAGAGCAGGGGTCCCCAAACTATGGCCCACGGGCGGCATGCGGCCCTCTGAGGCCATTCATCCGGCCCCTACTGCACTTCCGGAAGGGGCACCTCTTTCATTGGTGGTCAGTGAGAGGAGCATAGTTCCCACTGAAATACTGGTCAGTTTGTTGATTTAAATTTACTTGGTCTTTATTTTAAATATTGTATTTGTTCCCGTTTTGTTTTTTTACTTTAAAATAAGATATATGCAGTGTGCATAGGGATTTGTTCATAGTTTTTTTTATAGTCCGGCCCTCCAATGGTCTGAGGGACAGTGAACTGGCCCCCTGTGTAAAAAGTTTGGGGACCCCTGGTATAGAGCATTGGACTGGGATGCAGAAGACCTGGGTTTGAGACCCCGAGGTCGCCAGCTTGAGCGGGGGCTCATCTGGCTTGAGCAAAAGCCCACCAGCTTGAACCTAAGGTCACTGGCTCCAGCAAGGGGTTACTCGGTCTGCTGAAGGCCCGTGGTCAAGGCACATATGAGAGAGCAATCAATGAACAACTAAGGTGTTGCAACGCGCAATGAAAAACTAATGATTGATGCTTCTCATCTCTCTCCGTTCCTGTCTGTCTGTCCTTGTCTATCCCTCTCTCTGACTCACTCTCTGTCTCTGTAAAAAATTAAAAAAAAAAAAAGGACACGGAAGCAGCCACGTGTCCGTCAAGGGATGAATGGATAAAGACATTGTGGTGCCTGTGTACAATGGAATATTATGCAGTCATCAAAAAAAGGAATCAAATCTTGCCCCTTGGCAACAACGTGGGCAGAGCTTAACCGTGTGAGACGAAGTGAAACAAGTCAGACGGAGGGAAAACCCTTCTATGTGAAATCAAAAACAAACAGACCCACCCGTCAAAACGCCTAGGAAAAGAGATCAGACATGCGGGTACCGGAGACGGAGGCAGGGCGTGGGAGAATCGGAGGAAGCCGGTGGAAGGTGTACACTTCTGGTTACAAGGTGAGTCAGCGCAGGAATGTCAGGCACAGCCTGCGGACCCCAGCTCTCTGTGCTGCAGGAGACAGCAGAGCCTGAATTCTCATCACAAGGAGACACGGTTCTTCTTTCTCTCTCTCTCTCTCTCTCTCTTTTGTATAATATCTAGGAGAAGATGGGTGTTAGCTGAAGCCATTGTAGTCACTGTTTCACAATATACGTAAATCAAACCATCAGGCTGCAGGACTTAAATGTGTACAGTGATGGATGCCCATTATTTTTCAATAAAACTGGGGGGTGGGGCCCGCCCGGAAGGGCTTGTGTTTTAAATTTGAACCTCTTGCATAAGGTTAATTCCTGTCAAGGTCGCATCAGTTCCCACTCTCCCACCAGCAGGGGTCTGCCCTGCCTGTTTTCCTGTGTTCTTGCCCGAATTGGAAATCATGGCCCCTTTTTTGATCATCGGTTAATCTAATCAATGGAAACACGGGTCTCTCCTGATCAATTTAATTTGCATTTGCTTGACTGTGCGTCGGGGCAACTCTGCCGGAAGCTTGACAGGAGGCTTTGATTTCCTCTGCCGTGAACGGTCTGTTTATGTCACTCTGGGCTGATGACTTTTTTTTTATTTTTTTATTTTTTTTTAAGTCTTGGTTGCCTCATTCGTAAAATGGGGGCCACAGCCTCTACCTCTGGGGAGTCATGAAGATTTGCCGAGTCTGCGCACACCCCCCAGGGAGATTCGCAGGTCACCCTGGTAAGGGGGGGGGGTGTCCGACCCAGGTGGCCGTTTTCATCCGTGTGTCAGGCCTGAGAGGGAGGCAAGGTGGGTTAGGATGAGAGGATGGCCATAGCATGGGCTGGCTGAAGGCAGCGGCCCGCAGCAGCGGGACCCGGAACAGTCGGTGACAGGTGACCTCAGCCTGGAGGACGGCGATGGGGGAGAAACATTGTTGTGGGGGGGAGCCGTGTGGGGTCCTGAGCGGGAGTTGCCTTGGGAATAGTGCGTGTGTGGAGCCCCCATCACGTTCCAAGTGATTTACCTCCGCAGCATCCCAGGAAGATGGGGCCGACTGGGTATTATTCCTCCTCCTGAGACTCAGAGGGGTTAAGTGACTTGCCCAAGGTCACACAGCCTGTGAACGGCCCCGTGGGAGAACTCTCTCTCTACTCTTCCATCATAAGAGTTTGAACCGACTGGTTTCCAAGGGACCCTCTTTTGGGGGGAGAGGGGACCCCCCCCTCATCACCCGGGTGAGGCGGTGACGCCCAAACTGTGGCCTTTTCTTTGCTAAAGATTTTAGGAAAAAAAAAAATCAAAAGCTTCCGAAACCGCCGTGCAACTTTTTTTGCGTGTCTGTGTCAAGCAGAAGATGCAGTTGTTACCTCGCTAATTAGAGCAGAAACGAGCTGAAACGCCGAGTGAGTTTCGGCAGAATGCCTCGGCTGCAGGTGTCAGTAATTAGCAAAGAGCGAGTCTTGTGATGTTTGTAGACACAGCCGTCTCAACTTCCTACTCAAAAATAAACTTTGTGGGCATAGCGTTCTCAGGGGCTCCTGCTAATGCGTGTGTCTATCTTGATGTTGTAATTCAGTATAAATATTTTAAATAAATCAATAACACGGCCCTCCTGTGGCAGGACACAAATGAAATTTTCAAAAATGAAGGAAGAATAAAACATTTTTTTTTTTAGTGAGCACGGCAGAAGCCCGCAAGATAGCCAACCAGAAATGACTGTTTTTCTGGGCTCTCTCTCTCTCTCTCTTTCTTTCTCTCTCTTTTTTTTTTTTTTTTTTTTGGATTCTTAGGGGGTATAAATAATTCACTTCTAATACTCTGTCCTGAGCAGGGACAGAGCAAATAGAATAAACAGAACACCAGCGGACACCTGCAGGCTCTGGCAATGGCATTAGAGACCCACTTCTCCTAGACCATCACTGCTGAGTCCAGAATCTCCCTGCTTACAGCAACCGGAGTTCTGAGATGGAGGAGGGAAGGAGGAAGCCAGCAGACACAGAGGTCGGTGTGCCTGAAAAAAAAAAAAAGGTGGAATCCATTGCTTTCTCCAACTAACCCATTCCTTTCTCTGCTGAGCCTCCCAGCTCTGAGCTACGAGAGCATCTGTTTTCAGCAGGTGGGAACGGAAGCCTGGCAATCACTTTCCCTGTGAACAGCAGTCGTGTGCACGTATTAGTGTACATGTGTGTGCACACACGGTGTCTGCGATGCGTGTGTGTGTGTGTGTGTGTGTGTGTTTCCCTTTTTGTATTTTTCTGAAGCTGGAAATGGTGAGGCAGTCAGACAGACTCCCGCATGCGTCCATCGGGATCCACCCGGCATGCCCACCAGGAGGCGATGCTCTGCCCATCTGGGGTGTCGCTCTGTTGCAACCAGAGCCATTCTAGTGCTTGAGGCAGAGGCCGTAGAGCCATCCTCAGCGCCCGGGCAAACTTTGCTCCAGTGGAGCCTCGGCTGCAGGAGGGGAAGAGAGAGACAGAGAGGAAGGAGAGGGGGAGAGGTGGAGAAGCAGATGGGCGCTTCTCCTGTGTGCCCTGGCTGGGAATCGAACCCGGGACTCCTGCATGCCAGGCCGATGCTCTACCACTGAGCCAACTGGCCCGGGCCGTGTGTGTGTGTTTTAAGGCTTGGGATCAGCGTCTGCATAAACCAGAGCCCCACCAAAGTCCAATTCCCATCAGGGGATATTGGGTCCAGGTTTCTCTCTCTCTACCAGAAACGGTGCCTGGCCCTTTCCACCTCCTGGCTGGGTTCTAGAACATTCTCTGCTCATGGATGGAAGCCCCGTCTCTGAATCGTCCACCTGGCAGATCTTGGATTGACCAGGTGCGATGCTGTAGCCTGTGGCAGGCTGAGGGAAGCCTGTCTTTCCCCCAAACAGCCCGATGGCTCTTGTGCCGGCAGCTGCCTGTTCAAGGGTGGAGGGGGGCTGGGTTCAACAGACCCCCCTCCTACAACTCCACATCCTTCAGGGCAACCAGTGCAATCAAAGACGTTTAAATCCATTCAATACTTAAAAGAGAAAAAAAAATCCCTCATTGGCCTTTGGAATCCTCCAAAGGGTACCGACTTATTATTCTGAATAGTGATCGACAGGGGCAGGGGACAGAAGGGGGAATGTCGGGAATAGATCCTGTCTTTCCTCCAGCACAGGGGTCGGGAACCTTTTTGGCTGAGAGAGCCATGAATGCCACATATTTTAAAATGTAATTCCGTGAGAGCCATACAATATGTTTAACACTAAATACAAGTAAATGTGTGCATGTTATGTAAGAACAGCACTTTTAAAGTACAAGAAGTCTCTGAATTCTTTTTAATAACGTTGTTATGCTGTTGCTAACCAATGATGAATAAAGTACTTCTTACCATTAATGCGACTTATAGTGTGGCACGGTTTTGCTGATGGCTTCGTAGTCTGGTTGATACATGGTGAGGTTAAGCTTCATGCAGGCGTTGAGACTTCCATCCGTTAAACGTGATCGTAGGTTGGTCTTAACGTTCTTTAGATGTGAGAAAGACTGCTCACATGCATACGTAGAGCCAAACATTGTCAGTACAGCAATACTCACAGGCTGTAGTGTGTGGTATGTGACGGGAAGCCGTTCCAAGTTTTGACAATCAGCTGGTCCGTGGGTTGAAGGTTTTTCATTTCTCCCCACTTGTGTTTGCTCACCAACTCTGCTTGCTGTTATGCAGGTCTTTCCAAATCTTCATTCAGTGACTTGGACTTATTCACTCACATGTCTGAGGCCTTCAGATCAGCAGCTTGTAGCTCAAAATCTCTGACGAGATACAGGGGTTGTAACTCAGGTCGGCGCTGTCCACTGCACACTCGTGTGGACGAGTGATGAACTTAGAAAGACAAATGTGCTCATGAAATTCTCCAAAGCGCGCTTTGAATGACTGCAGGAGATTAGATGTGAAGACCGCTAGCTGCTGGAGATCAAGATGTCGAGCAGGGTCACTTGCTGTGCGTGCATCTTTAAACTCTCCCAGTTTTTCAAAGTGTAGTAAACGACCTGTTTCAATGTTGGCGATGAAGAGTTCCAGCTTGTTTGCAAATGCAAACACTGCTTGTTGAAGGGATAAGACTGTATTTCCACTGCCCTGCATTCTCACATTGAGCTGGTTCAGATGTTCAGTCATGTCCATGAGATAGTAGAACTTCAGGAGCCATTCAGTGTTAGCTAATTCAGGATGCTCGATGTTTTTCATTTCAAGAAAAGTCCAGATTTCACTCAGACAAGCCGTGAAACAGCTGAGCACCTTCCCTCTTGACAACCAACAGACATTGCTGTGCAGAAGCAGACCAGGATAATTATTTGCAACTTTATCCAGCAGTGTTTTAAACCAGTGATCATTTATAACTCGGGCAACAATAAAGTTGACCACCCAAATGACCAGCTACATCACCTCACCAAGCTGCTCGCCACACATCTGAGCACAAAGCGCCTCCTGATGTAGGATGCAGTGAAAACTTAGGATGGGTCTCTTTTCATGTTCATGAAGAAGCGCTATGAATCCTCTGTTTTTCCCCACCATGCACGGAGCACCATCGGTACACACCGAAATAAGTTTATCCATCAGTAGATTTTTTCCTTTAGCGAACTCAGTGAAAGACTTGGATAAATCCTCCCCTCTTGTTGTCTCTTTCATAGGCAAAACAGCAAGACTTTCCTCATGTAGTGTGTCACCGACAGCATACCTTGCAATCACGCTGAACTGGGATAAATGGCTTACGTCTGTTGATTCATCCAAAGCGAGAGAAAAGAATGGTGCTGCATTTATGTCCTTCACTTGTGTTGCCTCAATTTGATTTGCCATCATGATGGTACAGTCGTGAGCAGTTCTTGCCGACAGAGGCATGTCTTTTATTCATTTGATTATCTTGTCTTTATTCGAAAAGTCGTCAAAAAGTTCATTGGCAACATCAAGCATGAATGTTTTGGCATACTCCCCATCTGTGAATGGCTTTCCGTTTCTCACAATTGCTAAAGCACCAGCAAAGCTAGCCAAATTCCAGTCACCTTGTTGGGTCCAAACACGGAGTTGCTGCTGACTAGCTTGCACTCTGCACAGTAGCTCTTGACATGCTTTCTTCCAGCTGTCCCCCACTGGATATTTCTTTTCTTTTTTTCTTTCTTTTTTTTTACAGAGACAGAGAGAGAGTCAGAGAGAGGGATAGACAGGGACAGACAGACAGGAACGGAGAGAGATGAGAAACATCAATCATTAGTCTTTCGTTGTGACACCTTAGTTGTTCTCATATGTGCCTTGACCGGAGGGCTACAGCAGACTGAGTAACCCCTTGCTTGAGCCAGCAACCTTGGGTCCAAGCTGGTGAGCTTTGCTCAAACCAGATGAGCCCACGCTCAAGCTGGCGACGTCAGGGTCTTGAACCTGGGTCCTCCGCATCCCAGTCTGATGCTCTATCCACTGCACCACCAAATACCCCGCTGGATATTTCAATGCAAATGTAGTATGGCGTGTGTTGAAGTGCCACTTTATATTTGACCATTTCATCGATGCAATTTTATCATTGCGTATTAGACACACTGCAGGACCTGCTCTCTCCACAAAGGCGAATTCCTGTCCATTGCTGCTGAAAACTACGATACTCCTCATCTTTTTTTCTTTTAGCCATCTTCTTCGTCAAAAGGGTTTCTGCAATGAGCTACCTGACTACTTGATTAAAAGGAGGGAAGTTTACTTCGTGACCTCACAACGACCCGTGCACTTTATGCATTATCCAATAAAAATTTGGTGTTGTCCCGGAGGACAGCTGTGATTGGCTCCAGCCACCCGCAACCATGAACATGAGTGGTAGGAAATGAACGGATTGTAATTAATACATGACACTGTTTTATATTTTTAACGTTATTATTATTTTTATTAAAGATTTGTCTGCGAGCCAGATGCAGCCATCGAAAGAGCCGCATCTGGCTCCTGAGTCGTAGGTTCCTGACCCCTGCTCCCGCAAGTTCACCTCAGACCCGGTGACTAAATGGTGGACGAGGAGAAGGTTCTCCCTATAGAAGCATTTCCGCGAATTCAGGAACGCAGAGTGTAGAGTTCAACCGTGACCATTTCCCAGTTGCTTACGAATGAATGGATCCAAGCAAGAAGAATCAGAGGCCACTAACGTCCTTCCCTCGATGACCCAAACCAAGCACTCCGAGGCCCCCCCCCCCCGAAGGACGCTGCAGGACATTGTAACATATTCTTGCCAGAAAGCAAACCCTGAAGCTGACCAAGCCTCCAGGTCCAACCACCAATTCACAGAAAATACGGGAGACAATGCGTTAAAGAAACCACAGGGCTGCGGCCTTAGAAATCTGGACGGTGGCCAACGCTTGGGACAGAAGACGCATTTCTCCGCTCAGTAATCAAATGGAGTAATTATTATTTAACTAAATAGCGGCAAAGGAGAGGAGGGATACAGATGATCGGAGACATGAGAAATCGATCAGGCAATAGCAATGTATGGATCTTGTTTAGTTCTCAACTCACATTTTTAAAGTTACTATTATTAAAGTGAGAGGTGGGGAGGCAGAGAGATAGACTCCCACGTGCGCCCGAGCGGGACCCACCTGGCAAGCTCCCTACCGGGTCATCTGGGGCCACTGCTCCATGGCTCAGTAACAGCTATCTTAGCACCTGAGGTGAGGCCATGGAGCCATCCTCAGCACCCGGGCCAACTTACTCAAACCATTTGAACCATGGGTGTGGGAAGGAAAGAGAAAGAGAGAGAGAGAGAGAGAGAGAGAGAGAGAAGGAGAGATGGAGAAGCAGATGGGCGCTTCTCCTGTGTGCCCTGACAGGGATTCGAACCCGGGACTTCCACACGCCGGGCCGACTCTCTACCGCTGAGCCAAGGGGCTAAGGTCCCATTTCATATTTTTAAATGACAAAAAAAAAAAAAAAAAAAAAAAAAAAAAAATATATATATATATATATATATATATATATATGAGACGATGAACTTTGTATGTTGACTGGCTATTTGATTATATTAAAGATTTACTGTGAATAATCTTAGCGATGATAACGACATTGTGCTCATGTTTTTAGAAGGTGCCTACTGTAGTTACGGATTAAATGGCAGCATGCCTGGGGTGTGCCTCAGAAGAACCCGGGCTCACCGGGAGCGGGGAGAGGAACAGGTGCGGCAGGACCGGCTGTGAGCTGAAAGATTGTCGAAGCGGCCTGAGGGTCCATGGGGGTCAGTACGTTTTCCCTCCACTTTTGTAAACGTTTCAGATTTTCCACAGCGAGAGACCTGTCACTTCTGGGAGAAGGTCGTGGCTACCGTGTCCGGGACACGCCCGAGAGACGGTTATTATAACAATGGCTGGAACATGGGTTTTGACTTCAGACAGACTTAAGTCCACCTGTCTAAAAAAAATGGGTGGGTCCCAGCCTCTTTCTCACGGGACGGTTGGGAAGATTCCACGAGATGACGTCCGTGTGGCACATGGCGGGGGGGGGGGGGGGCGGTACATGACCGCTGTGCGGTCCCTGGGTTATTTCATTTCCGAGTCCTGTAATGTTGACCCACGAGTGTTCATTAAAGGCTGGGATCTGCCGAGAAGGGCACAGGAGACAGGTAAGAAGGTGGCAAAGCGCCCGGGTGTCCAGGATGGTCTCTGCTCCCTCATCTCGCCACGAGAGCAAAGCGGAGCCCGGCGATTCACCGCCTCACTGAAGCCCTCCCGGGTTAACTCTCTTTTTCGGTGCATTACCTGGGGACAATGCAGGGCTGCGTTCCAGGCTAACAAATTCAGCCCCTTGCTTTTTGACCCTGAACTGAGTTCTGGGATGGCGTTAGAGCCTGACCCCCCTTCCCCAACCAGGAGCCTGCCTGGGACCCGTCTGGACCCCTCACCCTCCAAGCCCACCCTAAATGCAGCTCTGGGGGTGGGGCTGCTCCCCCACCTCCCCCAGGCAGACCCCCATCCTAGCTGAGCCCAGGCTGAGATGGAAGTCTTGCTCATTAAATCGGTGCCCGCTCAGTCCTGTGTAGGGAGGCAAGTCCCCTGGGTCATTTCTTTGTCCAGAGAAGGGGACTGGGAGGGGGCCGAGCAGAGAGGCCAGGCCTCATCTCCCGCCTCGATTCTGCTTTGCAGAGAAGCATCAGAGAGAGGTGGAGATGAACTAGTGAGAGACAAAAAAAAAAAAAAAGGTCCCTAAACTCCACAGGGCATTAAAAGTCCCAGCAGGTCAGAGGTCAGGTCTGAGGAGGGTTCTTAAGACACGCACCCTGATTCTTCTTCCAGACGACAATGGTTCTGAGGGGACAGGGGACTTGTTCAGCGGAGGTAGCTAGCCCTGTGGGACGGACCTGTGTCCTGTCCACTCTGCCAAGTTCTGTGCTGAAAATCCTTCATTTTTTTTTTAAAGAAAGGGAGCTCCGTGCCCCCTCACGCTGCTCTGCCACACGATGCCGTTGAAGGAGGAAGCACCGAACTCTAAAAGGAGAATGGCGAGAGATGCGGTCACAGGTCTTGGTCTGGAACCGTCTGGACCAGAACCATCTGGACCAGAACCCGAGAACCTAGCTCAAGTCTAGACAGCGCCTCGAGATGATCTGACTTCTAAAGTGGTCAGTGGGAGGCGATTAAACTCTCCCTAAGGAACAAAGGACTCTCGGGGCTCACCTGTAGGGAGAAAACTGAGAAATCATCTTAAAGGGACGGGGAAGCCCCTCTGCAAGGGCTGGGGGCCTCCAGGAGAGAGAGCCTTTCTAGACTCTTCCTTCCCTGGTCCACAGGAAGCCAGGATCGCCAAGTCAGCCCTGACCTCCCCCGTGAGAGCCACCAGCTCCGAAGGGCACTCACTGGTGGGCACCCAGGTGGCCATGATTGGTGCATCTTCCTCACTGCCTGCCTGGCTTCCTGCCTCAGAGGGTGAACCTGCTGCCTCTGGCTCATAGACGTGGCTGCACCCAGTCAGCTGTGACAGCGGCTCAGACCGGGGAGCCCCTCGGCTTAGAGACCCACTGCGAACGGGCGCGCCCACCGCCCAGGAGAGAAGCAGCGCATGACACAGGGCTTCCCGGGCCTGACACCGGGAGTGGCCTCACCTCCCACTTTCTTATTTATTTATTTATTTATTCATTCACTTTTAGAGAGGAAAGAGAGAGGGCGAGAGAGAGACAGAGAGAGAGAGGAGAGAGAGAAGGAGGGAGGAGCTAGAAGCATCAACTCCCACATGCGCCTTGACCAGGCAAGCCCAGGATTTCGAACCGGCGACCTCAGCATTTCCAGATTGACGCTTTATCCACTGCGCCACCACAGGTCAGACCCACCTCCCACTTTCTGTCTAGAACATGCCTTGAAGCAGTTGGGGCTGTTGCCATGGCTGCCTGCCCTCCGCCCCCGTTTTTTATTTGTTTGAGGTCCATTTCCAGTGAAATAGGATTTGGGGCCATATTTCTCACTTGACAAAGTACAATTTTTTTTTTTTAAATGATCAGATTGCAATACCTGCATTTATACTTCCTTTTTTTACTTCTATAATAGCAAACGCTGAAGGAGTTTAGTTCAAATCAGCTGATTTTAAAAAAAAGCACCTGACCCGCCACCTGACGTGTCCCTGGGGGGCGCGGGCAGACCTCAGAGACGCCGCAGGGTGGGTCCCAGACCGCCGCGGGAGAGCCACTTGTGGTCTGTGGCTGGTGGAAGGTCTTGCCTTCCATCTATAAAAAGCACGCGATGTGGCTATCATCCAAAGAGCGGAGACAGGAAGAAGGAAGCGGGTCACCAGGGGCCGGGAGTGTGTGTGTGTGTGGGGAGAGATGGGGGTTCATGTTTAACGGGTGCAGAGTTTCAGTTTGGGCGGGTGAACCCGTTCTGCGGAGGGATGGCGATGATGGTGGGGAGGGGAAAGTCTATGCCACGCGTGTCCAGTTTCACTGCCAAGGGGGCGGGGGGGGGTAGCTCTGGCCGAGCACAAATGGAGGTGTCGCAATCTCCAATATATCTCCTGGGGACTGTGAGAATTAAACGGGTTTTCAGATATCAAGACCCTAGGATGGTGGCCGGGACGCCGCAGCGGGTCCTCAGTAAGTGCCGGCTGTCATTACCACCATTGTTATTGAAGTGACCACGGAGCCTGAGGGGGGCTCCTGGCAGCCCCCCCCCCAAGGCCGCTGCCCCCTCCCAGGTGTGTTTTTCACGGAGACCAGCAGAGGGCGATGACTCAAGCTTGGTACCGACAGGGAGAGGGACACGGCACCCTCTTCTTGGGACCCTGCAAGAAGCCCGGCAGCTCTTGTCTTTTCCGTGTGGGCCAGGCAGGCTGTCTTCGTCTGCTCGGGCCGCTGTCACAGAACACTGCAGGCCGGGTGCCTGACGGACAACGCACAGGCCCTTCTCACAGCTCCGGAGGCCGGACGTCCAGGATCCGCAGATCTGCTGTCTGGTGTGACCCAATTCTGGGTTCACAGACGGTGTCTTCTTTCTGTGTGCCGCCACCTGGCCGATGGGGCCGTGGAGCTCTCTGGGGTCCCTCTCCCGAGGACACTAATCCTTCTCATGAGGGCTCCACCCTATGGTCACCACCCAAAGGCCCCACCTCCGAATACCACCACATTGCTTGCGGATTAGGATCTCAGGATATGAATTCCGGCCCGGGGGTCCGGGGGGATCCAGACATTCAGTCTGTAACGGGGCCATCTCCAGGACGGGGTCTTCCCTTTCCCGGCTGTTCCCTGTGCCTAGGGAGATGTGGAGATCTCTTCTTTCCACCTTCAGGGTGGTCATCCAGATGGGAGCATCCCAGAGACACGCTTCTCAAACTGGGATGTGCCTGAGACTCCCCCCTCCCCCCAAGGACCCGGAAGAACGAGTGACTCAGTAGGGATGAGCTTCTAGCAATTTCCAGCGGATGCCAATACCGCTGGCGCGCACGCGCACGTGTGTGTGTGTGTGTGTGTGTGTGTGTGTGTGGATCACGCACGCCTCCAACAGCACGTGCCCGGCACGCCTAGACTATCATTGGCAAGGGCCCCAGGGTGGGGAAGAGACGAAAGGGGGGTTCTCGCTGTGACCCAGAGGGCCTGACACGGACCCTCCCCGGCTCTGCCACCGCCACTGGTCAGCAGAGCAGCCTCACCCCGGCCCTGGGCGCTTGCTGGGTCAGCTCGGGTCACGGGGAGAGGGGAGCGGTGACCCAGCAGAAGGGGGTTCCTCCGCGCAGTGGTTCAGGAGCGGGCAGGACCAATTAGGGAGCTCGACTCAGATCTCACTCGACTTGAATCGCCTGGAGCGTCAATAAAGCCCCAGGGAGCGCCCGGGGCGATAGAAAGTTCCGGATGCTCCTCACACAGACCTTTCTGCTTTCTCTCTTCTGCGGAATGTTCCCTCCTAACAGGGAGGAAGAATACACCGTGCCCTCCTTCTGCCCAGCCCAACAATCTAGCCATAACTTTCTTGGGGAGTCCACCTGCCTTGCTCCCACAGGGAGCGGGTGAGCTGTTTGCTGATTTGCTGTGGGGCCGGGAGAGGTAGGGAGCCTGCCTGTGTGTTCAAGCCAAGGGTCTGTGCGCACCCCCCCCCCCCAGGGCTGTCCTCGCATCCCGCCCTCCCTCCCTGGCGGGTTGGCCATGGCAGCTGACCACAGTGGATGGAGGGTTCGCGCCCCTCCCCTCTTCCACCGCTCCCCTCCCCCCCTCAGCACACCTCAGTCACTGCCCAGCTCTTTTTTAAAATCTCAGGAATTCGTGAAACCGGACTCCGTCACTGGAGTAGGAGGCGCAGGGCTCCTCTGTCCCCTGGTTGGAAACCCCGCTCCTTCACCCGCGGGGTAGCCTGGCAGGAAGGCGGCACAATCAGATCTCTCCCTCAGGAGAGAGCCCAGGGCCAGTTCCACACCCAGGGTTAAACTCCCAGGGTAGTTAGCGAACCCTGAAGAACCGCACGGGCTCATGGTCTCAGAGCAGACAGACCGGGTTCACGGCGGTCCCCCCCGCCACTCACGTCCGACCGGTCCCATCCCATTCGGTCCCGCAAAGGCGGACCTCGGCGTGCGTTTCTTCTTCGACTGTCTCTCTCACTTGAAAATATAACTGTGGTCCTGGCCGGTTGGCTAAGTGGTAGAGCGTCGACCTGGCGTGCAGGAGTCCCAGGTTCGATTCCCGGCCAGGGCACACAGGAGAAGCGCCCATCTGCTTCTCCACCCCTCCCCCTCTCCTTCCTCTCTGTCTCTCTCTTCCCCTCCCGCAGCCGAGGCTCCATTGGAGCAAAGATGGCCCGGGCGCTGAGGATGGCTCCTTGGCCTCTGCCCCAGGTGCTAGAGTGGCTCTGGTCGCAACAGAGCAACGCCCGGAGGGGCAGAGCGTCGCCCCCTGGTGGGCATGCCGGGTGGATCCTGGTCGGGCGCATGCGGGAGTCTGTCTGACTGCCTCCCCATTTCCAACTTCAGAAAAATACAAAAAAAAAAAGAAAATATAACTGTGGTTTGATACCAGAAGTTTCCTGAAACGTTTTGCAGCCTCCCTCTCTCCTGCCTGTTACCTCAAAGGATTTGAATAATGACTGTGTTTAATGGGAAGCCCTTCCCCTCTTCTAATCCCCCTCCCGCGGAAAACTTGGCCCGCTCACCGGCATGCCTGGGGTGGGGATGGGGCGTGTGTGTCTCAGCGAGGCAGCCATGGACTCCTGTTCGTGACAGGAATGAACATGGAGTCACCGAGAGGCTTGACCCGAGTGGGCAGGGACCACGGTTGGTACCCTGGCTCTCGGAGGCTGCCCCCACCCAGCCTTCACTCAGCCCCTTCTCTCTGGCTGGCAGGCATCCAGAGGTTCTACCCTGAGTAGAATGGAGATGGGGGTGACAGAGAAAGCCCATGGGGACACCAAGAAGGTGTGCCAGGCTCCCGGGCTGGTGTTCTGAGGCCCAGGACACAAAGGAGAGGCTAAGAGGCCCCCTCTAATCTTAGCACCCTCTGCCACAGCCGGGGGGAATGTCACCGTGGACCCACGTTTTGTCCTGTTAGGGCCCCACTGGCCACAAAGCCAGGTATGACCAAGGCAGCTGGGGAATCTGGAAGAAGAGCATGGCCTCGCCGGGAAGAATCCCCCCAAAACCCTGCTCACGGAGCTTCATTCACACGGAGTGAGCCCCAAAATCCCACAAAACACCGACGGCAGACGCGTTCGGCAGCCTTTGGGACAGAAGGTCTGAGCTCGCTCTGGGGCCTGCGGCGTCTGGCCTGGTGGATCCGGGCTTACGTGAGGTCCGGCCCGGGACTGTTAAACTGGGGTGGGGGTGGGGGTGGGAGGATCAGAAACCCCTGTGTGTGAGGCTTAGAATGTTCCCCAAGCAGCACAGCGGCGAGGAGCCTGGCGCTGAGGTCAGGTCTGAGGTGTCACCCAGCTGTGTGACCTTGCGGGGACTTCTAAACCTCTTTAGAGCCGCTGTTGTTAATGTGGGTCCCCGAGGAGGCAGGCTGAAGCCCTGAGTGAGCCCCAGTCCCTGTGGATGTGACCTTGTTCAGAGAGAGAGAGGGTCGTTGCAGGTGACCGAGTTACGAGGAGGTCCCTCGGAGTGTCCGTCCCCATAAGAGGGGACGTGTGGACTCCGAGACACACGTAGAAGAGGGAAGAGGAAGTGAAGGACAGGGAAGAGGCTGTGTGGAGAGCCGGCTGGGCCGCTGCAAACCGGACCCTCTGGGGCCAGCAGGAGCCGGGAGCGGCAGGAAGATGCTCCCTCCCCCACGAGATCCGGAGGGAGGGTGGCCCCTGCCGATACCTCGAGGTCACACCTCTGGTCTCCAGAACGTGAGAACGACAATGTCTGGTTTCCTAAGCCACCGAGTGTGTGGAGCTCTGTGATAGACGACGCAGAAAATAGGAACCGTGGACTTGTCACGGCTAAGGCGATGGCAATGGCTGTCCTGGGGTCGTGTCCCTTTTCCCAACCTGCTAAATATATATAGAGATATAAACCTGACCTTGGGGCTGCAGGCAGTGGTGCCCCCTCACCCTTCAGGATGATACGCTCCCAGACCCCCCCCCCCCACCCCCCAGTGGATGCCTAAAGCCACGGCCAGTCCTGAACCCTGGAGAGACCTGCTGACCTAGGATTGAGCATCACTTAGAAGTTAGGCACAGGGAGAGACGAACAGCAAACACTTGGCAGCCTCTCTCCGCTGTAGCCTACGGCCCCTGTCACCACTCTCGCGCTCGGGGGGCCATTGTTAAGTAAAATAAAGGTCACCCGAACACACAAGGACTGGGCTACCTCAGTCATCTGTCTGATCTCACCAAACAGGGACTCACAGGGACTCACTCACAGGGACCAGCAAAGACGGCGTGGGGACGGCAGACAGAGGGACGGCTCGGGTCCCAGGCAGGACGGAGCAGGAAGGCTCGAGATCTCATCACACGACTCAGAGCAGCTCAAAACGGAAAACTTCATGAACTGTTATTTCTGGGATTCTCCATGTATTGTAACATGTTTGGGCCACCGCGGTGGGCCACAGGTAACCGAAACCGCAGGTCAGGAGGGGGCCGCTGAACTGCCATTTTATTTTATTTTATACTATTTCATTTTGCTGGTTGGGAGTGGGAGAGGGCAAGAGACTCAGAGACCCTGATGGACACGGATGCAAGGCTTAAAATGCAACGGAGAGGCTTGAGCCAAGAGCTCCGGAATGCTCAATCTCTCTCTCTCTCTCTCTCTCTCTCTCACCCCTTACTCCCCGCCAGGCACACGCCCCGCACGGGGCTTTGCCACTCCGGGTGGGACTCTGGCTGTGGCTGGCAGCCAGGGCACAGGCAGAGGGGGCAGGACCAGGCGGATGGGTCTGCTTGCTCGCCCGCCCAGAGCTGGTCAAAGGCAGGTCCGTGCATGTGTTGTAACTAAGCTTCCACCCTCCTCTTTCATCTCTCTTCCTGTGTCCCCCTGCCCTCTGCCACCCACCCAGCCCCCTCCCTCTCCCGACCGACCCCGACTGGCAGAGAGGCCTGGCTCCCAGGTTCCTCTTGCAGCATCCTAATTAAATGCTTCAAATGGTTCTTATCCACGGTTAAGTGAAGATAAAATTTTAATGATTTAATTAGCAAGCTCCAGGAAGAAGAAACTCATAAGGAAGGGGGGGGCGTGTGCAATTGTCCTGGGCTTTGCACGCTTCCTGCAGGGCTGGCCTGGGGGGGGGGAGGCGGCTCCGGAAACCTTCTCTGCCACACTGCCCTGGAGCGGGTCCCTCCAGTCGAGGAAGACTGTCTCAAGCAGGCTGGTGCTCCTCGGTGTCTAAGGACCCACGCCCCCAGGGGGTGCTGGGCAGAGGGCGCTCTGGAAAGCAGAACTGATCTCATTGGGTCCATGAACTCAGATATCAAGTGGGAAAGTCGGTTGTCATTTCCCAAAGCATATTCTGAAAACCTCTCCATCCTTCACGTGTCCTAATAACTTCTTACCTTTTTCTTTTTCTTTTTGTATATTTCTGAAGTGAGAAGCTGGCAGGGGGGTGGGAGGGGAGGCAGACAGACAGACTCCCGCATGTGTCCAACCGGGATCCACCCGGCATGCCCACCAGGGGGTGATGCTCTGCACATCTGGGGTGTTGCTCTGTTGCAACTGGAGCCATTCTAGCGCCTGAGGCGGAAGCCACAGAGCCATCCTCAGCGCCCGGGCCAACTTTGCTCCAATGGAGCCTTGGCTGCAGGAGGGGAAGAGAGAGACAGAGAGGAAGGAGAGAGGAAGGGTGGAGAAGCAGATGGGCCTCTCTCCTGTGTGCCCTGGCTGGGAATCGAACCCGGGACTCCTGCATGCCAGGCTGACGCTCTACCACTGAGCCACCCGGCCAGGGCACATTCTTTTCTTTAGTCCTACGGCTCCTATGGTCCACGTGGGCAACTGATTTGCCTCAAACCTTGTTCATGTTCAGACTTTGCTGAAAAGAAACTTACTGCGTCAGGGAGGGTGGGGCTTAAGCAGAGAGATGAACTGATCCCCGGAAGACTCTGTGGTGTTTCCTCTTTGGAGGCTCCCATCTTTGGAAGTGGAAGGTTTTCTTTATGCAAAGAAGTCAGCCCCGCAAGCCCCCCATGGAAGAAGGACCTTTCTCCAGGGGGCGCCCCCTTGCCTCCCACCCCATACCCCTGCCTCCTGCCAGGGCCAGTGGGGTCCTTTCTGCTCCTCCTCTGCCTTCCCTGCACAATCCACAGACTCCCCAAGTGGCCTTGCTGTGCTCGTTCAGCGGAACACTTTGTGTCCCCCAAAGCCAGCAGACGGTGCCTCGCTGGCTGCTCCTGGCAGAGGGCACAGCTCCTCCCAGAACTGGCTGGGGCGGCAGAGCCCCCCGGTGCCCACTCCTGGCACTGACTGGACCCCGGGCCAGAATGCACTCCTGTGGCAAGGACGCCTGCACAGAGGGGCGCTCTCCCCCAGCCCCCGTGTCCACGTGACGTTCGTGACGAGGGCGGGGAGCCCAGCACCTGCTGGAGCCCCCCGGGTTTGGCCCAGGCCTTCAGACTCAGGAGCGCCTGCTGACAATGAATGAAGGTGGAACAGACGTTGTTGGGACGTCCCCTCCCCACCCTCTTCTTGCTCCCTGTCGTCACCGTTTCTGTGAATCATGTCATCTCTTTTCGGTGTCCTGTTGCTTTCGTGTTGGGGGCCTGGCTGAGTCTGTGCTGCAGGGACTGTCCCCACAGGGCTCTCTAATCCCTAGAGAGAGTGACCACCCGCCCAGCCCGACCCTAGTCCCTAGAGAGAGTGACCACCCGCCCAGCCCGATCCTGGTCCCTAGAGAGAGTGACCACCCGCCCAGCCCGACCTTAATCCCTAGAGAGAGTGATCACCCACCCGCCCAGCCCGACCCTAATCCCTAGAGAGAGTAACCACCCGCCCAGACCGACCCTAGTCCCTAGAGAGAGTGACCACCCGCCCAGCCCGACCCTAGTCCCTAGAGAGAGTGACCACCCGCCCAGCCCGACCCTGGTCCCTAGAGAGAGTGACCACCCGCCCAGCCCGACCCTAATCCCTAGAGAGAGTGACCACCCGCCCAGCCCGACCCTAGTCCCTAGAGAGAGTGACCACCCGCCCAGCCCGGCCCTAGTCCCTAGAGAGAGTGATCACCCACCCACCCAGCCCGACCCTAGTCCCTAGAGAGAGTGATCACCCACCCGCCCAGCCCGACCCTAATCCCTAGAGAGAGTGACCACCCACCTGCCCAGCCCGACCCTAATCCCTAGAGAGAGTGACCACCCGCCCAGCCCGACCCTAGTCCCTAGAGAGAAGTGAGCACCCGCCCAGCCCGACCCTAGTCCCTAGAGAGAGTGACCACCCGCCCAGCCCGACCCTGGTCCCTAGAGAGAGTGACCACCCGCCCAGCCCGACCCTAATCCCTAGAGAGAGTGATCACCCACCCGCCCAGCCCGACCCTAGTCCCTAGAGAGAGTGACCACCTGCCCAGCCCGGCCCTAGTCCCTAGAGAGAGTGATCACCCACCCACCCAGCCCGACCCTAGTCCCTAGAGAGAGTGATCACCCACCCGCCCAGCCCGACCCTAATCCCTAGAGAGAGTGACCACCCGCCCAGCCCGACCCTGGTCCCTAGAGAGAAGTGAGCACCCGCCCAGCCCGACCCTAATCCCTAGAGAGAGTGACCACCCGCCCAGCCCGACCCTAGTCCCTAGAGAGAGTGACCACCCGCCCAGCCCGACCCTGGTCCCTAGAGAGAGTGACCACCCGCCCAGTCCGACCCTAGTCCCTAGAGAGAGTGACCACCCGCCCAGCCCGGCCCTAGTCTCTAGAGAGAGTGACCACCTGCCCAGCCCGACCCTAATCCCTAGAAAGAGTGACCACTCGCCCAGCCCGACCCTAGTCCCTAGAGAGAGTGACCACCCGCCCAGCCCAACCCTGGTCCCTAGAGAGAGTGACCACCCGCCCAGACCGACCCTAGTCCCTAGAGAGAGTGACCACCCGCCCAGCCCGACCCTAATCCCTAGAGAGAGTGACCACCCGCCCAGCCCGACCTGGGGGCACACCTTTGAAATGCACACCCACCCACCCAGAGCAGGCCCTGCCCCTCCTCTGTGGGCTCTCACATTCTGGCCCCCTGCTCTGGTCACTTGGTCACCCTGGGAGGCAAGTATCGGACAGCTGAGGGCAGACCTGGGTCTCAGAGCCCGCTGAAATGATCCCAGCAGCCAGTCCTGAGCCAGCTCACCCCGCCTCACCTGTTCACCTTCTCACAGAAAGCCCAGTGAAGGCTCCGGGCCACGCCTCTACCCCCAGCCCACCCTGTTGTTTCCCTGTGTAGCCCTGGCTGGTGTGGCCCACCCCTCCTGTTTCTGGGGCACTGTGAGTATAACACCAACATCTTCCTTCATTACGGTCATTCCCACGTCTGCAGGTGTGAGCGTACCTGATGAAAACACATCCCAAGGACCCTTAAAGCACAGCTGTGGCGCACTGGGCCACCTGACTTCCTGTTGTCCGAGGACCCCTCGTGCCCAGAGCCCCCAAAATACCTGAGAAGGAACGGCCTCTTGTACCCAGGGGCCCTCAACCAATGGCTGACATATATAAGTATATAAATATATGTATGTTTGCTATAAGATAGCTGGTACATTATACACAATATAAACAGGATATCTAGATAAAACAGACTATTAACATGGGTGTAGTTACTTCTCCCACCACCGCCCGCAGTAGGGACCACTGAGGCCCGTGACTCACCAAGTTCCGGCAGGATCGGATCCAGCTGCCCACAGTGGTGGCCGGCATGCTCACACACCCACGGTGGTGTTAGGCATTTCCTCTCCGGCTTCATTTCTCCAGCCCCCAACCCATGCTTCCTGGGACCACCTCCCAAATAAAGGACCTACCGACCGGCATTTGCATCCTGGTCTCGGGGTCTGTCTCTAGGGCAATTCAGACAGAGACAGAATGGTTGAGCGGCCGTGGGCCATTCCCCGATGCTGACCCCATCACCTTCCAAGGGGAGCAGGCTGCCTGTCCGGCCGAGG